>NC_088980.1:58227580-58844663 GCF_963932015.1 Anas acuta
AATACATATCTATGTATGACAGAGATGACATGAAATGGCCTTAAGATGTGCCAGGAGAAGTTTAGGTTGGATATTAGGAGAAATTTCTTTACTGAAAGAGTTGTGCAACGTTGGAAGAGGCTGCCCAGGGAAATGGTTGAGTCACCATCCCTGGAGTTCTTCATGAAATGTGTAAATATAGAGCTTAGTAGCATGGTTTAATGGTAGTCTTTAGTACTAGGTTAAAGGTTGGGCTAGATGATCTTAGAGGTCTTTTCCTACCTGAATGATTCTATGATTCACAGAATCACAGAATTTCTAGGTTGGAAGAGATCTCAAGATCATCGAGTCCAACCTCTGACCTAACACTAACAGTACCCACTAAACCATATCCCTAAGCTCTACATCTAAACGTCTTTTAAAGACTTTCAGGGATGGTGACTCCACCACCTCCCTGGGCAGCCTGTTCCAATGTCTAACAACCCTTTCGGTAAAGAAGTTCTTCCTAACATCCAGCCTAAAACTCCCCTGGCGCAACTTAAGCCCATTCCCCCTTGTCCTGTCACCAGGCACGTGGGAGAACAGATCAACCCCCACCTCGCTACAGCCTCCTTTAAGGTATCTGTAAAGGTATTCTATAAAAAAACTCCTGAAATGCAACAGTTATATCAGATTAAGTTGTGAAATAAGACTTCTCTTTTAAAACTCCTTCGCCTTGGTTACAATTAACTCTTGATGGTTCTTTAGCAAAATCGATTAGTGTCAAAAATATTTCTATGTCTACACAATTTTATTTTTTATAATTTGGCACACTGTACTCAAATAACCTCTCTCCTATTTCTCCTGTCTGAGTGATTCAATACCCCTCTTTTTCCTCAACCACTCAATTGGATTAATGTGAAGGTTTTAAACTTACACAGCAACAAGCTTTCAAAAATGTCATGTAAAGGCATGCAACACTAGCTCTCAAAAAAAATAAAAATAAAAATAAAAAAAGAAGCAATAACTTTGACTGATCCTTCTAAGTATACATGCAGAAAGCCATGTTTCATGTATATAAGAAAAAAAGTGTCCCTTTAGCTACTTTAGAGTCACTGACAACATTCATGAAGAAAATCTGAATTAGAGAGATGGTGTAACTGAGAGCACATTAGGCATTAATATATATTAAAATACTATGTAAAGGGATAGAAAAAAAATAAACCTATGAAAACATTGACACCACTGAACTTTGTTCTGAGCACCAGCTGAGGTACTGTAAAGGTGATTCAGGGAAGAAAGAAACAGGTATAAACTCAGAGCTATAAGTTGGCTGAAAGCTCCATGAAATAGGAAGAACAGTCAGAGCTGAGCACCCCTCTCCTTTCCCTACTCCTGTTTACAGCCACTGAGTTGTCCCAGATGAAGCAAGTTCCTCCTGACTGTCCCTGTCACAATGATGCCCCTGAGGCTTCCAGGTGTTATGTCTGCCTCAAGTTAATTGTCTCCTGGAGCAGAAGCCTGTGAACCATCAACTCCCTGCTTTTATCAGTGCAACATTACTTTAAGGCCTTAATTAAATGACTGCATTATGCCTTCAGGCACAGCCACGAGCAAGAGATAATTTATGAACTGCAGAAGTAGCCCTAGGAAGCCAAGTGCCTCAAACACAGCCCTCTACATCACAACTTTTTATTCCCCTTGATCTCAGGGCTTGGGTGGACCAGGAATTGCTGCCAGTTTATAAAAGCAGAAAACTGCATCACCCTTATGATCAGTGATTAGTACTTAGGAAGGTGTAAGCCCCAACTTTACCCCATGCCTGATTTGCAAAGGGAGAGGACAGCATGAGAAGGGCCACCTCACAACTCCAAACCCAGCTAAATTAGGGAGGATTCACATTTTTATTTACATGAGAGGCAGTTTAATTTAACACGCTTGTGACAACACTTCTTGAGCTATCTTTGATTACATCTGATAAGCATAACCAAATTTCATGTTAGAAACAGAGTAACATTCCCTCGAGTCAGCCTGTCCCCCTCACAACAAAATGAGAGCATTACTGAGCAAGCATCTTTTGCACTTGGGTGTAAAAGCAAAGCCTTCAGAAGCGTAGCACTGTTACTCACAGCACAGTAAAAACTGCTTGTCTTATTTTAATATCAGAACTTCAGATGGCTTCAGAATCAGTATGCACACATTCCTTGCACATCTAAAGATATTTTTAGCATAATATTTCCATGACAATGAAGCAAGAAATGGTCAATTTGAGAACACAGCTGAATGAAAATTCAAAATGCTTGCAAAAGAAGCTTCTCAGTGGTCAAATGCTATCATTTATCCACTACGCTAAGCATGTTCCTGTTTGTTGCTGCTACTTCTAATCATCACATTTAAGAGCTCACTTTGAGTGATTAAGAGAATTACATATTGTGCTATCATACGACAAAGACTGTTCACTGCCGTCACAGTATGAATGCCCTAATACAAGCAGAAGAAAACAGCAAAATGTTACTTGAGATTAAAGTGAGAGCTCACCATTGTTCTAGTAGCTCCAAACTCATTACTGGCCCCAAGCATAAAGAAGAATAAGAGAAGGTGTTGTTGTACTCTCTTAGACAACTAGTAATACATTGCACTCACCAAGAACGTGATTGCAAGTGTTACAATTCACATTTGTGGCTTTCCTTGCTCTACCACAAAGCAGAACTATTTTCATAGAATTTTGGAAGAGAATTATTTGCAAAATCTGGAAGACCAAAATGAAGGTCAGAAATCCAGGCACTGGAATTAAAGGCAAGGAAAACATTACAACAGAGCAACCCAATGAATGGCCATCTCCTCTCCTTTTCCCTCAGGATTATTTGGCTTTATTTGTAAGGCACCTAATGGTATAAGGTGAAAACAAGGACAGTTGCACCTGGATTTGGCACTGCAACTCTACTGAGCACAAAAGGCATTTAGAGCACGATAATGCTGATGCAGATATTGAGATCTTCAGCACACTGGATAATGGGATCCTCTAGACACCTTGCAAACATTTTATTCCTTTCCACATAACTTTTTTATTTTTTTTTATAAACTCTTTCCAAACTGGAGAGTAGCAAACAATATGCAATTCTATCACTAAACACTTGTTACATTATTAAGTGCAAGTATGAGGTGAATATCACAGAATCACAGAATCACAGAATTTTCTAGGTTGGAAGAGACCTCAAGATCATCGAGTCCAACCTCTGACCTAACACTAACAGTCCCCACTAAACCATATCCCTAAGCTCTACATCTAAACGTCTTTTGAAGACTTCCAGGGATGGTGACTCCACCACCTCCCTGGGCAGCCCGTTCCAATGCCTCACAACCCTTTCAGTAAAGAAATTCTTCCTAACATCTAACCTAAAACTCCCCTGGCGTAACTTTAGCCCATTCCCCCTCGTCCTGTCACCAGGCACATGGGAGAACAGGCCAACCCCCACCTCGCTACAGCCTCCTTTAATGTACTTATACAGAGCAATAAGGTCACCCCTGAGCCTCCTCTTCTCTAGGCTGAACAAGCCCAGCTCCTTCAGCCGCTCCTCGTAGGACTTGCTCTCCAGGCCCCTCACCAGCTTCGTCGCCCTTCTTTGGACCCGCTCAAGCACCTCGATGTCCTTCTTGTAGCGAGGGGCCCAAAACTGAACACAGTACTCGAGGTGCGGCCTCACCAGAGCCGAGTACAGGGGGACGATCACCTCCCTAGCCCTGCTGGTCACAGTGTTTCTGATACAAGCCAGGATGCCGTTGGCCTTCTTGGCCACCAGAGCACACTGCTGGCTCATATTCAGCCGACTGTCCACCATCACTCCCAGGTCCTTCTCTGCCTGGCAGCTCTCCAACCATTCCTCTCCCAGCCTGTAGTTCTGCTTGGGGTTATTGCGCCCCAGGTGCAGGACCCGGCACTTGGCCTTGTTGAACTTCATACAGTTGACCTCAGCCCATCGGTGCAGCCTATCCAGATCCTCCTGCAGAGCCTTCCTACCCTCGAGCAGATCGACACACGCACCTAGCTTGGTGTCATCTGCAAACTTACTGAGGGTGCACTCAATGCCGTCATCCAGATCATTGATGTATCCTTGCAATGTAATTACCAAATGACGAAGCTCCCCATAGTTGTTATTCTGAAAAATCAGCACTGTTTGAGGTCTTTTCTCAGGACACTAAAGACTTACCTGTGAAGGTCCTTAAGCATTTATTAAACAGAGCAAAACACACTTCCGTGTCTTCACAACAGAGAGCTGTTCTCTTGTTTAGACATCCAGAGCTCGTATAATTAATTGGGCTTGCCCACTCAGAACCGCGAGCCTTGAATAAAAGCTGCATGTCAGCTACACTACCGAGGTAGAGCTTTTCTCTCTCCTCTTCCTTAGTCTTACAAATGCTTTGTTTTAGAGCAGCAGGACCTATCTTCCTCCCATTTGCTGAGAAATCACAGGCAGAGAAAGTGTGTTCAAACCCGTTGGTGCTCACAAAGACTCATGAGCCGCACCACTGGCTGGTGAAACCCCATCAGTGTGACGCCTTTGTAAATGCAGTGTGGCATCTGGATACGATGGATAAAGGCTTGGCCTTAGCCTTTTAAAACAATGCTGCCCAAATTCCTCTGCTGTGTGCTGCTGCTAAGCTCAACAGGGATGGGAGCTTGTCATATGCACACTCAGGTAGGCTTACTTCTTCCAGGGAGGACTGGTAAAAGAAAAATAACCTCGAAGCCCAGGGGACATGAAGGAGATCCCAGTTGTCTACTTGACACACAGCCCCTTTTGTAGGTCCTTTTTTTATCTGAACTGTACAGTCCCTACAGAGTAGAGGATCTCAGATGCTGATAGCATACAAAACATCTCAAAGAGAAAAGCCCTTGGCATTCTAGCTTCACACATGCCAATCATCCTCTTTATCATGGTTTCTATTTCAATACTAGCTCACATACTGTCGGACTGTGGCTCAAACACTGCCAGTCTCAAAATCACTGGGCAATTCCTTCTTTAGCACTGCTCAGGTCTCTATTTGACAGTGGAGGGAAGGCAGCACATCCAAGTCCTTTTCTAGAAACTGTGACTGTACTCTAGGTACATTTTTATATATTGGCCTGCCATTAACAATGCCAATATGTGCTTACTATTGTAGATTGGATACGGACCGTGCACAGTAGAAGGCCATGCATAAGCAGTGATCTTGGCCCTACAGGACTCAGCATGTGAAACTCCTTCTCAAGCAAGCAATTCACAGACAGTTCTGCCTCCAGAGATTATGTCGTGTCATCTCCTTTTGATTTTAGCTGGATTCACAATCATATGGGATGCTGGAACATAGTACTGAGATTCTCTGCTCTCTTTACAAAGATGAGGACAGACCCATCAAACACTACTTCTCTTCTGAAGCTTGCCCGTAAAGTAATCTTCTACAGGAATCATGCTCTGGCTTCTGTGATTCACATTAAAATTCTGGTTGCAGAAGTAGAAAGCATGTAACTTGCTGCATTTTGTTGAGCCACTCAACAGCAACGGATTTCTTCTGGCTTGTGATGGCCCTGGAAGTGTCTGCTCACCCATTCAGAGAACTCTTATTCACAAGGGCAGTTTGATTAGCCACCACTGCTACGGTGCCTATTGTTAATTTCCCTGGGAATTTATAAGACAAAGCACAAGCTATCAAGAAAGATCAAAAAGCTGCTAAGAAAAATACAATATACCTGTTATTACTTCTCACCTTAGAGCTCCCTCTGTGATCTCCTATTGTGACAACTGTATTTTTTTTTCTTTTTTAAACTATCAATTTCTGTTCACCATTTATTTGCAATGCAGTAATTAGGGAAGAAAATTGCAGTAATTACAAAATGAAACACGACTTTTTAAACCCCAGCAATTTCAAAGTATCATACTTGAAACCAGTAAAAAGAAGGGGGCTGCAAATGGATTAGATTAAATTGAGAGGCAAGATAAAATATCCTGACCATAAAAAAGACCAATGAACCTAATGATGAGAGCATTGGATGAGAGCAAGGTTTTTCATGTGCAATAAATAAATGTAACTGTGGGAAAATTACTATAAACCAGATACTGTGTTTGTGCAGGTAAAACTTACTCTTGTAACATACACTGGAGTAGCAAGGAATGGAAATACTACATTTAAACACACAAGGGGACAGATAATTGTATGTAGCCTGGATGAGGTGCTGTGGAATTAGGAAGGTTTATTCCCTAGCAAAATATATGAAGATGTACACTGGGGGAATGTAAAAAAAAAAATAATAAAATCTTTACTGTTAGTTCCTGTTGATTAAAAAAATACTATGCAGACGCCAGTACTTCAGTCACCTGAAGATGCCCACCAGGTGGCTGTTGCATTTTCTCTGGCTTTTTGCACCTTAATGCTCGGACCTGCAGTGCAAGTCACAGATGTGCGCTTCATTGGCTGCAGCTGACATTTGCAGGCCTTCAGTCCTGACAACAGGAACTCCCAGCTTGCTAAAGCTTATCCAAGCTGAAATTGCTGCAGTCACACAAGCAGGTGACAGACAGAAAACATTGTTTTATTTATTTATTTGTTTTTACAGTAAAGGCTCAGGTCTGAAACCCCAGCACGCTCAACTCCCACGGAGTTTGCTGCACTGTGGAAAGGAAACCCTAATGCAAAATCCTCAATAGCCTGAGCAAGATCAAACAGATGTTATTTGACAACACACAGTGGGATAACTGTACAGTCCAGACTGCAGATAACCCAGACTATTTTTAAAACACTTTTTCAGAAACAAGCTGGCAGAGAACCTAAACAAAAGCCCAAAAGCAGAGACAAAGGGCATCTGAAGAAGGAAGAATTAGCAGAGAGGATGATTCTGGAGTAGATTTGCTTTGAATCGCCTGCACATTTGTAACATCTGTTATTGCTAGTTTTTAGTTAACTGTATATTGTGTAAGTTTCCCCATGAGAATTTGACAGTTATATACAAGAAAATATGGCGCTTAATCCTACTCTTTACAATTGCTTTCATACTTCCTGTATACATGCAACAATATTAAAAAAGGAAAATGCTGTGGCACTTCCTTGCAGTGTGGCAGATGGATGTCTGCTTGCTGAGCCTGGAGTGAGGCAGGAGACCTCAGGAGTCCTGCAGAACCTGCACCACTGCTTTGCTATCTCTAGCACAAACACACCGAGCATTAGGTGCGTAGGATGAGAAGCTGTGATGTCAGGAGACCTGGGTTCTCTTTGAACCTCTGCCACTGACTTGCTGTACAAGTAGTTTCACTCTTTCCTGACCTAATATACTCCTCCATAAGATGATGCTTCCTGCAACCCAAGAGAAGGATGTGAGTGTTGCAAGTCCTCTCATAAGCTGGTTTTCATAATCATGGGGTTGTTCTTTGGCCACAGGAGAGGAGAGTTCTCTTCTGTAAAGCAGTGCTCAAGAAGACATTCAGTACAGACCCTAACAAAGCTTATTAGCACCTGGTAGCACAGTAGCTCAGCAGCAGTTAAATTCCCAACACGTACATATTGAGGCTGGTGAGTCTGCCCCTGTAGAGGTAAGGCACTACAGGCATGCTTCTGTACTGACCTGAAGGGATTGGACTGAGCAGGTCACCACAGGATTTAGCTCTACTTATTACTTAAGCTGCAATCAGCTGGGTCACACTGAAATTGAAAAGTACATTACGAATTTCTTTCAAAGCATTTGTTTGTTCAGACGTGCCCTACACCTATTTTCTCTTAAATCACAGCTAGCTTTGTACTTCAGAAATTCCCGGGCTGTAACCCTGTCACTCCCTGCACTGGGAATCCCACTGAGAGAGCACGCATTCAGTCCAGCAGCCACAAAGGAGTGAGGCTGAAAGCTACTGGTCTAACTGGCTGGCTAGAGGTGCCGATGGCCTGGCACACACATGGAGAGCGCTGGGAGGAAAGGGCTATCTCTGCGAGAGGACAGCTCTTTTAGCATGCAAATAGGCATTTAAAATTAATGCAATTATAACAATAACAGGCACAAATGCATAACGTACCGCAGATTCATTAACCAAGTGGTTCCTTTAGACCTTCTGGTGGGGTTTCACCAGTCTCAGGGGAATTGTTCCCCACTTCTAGAAGCTGCACGTAGCCTCTTGGAACCACTTCCATTTGCTGAGATGCTCAAACGTGCCTGTGCCACTGCCCATCCAATCATCACAATTCAGTAGCTTAAATATTTTAAAATACAACTCACACTGCCCAAGTCATACAAATAAATTTGCAGGTAACATGTTTCAGTTCACTCACCAGGTCAAAAAGAATCCATAAAAAATGCAGTAAGTTTTTTTTTTTTCCCCAAGTAATTTTTCTCATTAACCGTCACCATTAAACATGTCTTTTTTAGCAGTGTTGAAAGCAGAAAGAGAAGGGGCATTGAAGAGAGACAGGAATGAAGTTTTGAGACCACAAGCTGTCTTACTGACTTGAACTTTGCAATTCTAAAAGGAGAGAGGATGGGTTTGCAATAGATTGGTTTGCACACTTCTTTCCTGTACTACTTACAGGAATTTTAGTCTGATAATCAAAACTTGAACCCTCAGCTGCTGTGAGCTGACATCATCTCCAACTACTGGATCTGTATTTGTTCATGCATATGACATATGTAGCCTACTGTGTTACAAAAAGAGGTCCTTTACTTGCACATGAATATTCCAGACCCGAAGTCTCAAATAGGCTCTGAGGATACACAAGATTTACCTGCTAGCAAAAGGCCAGCATAAGATGTGCATTTTAACAGTGTCACGTTGGTGTGTCAGGAACTGTATGTGCGTGGCTCACTCATACCATGCTGCTGCAGACACCCAACTGCTGGCTGCCACACTAAAGCTACAGAGTAGGTAAACGTATTTCGAACATTGTTGCTTTATAGTTTTGCTCATTAATTTTTCCACCTTCTGGTTACCTTGTAGAACATACCTACCACAAAGAGGGCTGGCGGTACTACTTGAGTCAGCTGCCAGTGAATCTTTGTCAGCCTTGACAAAGCTGCAGCTTCCAAAATGAAAGTGTTTTGAAGGACTAAATAATTTTTAGTCCATGGGAAGAAAAAAAAAAAATCTTACATTTTTTTAACTTATCCTTTTAAACATATTCTAGCATTTGAACTATGTGGCTCTTGCATACTATCTGCTAAAAGCCTGATTCATCTCTTGTTAAAACCAGCAAAAAAACTCTGACTGATATCAGTGGCTGAAGACCACACCTACCTCCTCTTATTTTCCTTCCAAAAGAAATAGTCCCCTGAGCTGTAATCTGTTCCTTTCGCATCCCCACGTCACTCAGCCCTGCTGTCCTTCTCTAAAATATTTCTAAAGCTCCTGTGCTATTTTTGTTTGAAAATATCTAGGTAAAGAAAAAAATGCACTACCAACTGGATTTATACTCCACAGTACATAATATGCATAGGTCAGCTAAATCGTTTGTGTATGTCATTGAGATATTATTTAGCATTTCATTGCATCTTTAATACAACAAATTTATGAAATTTACAAAAAGAAATAGACCTGCTAGAGCAAACCCTGATTCTATTTTCCAAACTGCACAAAACCTAAATGGGCTGGTTCAAATGCAATAATTTTATCTTTGCACGTATTACACATATTTTAAAGGTTTCCACTGAGTCATTTTCTAACAAAAAAAGCACAATATGAGATTTTTTAATCTATCGTAGAAGCTCAGCAGACTTTGTAGAGAAGCAGTAATTACAGAGGTGCCTGGTAGCAGTGCTACTGTTAAGGCTGTGTCAGAAGGTTCATTATTAACCCAGTTTTCAGGGTTTCACAGCTCAGTCACAAAGCACCCATGCACTGGCTTTAAACCACCATAGAAAATTTTGTCCCAGAAACAATTTATTTAGTTATTTTTCCTTGTGGTAAAACTGCAAAGAGAAAAAGGGAATTATATCAAATTTTCATGCTTATCAGTGAATATATACCAGGGGCAGAGTTAATAATTTAAAAACTGCAAATTCTTACACTTTGGGGTGAAGTCCTTATCCTGTTTAAATTAACAGCTATCTCTCTTGACTGCAGTGGAGAAGGAATTTCAGTCTCTAAAGAGCGGAGCACTTCAGATCCTGCTGTCCAGAGAGCTGCTCTGCAAGGACAAGTGCCTTCTCCCATTTAATTAATGCCTTTCTTAAGGCTGTTCCAGTTGCAACATGATGTAAGTTTGTTCAAACCCCTCTGAAAGAGACAGATGTCAATCGTTACCCTATGCACTGTCACACTTCTCCCTATTTTGAGCCTCATGAGGTGTTTTGATACAACTAAAGATTGGCTGTTTTGAAAGAGATGTTCCAGAGGACAACTGGAAACCCCTTCCATGCCCTTGCCAGACACAACTGCCTCTGACAGTGTAGTAAAATATGTTCAGTGCAGGACATGAGTTGGAAGAGCTCTGCTCTGATACTGACTGAGTAAAAAGAAGATTTTACAAACAGTAATGAGACTTTCTATCAATCGTTTGTAAGAAGGCTGAAAATTGGCCTTGGTTTCCAGGATAAAGCTTTATAGTAAGCTTTTAGTTTGGATTGACTCTGCCTGTGAATCCTTTGCCTTTGGAAGGTAGAGATCATGGCAAACCTGGTTGATCTGCCTGACTGTCACCTCCTCTTCAGTCAGGGAAATCAACACAGCTGTGATTCAGCTTTCCTTTGGCAAGTTTGATTTGCTTTCCATCAAAAGTTAGAGTGAAATTCAAACAGAAAAAAAGTAGTTTGAGCCCACATGAAGATTCCCTCTGCACTAAAATGTGATCAGCAAAAACACTTCTTGGCTTTCAGCTGAGTGCAAGCCCACACTTGAGCCCCACACACCTGAAGTCTCTAGGTGACCTGAGCCTATTCAGCCCAAATGTTTGCTTACATTCGCTAGCCTGGTAACAGGCAGAGGATTTTAGAAATTGCACCTGAAGATAATCTAAACTACCCGGATTGCTGCAGGGGATAACAAGAAATCAAATGGTCCCTCCTAAAACGGGGTGGTGGTGAAAGACTCCTAGCAGAGAGGCAGCACAGACAACAGAGGGAGAGCAATGCCTTAAATAGCACTGGTGATTCTGCTGGGGTTGTTTCTGAACGGAGTCTGAATCCAGAATTGTGCTAATTACAGAGTATCACATATTTACATATGTAAATCAATAAATCCTAGGCAAACTAAGAGAAAGAAAAAGTCCCATCTCTATACATGACCACGAAATGTCATAGTAAAAAAAAAAAAAAAAAAAAAAGTAATCAGTGTTTTGCATGTGAGCAGGGCTGGCCCATTTTACCTTGGGCAAACACCTTTATCAACAGGAACAGGAAAATGCACCTTTTAGAACTCTCTAGGTTAACATACAGGTTAAGATGTCGTAAATCAACTTTAGCTACTATACAGGAGCAGCTATGGAAAATTCCTTGCTGCAAAACAAAATCTTAACAATGCATTTGTATTCTGTTCTGAGGAAATATTCTTTCATCCTTAAATCTTTGTAGCTATCAAACGGACAGGACAATCTAACACATTGTAGGCATATTATATTTTGGTGTGGTAACTGCTGTTCAAATGCTGCCTGACAATCCAAGGGGGTCATCACACATCAGCTTGTGTTGGTTCCAGATATCTCTGTAGTAATTCAGGTTATGAAGTGATGCTGCTCCCAGAAAGTGCTGTTCAGTATCTTGGACAAACAGCAAGTTAGTAGGGAGACAAACTGAGACTCTGACATCTCTACAAGGCCCTGATGCATGCTGATGCGTTCCCACCTGTAGACTTATTCTATGGGAACAGAAGAGGAGAAGCAGAAATGCAGTCATATAATGTAAACCTGTGAGACCTGTGCTGGACAACTGCAGCATTATGGTATTTTTCTGCATGCAGATTGATTTTTGAAGCCAGAGGCAGGAGAAAGAGATGGACGTGAGACCTTCACTTGACAAAAGCAACTTCTCCAACTGTTCTGCCTGCTGAGTTTAGGGGCCCCTCAGGAAACAAGAGCCCTTACCATGAGCTGCCTGGGAAAACTCCCTGGTGTTCATCTATCACAAAAAGATTATACTTTCACACAGAGTGCTTTTTCTCTTTGCGTTTGCACTTTCCATGTTTTCTACTTCTGCCATTCAGAAGTCTCTTTTTGGGGAAGCATTGCTGGCAAGTTACAATATCCACAGCTTAAACTCCGAAATGTGTTCCCCATCTTATTTCTATCCCCAGCTTCACCTCATGCTTGTAACACAGCAGCACTTCACTTCATAGCCCAAATCTATTTTGTTTCTCATGATGCAAAAAAAAAAAAAAAAAAAAAAAAAAAAAAAAAAAAAAAAAGACTTTTATTTTTAAACTCTGTAAGTGATATCTTGTGTTTTATTTATAATTATTATTTCCCCTGGTATCTTTTTTAAGTTATTTCTCATTATTTCTTCTTTTTCCAAAGGATGGCAATCATTATTGAACTTGTAAAGTGCCCCAACCAGGCAAAAAGAACAAGTCAATAAAACTTAGAGACAGAGAAAGGCCATCTTTGAAAATGAAATAAGAATTGTTCCACTATGAAGGTAGTCAAACACTGAAAGAGGTTCCCTGGAAGGAAACTCCATCCTTGACTTTATTCAAAACCTCACTGGGATATGATCTTGAGCAAGCTGCTCTAACTGGACTTGCTTTGAGCAAAGAGCTGAACCCCCTCCTCCCAAGGTTATCCTATGATTGCATTCACTGCTTTCTTACGGTATAAAGGAGTCAGTAAAAGGAATGGAGATAAACAGTACATGCAATCTGATCACATAACACTGCCTTAAAATGTTCCCTGAGTGGATGATGAGAAGGCATCAGATCTGTAGCTCTTATTCTCAGGGATGAGTCCAGAGCTGCAAGTGGGCCATGACAGCTCATCCCAGGTGAGTAAACACATCACCTCCCTACGCCTCTGCTTCCTACCATCTCAGAGGTGGACAAGGGCCTGGCAGATGCACAGGCCCCACCACCAGGGAGAAGGGTCTGGAGTAAATCCTGCTGCCTACCCTTAAAGGTCTCACTGTAGCAGCTGCTTTTGATAAAGGAGGCTTGAAAAAAGTCCATTGGCAGAACATCTTTTAAAGAGAGAATGCATAATGAAATCAGCATAGATAATTTAATGAAAGTGGAAGGACAAAAAAAAAAGCATCATTATGGAGATTTAATTAAGAAACAATTTCAGCAAAAGTATCTATTTCAAGTTATTTTTAATATAAAAACTATTAGCACTGAGATATGAGAGGAAATTACACCTGCTATTAATGGGGTAAGGTGAACGTATGAAGTATTGAAAGGGTTAGAGAATAGCTTGGAAGTATAAAAAACAATTCTTCTGAGGCTCCCAAGATCCTATTACCAATATTAAAGACATTGCAGAAAGATGGTTCTGCTGCGCAGAAGTGTTCAGACTCTTCAGGGAGATATTAATTTATCCCTGCTGACCTCCTGCTCTCTGAATAAGTCTATTCTGGTTAGAGAAAGTGCTCTTGACATCTAGGAGTCCCATAGCAGGAAACCCTGGACCAGGACTAAGACAATGACAGGGCTAGATTTACTAACTAGTTATAAAGAAAAGGGAAATATCAAAAGGCTCTCTGCATCGCTTATGCTCTTTTTTATAAACCCGATGAGTTACTACAGCAGTACACCACAGGGATAATTCTGCTTTCCTGAAGCAGGTAAAAGCCTCATGGAAGGTCAAATGCATTGGATAAATGTTGCCATAACCACTACAAGGCATAAGGGACTGAGTAGCTGGCCCAAACTGGACAATGATATAGCAGGGCTACAACCAAATTTCTGTATAACGTGAAAGGATTTATCCCCCTTTATACTGAGATTTTCCTGTGCCACACCAGACATTTAAAAAGAGCCCTTCAGATGCTTTACCACTGCAGAAAGGTATAAAAGAGCCTTGCAGCAGATGGGAAGAAAGTTCACTGCTTCCATAAACCAAGAAAAATGTTGTCTTTAATACATACACTCCGAGTTCTGTTTTGATGAATTACTTTCATAGCAAAATTTAACAGGATTACCAAAAAATCCATAAAATACTCCAAAACTGTAAATAGTAAATTACCGACACTGATCTATTTTTTCAGACCCTTAAACTAGACATGGACTCAGTCAATAAGCAGCCTGCTGAGTTTGCTCTCTCAGGTAAGCCCTTGATGCAGCTTACCTTTTCTACTTACTTTCCCATCTCTGGGATCCCTGAGCCCTCCAAAATCAAGAATGTTCAAGTTCAATGGCACTGAGACCTTACACTGACAAGACAGACTCTTCATCTCCTGAAATATTTGGCATCCATGAACTGAACTTACATCCTTAATTTTAAAAACATGGATACAGTGTGTGTTTGTCTGTTTATTTATTTACTCTAATTAGTAAGAAAATGACTGAAACAAGGCTTGGCATCTCAGCACTCTAGCAGAGTAAATCTGACCTTTTCATTCATGTGCTGATAACCCCTCCAGTCACACTTGTGTCCCATTTCCACTGTTTTCATCTTCTACATGAATCTCGTTTTTGTTTTTCTACAAAGGTAAAACCACTTGAGCCAAAATCTGCACCTGGGTTCCTCTCTGTACATGGTTGCACACATAATGGGCACACAGGTGCCAAATGCAAGCAGTTCTTTCTGATCTCAGTGAGGATTTAGTGGCTTGTAGCAGCTTCAGAAATGTGTCCAATGGAAGTATTCAAGGTGAGAGCATAGGGCCCCTATGCAAGAGAGAGGGAATCAATCTTCTAGGGCAATTCTACCAAGTACCTAGACAGCACCATCCAAAAGAGACCTGCCAGTAGTATTTCACAGTGGCAAAGACTGATTCGTGAATTAGAGATGACATTGTAATCTCTTGCTGTCAGCAGCAGAAAGATTATCAATCACAAAACATTATCTAAGTTATACTGATCCATGAAAATAAATTATTATATGACTTCAGCACCCATTGTGCAGAATACTAACATGTGAAGTTCAAAGAATCAAAGCAGTGTCTGTGCATACATTTTTCAGACAATGGATGAGAACAATACAGCTACTAGCCACACTACTGGATTTCAAGACTCTCTCTTCGTCTCTTCAAGTACATCCCTGAATGACACCAAAGTGAAAAGAGAAAATGCATCACACACACAAGAGTTCTGAATATAGAGCAAGTACAATGTGTCTGAGAGTATGGCTGATGTGCTTTATGTGATTTGGAGAGCAAAACAAACATGGATGTGAACCATTATTTTCAAAATTTGGCACTTACAGCTAGACTCATAAAGACCCCAAACGAGCGTGTACTATTTCCTGTGGCATAATGCCAGGTCCTGAGTGGTTTGATGGCTTCTTCTTAAATTATTTTATTCTGGAGAATGACTGCATAACCAAGAAATAAGTTTGCAAGTGCTTAAGGATGTAGGCCCTACCCGATATCTTCAGTGGGATCTGAGCAGAGGGAGTACAGTAGATTGGATCAGAACTTACAGCTGCCCACAAATTTTAACACAAGGGCATGGAAAGGCCAGGGCATTCTCAGCTCCTGTCAGGTTCACAGCCTCTTTTCAATCTCCTTGCAGTAGTAGCACTACCAGCTGCCCTCCCATACTTACCTGTTTCTTTTAAAGGGTGCTAAATGACAAGCTCAGAGTAAGACTTGCTCCTGCTTGGAAAGAGTGAACTCTGACAACTTTCCCCTTACCTTAGGATCACATGAGCCTGAAAAAAAGACCAGTCCTCCTAAACAGTCACAATCTTCTAGTGTCCTCACAAATCCCCCAAGTTAAGAAAGGTAGTCAAGTTAGGGACTGGGCAGATTGTGCAGGAAAAAGAAAAAATAATAAAAAAAATAATGGGGATGAAGAAAGCATTGGGCTGTACTTTTCCCTCCTTATTGTCAATGACCTTCTACCCAAATTCTGAAATCATGTGGTGTTGGACCTCACAGCAGGAGGCACATCTGGTGCCTCAGGTAACACTCTGCACTAGGTTGCAGCTGGGGTTCAGGCGTCCTCACCAGTCTGCACTGTTCTGCCAGTCTGGGTGACAATGTGCCATGTTGAGCTGGTGGTGGACCTTACTGTCTGCGTGTCCAGAAATGGGGTCACCTGGCAGCTCTAGGGTGACAGCATCCTTCTGCCTACTTATGAGACAAGACAAGCTGCAAGGGAATAACGAGGCTGAAGCCAGCTGTGCCAGTCTTCTGTTTAGTGAGTAAAGCAACTTGACAAATCTTTGTTGTAGGTAGAGGGTCAGTCAGGCAAGACCTGGGGTGATGGACTGTGAAGGAAGCTACTGCTGTCGCTCAACCTGACAACATCTGGGAAAGAAAACAAGCAGATACAGAATATCCACAGCTGTCTTAAAAAAAAAAAAAAAAAAAGATGGAAAAGAAAAGAGAGGAAAAATCCTGATTCTTTCAGCACCACCTTTTCTCTCTCAGGCATAAGCCTGAGCATACGACTTTGATAAAGACATAATAGCCCTACAGAAAGCCTCTTCACTCCTTACAGCAGAAGAGCTTTCAGAAGCTCTGTTTCTCAAAGAACAAAAGGAAGAGAAATGCACTGTGCAGTATGGCACACTTATTTTCAGAATAGAACTTTTAACTAATTCCCAAAAGTGCAGACTGCAAACATACTACAGACAACCTAAAATACCAGATGAGACACTATGCAGGGAGCATGGAAACTGAAGTCTCATCTGCAGTTGTAACCCATGCACTACAATCACTTCCTTCACTCTGTGCCTCGGTTTATACCCCTCAACTTTCAGTCTGATATCTTCCCTATCCCAGCTTTCAAACCTGGCTATCAAACATTAGCATTGAACCCAGTACCTTCAAAAAACTGGTCTTAGCTCTTTAGGAGAAGAACTGCCTTAGTACATAGAAAAGAATGAAGATCTGCTCTGCACAGAAGACACCAGACATTATTAAACAAACAAATAATAATAATAATATATATTTTAAAAAAAGCAACAATAGCAAAAATAATACAAATCTGAAAGTTAACAAATGAGAATAGATCTGTTGGTCCACATCAAGTCCCAAATGCTCCAAGGTTCAGTGCAATTAGCACTAAAGCTTTGGTTCAATGTTACTGTCATTCTTCACCATTGCCTCGAGAACTACAACATGTTCAGTCTCTGATGCAGATAAAATGATAAAATGGCCATGCTTATTTAGGTTTAAATGGCTAAGACAGAAAGCTGTGGTCTCTGTGGCTGGAAACTACAGCTCACTGAAGAAAGACTTGCTTTACCTTCAGCATGCCTTGGATTAAACATTATTTCTCATTTAAAGCTTTCCAGTTCACCTTGAAAGAACTTTCCAAAATTCCTACTGCCAGCATATCTGAGCTCTCACATCAATCTGAGCTTTGTGCACATAAAGTTTTTGTAATTTCTTTCAGCGGTGCGATGAAAAGCAGAGAGCAGGCAGCATGGGGATCAGCCAGGCTGTCCCAGCATGGAGTCACCAAGCACACGTACTGCAACACAAAGCATCCACTTCCCTGTGTGGGAACAAATAAACAGCACCGCTCTCCAAACAAAACATGTCCAAGAGACAAAATAAGTTTGGCAAAGAGAGGGAAAGATGGAGAAAACTCTGATTTGCAGACAAGTCTCACAGTTAAGCTACCACAGCTCAGTCACACAGGAAGCCAAGAAATCACCGTCTAATGGCTTGTGTGGACTGACCTGTTTTCTTTCATGGCAGGCTGCTACCTACAGTCCTGGCACAGAAAGATTTTGTAAGATGAAAAACAATAGAAAATGAAATGATGGCAAAGATTAAAGGTTCGGCAAAGGATCCAAACTAAAGGGTTCTTAAGGAACAATGATAGCTCTGAACTGGGAAATGCCTTCACCCAGGATCAGACTGTTCTCCTCTCCCAAAGCTAAGCCTAGCACGAAGCTGAAGTGCTATGGGTGTGTAAGGTAGAAGACAACAAAAAGGCACCAATAAGACTAGTATGTGTGGCAGGGAGAGCTGCAAGCAGTAAATGTGCTTTTTTGGACACAAGTCTCTCTTGTTGCTTCGTATCTGTTTTTTTTTTGTTTGTTTGTTTTGTTGTTTTGTTTTGTTTTTTTTTTTCTCTGACACTGTTCTGCTAAATAGTTTTCCAGTTTCACCATCTGTGGGTTCCTGAAAGTTGAAGTCATGCCGCATGTTCTGATTTGCTCAAAGGCACAGCAGGATGGACTTCCACTGGCCTTATCTCCGTTTCCTTCCTTCACACACACTTTCAGCAGGGAAGTGTATGTGATTTGAGAGATACTGGGGTAATGAAAATGAAGACAGGAAATTATTTTAGAGGGCTGGACTTGTCAACAGCCTGTCCAGAAAAAGCAACAATTTTCAACGATTCCAGTTTCATTACAACTTTTGTCGCTGTGACTGTGCTTCATTTATTTGGAAACCTTTGAGGCTACTACATCCTTCAGTTCTTTGTGCTTTGAAAGTGGTCTTAGGTCTGCCTAAAGCAATATTGAACACAGATTTTCTAGAGGGAGCCCCAGATGGAAGGGCTGGTTACACATCACTTCTGGTTCATCTTTCTGTTTATTTTCCACACATGCACACACACATGGCATATATTGACCATGACACACAACATTATTTTTCCTTTGCTACCTTTTACCTGCAGGTGTACCACAATCTCTCAGACCTCTGATTTGTTTAGTTGCATGCTTTGTTTACCATTATATCCCTACTAGTTCTCAAGGTCAACAGGAATAACTAACTGTATTTTCTGCTTTTTGCCAGGCCTATCATCTGTCTTTGCTATCAGCTTTGATAAAAATGCAGCAACAAGAGTAACAAATTTAAACAACCCATTGCTGCATAAGCTTCCACACATGGAAATCGTTTTCTCAGTTGCCACAAAGTAAAACAACTTACAGAAGACTAGTAGATTAACAGAGATCTCCAGTATTTGACTGTCTTCAGTGCAATTCTGAATCATGTCAAAACTTTTATCATCCTTTTAAGGATATGAAGGTTTGATACTGTGCTTACAGGAAGACGCTGCATTGCACCTCAGATAAATGGTTCCTTGCACTCTTTCTTTGTATTGCTGTAGAAGCCAAAAAAGTGTGCCAGAAATTCCAATGAAGTAGAGCATGTTTGCTTTCCTGGAAAACCCATTATTGGCTGGTTCCTTCACTGCAGTGCCCTCCAAGCCTTAACACAAAGTACACAACCCTAGTGGCATGCAGGCTTTCTTCCCTCCTCCTTCCCCTCCCCATACCCCAACCATTTCATGTTTACTGGGGATGGTTACTGCTTATTGCTGGCTGTCAAAAAAACAAATTGCTAGACTTCTGCAGAAATGCAAAACTGGCCGCAGTACGACATTGCCTCTGCAGCTGTTAAGGCTTTTTGTTTGCTGAGTATTAATAGGAGATGAGTTCGGTTCTGCTTGCATTCATGCTGTAATTTGGAAGCAATTCCCTCTCTGGCTCACACCAATTACATATCTGTCTGGCAACATTATATTGCAATTTTGTGATATGCAAAGTGGAAAGGCATATGCCTCTCTTAATACTTTCCAAGGTGAAAACCTAGATCACTACAAAACACAAACTTTAAGTGGCTACACTATCTGAAAAGGCTGTATGGGTATATTTCAAGAAATTATCTTTGTCCTGAATAGTGAGGGCTCCCTAGGTGGTCTTAAACCATGCTATCAGCAAATTTGAAAGCAACACCTTTACCTAAATGCCCCTAAAACACAGAAACACATAATAAAAAGAGAAAGCTATTTGGCATTGTTATGGACCCACCACACAAGAATGATTTCCCTAACCTAGTGAGATTTTAAATATACCTGAACAAGTAACCATGAATGTATCAGATGGGGCAACACACTGAGCAATTGTGAAAGTACAGCTTAAGCAGCTGAGAAACATCTGAAATTGCAGAATTTCAGCTTTATAAAAGCACAAGCAGTGCAGTTTACACCAAAAAGCGGTTTCAATTTCTTGCCATGTGTTTCTTTGTATCCTCCACTCCTGACACACGTCTACAGATCTCTCACAATATTTCTAGTCACTTTGCCCATAGTGACAGCATGTGCACAATTTCCAGCTACCGTGCTTCTCCAGGTCAATGGTTTTTGCCTGTAATGGTCATTACAATTAAGTCTGATAGAAGATTTCTGTTTTGATAATCTACCACCATGAAGAAAATACCTTCCAGCAATTTTTGCCTTTACTTACTGCTATTCCAGATCCTAGATCATTGCATACAAACTATTGAGTATCTATAACGATTAGATGTTAGTTTTCTGTTAAGTATCTAAATACTGGTTTTATTTATGCTAACTGCAGATTACACAGTTAGAATACCATATTTCATTTTCTTATTAATTTTCATGAATAAAGGAAAGAAATAATATCTCCATTGGGGAACATCAAGGATTTTGAACAAAACACTTTCAAACACATGATATATGCCTACAGATTCAAAATGTAGAAAATGACTCTGTATTTACTTGACTCCACTCCTGGAACTTTTTTTTTTTTTTTTTTTCATATTAATGGGAATTTCACAGTTGGAAATCAGCCAACCTTGAATACCTGTGATTTTCGAGTTCACTTATATAGCTCTTCAATAAATAAATAAATAAATACATAAAACAACCATACATTCAAAAAATGTCTTTTAAGTTCTTTGCTTCAAGTGGCTGGCAACTTGAATGGTAATTTTCTTGAGCACAGTTGAAAAACTCACATGACGGGAAATACTGAAGCTCCCACCTTTTGGCAAAAGAAAAAAACTCGACTTCTGAGGCTGCTGGACTGGATGATCCCCCTGGTCCCCTGATAATAAGTCTATTTTACCTCACAAATTGACACTACCAAAAATGTTAAACTCTTCTACATTTCAAGAATAGCTACCAAGCCAGTCTGTCTTAAGGTCTTGGAGACTTTAAATTCTCTATGTAGGAGTTTAAATTCCATATGTAGGCCGGATTCTTCATTTGACCATATTATGATTTCCCCTTTATTGTGGCTCCTGCCAGCTACAATGGGCTAAACACTGTGGTGTATACCTTTATTATCTACACACTGCTTCAGAAAAGGTTAACTGCCAATGTTGACTCATATGTGGTGAGCAGATACCAAAGCGCAGATATTTACTGCCAAAAGTAAACACAGAACTGAAGGGTTACCTTTGCAAGTGAGAGTTCTGTTTTAGTTCTCTGTTTTACAGAGAACTAACGATATACTTAGGAAAACTCCATCAATAGCCACTTAAGGGAAGTATAACACAATGCGTAGAAGAACAACATGGACACCTTGAAAATGAATTGCTGTGTCTTCGTTACCTACTACATGTCTTGACCACTAGTAAATAAAAAGACTACCTAGCTCAGGAACTGCCTTGGCACCAGATTAATAGAAAGAACACTCCAGCTAGGAGAGTCACTAACAGTTGCTTATCTTTATACACTTCCTCAGGTGTCCACCACTGGCCATTTTTGGAGACAGGACACCATGTCATGTTAACTTTTGTCCAACATAGCAATCCTTATACTGCGTTGCCACTAAACATAACCATGTCCTATCCTCTAGGTTCTCTCAGAAAAAGAAAACAGATTTCTGAGATTGATTTTAACGCCCACTGATTTCTGATTCCTGCAAATGTTACCACATCCATGTACTCGGCAAACATGCAGATGCAATCTCTGTCCAAAATACAAAAAGTCTGATGAAGGTGGTCTACACAGTTGCCTTTGGATAGAAAATACATGAAGTATATTAAGGCACTGCAGTTTTTAACATAATGTTTAATCAACTACAAAGCTGTGTAATTTCCTGTAAAATTCTCAACAATGAGCAGGAACCCTCTAATATGCCTTTACATTAATATGATTCACATGCATCAACATTTTTCACTGCTTTAACTTCCCACTTCAACAGTCAAGCAGCTCTAAGGTTATCTACATGTGCTATTATTTATTACTGCCTACTTCATTTTCTCCTATTTTAATTTTGGACAGGGCAATAATTTGTCCTCGATGAGTGCACTGGTACACAATCTCAGGGCTGAGATTCAAAGCTTAATGATGGCAGCTTAACAAATTACCAAGAGGAAAACTCGTCAAGCGTGAGCTGCCCAACTACAGTGTAGTATGACTTAGTTTTAAGTGTCAGTGAGGGATAGCTATGCTAAGCTGCATTTTCTCACATTAGGGCAAGTGAAGAATGTACGTGCAATCAATTAACAACAGCTACTATGTCTCAGCTAACAGGAGCAACTTATTAAGCTACCATAATTCATTGCATAGTTGAGCCCTTAATGAAATACGGCCCACCTGAAGAGGCTTTTTCACGTTGCCTCTTTCTCCTCTGCCATGGATTAGGGAAGAAAGCTTCCAGCAGCCCAGTTTCACTCACACCTTTTGTCAATAAACTGAGATACTAAGGCATCTTCAAAACCCTGTTCTGCTCCTCCCCACACTTCTTTAACAGTTAAAAGAAAGTGTGATCAGTCTCACAGATTGGCAACTGAAGCACAAAGCAGCAGCTGCAGATTAGAATCTTGCTTTAAAGGTTAGATCCTATAATGCATTTCTGTTCCAAAAACGGGATAACTAAAATCAATGTTTTTGTATATTAAACAATTCCCATCAATGTATTTTTTTTTGAATAAATGATGTAAACACCCTTATCATATCCTGTGGGTTTTGTAGACAATTCAGCAGTTCTCTTCAATTCTTTAGAACAATATTCTCAATTTAACTTAACACTAGGAATTACAGATCATTAGCAATAGCTTCATACTGTGAAGCGAGAACCTGTTTCTAGGATTGAATTTCTGTAAAATGTCTGCACATAGCATCCTTGCTAATACCAGATGCTTGAGGTCAAAGTCAGAGATGAATCTAATCAAGTATAATTCATATCATTTCTAAGTCCTTTAGAATTTAGGTCATATCAAAGATTCCCTTGATTGCCCTCAAATTCAGACAGCTGTAAAGAGATACACCTGTCATGCAATTTATATATGCCTCTACATGACTTCTAAATTTTGCCTAGCAGACTGGTGTAGATCACTGAAAACATCCATTACAATTGAAAAGTGAAATTATTGCTTGATAGATTTCATCACACTTAACCCCTTCTTAAAGACAAATGCATCTATTTTACTATGGATATTCCCTATAAATCTCAGTCCAGTCTTTTGAGTATGCTATTTTTTTTCTTCAAAGAAAAGTGCTTGTTTCCTTTGTGGAACTTAGAGACCAAGAACTCCATTCATACTAGCACAAGGTAACTTTAAAAGAGGAAGGACTCCAATGGTCAGGTTCACTTTGATCAAGGATGTGGAATGATGAAGTCTGGAAATGTTAACTTGCTGTACAGGGCACATAGCACTTGGCAGAAGTGAACTCAGTGTCCATATATTTTGATCGCTAAGGAAGGATTGCAGGATGGAAAAGGATTACACTGCATTGCATCAGACATCCTGCATAATACATGAATACAATGAGGAACAATTCATTTGAAATCAGTGTATTTTGACAGAAGTATAATAAAGTGCAGTTACATCAATCTAGATGATTACCAGAACTAGACCCCTTTTTAATTTCTAAATTTGTCCAAATCTGATGGACCCACCAGAGGTTTTCCAATTAAAAGTCGGTGTGAATCCTCCTAGAGTGAGGTTATGCCCCCATATTCTTCTTCTTAACATGTTATTAAAGTCATTGCAGCTCACTGCTAATGACATGGTCTAAATAAAAGCAAATTGATTAAATACTTATTTATAGCTACATTAAATATATATATACGTAAGTCAATATCCACAAAATTTATTTGCTTGTAGAAGCTATGTTTTCCTACTCCATAGAGCATTTCCGTTCCTCTTAACACGTTCAAAGTTGTGTTAAATTTTTTTGCCCTTTTAAAGGATATATTGGGTATTAGAATATTTTATATTTTATATTACAAGAACAACCTAAGCAGTTCAATTATCTTTCTGCATTGCTTGGACTGTACTGTAGTAAAACTGAAAAAATACTTACGCTCCACAAAGTAAGAACTAGCATCAATCTTCCAGACAATCTGACCACGATGAGAGCCATTGACGCCACGGTTCTTGTAGTCCAAAAAGTTTTCAGACAAAACTTCATCTATGAACATGAACAAATAAAATGGTATCATCAACTGCATGTTATGACAACACAAAAAGCAGAGAGTCAGACCAAAAATATGTTTTTGGATTTACAGAACATGCTATGGTTGCTAGACAGCTTGGCACCACATGCTCAGATATATTTTTTTCATTCATTTATATGTAAAATAACTGCAGTGCTTCTTAAAATCGCAGATTTTTTTGGATGGAATTTTAAAAGACGCATCCTTACAAAATTCTCAAATATGAAAACATGTGGCTTACCATAGATCAACCCCTTCCTAATTAAAAATAATTGTCTAGCTGAAACAGAAAATGGTAGCAAAAAAATAATCCCCCTTTGCACCAGTTCTTCCCTTAAAAAAGTAAAAATAAAAATCAGAGAATAGCTGTGTGTATGCATCTGTGCTACACTCACTATTACCATAAGAGAGGGGGGTTATTTCTTGTAGTAGACAGTGAACGATATTTATGTTTGAAGAATTATTACACTAACTTCACAAACAGCACACAAACACCTCTCAGCCTTTAAAACCAAATGACTGATGAAGAAGTGCTGAACACTCACAGCATTTTGAGACACATAGAGGTTGTTAGACTATCACGCTGAGTTTCAAAGATGTTTGGATCCATGAGCAATCTATAAAAAGTTGCTGACAGCTCTTGGGCTGAACGCTGAGAAAGCAACCGCCTTGCATGCAAAGGGCTATGTGTAAAGAACACTAGGGCAAGGCAGTGAGTCTGAAAAGCAGCCTTCTGACGGTCCATGCTAATTCATTTTGAGTTTGCTTCCAAGTTTCATTGTAGACTGCTTCAACCAGCTCTTTTCACGAGAAATCCAGAAGTCCTATCCAGTACAGATGGCAGCAAACACACCCCAGGCTCAGGGCAAGGGTCTGCTTCTTGACCCTCTCTCGTTCAACAGCCAAAAGAAGTGCTCGTGAGGCCCTGCCATGGCCCATCCTTGCTTAGGAGCTTACGTTGGCTTCCAAGCCAACAAAAATGCACATATTGCCACCATACCAGGACAGTACACATGGTTTTGATCATCAGTAAATGGAATCAGCACAGCAAAAATAAAATAGACATTTACAGAGCATTTGAGGAGTGTGGGAATTGGAGGTAGGGGCCTGTGACAGGCCAGGGTGGCTGAGCACTCTGAGGGCCGAGGTGGCGGCCCTGTTGGCTATGCCGCATCTCCAAGCCATGGCCTCACTACTCAGTGTTGTGGATCTCACATCTGCACAAAGTGAAAGGCTGAGTTCTGCCTACAGTGACCAGAGAGCAATGAAGGCGGTTTTAACGTTGACAGAGACTTGTAGAAACACACTAACTGAGTCAACCGTGCTGTTGAGAAAGAGCTGGGTGGGTGCTGCAATTCTGTTCCAAAGACAATTACACTAATCATTGGTCATGCAAAAACCTAAGGAAAAGTATGATCCACTAAATCAAGTATTAAAACACATCAACTATAAACATCACTTCATTACCACATAGGTCAGTGAGAAAACAAAGATGATGCCACCATGACAAAAGGACTCCACATCTGAGGAATCTGAGAATGGAGTGATGCTGTGACAACCTGCAGAGCTATGCAGACTGCATAAGGCCACCTTTGACCAGGCTGCTTGGAGGCACAGAGCAGTACGAGGTGGTGCAGAGACATGAAAACAGTGCCCAGAGCCAGCATGGCCACAGAGCTTGCCATTTCTGCACTCACGGTGCTACCATGAATGCTGTGCCTCTTGCCATGCTGGCACAGACATTGAAATGACCTCCAGAAACGAGACAAACAAGTAAAAAACAATAGACATGTGGCCAGAGAGGTCTGTATCAATGGGCAGGTTTATCTGTCATACAGAACCAAGCAAAGTGTCTCCAGGAGGCTGCTGAACGGCATACAAAGGACAAAGTCAAGACACTCTAAGAACAACATATTATTCAACTATATACATGCAAAGGTTAAACAGACTAAACTTTTAATTTGAAGGAAATTACATTTTCACTGAAAGAATAAAGCAGCAGGCAAATGTCAATGTTATTGTTTCAGTTTTACATAGTTGTGCTCTCCAAGGAGAAAGATAAGTGGGCTACCAACATGGAACACTTTGGTGCCACTCTCTTGAGGGATTTACAGAGGAAATCCTTTTAAAGAGGTCAATAATGATTGCAATGGATAATTATAAACAGCAATGCTATCTACAATACATTTTCCCTTTGCTGACTTGCTAATTGTCAGTAATTATTTCACTAGCTGTGTTTCCTGCTCTGTATAGAAGTGGAAATTTTTCAGCACATTCACACAGTACTTTCCTGTAGTAAACCTTCAACAGTAAAATCCTCTGGTACAATTTCTGTTCTTTGTCTGTTCTTGTTCTTTACAGCTAGTTTTGTCTTCTTTTAAATGTAAAATCACATAAAAGGGGCAGATAAGCATACGGCTTCGACTACTTTAGTAAGGACCATCCTGGATGCAGATTATCCAGTATTACCCACATCATTCTGTGGAAGCAGGAACACGTATATACATGCAAGGAGATATAAACATGTTAACTGACAGGGAAAATGCTTTATACTTAGAGGTGAGCGTATACTAAAATGTTGTGCTGAGTTGGAGCTTTGAAACTGACTGCATACAGAGGACATCCCTCAGCTCAGGCTTGCTGCTCTCCAGTTTCATCTCTCATGACGTTTATTTGTCATATTTAGGCTCTGGAAGCTGCTGGAGATGCTTCAACACCTGCCATGTGATTAAGATGCATGGATAATTACTGTTTTTCAAGATATACTGTTTACAAAATACCGTGTTGCTTAAGAAGGGTTAGCCGAGCTAAACTGGGTGGCTTTGCTTAATAAATCACAGGCATTTTAGGCCAGAGTTTAGCAGCACAAGAGATCCCAGAATCAGATTTAAAATGCTGTATTCATACGTACTATCTGTTGGGGCCAGCTGGCTCGAACACTGGATGGGTTGTTGTCTGCTTCCCACAGCTGGCATAATGGCAGTACGGGCTCTGTGTCACACAATCTCTCTAATTTGACTGAGATGTCAGCATCTGCCCATACCCGAACCAAATCACATTTGTATTACAGGCTGAGCCAGCAGGGATGACTATGGAAAGCTCTCTCCTTCTTTTTGTAGGAAACAGCCAGAATGCCTGGCAAAGCAAGCTAAGAAAAAAGACTGCTCTCCATCTACATGTTCAAGGTAGAAGGAGAATGAAGGAAAGGAAGAAGCAGGTTGGTCTACAGTTAGAGCTGACAGGTGAGAATATGGGAAAGACGGAACCAACTGTTCTCACCAAGCAACATCTGCACGCTGTCTCCTGCTAGGAGATGGAAGTGTACAGAAACAGTGTCCAAAGCAAAAGGTCAGGTCACACAGCATGTCAGGGAAGGGATACAGACAGAGTTAGTCATGCACTCACAGTTTACAGACAGCAACAAAAATACAGGCTTGGGTAGTAGAAAGGATGTCTTACAATGAGTTTCCCACAGTCTGAAATACGCAGGTCACCCCAAGTAGGAACAGTAGAGTCATTGATTACTACTCTCCAACACTACCCATTTTGTGTAGATTACAAGAAAAGAAACCAAAAAAAGTATCTTGGTCCTGTTACTTTTTTTCCTGTTACAAAATAAAGAAGCTTGTTAACTGAAGTGTAAATGATCAGAGTAAGGATGAGATAAATTTATAATACAAACAAAACATATTTACAAATCTCATGGCTTAGAAATCCAGTATGTAGGTCCTTCTTACAACCAGATGTAAGCCCTGCCTGTATCTTTTGAAAAGCTAGGTATCTCCTCTTTCCAAAGAAATAAAGCTTATTTTTAGTTAAACAGAAATTTAAGGCAGTTGGGATTCTTAAGCCAGACAAAATTTAAGTCTAAAAATACATACACGTCCAAACAGGAAATCTTTCTTTTTCATGTTTTCAAGGGATGCATCTTTGAAAGATAAAAGAAAAAGGAATATCCCCTATCAAGGAAAAAATAGCAGTAGTTGAAACTGTTCAGGAGGATGGAACATATGAATACCTCCTATCGACCTGATTTAGTTGGCAGGTGATACTAATCCAGACCTGCTATTCCCCAGAGGTTGACACTGTATATGTAGCATATTGAGTAATAAAATTGTGCATGTGAAATACACAGCTGTTTACTGTACTGTGTATACATGCATGTGCTTGTGTGTATATATGTGTATATATATCAACAACCCACCATATATAAGTGCAGAGATAATAGGGTACCTTAAATAGAAAAAAGGTACGTGCAAAGGAAAAAAATACTTTGTATTTCCAGTAATAATTCCTATAACAAAGGAACAGAGGTTAAAAATATGTTGTACCTTAATACCCTAAGGTAAATGGTGAAATGCTTCATTTCACCTCTACACAAAATGAAGCACACAGCTACCGCTGCTCCCTTTCATATATTTCAGCCAGCAGCTAATGGCTTTTGACATTTTTCCAATGAAGCATTGTAATGCATCTCCCTCCCTCTATTTCTGAAATAAGATTAACATTTACACTAGCTCTCTGCTTAGCTGGCAATCCCCACTGCACAGCCTGGGTTCGGGCCCACTTGACCAAAAGCAAACATTTTGCAATCACCCTCAGATCTGAGGCTGCATTTCCCCAGATGGAAAACTGGGAGCTAATTTAGAAAACTGCCAAGTGAAGGAGCATTCGGGATGCACTGCCCTTTGAACATCAGCTGGAGACGGGGACCGCGTGGCAGCTGAGTCAGGCTGGCGGGGGAGCTGACAGAAGGTGCTCTCATGGAGCAGGGAAAGTGGCTGCAGACCCACAAAGCTGTGCTGGGGTAGGAGCAGAGGCAGCTGGCCTCCGGCACCTCACACATCCCTGGAGGAAAAAGGGGAAGGTGATGAATGAGCACGCACTAGGCCGCAGGGGCCTGAGAAGCAGCTAGAGGGACCAAGGCACTCCAGAGGCAAATATTAGCAAGAGCTTGGGAACCAGCAAAGACTCTGACAGACTGCTTGTCCTTACTGAACCAAATACCTCCAAGCACAGCCATTTACCACTAAAAATATTCTGCACTGTCACTTCCATGCTGAGAGATCCCCACATACTTTACAGGCACTATCTATAGAGAGATAAAGAGCCATCACCAAAGAAAGCTCTTTCCGATGAAAAGCAGTAACAAATGGACAAAAAGCATGCTGTTCTTCAGATGAATTAGGGAAAATGTTGATAAAGGCCACCCCGCAAAAAGGTCTGTAAAAATATTGTAAGAACTTCAGTCTCTGTCAGCAGCCTACACTAAACAGACAGGATCTCAGTATTTGAAAGCTTGTCTGAAATTACCCCAGATGAACACAGTTCGTACCTCTTCCTCAGAAGGACTGACGTACAAATTACAAACAGCAGAGTGATCCTTTTGATCACCCTTTTGGTCAGTTTGGGTTAAGAGGGAGGAAAAGAAGAAGCAATGCCCCTTCCCAAACAGTGTTTTGCTGATAAATATGATCTATCCTTCCATGTTCTTCAAGAATAGTAACTACAGAACTTAGAATAATCTGGGCTACATTCAAAGAAACAAATACCTAACATGAGAAAGGAGCACAACATCAGACAGGTTCCTGAACTTAGTACATTATTACAGTCTCTTATCCATCATTAATTTGGTTTAGCACTGCATATTACAACACGTGCTTTCTATAAACTTGGTGCAATTATAGCATAAAACTAGAAGCTAAACTTCATGTCTTCATCCCTTATGAATAAGAAATGCTGTACTGCCGAAATTACAGAAGGATTTATAGTCTTTAGTTGAACAAATTTGCTTTAGCTTGAAATTTAAAAGTGCTTTTGGTCAATATGTATGTCTGTACTACAATGACATCTGAATGTAGTCAGGAAAATACTCTTAAAATTGTTTTCTGGACAAAAAGATCTAGCTCCAGTTGATCTGTTTTGCAATTTGCATGGAAAATTGCAGGAAAGGGGCATTTTAAAGCACAGAATATCAAAAAACTGAAACTATTTTGCCAGATAATCTAAGTGTATGCCATGGATAAGTTTTCTATTTCTGATGTTTATTCTCCTACCACCCAATTTATCATTTGAAGGAGAACATAAAATGATGACAAATTTCTTATTTACAAAGATACCACAGTAGAAAATCACAAATAATGGATATCGTTATAAAAGTCAATAGGAATGTTTCCACTTGCCTCAGCTATGGATCCAACTCTAATATGGATCAAAAATTCACTGTTAATTCATTTGCCAATTTCTGCCACCTTTTTATTTGAGTAAGATGTGAATACAACACTGCTTTGATAAGCACAGAGTTTGTGCAAAATTCAGCCTGAAGGAATTGCTCCTCTCGTTTCAAACTACACATTGTCTTGTCGTATCTCAATTCACAGCTTCTTTGGTGAAGGTACTTTAATGTCACAAAGGGACAGCAAATATACCTCAATTTACAGCTAGCAGCCATCCTCCTGTAATTTCTTAGAGAGAAGAGTTCTGGAAAACAAGGATCTAATCCTTCATTGGTGCTGAAAACTCAGCCCTTGACCTAACAGCTGCGTATGTGCTTTAAGTACACGAGTGGTTCTATTTTAATATCACAAAAAATATTTTTCTTTAGCTGGGTGGGTGGTAAAATGGGAGGTAGAAAATGTGAACAGTGAGTGGAGAGTAGAAAAGAGAGGAAAAACAAGACAAAAAGCATAAACCATGATAAAATGGGGAAAGATATTTGGCAAAGTTGCAACTTTTCTTGGTTCAAAAAGCAGAAAGAGACACACGAAACCCAAAGGACACCTGCATCCACTCCCCAAATCAAGGAGTTGCAACTTTCAGCAAAACACTTTTACCTTTGAACATCTGGCTTACTTTTGGAACCATTTCTGACATTATCATACGTGACATTACCTCTAGCACATCAGTAGCCTCCATATTACTGCTGGGAGATACTCCGATCTTTTGCAATACTGATATCAATAAAAAAAGGGAACACAAGACTGCCAGTTGTCAAGATGATATTACATTTTTGGTGTGATGGAGGTTTTCAAAAGGCTGTGGATGAACTGTGGATCAAGCCCTTCCTCACTGTCCTGCCCTCTTTGCACTTGACAGTATCGCACAGAGAGTTTGAATTCTGTCACCCGAGGGACTTCTCCCTCCTCCCCTGTAATAGGGGAGCCTCCAGCTAATAGTGGAGCTGCTGGCTACTGTTCTCCCACGGTATCCCTGAGGTGTTTGGGATCCGTGCTCCAGCACAACCTACCTCCTATCCGGTTCTCTCCAGTAACCTACAAATCTACCAAAAACCCACAGACCACAAAACGTGGATGGAATGAAGAAAGCAAAGAGCTGAGGTGGGGCTGAGCAAGAACAGTTTGGTAAAGTTCCGGTGCTTCCAGATTTCTTCTCACCACTGTGGCAGATGGGACACATCTGTCTTTTTGTACAGCTACAGCTATCCTTTAGGTATGCATTGCACATATTTCTCCACAATTAATGACATTTGTCTTTGCATGCACAAGTGAAGATGGGAGGAAGGAATCCAAACAACGACTGCCTCTGTGCATACTGAAATCAGAAAAAATGCAATGTTTCACAGAATTTCACAGAATTTGGTGAGGTACAACATGAAAGAGCTTTTTGTTGTTGTTATTTTTGTTTGTTTTTAATATAATATTCAGTCCAAAGTTCTTGCAGTCAATGGAAGCCTTCCCTTCCCAATGATTACAGTACAATTTGGAAAATGTGGACAAGGGTAAAACAGTGAATCCATGAAAATTCATTGAAGATACTAAAATAAGGGATGTTGCATGCCCAAGGCAGTATAAAGACATGATATAAAGGGACGTAGGAAGATCTGAAATGTGAACAAGAATGACACTTGTGCATGGTAACAATGTTCATTAAATAATGGGGAGAAATAATTTGCAGTACTTGAAAAATGGACTTAAAGCAATGTTGAAAGATGTAACAGCAGACAGCAAATTAAACAGGAGTTTGTGATCTGATACAGCAGCAAAAAAAGGAAAAGCCCACACAACTCAGGTGTTGGCACAGAAGCACTATTGATAAAGAATCTCTTGAGAGTCTGAAGCAATTTTATCTGAAAAAATGGCATTCAATTATAAGCTTATCACAAAGTAGAAGATCTTCAGCGAAGAAAAAATGTCTTTAGGGCTGGAGAGATCAGAGGATAAGAAAAGATTAGGAAAGCTGAATGCATAGACAGTCGTTACAGGAGTTGTGAAGGACAGCATGAGAATATTCAAATATTATGAACATTGCATTGAAGTGTTATAAACAATAAGGAGTGAGAAGAATGATGTAGTTTGGTTTAGAAAACTAAGCAAAACAGATGCTGAACCTTCAAAATGCACATAGCCACATGGCTAGCTTGACAACCCGCAGAGAACACATCTTTTTGGGCTAAGCTGCATCCTGCCAAGAGTTACATTTGTGCTGTCCACTGTTAATGCTATGATTGAGTCTACCCAGTCAACATCTTAACTTGCTTCATGGATTACTTTTTTATTTTTGAGGAATTGAGGCCATAAGCTGGCTTTTTGTGCACCAGTATCCCTCCACGGTCTGATTTCCTCAAAATGCTTTAGTAGATGATCATTACTGTCCTCATTATCAGCTTGGTCTATACAGCAATATGGGCCCCACAGCACAGAAGTAGTTTTATCCAAGGGCGTAAGGGTGCTGAAAATCACAGAGGAGGCACGAGGCTGCTATACACCTTGCCTGCATTGTTTCCCTTTCCAGATATTCAAGATGACAACTGAAGCAGAAAACTCTTCTGCAAGCTTACCTGGAAAATTTTGTAATACCACAGTTGTTATTTCCTGGAGAAATGCTAAATGAAAATGGGAATCTTTTGGCACACAGTAAATACCTCTCTACCACATATTTAATATACAGAAAGGAAAAGAACTGGCAACCTACAGGTTTCTTTAACATTACTACTGTGGATTTATGACCATGCCATAAAGCACAATACCACTGCACTAATCCCTTTATAGAAAGAGCTTGTTGGTACATTGCTACTAATAAGGTTAGCAGTACATAAATGACAGACACAAACCTTGGAAGCACTGAAAGGGAGAATGGGTCCAAAGCTGTATCTGTAGCCTAATATTCAAAGATCTGAAGAGGTGAAACTGAGGCAAAAGCTAACTGTAAGTGCCACAGTCGGTAGGTCTGGAAATGGTGTATCCTGGTTTTGTGTAGCAAAGTGGTCCACTAGATATAGAACTGAGAAATACAAAAAAGTGACTCAGCCTGAAATGACAAGTCACTCCCACCAGATCCCAGAGCAGCCAGGTGGGAACAAAGTACAGATACTGCTGCAGTAATGTACCTGCCAAGGCCTCTGATAGCTAAGACCTCCTCTGCTCAGCATTTGTGTAGCTTTTCTACTGTCCTTTTTGTGTGACAGGTTTGCTCCTCTAATACTTTTTCTTCCTGAAACAAATAGTGCTGTGCTTGGTGAAAGCTGCATGGCCGCCGGGCACCTCTGTTGATGTTTCACAGAGAGAGCAGAACTGCAGGTGTCGTACAACACGTAACTTGCTGATGTGACCACAGCAAGGCACGGCTGCTATCCCCAGCACAGAGAGAGACCAACCACAAGATGACCCACCGAGGAGAAGTCCTAAAGAAGAGAATGTTATGATTTGGGGCCATTGAAGGATTAGAAAGACGGTTAACCCCAAAACATCAAAAAAAATTACTGTCCTCTAAGTGGGCACATTGTGAAGGGCTTTGTATTACCAATATTTCTAAGGCAGAGAGGTGGAGCAAGCAGACCAAATGCACAGAAAGCCAAAGTCAGAGATTAGAGCTGTAATGCAGGGACCCACAAGTCCCAGCACATTGCCATTTCTAACATTTTCCATCTCTGCTGGCCACATGTGACATTCTGCTTGTACGTGCTGCTCGTCTGGTGAAATAGCTGTACAAACAAGCCCTGATCCAAGCTGGACTGCAGGAAGAATACGGGGCTCTTTCCATTTGCTTCAGTAATGAGGTTTGTTGGATTATGCTGAAGATTGCCTTTTGGGGAGAGAAATAACATCACTGGCTAAAGCAGAAGACCTAAATGTGCTGTTTTAAAGCTAAACTTCAGTCACTAATTAGGTCAAGGCATTCTTACTTCTATAAATTTGAGAACTACTCCTCTGTCAAAAAAACAAACAAAGAAAGGCAGGAAATTGGACCCTACAAGATTTGCGTACAAAGAAACATTTAATAAACAGCCTTTAATAATGTTTTGCTTTCCCACAAGGAAATGTCAAAAGGAAAAGAGTTTATTGCATACTGGTAAGAAGAGTGCAACATCAGCACTGATAAATTCCTGCCATCAGTGTGCACAGACACTGGAGCAAATGATTCTTTCCAAGTCTGGTTTAAACATTTCTCATTAGCTACTCTACATCAGATATGGAGATGATGACAGAAGTGAAATCTAGTAGCAGCTAAAATGCTACTGCAGTAATTATAAGATAGCTCTTTATCTAGAGGAGCTGCCAGCAGTCCATATTAATTTATCTAAGAGGCTTCATACTGGAGCAAATAGTAATAGCAAACGAGATAACAGAAGAAGAGAAAACTGAGATAAATAACTGCAAATATTCCATCTGTCTCACAGTAGCTACTAAATGATGGTGGTTTTTTTGTTGTTTTTTTTTTTTGTTTTTTTTTTTTTAAAGACTATAAATACACTATCTTCACTATTCAAACCTTTGTTTTCATTTCACCTTTTCTTCAGTGTGTGTTTTCTTTACCTGTAGCTTTTTTGCAAAGAAAGCTCATAAAAAGCCACAGATTTTTAAATAGAAACAAAGCTGTGTTATCATGTCCAAATTCCTCAAATAACTCTTTTTTTGATTGTTTACTTGTATTTTTGATTATTCTGAAAGACTGCCGATATTCAAAGTGTTATAATTCTCTTGAGGGACAGCACATGCACACCTCAGGTGAGTTGTCACAGAATTTATATTTTTTTTGCATAGCTTGGAGCTGATATATTATGTAGTATAATGATGTAGTATATACTATAAGGGGAAGTTAAATCATCTCCAGAGTTCTAGTTTGGCAGGCATGAAATGTAACTCCTACTCCTGAAGGCACAATGTCTTAAACACACAGAAAGGTTTGTCCTTCAAATTCTCATATTTTTTGTCATTTTACCATGGGTATTCTTAAAATGCATTGAAGTAACAGCACCTATATTTTAAAAGAGTCAACATTTATTAAACTCCTTTCAAACAGTTTGTCTATGGCACTTCAACAAATTCAGGTAGGTGTGTATGAATGTTTTCACACAGCTACAGCGTAGATACAATCAATAATATTTTTGGCATGAGATACACAGACACCATTTTTTAGACTGTTTTATGTGAGACTGACTGGTTACCTAGTCCATTTCCTAAGACCATGAACAAATAAACACTAAGAATCAGCTCTAAATCCAGCTTTTACCTGCTCCTGCAAAGCTTGTTTCCCTTTTGGACATCCTTATGAATCTGCACATGGATTGAAGGGGAGAATAAAAGATACCTTCATTTTTGATAAAAGCAACTGCGCCACAAGCAGCCAGAATTTCCCTAAATGGAGGACTCCCTTACTTCTTCTTCAGACAGCCTTAAACTTTGAATAACATCCCAAAATGCACTATGGTTTCTGTAACAAAACATCTGATCTATACCATTTGTGCTCTTTATCTTCTGGAAGCCTTCTATATCAGCTGTATTTCCTCAGACTTTGAACATCTTTGTTCTGAAGTCTGCAGTTTATTAGGTATCATTAAAATTTTAGTGATGGTAGAAGTGGCAAAAGCAGATTTATTTTTATGCATTTCAAAGTCAACACTCATATGAGATTATTTGGAGATATTTCCTAGAATACTACAACAGCAGTGACTAAACTCCTCTGAGGTGGGAACTGCCTTCTGTTCTGCTTCGTATAGCCCCTTCCACAGATGCTCAGAAGCAATCACAAGACAAATAATAAATAATAACTCTCATGCTCCTGCATTGAGTTTTATAGAAAAAACAACGTCATACTCCTGGTACCTCAAGGACACAAATAATTTCTCCATGTTTTCACGGTTTGTGTGCTTTCACCACAATAATAAAGTATTGCTACATTCAAACCTTTCTGGTCAAATCTCACAAACCCAAAATAATCACAAAAAGGATTGGATTGTAGCAGAGAGCTGGCTTTGAGACAAACACTGGCATGACCAGCAGCACTGCAACAGTTAACAGTGTTGCCACACAAGTGGTAATAATAGGCTCCAACATTAATCCCCTATTGAGTAGACTGGGAAAAGCTCATACTTTCTTTGGTTCTCTTGTTCCAGTCTGGCTGGCTGCTAATTCAAAACATAGTCATATATCAGTTTACATCGTGAAGGTCAGATCCACAAGGCCAGAAACGTTTCCTCCCTAATCAGGAGTGCAGACTGGGGAAATCTGTGCAAGCGCACACACAAATCCAACCCATTAGGATGTCTGGATCTCCCATTCCTGTGGATTTATCACAAATGTTGAACAGAGTGTTTTATTTCAGGACAGAAGTGTGCTTTTGGAATGACCCTTTCCAACTGTCCCTACTTTGGTTCACACTGTGCAGTGATCTTCAGGCACAAAATCTCAATTCTCTCCTGGTGGATCTGAACTGAAAGGTGCCCTACAGCTATCCAAGGGCGCTCTGTCAGCCAGACTGGAACTGCTTGAAAGCCAAGCCCTCCAAAATGAGTTCACCAGCTGTTTGCTTCTGAAAACCCGTTCCTCAAGGTTTGCTCCATGTCATTAATGTAGATACAGCCATTGCACCAGTCACCTTCTTAGGCTCCAATTTTTTTCCACTTTAAAACCAGTACAAAAAAAAGAAAAGCATGTGAACTTCACAGTCTACCAGGTTGTTGCTTTACAGGAACCAAAAAAAAAAATCTCACCTCATGTCAGGTTTTGGAAGGGAAGTGAGAAAGGACTGATGGGTGCTGCTGCCTGCTATTACCTTGGCTACTTAGATTAGGAACCTGAGAGGACAGAGACAAAACACTTCCAAAGACATCAAGGGCCAACTGTTTCTTGGAGACTGGACACACTAATCACTTTTCATTTGGCAGCAGTATGTGTCAGAATGAACCACTGATTATTTCCTTTAATACCAAACATTCAGCCAGCAGGGGCAAGGATGTATTTCACAATTTATACTTCTAATTTATTCTAATTTATTGGGGTGTCTTGAGCAACACCCTGGTTGATAAGGTAAATTACAGAGGAGTAGCAGGGAGGATTTTTCACTCCCAGCTAATCCCCTGTGTATGCAGGTTACCTATCAAAGAAATGCAGGATATATCCTTATAGCCCTTGATACAACGTCTGAGCTATGAAACCTGGCTGAATGAGTTCATCCAATATGCAACAGCTCTGTGGACATCCTGTTTACAGCAGACCACCAGAAGTGATGCTTTTGCCTGTATTTACTGAAGCAAGGTAGTCCTTCATGAGTTGTCTGCACTGCTGCAGAATAGGCATAGAGTATTCCATAGTGCCTAGAAACGGCAGCCTTCTCATCTGATCAAATAAAACAGTCAAAGGCAATCCTAACTGTAAACATAAGTAATTATTAAGGCCAACAAACCAAACTGCTTTCAGTGCATCTGTTTTGAATCCAGTCTCTATTTTTTTCTTTTTTGTCTGTTTGTTGTTTTTTTTTTTTTTTTTCCTAAAATATTTTAAATTCCAGAAGCCTACCTTTATTTTCAAAACAGGGTATTTTATGAGGTTACTCACAGGATGAAGTATTGAAGCCTGGCTTCCTGCACCCCACACTCTTTTCCACAGCCATCCTCATCCTCCCCTTCTCCAAGTCACATAAATAGACCGAACTCCTTTTCCAGTGCCTACCACTTGCCAATCAGGGCTCCTCTGCACTCTCCGACCTCCCATCCAGCTCATTCTTGTATCCCCTACCCTGCCAACACCTGTGTTCCCCACATCCTCAGCACACGATGCCAACCCTTCTGATCTTATCCACTAAAGCACCCGACCAACACTTTCACTCCCTACGATTGCTCCGAAAGCCCCTCACAACCTCTTATGCTTTACCTGGTTTTGTTTGGCTTGCTGACTAGGCAAGGCAAAACACTGAACTGAAACACCTGAGATTTGAACTGAAACACTGAACTGAAATATCTGAAAACACTCAACTGAAATATCTGCTAAGGGCTAGGCATGCTTATCTAAACAGGTACCGGCAGCATTTCACCAATATTTCCCTTGTAGAATGCACAATTTAAAAATTACAAATTTGTATAAATTTTCAAATGTACTGATATGAGTCCATCTTCTTTACCAAGCCACTGTTTTTCAGAAAACATTTAGAGCTTCACATTTTAAGACCTCTAATCCACTGAGGAATGTGACTGAAACTGATCCACCATGTTCAAAACTTACCAGAGGGAAAAGAGTTAATGCAGACTTCAGTCTAGGCAGTGGGACCATTTCCATGGGAACCAAACCTGGTCAAAATGCTTATTTTATATTGAACTGAAACAATTAGGTAAATGTCCATTGAAAGCATTTCTTATTACTTTTCTGTGGGGCTGCCTTTACACAGATGGAGATGCCAAAAATATGCTAATGGCTGAATACAGCTTCCAATGTGCAAAAGAAAAAAAAAACAAAAAGAAAAAGTCATCTGGGACTCCAGACTGCCTCAGTCTATAATTATTATTGTTCATATCAAAATATCCTCTGGCTATACAGGAAAGGCATTCTGTTTCACAGGGTTTTTTAATGATTCATATTCTTGACTTGTAAAACCTCTCATCTGTCACAGATTACTCAAGGACTTGTGAGAGGAAACCCTGAAAACATTATGCTTTCTTTATATAGAAGGCATTTTCCACAAAATCCAAATGGCTGAAAATAAAGTGTCTTGAAATTTCAATAAACTGTCGATAGAAAGAATTCTCATATCTCTGTTGAAGAGAAAGTCAGGACCAGGACTGCAACTAGAAATTCAGGAAGAGAAGAAATCTTGTTGTATATAAACCCACTTAAAGCTTATACTCAGTGGATCTGTATTAGCCTGCTATTACCATTAGCTCTTATTACTCTAATGCTTACAACTAAAAAAAAGTAGCAAGAAGACCAAAGGGGAAGGGGGAAGAGGGACTTACCAATGAGATACATGCCAATCCAGTCCCCTGCATCCACTTCCTCCTTTATATCCCAGTATATCACTAGGTCCTGTGAGTGCCCGATGGAGTAGTAGGAGCTGCTGACCATCAGGGTCGATCGGCTGTCCGAAGTGACAAGGTCCGTGTCACTGGTAGACCTAGGAATAGTGACCGTCTCGTGGGAGTTGTTCCTGATGTCCATGTTATGGAACTGGTCAGGGTTATAGCTGTATCTGAGGGGCTCCTTGCACCGGCGCCGATTTTGTGAGTTCCTTGATGGAGACGCCATGGCTGCCAGGCCCAGGAACCTGTTTTGGTACAGATTCTGTGAAGAAAAAAAAAAGAAAGGATAGTATTTACAGTATGATTCATGTTTCAGTGATGTCAAAGCTTATGAAAATTAGTGCATCGGAATGAGAAAGCAAGAAAAGAGCATCTGGCACCGCAAAAAAGAGATACAGAAAGGTTCAGCAGGCAGCAGAGGCTGCTACTTCAACTTCTACTCCTCAATTCTTACCACAAAAAGAAGTGCAAAAGCAAGCCTTATACCACCGAGCCCAGCTGCAATCGGCAGTGTGTGAGAGAATCAATAGTAGCTAGCTTCCTCCAAGTTAATACGCGCATCCAGACACCAACACTGTGACTATCAATCAGATGGAGAGCAGTTCTCTTTCAGCATCAGGAGGTAGCCTTCCCATATTTGACTCATGGAGTCAATCTTCCTAGTATTCCTTGTTACATTTGCAGAGGAATCTTTTGCCACAGAGAACTCATCCCATTTGGTGGAGTGGTTAACAATGAGTAAGAGCTTCATGTCTGAAGAGTTAGAGCCACAAAAACGGAGTTGTCCCTGATACCAAAATAAAGACATTTTCACTGGACTGTAAATACAAACTGAGTGTTGCAGAGTCTCCACAGAGCTGACAGCTTCTCATGCTATTGCCCTGCTTTGTTTTTTGCAGGAGAGTGAAAGATACTATGCACACCCTCTCTGGCAGAGATTTGGGAACGTACTGGACAATTAATGGGAGTGGAGGAGATTACTACAGAGTAGTTATCGTGTCAGCAGTTGAAAAATTATTTAAATTCCAACCTACTCTCCTTCCTCGAGGCAAGCTGAGTGACTTGTACAAAATGCGTCATGGTGCACGAGTTCTTGTGAGTTGGCAGATGGAGAATGCTTAAGTTATGATGGGTTAATTTAGATGTGAAGACCTGCCTTGATACTGATCAAAATACTGGTTATTGCTTACTTCTGTGCTGTTTGTTTTCCCATTTTTCTTCCCTGCTTTCCCTCTTCTCTCCCTGCAGCTCTGCTATTTCAATCACTTGGCTTTTCATTATTCATTAGTTTTCCATTATCCATCTGTTGCCAACCATGCTGTCAAGTCTGTTAGACACAAACCCAGACAGCTTTCCAGTACGCTATGAAATGCTTTTCACATGACCAGAAGTCAAATCATCCTTTTGAACTCAAACAAATTAAGTGGAAGAAAAATCTTAGCTCTTTTGTCCAGCCAAGCAGACATTTAACCCTGGTATCTATTAAGACTATGGTAGCACAGGAGAAAAATCAGCCCTGAAAAAGCAAAACATATTGTTTATTAAATAATATCAATTTTTGCAGAATAACTAAGACACCTATTATTATGTCCTACAATTCCATTGCACAAAAGCTGTAAGGAGAGAGCAAAAAATTCACCCGGCATGTTTTTACCCTTAGAACATGCTGTCACTTCGCAGAAAGTGCCCTACAACGCTTACAATCCAATGACCCAAATCCTCACTTACTGCATTAAACTGGGTTTATAGCAAAAATAGCTCCAGCGGGGATGCCACACCTTAGAGTGAATGCTGGCACGATGGAAGCGAACAATGCAAAAGGTTGCAATAGAAATAGAGGAACAGAAGGAAGGATGTCTGGGGGGGAATGAAGTACATGCACTGCTCACATCAGATAGCATTTGTTATGCACCTAATCCTACCTTTGCTTTTTCTTTTCTAACAGTTACTTTTATTCACTTTTTGAAAAAAAAAAAAAAAAAGAGTTCACAGTATATGAAACAGTGCACCCTTCAAACAGAAAATGCATCATCTTCATAAAAACAAACAAACAAAAAAGAAAACCAAAAAAAAAACCACCTTCTTGTATGCTGTGTACATATTTAAAACTGGGAAGCACTTCTGCGCATGCACAACTACCAGGCTCTAGGCAGTAATTTAAACCAATAGAAGTTCCTGCCACTTTGTCAGGAAGGTATATGCTGTCACAACAGCACCTGGGAAGACTATTATTGGTTTTGTAGTGGTGAGATAGGAATATAAAGAATTTCAAGCCCACTCTTCTTGTATTGGTCTGCCTCATTAACATGGCTTCCTTTGCTCATAGTGCACTACCCACAAGGTACATGTATTTCAGTTCGAAGGCAGACCTTTTATTTCTGGTGACAAAGTACTCCAGGGAACAGTGGTTCTACAGATACTTCCATTTTTGAATGGTAATGGTAGAGTGTATTAATTAATTGCATACTTTCAAGTTAAAGCAGAATTAACAAACGTGACTTTTTCACCTTCAGCATGACTTTAACCCATTTTAATGAAAAATGGTATATTCATCAATATGTTTGAATTCTCTAAGTTCCCATTTGCTTGTATATCGATGTCAATGGCATGAACAGCAAAGCCTGAAAGTAATCCAGAAGGTTACAGTCTCCAGAAATCTCAGTCTCCCTTATTTCTAGCATTGATTCAACACAAATCATCTAAAAAAAGGAAATCCCCAAACAGAAAAAAAAAAAAAAAAAAAAAACACAAGCAAATAGGACGATATAGTGAGCCATAATTATCTAGATTGAATAATGTCACAGAATCACACAGAATCACAGAATTTCTAGGTTGGAAGAGACCTCAAGATCATCGAGTCCAACCTCTCACCTAACACTAACAGTCCCCACTAAACCATATCCCTAAGCTCTATGTGCACAGATGTATGAATAAGTAGAAAAAAGGTTAGGAAAAATAGTTAGTCCACATGTGATTAACAGTTTTGCAGGTTTTTCATGTAATTCCAACAATATCTGCCTGTAAAATGTGCACGCAGCCCCTAAGCCCTGATTCCCGACCATAGTAAAATGGCTTACAAATTACAAAGAAGTCCTCTCTATTCCTTGTGGAAGCAATCTGATCCACCATAAATACCTAGCACCCTAGCACATCAAAAATGAACCTTTTTTTTTTTTTTTTGGGGGGGGGGGGGGAGATGGGTTGAGATCATATTTATTCCCTCTGTTACTTAGAGGCGTAGGTACACTAAGCACACTGTATACACTTAGCTGCAGCCTAATTTTTAATAAACAGTGTACAGTGTACATTATATAGCAAGAATAAAAAATGGCCAAATGTTGCCCCAACAACACAACACAACAATATTTCAGATTTTGTCCTAAAAGAGCCTGTCTTGCCACATTTAGATACATCACACACCTATGATGTGTCCAATGTGAGCTCAAGCATGTACTAAATTAAGGATGCCAATATTGCCTTGGTGACTGTCCTGCTGCTTGGCTATTCCCTCTGAATTCATCTGGTGCAGGGGGAACAATGTGACAGGAATGGACAGTATTTCAGTTATATCAGCAATCCAGTTACTTTTGTGTTCAACACCCGAAGTAACAGATTGAAAAGTCTCTCTCTCTTGACGTTCCTCATTTGAACGAACATAATGCATAGTAATGTGATAGGACATCCATAAGTAATTTTAGTTTACTGAACTAAGAAGAAATGTAGAGTTAAATTAATATCTAATCAAGGACAACACGAAAAAAAATCATCACAGTTGGACAACAAATAGGTTTTCTACTGCTATCAGCTTTGTAAATTAGCATTTCCTTCAATTAATTTAGTAACTACATTTCTTTTTGATATCAGAAAGAGCCCTTTTGTAGCCAGACAGCTCAGCAACAAGTATTTAGTCATAAAATAACAATGTGCAGAGTAGAACTAGCTATATAAAAGTCCTACTCAAAATGACATTTCTGGAGAATTATCTGTGGGCAGACCTTGCCTCTTATTTACATCACTTAGCCCATCTGACAAAACAAATGTCAGATAAGAATGAATTTTAGCAGAAGGGTGAAGTCAAAAGGAAGCAGCAGACAAGATCTGATTGTAAAGAAAACAGATCTCAAATATGCACATATAGAAAACCTATAATCGGTAAATACTGAGAAAAACAGTTCACATATTTTATTTCCACATTCTCCCCCTTTCACACTCACACCTCTCTCATTGCCTGGTTTTTGGCACCAGGCAGCAAAGTTGCTGCAACCCCTGCCTTTTCCTTCATTGCCCCAAAAACTAGTACCATCTCCCTCTCCGAGATTATCGGTCGTCTTCCTAGTGAATTTCTCCAAAGGATTCAGAGCTGCCATGCAGCAACTTCTGCTGGAGAGATGCTTCACGTCTGGGGAGGTGGGGGCATGATATTAGTTGGTATTATTTTATGTCATGCCAGAAGGGTACATGATGCTTTAGCCATACAGAGACAGATCCCAGCTAAGCATCTGCAAGGATCCAGCTCTATTTTCTGCTCAGGAGATTCAGAACTGGCTTTTAGATACTCAAACCGACAACCAGTTACTTCCTACAGCTGCGTTGACAGAGAGGTATTTGTGCAGTCGGGATGGTGGTAGGAGAGACTTTTACTGTCCATACTGAAGATATTATACGATTGAAATACAACACATCACTATTGTGATGTATTGGCAGAAGAGGAGGTTACAAGAAACAAGGAGACATTAGCCAGCATGACAATGGGCTCAAATTGAGGGATATGTAGCTTTACAGACGTCTGCAGGCATCACTGCAACCAGAATTTCAAGGGCAAGTACTGAGAAAGATAGGGAGGTAGTTTTCTGTGATGGAAAGCCTGAGACAGAACACATTTACTTGTCCAAAAATTTAACAGGACTGTAGCCAAGTCTAACATCATGGGAAAATCAGATGTGTAGTCAGACTCTTGTTTTTTTATTGGGAGATAAAGGTTCTCCTTATAAGCCCTACAAATGACAACTAAACGCGTATGATTTTGTAAAAGAGAAAGAGGAGTCAAGAGAGATAAAAAATTAAGCTAGCCTTGTGAAAGAGATAAATCATGACAGAAGTCTTCTGAGCAGCTTTAAGTAAGATAAGGTTACATGTATCAAGTAGGATATTGCACTAGCAGAAATATAAGGTAGTAACAGCTTCTAGGAAAGATTCAGTTGGGTGGTTGAGAGATGACATAAAAATATTTTAAAGACCTAATCGTGGCCTGCATGTGAACACTCAGGGCAAAATCTCAAGACTGAGCCAGAAAGACAAGCAATAACGTAGCACTACCTACAGGGGGGGAAGTGATGGGACTCTGCCAAAGCTTCGAGGCAGACCAACTTCAAGTTAAGCCTACCAAAAGGGCTTTCAGTACATAAAACTTTTATTAGAGCACAAATTAAACCCCAGTAACTTTTTCAAGAAAGAAAACTCAGCTCTGTTGGGTCAAAGAGTAAAAAGGTTGTGTGAAAGCAAGAAAATGAAAATAAATATTTCCCTGTGATGCTCTCCTGCTTTTCACAGCCTCAGAAATGTGCTGTAGGGTCTGCTCCCTGTTCTTCCCGGCAGCATTCCCATCTCCACTGCTGCTGCTGCTGCCCTCAATCTCTTCCCCTGTCTGTTTCCCCACCACCCATAGCCCTGGAGGTCCCTTGTGCTCAGCAGCTTCCAGGGGAGGCACACTCTCCCTCTGAAAAACACTGAGCAAGAGAAAGGTAAAAGAAATGCACAGATTTCCTCCTGTTTGCCTAGGGATGGTTCTCTTAACAGGGCATGTGATATCCACCCTGGAAATTACCCACAAAGAGAACATTTGCATTTTCCTTCACTGAGGACGCACTACAATCAACTACATGAAGTGCAAGGCAATGCAAGGTTAAGTAGAAATATAGATTTAAATAAGCTGTAATCAAGGTTACAGTTTCAACTTCCATTATAACTGCCCCCAACTACTCCCACCTATCACAGCTATTTATTTCTTTCTCAACACATGAGCAAAAATCCTTTTGGACATTTGAATTTTGGAAGAATTGTTAGTGTAACTGTTAGCACAAATATATATACATATATATATTTGTAAAGCATGGCTTACAGTGCAGCAAAATCCAGTAAACAAGGTCTTACAGTGCAAGCAGCTGTACAAAATCCTCTGCAAATGGTTCAGCCATCCACCATGAAAATCATCAGCCTTGGGATTGCTACAGAGCCAAAGGATTTGGACAGCAAGATAACTTTACAGGATCAGGCCCTTTACTTGTGAGACACAAGAGTGGTTTCTCAGAGCTCCAAATGAATCATTTAATAGCATGACAGAGTCACAGGATCCCAGAATCTAATGAAAACCTTTTTTCCTGCAAGGTTTTGAAGAGTGTCCAGATGACACTGCTGCCCCTGGGAAAGCTGAAATGAAGGAGGTTGCAAATGTTTCAAAGGGATGCATGCCACACTAACACCAAAAAATGTTCAGTGCATTTGTCTTAATATTGCACATCTTTGGCACACTGCATATATATTTATTTATGCCTATAATAAACACTAATCGGAAATCAAAGCCATTATACATCTGCAGTGGGTCAAAAGGACATTAATAGGGAGTTCATTTTTCCATTTCCTGACCTTTGCGCATTTCCAGTCGAGCTTTACTGCTATGTTAATGCATCCTCTTGCATTTAACTTTGCTTCAGTGATGTGCAAATCATTGCAAAAATTTGAATCAAAATGAAAGAGTTGGCCTCGAGGTCAGACCGGCAAGGTTTGGTGCTGGTGTGTGGGATTGATTCCCGATGCAGGCGTATTAGTGATAAGGCAGCAAAAGCTAGCAGCAGTAACCAGACACACTTTTAGCATCTACAAAGTGCATCCAACAGCAACTGCCCCTGGCAATTAAGAGCAGTCCATATTTTCTGAGAGCACTTGAACAATCTTGTGGGCATGAGCAGATAGGAGGTAGATTATTGGGCAAAATGATTGAAGGCAAATTCTTGGAGTTCAGATAAACTAAGAAAAACAGTTAATGATGCTTTTTCTCTACTCCTTCTGGATAAGTAAGAAAAAAGTGCTGACTAGTGAACCCAAGAGATTATGCTGAAAGGCATGCACATCACATTTCCAATTAAATGACTCTAAGAATTAAGATCTGCACTCCTGAAAGTGTATAAACCAAACAAGCTTCTTTGCAAATCTGACATTTCACTGGGTTTGGATGGGATCACTCCAAGCTTGAACATTGTAGACTACTTATGTCTCCCTAGGCGCAATTAACAGTGTTGCACTCAACAAGTTGGTATTGACACAGTGACAATCCAGCCACAGTTCACTACAGAAGGCACTTGGACGTTTCTGCAACAGAATGCAGCTAAGAGCAAAACTGAATTATAAACTTCTCTGAAATTAGTAGCATGCAAAAAATACTGTCTCAGCAATTTGACACAGTGAAGAATGAGAAACAGTCATCAGGCTTACCCTTTATAGAAAAAAAGTCTGAAAACATTGCCAGTATTTAAAATATATATATATATCCTTGTACACAACAACAGGTAAACATGCAATATGGCCTGAATATAAAAACACAAAAAGATAAGCCTAAGGAAATAAAAAAAAAGGGTCAGTATAGTAACATTTGAAGCCATGATAATACCACATAGCTTCACTCTGTTCTTTTCACACTGCAAAATGAAAGAAAGTACCTGACGATCTGCTCATATGCTACTATCAAATACTCTGAAGTCCACAATGCTAACCTTTGCTGGGACTTTATGACACACGGAACAGGAAATCTGTATTTTGGCTTGGTTTTAAACATCAGGAGCAGGCACAGAAGTGATGCTACACTGCTGCAGTACTAGACAGGCAGCACAGTGACTGCCTCTCACCAGGTGCAAGATGAGGCATTTGGCTGGTAGGAGAATGAGCCCTCTCCTAACATCCATTCTCATGTCCATCAATGCCAGCTTCACAGATACAGTCCTGGTGACTGCGATGCCAAAGACTAAACATCTCCACTTCTCAACTTTTCAAAGCCAAGGACAATATTTACAAGCAACAATCACTTTAAGAAAAGCAACAACAAACAGATCAAAGTTTCTTTGATCTGCTGTTTAAAGTAAAGAAGCATTCTCAGCAGAGAGATGTCCAAAAGAGCCCACATTCCCCACCATGCCAGTGAATTTATTTCAAGTCTCCTCACTCCGTTCATCATGTCCAGCTGGACTTTGCTGGTCTCCCAGGAGCTCTACTTACTCCAAAGGGGTCTCAGGAGGAGGTAAGAACAGGAGGTGGCTCTCCTCTTCAGGCTGAACACATTGCTGCTCTTCTGTACAGTGAGCAACTGCTGTTTGTACTGAGAAGCCCTGACCAGATGGATGCCCTGCTTCAGGTTCTGCACAGCACAATAACGACCACTTACCTGATGCATTTTTGTAACCAGCGGCTTCAGTTCTTCCAGTCCTTCCCCCATGCAAAACACCAGTATCTTTAATAGCACTCACAGTGTCCTGGACTCACCCAAGTTCAGCTAAGTACCTAAGTCATCTCATTTCAGACCGTAGGTTTCCAAGACTTCCCGTGTAGGCAGAGGGAGGAGACAGGCTCCTCCAGAAAAAGACTGAGATCCGGGTAAGGCTTCCCCCAAGATTATTCAGCTCCGCCTCTCTTCACCTGTACAAGGAGACTGCAACTGTTGGGATCCTGGGTTAGGGATATTAAGTCAGATGGGATGGAGTAAGACATGTAAATAAGCTTCTCAGGATGCAAGATTTTATAGGAAAAACATAACTGGGCAAAGTACACCCAAGGGTGGCAGAAAATGTATATTTTAAGTACCTTTAAGCATGTGAAACAGAAAACACATCATAAGGCATAATAAAAGAATGTACTAAACTCTACTACCTGATTTTTTAAGATTAGTCTCATTTTTCAGGCAACAATATAAAATGTTGCAAACTAGATGGTGCTTCTGGAGAAAAATAACCAAGTAAAAGAAATTACACAGCATACTGTACACACTGCACGTACAGGTCTCTTCAAACGTGTAATACCAGTAAATGCAGGAGAGGTTTACAGGAAAAGCCGTGAAGTCTTGCAAAATTTAGGAGATTATGAAGGCAACGATGCAGAGTAAATACGAGCTGCAGAAGGATATCCAGTAATGTACAATGTTTCCCAGAACTGTCAGCTACAATCATTTCTCTGCTCAGAAGTAGCCCCACGTTTCTCAACTCCCCAGAGAGTCCAAAGACTCTTCTGAAAACTTTTTGCTGAAAAAAAAACGATGTGTGAGTTCTAAAAACCTCAACATTATCTAATGTTGGAGCTATACTATACCTGCCATGATGACAACTGCTTACTAAAAAACAAAGTTCACGTGATTTCTGTACTGTATACCGCCACCAGATAGAAGAAACAAACAAACAAAAAAATAGTCAAATGTATTACATGGATCTTAGGCACGAGTTATTATTTGTAAAATTCACACGCACACAAAAGGCAACAGAAAGCAATCCAGCATAGATATCAAAAGCTTTTCATGTTGATGCGCCCCCCTTCAGACACAAGTACATGTACAAATCTCTGCAAACCACAGGTTCGTGGGTATGTATTGGAGGAGTATTTATCCTGCAGAGTTCGCACCTACCTGTGCACTACTGCCTCCAACCATGCTTCTCTCCCTGCCCAGACACTCTGCACAGCACACACAGATCCATACACGTGTCACAAGGTGCTCATCGCTGCTATTAGTTGCACAATTTCTACAGAAGAAGAAGAGCGTAAGGCTTCCCTGCTGCCTCCCTTGACTGTAGACTGTCAGTGAGGTCCTGTTCCTCTGTACCACGTCCCTCACATCTCATGGTCCCAGGTGACAGTTTGTCTTTCTTCTTCCCATCCCTTTTTATTCTCAGGGCATCTCTTTATCACTCATTAATATTACCGTTCTCCCCTCTCTCCTAGATAGGAAGGGGTAGGGAATGAGGCATTAAATGCTGTATCAGCCATAAGGCAGACACTGGTTTCCACATGGGGACAATAAACACACAAAACCCAGGAGGGATGGAAAGTAACTCTTCTCATCCAGGGTTCCTTCCAGCTGACATCTCACTCCACACCAAAGACAGCATTTTAAATCTAATTTCATTCATTGCCTCTAACGTGCTTTTTACCCCGTCTTCATTTCTTATTAAGAGAAAAGTGATTTGAAGTGCCAGTACCTTACCCCCCTCGGGCAGAGAGGCAGGGCAGAGGCAGGTAGCTCTGAGCAGGCGGCTGCGTATTAATGCCTACATCAACCACTCCTTTCATCTCCGAACAACAACAAACCATTGCAGCGAGCCAGCCCCTCAGCTAGACACCAGCTTGTTGTGCATGCCCTTGGCTTCATCTCCTACCTTTCGACGAGGGCTGCAATATTCCCTGACATTTTGAAATTAATTGGCTACAGAGCTCCCATATTATCATGCTACCTCCGGACAAATACAGAAATGCCATCGCTTGAGTGTGCTTGGTGCTGCTTCCAATGAAATTAAAGGCAAAACTCCCCCCAGCTTCACTGTGGAACAAAGTGACTTTGCAAAACAAAGGAGCATCCAGATAGATCTCAACAGCTGCAGGGAACAAGGGCTGGTCCACAGCTGGATTATCAAAAGTTTGTGCTTTAACTACAGCACTTCAAATACTGTCATCCATGCCTCCACCTATTCTGTTGGAAGATGCATGAAACACCCAGAGCAGCAAGCTGCAATTTAGGGTACAGATTACAGCACTGGCTTTCATTCGAGTTCTCAGAATGACACATAAATCCACCAGTAGATGGGTGAGGATTAATTTAAAATCTTAGTTTTAGACCATGATATCTGCATGCTTTTTTTCCATGCAATTATAATAGTAGAATACAAAACTTTTTAATTCATAACAAAAGCAGCACCCCATGAATTTAAAGCAGAATATGCTTCAGCATTTGCTGTTCTATCATTACTGTATAGTTTTTGTCTGGTGTCACTGACAGGCAGAGTGAAAACTGCTTGCAAGTATTAGGAGTGCAATTGCCACAGTTAAGTGTGCTTGTTCTCAACAGAGACTACGACATCTTACATCTTTACACTCTTAGGGAAACTATGACAGCATCCTCATATTTTTAATAATTAACGATTTTAAATATACAATCATAGAATATCCTGAATTGGAAAGGACCCATGAGGAACATCAGGTCCAAAACGTGGCTCCACACAGGAAGAAACACCCAAAAATCTGGCCATATGTCAGAGTGTTGTACAAACGCTTCTTGAACTATGGCGGGCTTGGTGGTGTGACCACTGCCCTGAGGAACCTGTTCTATCTAATGTACATGATACTTTCTTTTTTTAAAAAAAAAAAATAATAATAATCTATTATAACACAGGTTTTAAGAGGATCAGGGATTCTTATTTTGCTCTGAAAAAAACACCAAAGGAAAATAACTTTATGCTCAGTAATTCCTCAGATCCAGTGTTTCATTCTTAAAATGAATCCTGATTCAGTTGAAAACCTTTGATATTACTGATAAACCACAAGTCAAAACTGAAAGAGTAAGATTTATTTGTTCCTGGACAGGTGAAACTAGTCTAGACACTCATCTCCATGCCAGGTTCATACTTATTGTTTCATCTTTAATAAAAGCTGTTTATGTTTTGTTTGTATAAATCATAATAAATTGTTATTATAATTGTATTAATGAGAAAGCAAAGAAACTGGGCAAGCTATCTCAAGAGAAGTGAGTCATTCTGGTATTACAATCCCTAGTTTGGGAACAAGATTCAAATTTTATGAAGAGAAAATGCAATGTCTTCATATAGGGCTCAGAAAGTATCTTATATGAGAGAACACGAGCTGTGTTCAGGGACTCTGCTTTCCTCTGGATCACTGCAAGACAAGCCCCAGCTACATGTGGAGGGTTTCCTGGGGGACTGCTAGCCAGGGTTAGACCCAAGGTAGCTTAGTAGTTTCCCCCTGGAAAACAAGGGTGTACATAAAGTAGATTTTCAAAGCAGAAAACATCCAGCACAACTGAAGCAGAACTTTGTAATTGTGAAATTACAAGTTCTGAACTTCAGACATATTTACTTTGCTGCTAGTACATCTCTAATACAGTGATTATGTGTGTTATATATATGTTATATCGCAAGATCTTGTGTGCAGGCATATATCTGTTCATATTATTGTGGGAGGTTCTTTTTCTCTTTTACTGCAGTTCACATGAGTTTGTGATCCTGTGTTCAGAAGGTCTCAGGAGAGTTTTCAAATACGAAGAACACTGACAAGGGTGAGCACAAAAGGTGTATTTCACTTACTCACAGACAAAAGCACATGAATGGCTCTGAAAAAGTTTCAAGCCACAGTTTCATTTCATTTTAATGGGGACTTAAGTCTTATCTAGACTTAACCCAATGCTTTTTTGCTGCCATTGGTTTCCAGCAGAATTACATTTTGTAAGACTGCACTTGTAAAAGTAAGGCCCAGAAAAGAATTTTTTAAATTTATTTTTCTGGTAACAACCCCTCCATCAATGAAGTGTCCTAAATCTACGAAGGATTAGCTTCTAGTGCTTTGCAATGAAAGACTAGAGCTAATCAGTATTTATAAAAGCCTGCAGAATTAGATAAATTGGAAAACTATTCTGCTCTGCAGGTGTCAAACCTGAGTTTTGTTTTGGAAGAAAGACTGAGAGACAGACAGACCATCACACAGCCAGTCATACTGGCCACATGAACAATCAGATCCCATCAGATTTTTGCGGTAGGACTTGGCTCTGTTCTGTTGAGGACCATGAAGACTACCCATGTCTGAAAACTATCTGCTGATTTTATGCACAAATCAATCAAGAACTCTTTGGTTCTTAAAAATTAATAGCATTACTTGTTGTCTAAAATGTTGTTTGACTTAAAAGATGACGTTCAACTTGAACTTAGTAAAATTGGTGTATCTGTGAGGTTAAAATTTGACTTCTGAACAGGTAAATGGTCAAACACTGCAAAAAATGTTTTTGTGGAAGACCTGCAAACAGAAAAGACACTAATTTGACAAATTTATCACTTGTAACGCGTTAGGTAATGGCCACATACTAATGTTTCCACTACTTTTTCTTTCAATATTAGTGATAAATTAACTTAATGATTACTGTATTTTCCTAACCTCTAACTAGAAGCTGATTGTTCGTGTTGAAGACATTCAGGTCTGATTCTGAAAACATTCATGGAAACAAAACCAAACAGCCTTGTTAGCAGTGAAACTATAATGAAGCCATTTTCCTGAAGAGCTGTAACCTTCATCACCAGCAAATTTCTACCAAAGACTCAGATTTTTCCTGTCCATTTCTCTGAAAAAATAAAATAAAATAAAATAAAATAAAATAAAATAAAATAAAATAAAATAAAATAAAATAAAATAAAATAAATAAAATAAAATAAAATAAAATAAAATAAAATAAAATAAAATAAAATAAAATAAAATAAAATAAAATAAAATAAAATAAAATAAAATAAAATAAAATAAAATAAAATAAAAATAAAAATAAAAATAAAATAAAGCTACACCCCAAGCAAAGGTACAGATAACCCCAGTGACCATCCTGGCAGCCGGAGTTGCTGACAGGTAGGCTCTGCCTGCCGTCCCCCTGTCCTAACATGGGTCTGCCTCTTCTCCCAGCCACTGAGACCTGTGGAAACTCAATTATCTCAAAGCCAATTACTCCTCTCTCTTTTGTTTGAAATTAGCCAAGGGCTTCAAAAGTAATTAGGTATTGGAGTGACAGATAGACAGAAAGGGCAATCATAGAAGTCTTATCACACCCTAGGAAGCCGGGATAAAAAATTACCAACAGCCTCACCAATTTAATTGATTACTCACACAAGGGAATTTACTCAAGTGTGCAAGCCTGCAGAAATAGATGTTGGAGTTTGTTTCAAGCCAGCATAAAAGTACAAGAGAAGCCAAATCAAAGTGATTTCATTAGGAGCAGGATTTGACCTAAAATATAACAGTTCTCCATCCTTTCCAGCTCCTTTTTCCTACTTAGTATTTTGTCATACAGAGTCTACTGCCTTATTCTCATCCTAGTGGGAAACTTTAGTTACAAATGAAACAAAGTACATATATTTGATAGACTTCCAGTTTACTAGTAAGTCTGTGGTGAATTTTTTATTCCAACAATAAAGGGGGCATCAAGTAGTTATTCTTCAAGAAACAAAGAAATACAAAGATGGAAAAGTTAGTGTCATGAAGAATGGACTAATTTAAATTACCAGGTAAAAAGAAATCTCCTTTATAATTTTCGGTTTTAAAATCCCAATGCAATTACAGAATAAACTCACATAAGTCTGAGATTACGTATTTGACAAGGCTTACCCAATGTACTGTAGAATAATTTTTTCACTATGCAACTTGCTCTATAAGTGGTTTAATATTAATCAACTTTGACATTCATTGATTTTAATTAGCTTTATCATAGAGAATCTCACAAAATAATGGATTTTCTTTTTTCAGCCAGTTTCTCTGTTGGCTTTGAAGAGATGGACCACGTTTTGAGAAAAGATTTGAGAAATTCAAAATGAAAATATTTATGCAAGTCAAAAATATATATATTTGTGTGTGTCATTCAAGGGAAAAGCTGCAAAATACTATGGATGCAAGGCAGGTGCCCAGTTTGGAAATGCTGAATGTAAATAAAAAGCATATTTGTCATTTACAAAAATAAATAAATAAATAAATGATAGCCTTTTATCTCAGGTTTTTAAAAGGCCCAAAAGCCGACAACAGCTGCTTTAACAAGAGGTTTTAAAGCAGCTTCAAAACTTCAAAGGCATAGACCTTGTTTTTTTGATGGTTTCCACCTACCGTCCCGTGGCACAGGCAAGAGGCTCATGTGTGTAGGCACAGATCCATGCAAAACTTTTCAGTTCCCCTGCACTGAATTCAGTCTAGGCCTGATCTCACATCCCCTGGGTGTGATGAGAAGACTCCCAAGATGTCAGACTTCGAATCAGATCCTGGCCTACTATTTTCTATTCCTATATATGTGAGGTTAGATAGAAAGCACTGCCACCTCCCCATCCTTCCAGTTCTGTGGTACAACAGGAAGAATGACAAACTTATCGCCAGATTTCATTGCAAGTCCTCTTTTTGTAATCACTCAAATGCTCACGGTGTTGGGTTGTGCTGTTTTTTAATGCTTGCCTTTGTTTCTGCTGGTGCCCTTAATCCCCCTCATGTTCTCCCAAATGTACAGTTATTCCCTTACAAGGCTGGTGGATAATAAGCAAATAGAATTGCTCCTTCAATTAAAATGCTGCTGGAAATAGGGACTGACGTCAACAGGAAGAGGGAATTGTGCCAGAAATGAATCCATTCCTTAATTTCTCCATTAAGACACAACTATCATCCGAGCCAATATTTATGTTACTCTAATTAAAAAGGCATTAGGAGAGCAAGGGCTTGGGTTCACAGCTCCACCTCTCCGCAGCCTGCTGCCTCCTACCGTGGCTTAGCCCAAGTGCTGCCCACTCACCCAAGGTCTGCAGGAAAAGCCTGCTGCTTTCCTTCACGCCTGCAGGTTTGCTAAATGCTCTGTCTTTTCCACCTGAATGCATTTTGGTGGGTCACTTAGCTCTTCTGCTATCAGACAAACATATGAGAAGAGATGCAAAGTTTGAAATGTGCTCCGTGCGTTATCATTAGCAAAAGTAGATATTTTTACAGCAGAAAATAAAGCAGTAACAATATTCTTTGGTTTTGATAAGTGGGAAGGCTTTTGTCTGGAAAACAGCTTTCAGGTATGGCTTCTTCCTCTGTCTGTTTTGGTTTATTTTTAATAATACAGAAATTCAATTTTTATAGTAAAGAAAAGAAATTCACTTAACTGTTTTTTGTTTGTTTGTTTGAATTTTTGCTTAAGAACTACTACTCTTTGCATGAAAGAATCTGAAAAGTTTCTGTATATTGAGTCCAAACTAAGCCACAATTCTACACCAAACATGTTTAATTTAGGAACGATAATGTGTCTTTTTTTTTTCTTTTTTTTACCACAGCTAACTTGTCTGATTAAATAAATGATCTCCCCATGTGATTAATTAATGGCTTTTCTTATATAAATCATTTGTGTGTTTTAATACAAACAGAATTCTACAAAAAAGACACTCTATAATGGTCACAGGTAGAGTGAATATAATGTAAAGCTTGCACAAAAGCTGATTTTCTTAAGCAATTGAACAATGTAAATCCTCTTCCCTAATGAAGAACTAAGTTGAAGCCAACTACTCCTTGTCTCATCTAGAGTAGACTTTTTAAAAAACAAGGAATGTCATTTTGCAGGAGCTAGTGTCAGCCACCACGTACTAGAGCACTAACTCTTTTCTGAGACCCAATTTTGCTTGTGCTAACACATTTTTTTTCTGTTTTCCCTTCCAGCCTTTTATAGCCTGCATTGAGATTTGGGTGCTTATATTATTAGGGCTACTACTATTATATCATTAGGGACTTCTCTATACTACTTCCCCACTTAAGGGAAAGAAAAGGTTGCTCTGATATACCATTAGGAGCTTGACTGCACACTGTTGAGTGTACAAAGTATACTTAGGGAAGTTAACTTAAGGAACTAAAACAGGTGCTTGAACACAGAGTTGTGATGGTGCTCAGGCCTCCCCAAGGGTTTGGAGCAGTCCTGTACCAGGCAAGTCTTCAAACTGCTAACAAATACTAGCATTTATCTAAAATATTTATCTCAAATATCTATACACAACTCCATCAAAAGGTTCGTCTGCAAGGTCAAGTATATGACCATGAAGGTACGTACTGTTCACAAATCATGCATTTGTTTTAGTTTGCCTGAAGCAGTCTGTACTGAGACAGAGGGAAAGTAATATTTTTAATTAATAACGACAAGGAAGAAGAAAAATATGTTCTGTAACAGCTGGAATTATTGTTATAAACTCAGTTAATTTTTTTTTTTTTTTTCCCATGTAGGGGGAGAGAATACAGGAGGTGGGGCAGGGAACTGGGGAATGACTCTTTTATTATTTTTATTTTTCACTCTCCAGGCAGAATGGCAGAAATTTGGCCAAAGGTGCATTTTCAGTTACTGAATTTTGTCAAATAAAAGTGCTGTGATGTATCTAACAGACAGCACTTTGTGACAAGTATCTACAATTTGCCTCACTCTGGTAAGTCTGAGTATAGCTGTCCTCAGACTGAGGACTGACCTTAAACAGAAAACTTGCCCAAAGAGAGAAAGCATCACTGCCAGTTGAATGTGTGGCAGCAGGCAGTTAAATTACCTTCTTCCTGCTGTCATGACTTACTGACACATCGTCAGTTTCTGGCAAGGTTCTTGGCGGGAGGTATCTAACACAACTACATCTAGGAATTCCTTTGTTTTCTATGTTAAGGGCCCAAATTTTTTACATTTATGTAGTGGTGGGAAATGCATTTATTCAAAAGCTAGGAACCTACATCAGAACAGATGAACTTGACAAAACTATTCTTAATCTTTTCTGCTATTAAAAGTGCCCTTCATTGGTCTCTTCACTTGAGAAAAAACATGTAATCCTACAATGAAGGGCATCTTCTCTTTTGGGGGGATATTCTATTTAGTTTTTGGACTGTGGCCAAATTGAAAAATTGATTTTTTTTTATTTTTTTTTCCTTTTTATCTTTTTTCTTTTTCCCCGGAGTAATGGAAAGAAACTGCTGAAAGCCTCTGGAGATGCACTTACCTCATGCAGCAGTTTCAAAAGTCATATTGTTGGGTGAGATGTCGGGTTGTGAACAGTTTTCATGAGCTAGAGCATTCAAGGATTACTTTTCACAAAAGGTATTGTTCTTCCCCATGACTTTCCAACACACCTTGTGATGCACTGTATAGCAGATGCTTCTGGGGAAATTTTACATGTTTAGTGTAGAATACCACTGAGTTTACAACTATGGAGAGGTGAAAGGAAGAGTGCTGTTGGACACTGTCACAAAAATTCACAGTTGTCATTACCAAGAGGCTGTATCTATTTCCTCAGCAATTCCAGCACTGCTAATTTGCACAGAGGCTCAAAACATTCCACAGCAAAACAGCCAGTGCTGGAGGCTCTCACTAGCTACTACACAGTGCAAAATTCAATATAAAAAGGATACATCCTCATGAAACCAGAAGAATATAATGACCTATCAGATACATGGATGTTCACAGAATTTGTATTCTTCACAGAATTAATGCTATTTGGAGGACTAGTAACAAAAAAAAAAAAAAATGTAGAAGCAAACACACAAACAAAAACCCCAACCATAACAACATTTCATTGACAGAAATAACACCAGATAAGCTTTAATGCACATTCTGTCTCGCTTTGATAATGCATGACAATTAGAGAACTAAGCTGTGCAGAAAGATGCATACAGCAGCAGTGTGTTACGCATGCACATCATCTCACGGGTTCCCCTCGTACGTGGTTAGTGCCAGTCATACATTCCTGCATCTCACACATTAGTGTCTGCTGTGATGGCTGATTTGTGTGCCTTGATGACTCAGAATTAATTCGCAGTTAAAAGCTGTAGGTTTCAGGAAATGCCTTGTGAAGGTGAGCGGTTGATGCATTCTGTGCTTTGCCTACGCATGAAGGCGTGCAACTGCAACATTACAGTTGCCTGCTGCTCCCAGGACCTCCTTGCTATGATCTTAATTGCCATGGCTTGATTCGAGAAAAATTCTTGGGTAGGCCGTATTAAAACACAATACAAAAACAACACTGATATCGGATGGATACTTAGCAGGTTCAAAAATGAAACAAAAACAAAACAGAAACAAAACAAGGAAGGATCATTTCAAATGAAGCTTGACTGGACGTGTTGTTGAAAAGGTGCTCAGATTACCTGAACTGCTTTGTTTGATCTTAAACATGGACCGGGGGCAGCTGCAACGAGCTCTGAGCTTTGGCACATTCCATTATGAATGGTAGTGAATTTATAATGGAATGGTATGGATGGTTTTTATAATCAGAAAAACACACTGACCTTAACACTACACAGGTGGAGCAGCATAATGACCCGCCAATTGTACGCGCATCAATTCCTGGGGAAAAGTTCAATGAGGTTAACTCAGCATGTATCCCGTAAGCAACATAAGCGACATTTATAAACATTGCTTTTCTACCAACACTGTCTTTGCCAACATTTTATTAACTGACTTGCCTCACTGTTGGGCAGTGAGTATATCTTACCCATGTTAACAGTGTATGATACCATGCTCCGGTAGACCTGAATGTTGTCATGCACTTCAACACTGAAATATGTGTGCTTAAAAAATACAAATGGGATTAACTACAGTAAATTTTGCAGACTATACAAGATTAAGCACCATATTCATTCAAGAAGCATCTGAAAGAAATCAAGAAGTCCAGATATAACAAAAGACACCATCAGTGGATCTTCAGGTTCATCATAAAATCCTCACGTTGAGGGAGCTTAGAGCGGTGGCAGCCAACCAGCGTTTCTGTGTCCTGTCAATTTATTGATACCCTTGGATATCATGGGGACCAGCTGCAAAGGAAGTTAATTTTAGTATGCTGTACTTGAACCAATCTGGTATCCAACATAATTTTTGTAGTCCAAGATCAGACCACGAAATAATGAACGAACCTCAACTTCTCTAATTAACCTCAACCAGTGCTTCAAAAACCTACATATTACAAAACTACACAGGGAGAAGAAATGAAACAAAGAAACTTCAACCCGAATCAGTGACAGCTAATCAGCAAGGACAGAAGGCTCCCCAAACATGCAATAACAGCATTTTCAATTAAAAAAATGTGAAAGACATCCACGATTCAGCCCCAGCAGCAGCATTTATATCTGTGCTTTCAATTCATTCTCTCTGCTCCTCTTTATGACTGAGGCACTATGACATTTGCAGCTCCTCCACCGCACTAGAAGGGAAAGCTCCTCAGCAACAAACTAGTCAACTATCCCATGTCTCATAGAATCACATAGATTGAAAAAGACCTTCAGGATCACAAAGTCCAACCATCAACGTGACCTACCACGTCACATCACAAAGCCACGTTCCTTAGTGCCACATCCACATATCTCAAATACCTCCAGGGATGAGGACTGCACCATTTCCCTGGGCAGCCCATTCCAAAGCTTGACCACCCTCTCTGTGAAGAAATTATTCCTAATGTACAATCTAAACCTCCCCTGAAACCCTGAGACCATTTCCTCATGTCCTATCACTTGTCACCCAAGAAAAACGACCAACAGCCTCCTTGCTGCAACCTCCTGTTGTAGAGAGCGATGAGGTCTCCCCTCAGCATTCTCTTCTCAAGAAAGCAGAAAAAAAAGTCTTATAAAAAATTATTTAAATGACTACTAAAACTACTAATTCAACAGTACAAAAATGAACAAGACAACCAAGAGTGGAGGGAAGGGTAGCAAATTTAGGAAGAATATCCACTGTTTGGAAATGCTCAGTTAAAGAAATAAATAAATAAATAAATAAAGCAATGCCATTTTATCAGACAGAAAGACTTTTAAAATACATAACAGCCATGAAATTAAAGAAAGTTAAAGTGCACGTCATGTTGTCATCTCCCTGTGCCCTTCTTTGGAAGACACTAAGTCTCATGTACATAATTAATTTCAGTCCCAAATTTACCAACTGCCTACAGTTTGGTGGCCTTTGCTTTTTGTGAAACAGTCTATTTACATTGGAAGCAAAATGGCTTTATCCCACAGTTAGATGAAGCCCTCTTTGGAAACAACCTCAGTGAACTTTATCCATACAAACTGTTTTCAGTTGTCCGTGAGCAGTGGACATGGCATAAAAACTCTTCCGAACAACTAGGACCACCTCTCAAAACCACTGTCACCATGTACATTTTTTTAGCCACATGGAAACTCATTTGAGACTTAATAGCTTTGCCCATGGGAAAAAATAATATTCTGTAGGATTTTCCATAACATAGCCCAGTCGCCTTGCTTTACTGACAAGAAATGAGACACAAACATACCAAGGCTGCTTACATTTCAGTACCAGAAGCAATAGTAAGGCAACCTAGTGAAAGGTACATATGGTGCTTTCCCTGTCTCTGCCAGGATGTTCGCAATGACACTGCTAAGGTGACTGATACCAGTGCTTCTTTAGGACACCAGCACGTACATACTTAAATGTGGTGTTGCCAAGAAAAGCTGAATGACATACTGGTGATTTTTGCAAAACTCTTCTGTGCCAAGTCTCTGCTTATCGTGGTTTGGGAGAAAAAGCATGGTTCTCTTCCTAATCAGATTCTTAGGCAGCTTTCAGAAAGGGAAAGTTTCATTATACATAGGCAGCGTGAAAAACACACAGCCCCACTCCCACCCTGAAAGGCAGAGAAAACATTTTTTTTCACTTAATGTGACAGGCAGTGTTGGGATGCCTTCACACATCCAGGCCAGAAAGCAAGCATCGCTCAGGGTTTGTGGCAGGACTGAGGAAGGCCCAGGCACACTCGGTCCCCATTTGAGGCCTACGCAGCATGGGGCAGTGGGGTGCAACCCAGGGCCAAGGCTCTGCCCGCCCACAGGTGTGTACATTGCATGTGGGGCTGCATGCTCCAGCTTTAATAGCAATAAGCAGCAAAAACGCTATCTTACGTATCAATAGATTTACTCAGGGGGACTTCTCTGTTAAATAAGTGCTTCAGAAGTGTAATTAGGGTTGAAGTGTTCTTAAAGTACACTGGAGAGCCTGTGATCACACAGAACATCACTCAGATAAAACACGGTTTTCTGTATTTCTTTGTCTGTCCTTGTTCACCTATGAACTTCCATCTTTACATTTACATTGCACATTTCTTGGCACTTTTGTTCAGTTTTCATGTGGCATTTAGAGCAGCATTTACCCTCCCCTTCTCAGTCCATCATGGGGTCGTTCAGTTGCTATTGCAATACAAGTCTAAAAAGCACTTACTTCAGTAAAGGTGTACACAAACATACTCTCAAGAGCCTGGAAAATCAGTACTACCAGGATTTGAGCCTGTATGCTAAGCAGGTTAGAGGAACAGTGACTAAAAATTACAGGAGCTGGGCTTTTCGTGTGCCAGGACCACGTGCAAGCCTGAGCATCCCTTCTTTTCCCTGTTGGGAACAATACAGGTTTTCAACAAAATCACTCCTGCATCCCCAGAAGATGAGTGGTTTCTTCTGAGCTCGCTGTATGACATTAGCATGAGCCCAGACAAAAGTGACAAGTGAGGAGGAGAGTCCCCCCAGGCAGCGGAGTTTTCCCAACCCATTTCTCCTTCTGAAAACCCTGGGGAATTCAAATTTATTCAGTCAGTGTTTACTCCTTCTCCTGATTTCTGTTTTTACCTCCCTCAACTCTTCTAACACCTTCTCTTTCATCCCCCATCACTTAACATTAAGGTTTCTTGTTTGCTATCCAGATCAGACAAGCCCAGCTGCGCCTCAGCACCACTCCCTCCAGGTTTATCTCCTTTGTCTCTGCTGTAACAGTATCTCCTCTTCTCCTCCTCCACTTTTCATTTCCTCCTGCTTTGTCCCTTCCTGCACAGAAGCAGTTGCTAATCCCTACAGCCGATGCTTGACCCCCACCCCTGCCTCTTAAGCAGTGGCAGGGTAGTTTCTGGATGGCTCTGCTCATCATACAGGCTGATTAACATCTTTAATGCATACCATGCCCTTCCTGACATAAGACTCACACCCTGCTGGTACCTGGCATCTTCCTTCAAATGCGTACTCAGAAACACTTTTTTTGCAGCAACTTGTTTAGGAAACCAAAAGATAAACCTCTGATCATGCTAAAGTTGATGTGCAAACAACTAAAATCCATGTTTTACATATCTACATACATGTTCACAAAGCTACACATACACAATTTCCAATGTATCCTTGCCCCCTGCTGCTGTGCTTTTATTTATTTTTAATATCTTTCTATATTGCTTGCACTTAGCCTGTGAACTGCTTAGTGCCTTGAGGCGGTTTGTATAGTAATTAGCACAAATGATCTCCAGGCATGATGTGCAGTGCTGCTTAATAACAATGCAGTCTTTGCAGGAAAACCCATTCAAGGCTGAAAAATTATTTCCCCCAGTTTGTTCCTGGCATCAGCGAAGGCTTGTGCTCAGCTCCCCGTAGGCTCCATGCCACTTGCACAGGGCTTCGTCTAGCACTGCTCCCCAAATATTGAGCCACCAGTTCATACCGAGACGGAGCACCACAGCCTTGCTAACAGAAGATATGCTTTTCTCTACCAACAACATTAACAGTTCTGTTACCAATAACAGAAAAGCAGTCATGCTTTTTTCTCTTTTGCAGATGCGCTCTTCTGTTCCTCCACTACTTCGTTTGCCCTTGCCCCCTGCATCAGTCCCAATATGCCGTTAATTAACAGTTGCCTGCTGAATGCTTTAAGCATCGTCTTTGCATTAAAGGGATCAGAATGACATTTAAGAGATCAGAATGACTTTTTTTTTTTAACCTCCTCAGATAGTCTGATATTTGAAAGGTTTTTTTATTTTCTATAAAGATCAGAGAAAAGAAGGAAGCGGTACTTATGCTGGAAGTGTGTGTTCCTTCTGTCTCAACAAATAAAAACATACCAAAAATCTTGTATTTTCCAATTTTGCTAATTATGCCTGCTATAGGAAGTCACTATTACAATGCATCTAGCTACAGCAGGAAATATATAACATCCCTTAGAATAAATGCTCAATTTTGTGACTGCAAGACAGATCTTTACAAATTATCATGTGCAAATTAGCTAAATATCTCACAAACCAGTATACAAATCAGTCATTTTATTTTTCCTTCAGTAGACAAAAAGAAAAAAAAAAAAAAGTAATGTTATTAGGAAAAAGAATTAATATGTTAATTGAGGATTTTAATTGCACAGAGACAAACCTCAGTTGTCTTGAAATCTGGCTCAAAATCAGAGCTACATCTGTTGTGGAAAGCACTCTAGATTTTTCAGTAAAGTAATGCATAAAATCTGTACATTTCGATGTAAAATGTAACCTCTGATTGCTCCATACCAAAGAAATTAAAAAGATTACAACTGCATGGCCTTTTCAGGTGAGATCCTCCATCTGCTAATCTGTAGATCTACCACGTTGTTCTCAGTTTGCAAGCCAGCCTTGGAAGGAATTGGGTAGTAGCAGCAATAACCAACAGCTGACATTATTAAAAATCTGACTGATATTATAAATGCTGATACATTAAGTTGTAGTTTAGAAGCAAGGTCCTGAACCAAGGCCCTCCATGTAGCAAGGAGACATACGAACATGGAACAAAATACACGATTTCTGCTTCCAACAAGGTGAAATCTCAGAGACACCCACCTACCCACCAAGAGCTTCAGAGGAACATAGTCTGAAGAGAATGACTACTGTAGGAAGCTGTGGTCTCAGGACAAACTGAGCCCACCTGAAAGAGGCAATGGAAATAGGATGATGTAGTGTTTCATCTGCCTGCCAGGCAGGTAGGACAACAAGCGGCTGTGAAGATTTACTGAAAAGGGAACAAGCATTGCAGTAATGTCGGGATCAAGTTATGAAAGAGAACAAAATTCACCTTGCTTTGGTGAGCCTCTGGAAAATGGGGCTCCTCAGCAACTCCTCCTCTCTCCTCCAGATTTTGCCAGGCAATTCACCAAACATTTAGCTGTTATATAATGCTGTGGCTATAGACAATGAAAACTAAAGAAAGTTGGCATCATTGTACCAAAAGGAAGTGTATTAGAGGTGATGTGTTCCTTTATCCTCAGCTTTAGTTATCCTCTTACATGTGGTGAAATGAGGCATCCACCCACTTGCACCTAACATTTTGGTTAGCAGTGACATTTTGCAGGAGAAGTGGTCCATATATACATATTGCTACTTTTCTGTTTTTCTTATTAAGCAAATATCATGCTGATGACAGGGATCAGCAGTCCAGCAACCAGGCACAAAAGGCTCCTGCTTACTGTGGGACACAACTGCAAGAGCAGCATCAGCAGCCAAACTCTTCCCACAGCTCTGCCACGGGGACTCAGCGCTGGCCTTAATAGAAAACATTTTGTTTGACCAGGTTGAACTGTGTACAACACTACTTCTTCAGACGGAGTAATTTCTCATCACTCCACTGGCTCCAACAGACTATAATTAACAACTGGTTGAAGGGCCTGGCCTCAAGTCTTCAGTCTCTCTCTGACAATCGTGATTTTCCTGGTGATGTGGATACTTGGCAGTACACTGACTTAAGTAGAAAAACAGTTTAACACAGTCCGCCAGCCACTTGTGAAATGAAGTCGGATCTGAACTGCCGTCCTGAAGGATCAGTGGAATACTAACACATGCAGTTGGATTAATGCTTACCAAATGAAGTTCACCACTGAACAAGCTGCAGATATCAGGCACAAGGAAGCCAGAGCCATATTCCAAGAACCAGGCATGATTGAAGGGTCAGTATTTGCATCCCTTATCCTGATGCCTCTAAAACCCTGTACTTGCAAATGCAATTTCAGGGTCTGTCTAGAAGCATCTTTTTGCCAAAGCAGAAAGTAGATATGGGAGAATAAAGTGAGTTGAAAAAAAATAGAACACATGACAGCTATGCAATAAACTATTATGTTATTTTGTATTTGAGTAGGATGTTAAAGCTATTAGACTTACAGCAGGAAAAGGTACAAGACAGAAAACTTTATTTAGCACTGCCTAAATGCCATTACTCCTCTCTGACTGCAACAAGCCTCTAAAGCCTGTGTCTGCAAAGCAGCAAGCTTCAAGTATAACAAGCTGCTGTTGGACATCTCTGGAGCTGGCAACCTCCTCAACTTATCTGATGAATTGTGACACAGAAACATCCAGCTATCTATTAGCAGCACCAGAAGCATCTTCTCCCAATTGTTCGGTGTAATGACCAGTATCTGCAATCTACAGCTTACATCTAATTGTCAAAAAGGAGGGGGGGGAAAAAAAAAAAAAAAAAAAAAAAAAAAAAAGAAAGCAGCAAACTTCTGTAACAGATAAATGCTAGATCCTTTAGCTCATTTCTAAATCACTGGGTATCCTAAAGGTACACAGCCTCGCTGTCACGACACTAACCCACTAACCCTGCTCACTGGACAAGGCTCAGTGTCATTATTTCAGTGGAACCACCCTGTGGCCCCATCTCATTCTCTTTTTACTATAGATATAACCACATGTTATAACAGCAAAGTGGCATTTTCCACGCCAAAGAAATGAATTTATTACTGAATTGAAGGTTCTTTTTTGTTTGTTTTGTTTTGTTTGTTGGATAGTTCTGTGCAGAACATGGAAGTTACAGTAAAGAGATTATATTTGGGGGCCGGATCCACTACCTAAAAGGATTTTGCAAGCTCTGGGCCTAGCTATGCTAAACTTCTATTTGCTTCCTTATGAACACACAGGCAAAGGTTAATATAACAGCATCTCACAGAGTTGTATTTAGAATCATACCATTCACTTCTTCAAAGCAATGTTCACAGACCCAGTTGCTAAAGGAAGATATAAAAGGAAAACTTTGAAAGGAAGACATAAAGGAAAATATAGATATAAAAGGATTGAATTTTTCCTCCTTGGAAAAAAATAAAAATAAAAATAGGTCCCAAACCAGAAGTATTACTTCTGGTAACTGGTTGGCTCCATGTTTCCCTGCACAAAATGCCCTGGGGACCGACCTCAACAGGACTCTGTTGAGGAATGATCCAGGGGACCTTGGGGAAAAGCAGACAACCGGTGCCAGCTCTGGAGTTACCAGCAAGCTTGGTATCTCAGCAAGGGGATACTTGAGTGACACTGATACACTGATAATACATAAAGCCACGATGATTGCTGGACACAAATAATCACTAATTTATCTGGCAGTCCACTTGCACAGCATTTCAAGTTTGCTATAAGCAAAAGAGATTTCTATACTCAATAAAAGTGATAAATAGCATAATGAATCAGGCAGACAGACAAGCACTAGGCTTTACAAAAGGCCACTGAAGAAGGCAAATGCTATTTTTCAAGTAGACAGAGTTGGAGCAGAGGACATATTCACCATGGGGGGGGAAGTGGAAGCTTATTTTCATGGAAACCTGGCCACAAGGACAACAGCAGACAGACCAGTGTGTCCTACCTGGGCCACTAACCTCCCACTTTTTGCCATGCATCATTTTCTAAATGGAAAGAGCAAGATGAAGCACGTCTTCAAAACCAGGCCATTTAGATAATTCCCATCTAAACAGGGTCAGACCAGCAGCATTTCACCTTCTCAAAGGATCTCAGACAGTCTTAAATACATGACCTGGATGAAAAACAGTTACTTCCAATTGATTATGTTGTTTTATTTTTAAAAAGACCTAGGAAATAATAGTGTGAAATTCCTGTACTGCTGAAATTGATTATAATTTGCTGTTAACTTCTTCAAGGGTGAAACATTGACCCCATTAATTACACCTTGCTTTCCCTTGAGTTTTGCCCTATAAAAAGCAGCAGTAGATTAAATTTAAAAAATAAAAATACAAAATCAAAGCCAAGTCTTACTTCTGTAAGTATGAGAGCTGTTGATATATATATTTTTAAGAATAAAAATTAAGTGACAAGCTCTCTCAGACAAGTAGACATTAGAGAAAGATATTTATAAGAGAATGTTTCTATTTCTGCTTTCCATATCCATATTTCCATACAGGATTAAGAATAAAGGGCTAAGTAACAAAACAATTTCTAAGGATAAGTAATCTTTTCCAAAGCAAGTTAATTACTTGAATACATTTTATCATTTCTGTAACCCTGGGAATTTAAAGGACAGTCTTACCCCAAAACAATAAGTAAATACATCGTGAATTTATTTTTATTTTTCTGCAGAGGAACTGATTGATTTCCTCTTGTGCTCTCCCTCGACCTGCTTAAGATTGCTTCTATATATAACACACCTGCGGTGCCATCAGGAAGCTTCTAAGATTTTGTTACAAACACAGCTCGGTTTTGCAGATTAAGATCTGCATTAAAAATTTGATTTAAAAAAAACTTTCATTATACTCATTTTTGGGTCACATGAGTAGCTAAGGTAACAGGATCGGTATTCCATCTGATGCCAAGACTTCATGCAGAGTCATCTGACCCTATATAACTCTAATTAATAGACAATAAATAAATAAAATCAGATTTACAATTCTCATTTCTTTGCATTGAAACAAGCAGAAGTTAACTCCTTTTTCTTAATACAACTCATTGTTTAAGATCACTTCCTTGCTTCCTTGTATTCTTCCCTTCTTTTGGTACTCCTTTCACTGCACCAAATAATCTTTTTAGGACAGCTGAGTGCTCTTTTCTCTTCTGGCATTAAAAAAGCTTGAACTTGTCCATGGTTTGCTCCGAAAGCATGGTTGGAACTGTCTTCCGCTCACAGAAAATAAAGTTACACCTCTGCTTTGGGGAGGCTATTTCGAGCCCAAACACCTCATCAGCTGAAACCGAGACTGGCGAGCACACCCATCTCACCACAGCTGGCGGGGACAGGGAGGACACTGGGGATGGTTCCCTTGTTCACAGGACAGGACAGTCCAAGCAGTGGAAGATGCTCAGGAGGAAAGGGATGCAACATCCACAAGGCTTTAAGCCAGAAGACTGCATTTTGCCCCTTCTCCTCCAGCACTGCACCTCAAGCCTGGCCACTTGACTTGACAGAAGACATCAGGCGTGCTTGTTGAACGCTGTGCAGCATGTCAGGATCCCATCCCCTGGGGCCCGCAGTGGCTGGCAGCTATTATTACTTTTAAAGTGCACGCTGTCAGCTCAGGGGCTTTGGACAGAAGTGGCTGTCTCCTGGAAATAGTCCATCTAATTTGCACAGCCCTTGCTCACACAGCGTGGCGCGGAGGAGGTTGAAAAGAAGAGGTGCTTGGGGCATCTCTGTCTATTTTCTGTTACGCAGCCCAGCCTGTTTCTTCGCATTACACATGCACCTAATTTATGTTGATGACGGTTCTACTCGATGTACTAACCTCTTATCTCCCATGTACATGTTTACCTGATGGTATACGATTGCTGCAGCTACAAGGGTTTTCAGCTACAACAGCCTCTGCAGGATGCACTCTGCCGAGGTGGATATTTTTAATGTATATTACATTATTATAAACAGACCGAGAGCTAAATCCTGGAACTAGCCCATGGTATTAATTCTAATTTAGTTTGGGCCTGATTCCAAATGGGTGACTATGCATGCAAACATTCGTCTGAATGTACAATTGGCTGTTATGAACACAAAATTATTTCTTGTGCTCATGCATGCATAATTTACACGCACTAATTTAGATGCCAAAGTAATTCCCTAACAGAATTCCAGTGATCAGATCTAACTTGAAGAATGCTGTTTAAAGAATATATATGTATCACAGTTGTGTGTTCTTCAGCTGCACAAAAAGAAAGTAAATGAGAAATTCATTGCTGTTTCTATAAACAAAAAAAAAAAAAAAAAAAAAACATCTTCATTATAAAGCTATCACTTTTCAGCTGAAGGTTGGTTTCTCACACCCCCGCCCCAATCCCCCAGTTATTTTCCCCCATGCTGTGTAATTTCTACTTAGGCATTGTGGCATACAAGCAAAGTCATCCATCAAAAGTAATCAACAGGAAATGAACACTGTTAAGTAGCATGTTTTCTTTCGTGTACATTTGAGTTTTATGCTTAATGCATGAAAATCAGAAGTCCTTTCAGGAACCAGTAGTTGGCTCTGGAGTTTTGAAGTGAAATTGCAAACAAGTGAGCCTAGTGAACCACGAGTGACCTGTGAATCATCATCTAAACCGTCAAGAAAAATGTTAGGCAAATTGTGCTGATGAACAAGCAAAGTGGAATTACTTTTCTCTAGATAATTCTCAGGTTAAAGTTGGTGGCGTTATTTACTAGATAAATTAATAAACTTTGATTAAATGTATGCTTGAGAAGCTGCGTGGAATATTGCACAAGATCATACAAAAATCATGCACAATCATCATCAAATACACAACTACCAGAGAAATATACCTGGAAATAGGACCTATGCCAACAAAGAGACTAATTTTTCCGGACATTCTAGTCTTCACATGCCTGTTGTTGCACTACTTTTCCCTTTTTGGTCACCTTTGTTCAAATGGAAAGGGGGGTATTTTTTTTTTCTTCTAAAGGAAGTTTATGGAAATTCATGTATCTTGGAAGGCGTGTGGTTTCTTTTTTAAACATTAATGTTTACCAATCTAAGCATTTGTTTCCCTAAGTTAGCAACTCTTAAATCACATATTCAAGATACTAATTTGTAAAGTCCAGTACAAAGACTGTTCATTCAAATCAAGTAAATTCATCCTGAATTATAACTTTGGTAAAAACAGGCCTCATATGTGACAATTGACATGCATGAGAAATATTTTGACAAATAGCCTCTCCCATGAAACATTCTCTCCAGTGCTACTGATTCAGAACACAAGCAGCAAAATATAATCAGGAACCCACCCTGCCTCTCTCACCTATGTTAGTGTCTCCTGTGATCAGAAGTCACTTAGAAATGCACTGACACCTTTCATATGCAATTAGCAGAGGTGGAAATGACCTTACCAAAACTAAAGATGTAGCTGTTCCAATTCTGCAAATTAAGGCGTGTGTTTAGCTATATGAATAAAACCATAAAAGTCAATACAATTATACAAGTGTTGGTAATCAAGCTGGCATTTGAGAATACAATCGTTACCTGTTAGAGTTTGTTACTAATGGGAATTTGGGCACATCAGGACATTCTGGCTGCTGGAAGATTCATTCTGCATTTCATCCTTTTTAAGAAAACAGAAGCCAGTAATAATTCATTATGAAAATTGTATTTGTATTAAGATGTTGTGTTACCATTGCTTTTATTGTTTATATGTATGTTTAGAAACGTGTACATACACACACGTATATACATATATGTATGCATATGTATCCTTATTTGTCAGCATAACTTACATGAGATGCATCTTTTTTTTTTTTTTTTTAATTAAAAAAAGCACTGCATACCATGAGAATAACTTAGATTGTATTTATGGTAACATAAAAGATAAGGCACTGTTCATTACATTAATTAAAAGGGAGTGTGTTTTTCCAACACAGAACACTTCTGAGCATTTTACCCCGCTTGACTGATACATTGCATTACATCCCGCAGTTCCTCCAGCCAACATTGTGTTTTTCAGCTTAGTGAAAATATTCTCCTTAGGTCTTATGCAGACTTAGCAAAGGAAAAGATCTGAGCTGTGAACAAGATGGTATTGTAAATATTTGGCCAAAAGCATTCTGTTGTTTATTTTGTAATGTTTGAGAAGGTTAATGACTAGGATTTAATTGAAGCTTTTACAATAATCAGTATTCATCAAAAGCCCAATCCTGTCTTTATGTCGGGTTTCTAACTTCAACTTTTCAGAGAATCTGGAAAAGTTCATCCCTAAAGGCCCCCCAAAAATAATCACAAGACAGGTTTAAAGAAGTTTTCTTTCCCACAAACCGCATTTTTTTCCAAAAGAGTTTCTTGACCCATGTTCTTACGCACTCAGGGTGGGCTATAGGGAATGGGAGATAAAAGAAACCGAGATGCAAGGAAGGAGCTCCAAGAGAAAGTGATTTGTGCACGGGCTGCACACTGCCCAGTGCGATGCAAGACCATGCAGCAGCTTGTGCAGAGCCTCCTCTGCCCCATTCCCAGCCCACACCATATGAGCATCCAAAGAAAACAGACAGATGAAGACTGTGAGCACCTCCAGAAGAGACCAAATTGGTCAGACAAGAAACCCTACAACGTGTCATCTATAAAAATGGCCTTTCCTGCACCTATTCCTTTCCTGTAAACAGCAGAAAGGACAGCAGAGCATTTCTCATCTAACCATCGACCCTAAGTTAAATTTAAAAAGCACAGTATAAGATAAAACCTGTGAGAAGTCAAAACAAGAACTTTTTCTTCAGAAGAGATGGGCTAACACCTACATTGGAAGAACACCAAAATGCAGACAAGAAGATGCCCTTGAGGGATACACATTGGTGGTTATTTCTTAATATACCTGCGCTGAAGCTAATTCTCCTCCTTTTCACTCCCAAATGCTTTGGATTCTCAGAGACTGACAACTCTGTTGAGAAAGATTGCATCTCTGAAACTTGTCAAATCCAGTCAGCCTGGGAACATATATTAGTCTGGGTCCTGCAAACCTTTGTACAGGTGATAAGCTAAGAGCATGCCTGAGTGCGAAGTCATTTGCTTTCCAAAATGTTTGTAGGAAGGGACAATGGATAAGAAAAACATGGAAAAAACAACTTTAAAAGGTTAATCACACTCAAGCAACCCTTAGTGGAATTCCATGTGTGACAGACACTTTAGTGCCTTATCCCTTCCAAACAACAACTAAAAGCTCTGGGGTGAAGGGTCGGAAGATGGCGGGGAGGAAGGAAGTGGTTTCATTGTCTCAGGAAAGGTTTTCAAACATTTTCCAAAGGGAAGTTTTAATAACAGCATTAGAGAGAAAATGAAAACAGTTTCTAGGATGCTGCCTTCTGCAGTAAATGCACTGTAAAGATCTTTTCAATAAAGCATCAAAATTTAAGCACAACATACTTACAGCAAATTAAAAAAATAAAAAATAACAATTTTTAAGAAACCAGCTTGGTAAGGCATTTAAAAAATTATACCCAAAATAACATTTAAAAAAAATTATCATGCTAGTGTATTTTCATAAGTTACTGTTAACTAGCAGAATGCCCAGTTATGAAGTTTCAAACTAAACTGCAAGCACACACCTCAAATAACACGTGGCTATAAAAAGGCACCAACACGTGTACAGTAAAATTTAGTGGCCAGTTTATCTACTTTGTCACACCAATTTTACATCTACCTATAGATTTGGAATCAAAGCAATAATGAAATAAGCAAACAGAGCCTTCATATTTAGGTACATGTTACTCTTGCAGAAGGTAAAACGAGCGCTACATTTTCCAAAGGCTAAAATACCATGTTTTTTTCCTAATAGCAGTTTTAATTACTCATTAATTTATTACGAATAGCTATAAGCAATGAAATTCTCAGACAGGTTCATTAAGCATACAGACATCAAAGAGAGCCCTTCTGGCAAAAAAAAAATATATATATAAACTTCAGTAAGCAACTTTTGCATTTTCCCCACCAGCAGCTGTATTTTAAGAAATGTGTCTATATACACACTGGGTTTAAGAATGAAAAGTGGCTGGAGAAAACTAGAAAAGTTTCAGATGGTGATGCTCTTGGGCTCCTACATTCAGAAGCAGAATACTGTAGCAGGACCCAGAAGTGGTGGCTAGGTCAGGACCCCACAGCAGAAGTTATAAAAACATGAAGAAAAAATACCTGCTCAGAAATGTTTAATTGAAAACGGAAAATATGAATTATTACCCTCAGTTTGCATATGGTAAACTAAATGCAGCATCCCTTTGCACACCATGCCAATCTTACATCCTGCAGGTAGTCAGAAATAGACCCCTTGTCACCTAAGCATCTGTCCACTGCCTTTGCTCTATGACTTTTGTATCTTCTGAAAGATTTCTATTTCTACCCCCTGAATTATTACAAGAGCTCTGACCTGTGAAGATAGTAACAGAAACCTTGTCAGAAAGCAACATATAGTCACAAGATAATGTGATAAAAGTGTGACCAAAAAAACCTAATGCTCCCTCCAAAATATCATTTGGTCATGCAAGTCATGGAAATTCATGTTATCCTCTGAGTGTTTTTATATTTGGAATCAAAGAAACCGCAAAGTGTTTTCAAGACATTTACTCATCTCCTTTTGAAAAGGTCATTTATTCATAAGTGCCATAAGCAGATAATGCAGAATGGTTCTATTTTCCCATGCTTGCTCCGAAATCTCTTCTGATCACTTAATAGTGAACAAGCACTGATGTATGGCTTCAATTATGCCATCGTGCAGTTATCACTTCTCACCTAAGCCTCACTTCCTCTTGCTGTGCCAGCAGAGTGGATTCTAGCTCTCAATATTGCTCCTGAGATCAAACTCCTATTTTCAGGTTTGCCTAACATTTCCAGGCCATGACAGATCCTTCCTTACATGTTACAAACTATTATGAATTAATAATTAAGAGTTACGAATATTATGAATTAATTGTTAATTAAGCTGCTCTGAAAAGCTACTAACTACTGGTACACTCTAGCTAAGGAAATCTCCTAATTTTCTCTTGGTGAAATCCAGTAAGTCAACAGTAGGGTCTCCTTGGAAAATCACCTACAAACTCCTTGACACCAACCAAAGATTTGCCAGGGATTGGGGAAATATTTTCAAACAAACAAAAACCAACTCAAAACCCATGTTAATGGTTGCTTCTTCTTGAGGTTAGAAATACCTTACAAGACAAAGTCCATGTCACGGACCTTGGTCAACCCTCCAAGTTACTACAACTTAGTCAGGAGTGGTTAATATGCTTTGCAATTTACTGTCTTCACTGTGTCTACTTGTGAAAAGTTATACAGACATACAGATAGGCCTTATAAATACTGTAGCCAGTCTAGCAGCTTTTTCTTGAGTTGGTGTGCAAAGCACTTGGAAAAGGTGCGGCTTTCATAGAGGACCTTGAGCACAGACTTCTGATCATCAGTAGCTGGCTGGCCAAGATCTCTTCTGTTGTCCACCAACACTTGCCTTCCATGTGAAGCCTCCAACTCTCAGCAAATGGTATTGATCTGGGGAAGGTTTTTCTTCAGACTGAATTCTCACTAGGGTTTTTGCTTCCACGCCTTGGGTCCCAGATCCTGTTTGCTTCTCAAGCAGATTAGTAGAATGCCCTTGGGGCAGGCAGCTCTCTATACAGGCTATACAGTTCCCGTAAACTTCCTTTTTGCACAGAATAACACGAATTGAATATATCCCTCCCCTACAAACAATGACACATGGACAAGTTAAAATTAAAAATTAAGATGTGATCATCACAGAGAAAAGAAGTGGGTCAGGGTGTCTCCTGGTAACTACTCAGAGGTTGCTAAAGTTGTAGAAATGAATTTGTCCTTAGTTCACCGTGTATTTAAAGCTGATTACAAAAATTAGCCTACCACTTATTTAAATGTCAGTGATTACAAATACTGAGCATTCCTTTTTCTTAAAATTACAACTTGCATGCACCACAAAATTACTTTCTCACATACATGAAACACTTAGATTAGCTTCATTACTACCCTCCTTTCCTTTAAGGCACAATGTAATGATTTGCATGCCTCCATGGAAAGGAGTTTATTTACAGTGAAGACACAAGCTGAAGATTTTTATGAATTTCTCACAGTTCTGGGAAGCAACGCCAAAGGAACCTCAAGTCAGAAAAACATCAATAACCCAAAGTGATCAGACCTTCTGACTTGCTTTTGTTACACCTTCAGTTTTATTGCTAACACAATGGCACAGAAGGATAGAAATCGCGCACTTTGCAAACTGACCCGAACCCAACAACGTAGGCTGGAGAAAAAGCAGAGCCTAACAAACTGCACAACAGACAGCCCCCACTATCTCACAGTCCTTAAACACTGATTAAAAGACCATTCCCACTGAAGTTATTTATCTGGCATCCTTACAGAACCACCTAAGTCTGGAGTTTCAGTGTGTACCATCAGGCACTTTTAGCTTTGCTCTAACCCCAGGCACGCAGCCATGACAGCTTCATGGGTCATCAAAAGGCAAGGGGCTTCATTTTTTCAGGGTTGATTTGAATCTCTCCAAAATAAAACAAGCAAACAAGTTAGGGCCTGAAGTGTGTGCCCTATGGCACTGCTCCATGCTGTTGTTCTCCATGACAAAAGGCAGCGCAAAAGCTGGGGTTTAGGATTGTTTTTTCTTCTCCTCCTCCTCACAGCACCTGTCAATCTGGCCAGTGATTTTGCCCACACTATTTTTTGCACAGATAAGATAGCAATATACCTGTTTCAGATTGCTCTCCAGGTCCTGATACTGTAAGGGAATTGTTTAATCAGTAATTGAGCCACCCTAAAGGACAGCTGTGAAAGCAAACAGCCTAAGGCTAGGTAAAATTTAATTCGGTCTCTGAACCAGAGAGAGCTCTGATTATATTACTCTAGACACTGAATTTACCTTCCACAACAACAATATATCTTTGAGCAAACCTCACCAGAGAAGTCACTCTGAACGTCACAGACAAGTCATTATTTTGAGGAATTGTCACAACGGGGGGGGAGGGAGGGCAAAAAAAGTAACATGAAAATGCTAATATGAGCCTTTCTGAAATGCCTCCCACAAATCATGGAGGCGGCAGAAATAGCAATAGAAAAAGACAATCCCGGGTTTTATTTTAAGTTTGGATTTGAAAGCAAGTCATGTTGAGATTGAGGCAATTACTTTGTAAGTGATATGAGAGAATGGAACCTTTTCCCCCTCCTGTTACCATTCTTGTTGTTCGTCTTTCCCCCTACACACACAGCTTGTCACCATCTGAGCTACACCTGTGCTCTGAGAGCTGGAACCACAGCGTGATCTCTGAGGAACAAGCTTAAATTCACAGCTCGCACAGGGAGGTGGTGGAGTCACCGTCCCTGGGGGTGTTTAAGGACAGGTTGGATGTGGTGCTTAGGGACAGGTTTTTTTTGGGTGAGTGGTGGTAGGGGGGTGGTTGGACCAGATGACCTTGGAGGTCTTTTCCAACCTTTATATTTCTATGAAATTCAGCAACTTCTGGTACTGACATGGAGCAGGAACCCTTGTGCCATCTCCACCATCCCAGAGAAGATTGTGTGCTCTGCACCCCATGGTCAGACACTTCAGCTGGCTGGTGAAAAAAGATGAGCAGAGCCTAAACTTCCCACTCTAACTGTGATTACCCAGTTGCCTGTTCTTGACCCTAAAGGGCCTTCATAAGAAGAGATGAAGTATGCTCTGTCCCCTCTTGTAAACATAACCTTTTTGCTTTTTTCATCCAAAAAAGCTTGTTTCAAAGCAATTTTAAAGGATCTGGGGAACAGGTGCTGTAATGGCAAACGTACCTCCCCTCTGCTACGGCCTCCCCATCTCAGACTATATCCTTTGGACTTCCATTGAGAAGCTATAATTTGGATTTAAAACTGCTGTAACATGGTTTTTCACTAGCTGTGAAAAATGGCTAGGCTGGAGTGGTAAAGTTTAGCAGCTCTGCCTTTTTCTCCCCTCTAAAATTCACACCTTATCCCAGGGCTGAGAGCAAACATATATGTCCTGGCCTAGCCTCTAATCCCCATCCCAACACTGACAGACCTCCAAAGAAAAGAGGTTAAGATCCTCCAAAGATCAAAAGGTTAAGATCCTCCAAAGAAAAGCAGTAAAGGCTAGCTATTTGGACTGTGATGGTCTGCTAATTGTCGGTGACCTGTTTTCTAAAGATGCTGCTCACCAATTCCTCTTAACTCAAGAGGTACAGGTTGTAGAGGTGTAGAGTTGGAGGTGTTCATCATCTCTGCCACCACTACAGTCAGCACAACCACTCAGCCTCCTCTGAGGACTGTTACACAGCAAGGGGGGATGACTGCTTTTTTTTTTTTTTTCTTTTGGTGGGGTATTTGGAACTTTCAAAAATCACCCAAATGAGAAAGTCAGATATGAGATCCAAAGAGAGAACCACTACAGGATCATGAGTTACAGCAGAGGAATCCCCTACAATACCAAAAGCCCACTAAAATCTCTGACCCCAAATTTCATTTTAAATGGAAGTGACAAAGTGCTGCTTGCTATGTGACACAGTGGAACAATGACCTAAAGAAAACAGTTACCCTTATATTTAGACACCACTCTTAAGAATCACAGAAAAGCATATTCCCTCAGTATTAAAGAGAGAAGCAGACACTGTTTCAACTCTGTGGTGTGCACAAATATGTAAAGTTCTTTTTTTTTCTTTTTTTTTCTTTTTTTTTTTTTTTCTGTTCCCCTTTAGGCCATTTCATTGGGCATCTTTTCCATAAAAATTACAAACATTATCTCCACAGCATTCTTTTAGCCTCAGATCTGTTCAAGGTGGCACCTTTCATATTGGCAGGGGAGCTTGGACCACCATGAAGGCAGAATATGCTTGCTAAAACCTGAAGCCACGGGTCTTTAAAAAGGAAGCAACTACAGATGCAACTAGCTGCAAGATCCGCTCTCATTTGAGGGCATGGAAATTGATGAAGTTGCCAGTATCATTGACATAGTTGAACACGTTGAGTTACTGTATGAGGACACTCCTGACAAGGTGGGGGGTTCTGCCCTCACCTTGCATCTGACTGGGAATCCTGATAGTCTGGAAGAATGGCTTATCAATGAAACAGCCCTGGGAACATTGGTGAGAGTGTAGAGGGAAGACTGGAAACAAAGTGTGGAACTTGCTACCAGTATAATTTATACTGGATCCACTTTTTGGATCTCTAAAGGAAGCAACAATATAAAACTTCTTCCATTTTAACTTCATTCTCTACAACTTCCTTTCCCTCTGAGGAGAGAAAGGGCAGGATATTGACCAACACACCATTACAGGAACAGATGGTGTGCTAAGAGCCATGCACCTTCAGAGAGAAACCTCACGATTACTGGTAATAAAAAATAAACAAGTTTTAAGAGAGTCATACGGACTATTGATGGAGAGATTGTACAGAGACACACTGGCACTCTGCCCTAAAAGAAGCTTGGGAAACAAAACCTGAATTCAGATTTAAAATATATGTAAAATAAGATATATTTGCTGTTGAGAATGGAATAACTGATCCTGATCTGGAACAAGGCTCATCACATCTGAGCAACCCTTGTAAAAGTTTGATTTACTACCTCTAAAAAATCCAAACCACACTGGACTTCTGGAGAGTGAAATAACCAAGATTTAGTTGGCAGTAAAACTCAGAATTCAGAGCTTCACAAATGAGAAGGTGTAAGATCCCCGAATAAGAGACCACAAAGGATTTCCCCCACACTTTCTGCAGCAGAAACACTAAGGATTGCCAGAGGGTTAAGCAATTCCCCCCAGCAAAAGCAAACGAACAGCAACAAGTCAGCTGGCCTGAATCATTTCAACAGATCCTGGTTTCCAAATGATCCTGGCTGTGAAAGTTGACCATGACAGCAAATTCTGCCTTCGTTCATCTCCAAATGCCCCCACAGTAATCACAGTAATTTGGGTTGGAAGTGACCTTAAAGACCATTCAATTTTAGCCCCCTGCCACCCATCCAATTCCACCCCCTTGAACACCTCCCACCAGACCCAGTTGCCCAAAACCCCATCCAGCCTGGCCTTGAACACCTCCAGGGATGGGGCATCCACAGCTTCTCTGGGCAACCTGTGCCAGTGCCCTTATATCTAGTCTAAATCTCCCTTTCTTAAGGTTAAAACCATTCCCCCCTTGTCCCATCACCACACTCCCTGACAAACAGTCCCTCTCCTGCTTTTCCATAGGCCCACTTTAGGTACTGGAAAACCACTGTAATGTCTCCCCAAAGCCTTCTCTTCTCTAGACTGAATCCCAACCCTCTCATCCTTTCTTTGTAAGAGAGATGGGCCAGCCCTCTGATAAGCCTTGCAGCCATCCTCTGGACTTGCTTCAACAGGTCCAAGCCCTTTTTATGGTGGCGGCCCCAGAGCTGAACACACTGCTCCAGGTGGGGTCTCCCAAGAGTGGAATAGAGGGGGAGAATCACTTCCCTCGACATGCTAGCAATACTTGATGCAGCCCAGGATACGGTTGGCTTTTTGGGCTGCAAGCACACATTGCTCATGTTGAGCTTCTCATCAACTAACACCATCAAGTCCTTCTCTTCAGGCTGCTCTCAATGCATTCTCCACCCAGCCTGTGCTTGCGATTGCCCTGAACCAGTGTAGGACCTTGCACTTGGCCTTGCTGAACTCCATGAGGTTCCCATAGCCTCACCTCTCAAGCCTGTCAAGGTCTATCTTCAAGTAATGCTGCAAAGCAAATGTGTAAGATAGCTCTCTGCTTTCTGCTATTGTACCTCACACAACAGATGTTTTAATCATCACCTTAGACTATGTAATGGTGCACTGTAGGAAAAAATAAATAAGTTTCCTGATCCTCTCCTATGCCCTTACCATGACTTTGCTTCCTAGAATATTTTTGAAAAGGACAAACTGCCTTCATTAGTTGAAGCTGTGCATCCAGCATTTTACAGGGAGCATACCACACTTTGCAAGGAAGGAATGACAACATTTTCACAAAAAAGAAATGTAGCACGGAGAAAGTACAGGGACTTGACTGAAAAAAAAATAAAATAAAAAGAATTCTATAATGTTGATTAGAAAAGAACCAATATTAGATCAAGATAATTCTGGTGTGGTCGTGTCATATGGACACACCTGTAAGGAAATGTCCACAGGGATGCCAAAGAGGGACGTTCAGTTTTATTTAATGTCTTTATTACTAATCCAACTGAGTGGCAGTGATTACATTCCTTCAATCAAAATTTGCAAACTCTGAGAGCGCTCAGCTCTCACGCTTATGAACCACCCATCACTTCATTTCCAAAGCAGGGAAGCCTCACAAGACAGAGCTTAGATTCTATCTTCACTATTCATTCAAAATTAAAATCATGGGACTCCGCAGACTGCCTGCCTGCAGGAGAAGAGCTAGTGTTAAGTGAGAGGCCCTGCCTCTGAGAACTGACTAGGCATTTTCATATTGTCCCATGTCAAACACAAAGGGCATCTGGAAAAACATGTAAACACTAGAAGCCTGAGCACATGGAGATATCTAACTCCATTTTGAGCGTGAATAGCTAAGTGGGATGTTCAAACAGCAGACTCAGATATGCTCCTAACCACGTAGGCTTACCAAACTGGGGCTGCACACCAGAATAGACGCAAAGCCATGGGAAAGAGTTTTTACTAAGTAAATGATAACAGAAGCAGAGTGATGACGTAACAGCCCTGTATTAGTAGCAGTTTATGTAGCACATCCTTTGCTGCTTTGTCGTGTTTCATGCAGGACTGATTCACCTAAATGTCTCATTGTCTGCTGGCTGGGCATGGAGCAGCTCGTTTTAAAAAGAAACACAGAACTACAGCCTTCTGCACTGAGATGGCTGTCAGTACCGCATAACCTCCTGATAACCACCACTAACTGGTGGGACCATACTTACAGTGCATTAGCTTTAAGTTACAAACCACCCAGTGGTTTCTAACCTAAAAACAGTGACTGCCTGCTTGATCTATTTATGACTTCTTGAAGTGAGGGATAAAATGTTTTTCTTCCACAACAGCATGAGGATACTGTTGTGGTGCCTCTGGTCCTCTCCAAAGATATCTCGGGTTGTAGTAGGTCTTGCATGGTACTTGAACCCTTATTTGCATAAGATACTTCATTTCCATAGTATTCCAGAGGTAAGACCCCAGCCCTCAAGTGAGTAATCAGATATAGGCTATCAATCCCTGGGGCTCCTGAAGCACTGCCAGCAAAAACACTTGTGCCTCACAGAGGCGCTCTCAGTGCGACCAGCCTGAATGGCACTGCAGGAGGTTTTCTCACATGTCCCCTTTATCTTCTCCTACTCACTAAGTGATTTCTCTCACCTTAGGAAATCCACATCAAGATTAAAAAAAAAAAAAAAAAAAAAAAGAGAGAGAGAGAGAGAGAGAGAGAGAGAGGCCCCTTTGGTGACAGTGAGACAGTACAGTTCACTGAGAGGGCATGTACCAGTCCTGCTGTCCAGTTCATTTCTCTTCCCTAATAAGAAGTCCTTAAACCTTTCTCTTGACTCAAGCCCATCCCATCCCACGTTATGTAGCCTGTTACCCCAGACTATTGCATTCAGCAGACCAATTGCTGACTGATGGAGAAAGGATGGAAACTTTGGAGACGTGGAGACTTTAGCTATTTAAATTTTAAACTTTTTTTTTTTTTCATTATTCTTTAAACTTTTGCTTTAAACCTGGTGAAAAGGTAGGTGCACTGCTGAAAAACTGTGTTTGAATGGGATCACTTCAAGTGGTAGGCCCACATTTCTTAAAAATGACTTCTTTTAGCTGTTACTAGTCAAGACTTCAGCTGTAATTTTTGGTAATTTACACAATACTCATGTTTTACAAACACATATTACTTATAGCAAAACTGACACTTCAGCATTGACCAAAATCCTATTAACTCACCCAGCCTAATGCAGGTCTCATCATATTATACACAATATTACAGGATATGCAATAAAGAGCTCCTCTTAGACTAGCATATTTAGAAACAAAGCCAAATCCTCCGATGGTGCTGACTAATAAAGATCTGCTGAAACATGGTTGTTATTCCAACCTACAGCTGCTAGTGATTTGGTCAACTGATAACTGATGTAATGAGCAGTCCCATCACTTACAGATCTCCATGACAAAAAAAAAAAAAACAAAAAAAAAAAAACAATGAAATGTGGTCTGTGGAATCAGATATGCCTCTTTCTTTTTAAAGTCCTAAGATAAATGTCCATAACAGCGTCCCTTTGATGAGAACCAGTAGATTTCAGTACATACAGCATTTAATTCCTCTCTTAACATTCCTCATTAAGACAAAAGAATAAAGTAAAAACTATTGCAAAACAAACATCTCTGCCATCAAAAGAAGACTTTAGATGGAGTACACTAGCTGGATCGGAATCAGAAAGAATGGCTTATTTTCTTCTGACCATCAAATTTTCCTTGTAAGCATCCAAAACACCACAAGTTGTAAATTGCATGGTTATGACAGCAACAATCAACATGTTTAGAGCATGAGCCAACCTTGTTCACAGCAAATAACTGAGCAACACAAAGAAAGAACTAGAATAAGCACTGGAGGAGCTATATCTCACCTGTATGGGATATTAAACTGTGTTATCACAGAGCATCCCTACCAGTCTTAAAAATTCACACATTATGCTTTGGGAAAAACCTCTGCATTAACACTTTTCCAAATACAAAACAGTTTTAACGTACCTTGTATGTCCTCTAAAAGGCTCCTACTGCCTGCTGTCTCAACCTGTTTTTGTATTAAAAAGCAACGCTGTAGGAGATCTCAGAAGTGATTAACATCCTTTTTTTTTTTTTTTTATGAAAAAAACATTGAGACATTACTAATGTGACAGCTATGTTTGCTTAGAAGAACGGTGAACAGGGTATGATTGGCACTGAATCAGACAGTAACTTCTCTGAAAAGCACATGCCCCTTCACTACGTGACTGTGATCCATCCCATTTCAGCAGCACTCTATTGGGATGGAAAAGGAAGCCCCGGCTCACAGAACTGCTGCTGGTGGGCATCTCTGCTCTGCCCAACAGCTCTCCAGCTCTGGTGCTTGGCTATCAGTCTTCAGTTCAGTTCCCTCCTCTGCTCAAGTGGATTTTCAGCCACCAACATCTGCCTTCATACCATAGGACAGTTAACATCGAGCCCTTCTCAGCTACTATGGATGGAGCTGTTCCACTATAGATAAAAAATGTCAATAGAAAGAAAAAGCACAGGATTTAATCTGGCTCTCAATGCCACCTGTGAGGATGCCCACTTGTCGAGCAAGACACTTCAGTCTTGGTTGCTGCTCCAGTGAGTTTATGTATATAAAAGTGAAACAGTGATTGTGAAGAATCCCCAACTTCAGACTACCTTTTGGCTTTGCGGTTCAAGTCAACAGTGTGACATACAAATTTAAATAAGCCCTCAAGGAACTCAAGGAATATGAGAAGTGAAAGCAAGTTTTCCATATCCTAGGTGAGAAAACAAATCAAGAAACTCTAAGATAAAAAAAAAAAAAAAAAAAAAAGCAAAGGGTATGACCACAGGTGATTTTGTGAACACAAGAATGTCCTTCTTTTGTTTTCTAATCAGCTGCTGAAAATGGTGTCATATCTTTTACTTTGGGCTGAGTGAAAATCTGTTTGGAAAAAGACAGGAAAAACTTCACATTTGGCATAATCTGAACTGTGTTTTTTGCTTTTCTGTTTTATTTTATTATGCAGTTCATTTGCCATACTTGGAAAAAAAGTCAACTATCTGGACAGGCCAATTATGAACATTTGGCATGTTAATACATCTGCCCCCAGTCCTTGAATCAGACTTGCACTAATGTCAATAGATGGCATGCGTGCAGATCAAAGGCAGATACTCATCTTGTGTGTAGCCCTTGAAACAGCTCCGAATCACTGTTTTTGCAACAAGGCAAGAATCCACTTTATTCTTATAAACCCATCTGTCATCAGAGCACCTCAAATCTGCCATAAGCACGTACAGCATAACTGAAAGCACATGAAACAGTACTTACAGATTACAGACAAAGCGTTGCTCCTCAGTTAGGGGGAATGCCGCACGTGAAGGAGTAACCCACGTTAACAATGCTTTGATGGATTCATACCAGGAGCCATGCCTATTTCCAGTCACTAACACACTGCTTTGCTTTTCACACAGAAGAGATTCAATGTGCAAAACACAAGCACAACAGGAAAAGTCAGTTTGTGCTCAGGTAAGTCTTTGCAATGGCTACACTCCCAGCTGGACTTAGTAACTCTGAGGCCACGATCCCAGCTCTGCTGAGTTTTGCAGTATTCCACACATAAACTTCAGTAGGGCCCAACTGGCACTGAATTACATCCAGTGGCTACATGAGCCAAACAGCCATCATTTTCTTGAAGCATAATTTTTTTTTCTTTATTTGAGACACAGATTTGGTATAGCAAGCGTATTTTGTACCTGGGTTGTAATACTCTGGTTTTAGATACAAATATCTGCTATCCATTTTTTATCACTTAGGAATACAACCACTAGTTCTTCTGACTGTTTGCAAAATGGTTGTGCAAAATTAATATATTTACATCTGTTAAATGGCATGTTATTTTCATTGTCTCGGTAAGAAATGTGACATTCACTCCTTTATTCAACATCCACTAACAGAATCTGAATATTGTACTGTTTTGTCACGTGGCATACGCACGTGAGTAGTCAGGAAAACAAGCATAAAGCTTTGATTGCACCACCTCAAATGAACTTGACAATTAATACCTGATTCTGGAGAAAATGAATCTGCCATTTGTCTTGTGGTACTGACTCAGATTTCCTCCTAAGGCATTCAGTACCACACTGCAATCACCAGGTCATTCTCAACTTTAGAGAACATTTTTTTTCCTTGCTGAGTTTTTGTTTTATTTCTTTTAATCCTGTTGTAAATACTTATTTCTTAGGTGCCCGATTTCCATGTTAGGAGAAAAACTGCAGCTATATCAAGCAAGACAATACTTGCAAGCCAACTTCACTTCTTCCAGTACAAAGAAAAGACCAGAAAGATCTCCAACCATCTCCAGGACTTCTCTTGCCCGTTGTTTCTTGAAATCTATTTTAAGCATCATTGGTTGTTTTTATTTGGAATTTAAAAATAAAATATTGGTTAAAAAAAAAAAAAAGCAGAACCTTCACAATATACAGAACAAGCATTTGAATGAGCAGTTTGGTTGCCAAATGTTGTGTGGGTAATAATTACGGGGAAACTAAAAGCCTGGGCAATGCAGTGAACACAGATCTGAAATACAGTACTTCTAAACATTGGCAGTCTCTATTATCACAGCCAGTGCTATTTGCAGGACTTGTAAAGGAAAAAAAATCCCTTATATTACAGTCTGCTCTTGTCTCACTGCAGTGAACTAACTCAATTTTGATGCTGTGCAAATAACACTGATCTTTGTGAACAAGGGACCTCAGGTGGGTTTCTTTTTCAGGAAAAACTTGGTGGTGCCCCATGGTGCGATGCACAGCCTCCCTGTTACTGCTACACTGAAGGGACCCCTAATGCCCTTTTGACTTGCAACATCCGAAATCCTTCACTCTCCCTGCCATAAGGAGAAAGGTTATTCTTCCAATAGAGAAAGCTTTGCTCTTTTCTTTGAAATACGTGTGAAAAGCCAGCCAGACCTCTCAAGACGATGGCAAGGCTGCTGCATACACCAATTATATTTCCAGCCCTTCAGCTAATTAGGCAAACATATTCCAGGTGTTAACACATTATGACAGCTCACGTTTCCAGCCATTACCATCTGACAACTGAGCTTAAGGTACACCAAAATGACAGCATGGGTCCTGATGCAGCTTGCATTAGGCAAAGGATCCCCCAAAAACATGAGCAGTCACACCTAGGAGGAACTGAATCCTGTGCTCCAGCAGTTACCTTCTGCTAGGCAGAGAAGGAGAAGGGCAGACATTCAGATTTAATAAAAGAAAAGAGAAAACTGTGGCACAGGCAGGCGGATATTAATGTCTGGTGCACAGGAACTGGGTGCTTAGTTCTGGCACTATCATAAACAGCATTTTGCAGCGTTTATTTTGCTCTGAAGAATGAAAGTTATCAGGTGCTTTGCTTAAGAAATAATTGGACATACAGATTATGGTTGAACAAATAGCACTGATGGAACAATCTTTCCTAAAGCTAAAAGGCAGTGGATGAAATTTCGATTCCAACACACTCAGATACTTCTCAGCGATAACCAAGAGAGGCATACGAGTGTCTAACAGCCGTATTTGTTACACCTCCTAGGCTGAATGCTGCCTCCTTCTTTGCCTCCAGGTAGCAGCCATACATTTACACAGCTATCTTGTCTTTCGTGGATCTCTGCCAAACTCTTCTTGAGATGCATTTTTCCTACCTTCATATCAGCTCACAGATTCTCTTGAGGCAGGGAAGAGAGAAGTAGTCTGGGCACACTGCGCGTTATCACACTCAGAACGATAAGGCACGAGCACAAATGTGGCTGCAAAGAGCTCTGTGGCAGATTGCTGCCAAACTGAAAGAGCAAGTTTTATAGAGATACTGCCCACAGTGTTATCAGTTACCAGACTGTGTGACATTCACACTTGTGTGAGAGTCAGGGACTCATACTCAAGGCGTTTAGCTTGATTACTTAGTCAATTAGAGTGCCCTGTGACCAGATTTAAGGAGATTGCTGTCACCCTGCTTACTTAGTGTGGTTTTGTTCATGCCATTTATAAAGATTTGGGCAAATCTGGTGAATGTATTAAATTTTCAGTTCGCATTTTCTTTCTTCCAAAGAAATATCATGGAATAACTGAAATAGCAATTTTTGCAAAAACAGCAAATTATAGCTGTTTGAATTAGAGAGTGCAACAGCAATATCACATCATCACATTTCTGCCTGGCAGCCAGAAACTGCAGTGTCAGAGCAGATATGCTTCAGGATGGAAACTTCATTTTGGAGAAAAATTTGGTGATGAGGAACACTAAGGGGAAAAGATGAAAGAAGTATAAAGTGGAAAAATGCAACTATAATTGAATAAATAAAATAGTCTATGAAGATTTATTAGGCAGTACAGACTTGAAGTTCCTGAGCCACAGAGTACTGCAAGCTGGGAGAGCACAGTGGACTAGTAGAAGCCTGTGATATTTCCATCTTTCATTGACTAAACTACCCTGTTGGCTCATGAGGGAACTACATAAGGGGAAACTTTTACTCTAATCCACTATAGCTGCTCCCATGTTTTCATGAGCATCTTCATTATTATAGGCCATGCTGATCACTGTAACTATTACCAAATAGTTATAGTTACCATTATTATAATAGTTATTATTACCATTACTTTTGCCCAGATAAAAACACTGCATTCGGGAAAGTGTAACTCATTGGCAAATTAGTACCCAACTATATTAATAGGGACAAGGGCTGGGGAACAAATGGAGGGAATGTTTAAAGGACCTTTAAAAAGTTGCCTTCATGACATACATGTACCGTCTGTGAAGCTGCTTCAGTCAAACGGGTTTGAGGTACTGAACCCTGCCATCCTAGTGCCCCATGGCAGTCCTTTTGGCTGTTGCCACAAAAATGTGAGTCTTAGTTGATCAGGAGCACAGATATATTTAAGGTAGGATAGATACGATGGGATAGAGGGAAGCTGGGGGCAAAAGTGATACGGAAGGAGCAGTGGGTGGGTTAGAAAATAGGGCATGGCAATCACGCTGGTATGACAGAGCTGGCAAAATAGCTGGCAAAATAGCTGAAAGTTTATTCAAGTTGCATCCTCTGCCTCAATCAAGACATGGTGCATCCTTGCCTCTTTAAATAGCACATTTTGCAAGTCGAGAGGAACTTCGCAGTTATTAAGAGCAGAATTCATAGCCTCCCCAGCACACCCTTCTGCCTGCTTTTCCTTACTCCGTTGTGACACTGTCCATCTGTACCACACGCTGTTATGCTTGTCCATCCCCCTGCAGCAAATCTGTCTTCTTTCACGTCTTACAAGTCTTGCTGGCTTAAACGATTACAACTTTTACCTTCTGGTGTGGGCTGGGGATGGAGCTGCCAGAGCTGGGGTGAGGCTGGCACCACGGACAGGAGAAAGCCCGCGTCTCCTCCCGTGTAACCCCTGGGGAGCAGGAGGGCAGCGGCGACTCCTGGCCCAAAGCGCACGCTCTGAAGTACTCACCCTTGTAAAAAGTCTACTAGGCACGCTGCTGTCAGTCAGGATCAGACCTCATGTCACCGTAGCAAATGCATTTAAGAGCTACTGGTTATCAGCAGATGATTAACTCCATCTTTTGAGGGCACAAGGCAGTGTTTTCACCCCTCCCGGCTCCCTTCACCAGCTAGCACCACAGCGAAAAGTTGCTGTGTGGGCACAGCCTTTTAATTAAAAGCCTTGTTATGCTCTGCACAATGCTTATTTTTAAAGCAGTGCATGAAATGAAAAAGGAATATCTCCCAGCACAATATATTCCTAGGAGCCTCTGATAATTAGGGCAGTCGCTTAATTTTCACATTTTGGTTTCTTCTGGGGTGTGTGCCAATTAGGAAGCTTCTGTGACGTTCGTGCCTCCCAAACTTTTTTTTAAATCCCCCTCTTAAAAATTCATGCAGCTAATGTACAGATGCCTGCAAGCTCCACTTATGTTACAGTAAACATTAAATATTAAAGCGCCCGTATAGAAGCATTATGTAAGCTACAGCCAAGTCACCGGCACTAAACTGTGCCTTTTTAACCTGCTGCTCCTGGCGCATTACACCACCCATTCGATGTCCCGCTCAGACATGATACAGGTCTCCATCAGCATCCCAGTGGGAGCTCAGCCTGCAGAGCGAGGACATCTTCAGCTGAGCCCCTGGCACCAGCCCTGGGCACATAGCCTGACAGAAAGGCAGAAGCTCAGCTCTCTTGATGGGGAATGTAAGAGTGATGCTAGCTGCTAAAGCGAGCTTTCCCGTAAAAATAGAAAAACAACACAGAAGTACCACCCTTCAGAATATCCCAGTTTGACACTTGCTTTCATCTCTAATTAGGGCAAAAATTCAAAATATCAGCATTTTCCACAGAATAAAGCCTTTAGAAAGCGTTAGGTTCGGATATTAAATATTCCAGCATTTCCCAGCTGAACGTGTTAGTGTCTTGCACTAAATAGGTAAATTGTAATTTAAACAGGCTTGACATTAAATTGAATTGGGTCTAAATTGGCCCCCAGGCCATGTACGATGCCACAGAGCCTCCCAATAGCATCTCCTGACCTTATTCTTCCCCAAAGGACCGCTCTGCCTTGCCGTGTTACCTCCATCACTCGGCTCAGTGTCCAGGGGAATGGGGTGGTCTAGTGGGAGGCAGCCCAGCCTGCAAGCACCACTTGCTGCAGGACACACGGGAAGCTCATCTCGCCCAAAGAGGTGGTGGTTTTTCTGCAAAATTAATTCCTGCATGCCTCCCTGGGCATGTATTTTAGCAGAACATACAAAAAGAACGAAGATTTCAGACGTGGCAAAAGCCATACAAACCTTGAGGAATTATTTAAATTGTTAATTACATCACAAAGTAAAAATGCCTGTTTCAGTCTCCATCCTCAGAGCATTGCCCCTTTGCTTCAGATTTCAAATTTCTACTTCCTCTCTATGTATTCACAATGAATATTAAGTCACCATTTTAATCTCCTGGTAGAAGAAATTAAGGCAACCAGTATCTCCAGTTCATCACTCTTCCTTGTGGCTCTTAGCCAAATCCCACTTCCAAAAACTTTACTCCATGGCAGGCATAAGAACAGGGAGCGCCACAGAATAGGGGTGGTAGCCTTCTTTATGTCAGCAGTGGTTTCTCCTACTTACCATTCCTTCTGCAGACTTCAGTTATATGTTTTCTTTCTCTATTTAGTGTGTCATGTTGGTTCCACAACAACCTAGCCTAGTGTCTCAATCAAAATGTTGTACAGCACCAAAGGAAATGTCTCATAGTTGTCTTGGTGTATTACATCAATTCTATAAGTTTTCTTAACCAGGCTTAAAAATGCCATAAAAAAGGTAAAAAAAAAAAAAAAAAAAAAAAAAAAGACCAGTCTGATATGATTTCTTTTCCACAAGTCAATGCCCACACGGGCTAGCTTTCATTATGCTACCCCTCATTACAGCTGCAATAATCACATCCCACGCATCCGATAATTAGGCTTGGCACAGATAACAGGTAAGGGACAAATAACTACCTAGGCTGTACCCCTGACTCTTCCTAAATACCTACAAAGCAGTCCCTTTCTCTACTCTTACAGGGCTCTAATGTATATTACAAACTGACATCGGTGGCCTACAGAATGCCTTGATAAGCTCTTTCAAAACTCTCAGATGCAAATCTCTGGATCTGCTGACTGCCAAAACCTAAATTTAGTGTTTCTATTTTTTCTCCCCCACCCAGCAACATATAAGCAATATTCCTAACACACACACACAAGACACTAGACTCAGCGTAATGCTGAGGTCAAAGTGTTTTGATCTGGATAAAGCAAACTAAAGTAAATTAGTTTGCTTTAATTGTGCAGGTCAGAAACTGTGACATATCCCCCCTCCAATACTGACAACTCCTTGAGGAATATTTATATTTTATGGATACCGAATTTTCCACTGAAAAACACTCACAAATGAAAGTTGCAGATTATTTCTACTCCTAAAATAATCGTTGCATGCAGATGACCTATGCAACCTTGTTGATCTTTTTCCCTTGCCTTCCTGTATTTTCTTATAGCTCACCTATGTTTAAATTGTAAATGTTCTTTTGTCTGTCAGGAGATCATCTAGAACACTAGAACAACAATCTCTATGATGTCTTTTAGCCATTATAAATCTTTTTTTTTTTTTTTTTTTCCCAGATATCTTCCCTTTCCCTGTGTGACCTTAACGTCATTCCTTTTTCATTTATCATCTGATACTTGCTTCTAGTGCCCTACAGAAAGGATTGTCACATTGCTCTGGCCATCTCCCAATACATATCAGTGAAAATTCTTTAGGATGGCCTTAGTTTTAGAGAAAAGCTCCCCTTGTGCATCCCTGTGGCTAAAAATAAAACTGCTGTCAAACACTAAAAGGTAGAATCAATACAAATTTTCCTTTCTACCTGCTCCTGCATTGCATAAAGCTTCGGATAACCCGAACAAAACAAAATGAGAGATGCATATTCTGGGCTGCTCCAAGGGAAGGGAGCTCAATCAGGAAGAGGGAAGGCAAGAATACAGTAAATGTTCCAAAAATGCTTCGCTACCAGGGTATCGAGAGCATATCAAAGGAGACAGAAAGTGCATCTGAGATGCACAGACAATAAATCCACTTTTAGGGGTTAATCTTAAACATGTTTTCCATGAAGAACACGGGGAAGAGTCCAGCACTTACTTGAAGAGGACTGGAATGGGGGTCCCTGGCTTCCTGCACAGGACAAGAAATCAGAAGGGTTTTGAACTCCTCCTGGCCTTCTTGGGGTAAATCTGAGCTTATGGGACTGACCAAAAATTCTGTCTCTGAACCTGCCCAGAGCCTAACCCAGGAAAACAGAGTAGAGACAAGGCAGGTGAGGAAACCAACCCAGTACTGGGAAACCAACCCAGAGCATGAGCAGCCCTGTAACTCTTGCACAAAAGCTACAGCAAGGAACAGGGGCTGGAGTAGCCTCTACAACGCATCTGAAGTGTGCTCTCTTTCGGAGGACAGCAGAAAACCTGCATTAAGAGTTCCTCAGTCTTCTCCTGCCTCTCGTCTGGCCTACTTGCTCCTTCTTGTCCAGAGAGCTGTGCAAAATTCAACTGTCCCCATGACCGTATGTTCTGTCAGATACCCACAGTGACAGACAGCACTATAACAAGTTTTCTGGACTAGATGAGGACCAGATTTCCCTCTCCACCCATTAAAGCCTGATTTTTCACAGCAGTAAAATGGAAATAATTTGATTCCTAAAGAGAGAATATAAACACATTGTGTTCCTTGAGCTCCTCAGACAAAACCAGTAGGGACTACAAACAGCAGCCTTACCTATGCAATTCTTTTACTGGTGGAAATGGGTTTTGAACAACTCACATCCCTGCAACACCCAAGTGAATTGCCTGCAGCATATACTTTTTAGACCAACTTTTTTTCACTGGTTTGTGCTGCCAACCCTGTACCCACTGTGACAGACTGGACTTGGAAGAAGTACAACACCTGGATGTGCACGATTTCTCTGGCGAGTTTTGCAGCACCACCTATGTGGAAATCACATCACCAACAGTACCTGCAGAGGCTTGACGAAAGTTAGCTTGTGTCTTCACAACCTGCAGTCCAAGCAGTGACTGTACAGCATGCACAACTTTAATCACTAACTGGACCCCATCATTGTCACATAAGCTATACTGTTCTCTGATCCAACTCTTGACATTATATTTTTTTTCATAAGTTCAAGATCTTCTCTATACAAATATCACCAGTTGAAGATCTCATCATTCATTAAAAACAATTCCCTTATGGGTGTATTGGCAAAATTTGTGAAGTAATAATGACAATCTTTATTTCAGAAGCCCTTAGAAAGGAAAAAAAGTAAATTCAGCCTGTGTTGGGAACCAACACCATTTATGAATAAAGAAAAGGAAGTAAACTTTGAAGTTCAAGGGATTGCTTTGGTCTGCACCAAGAAAAAAAAAAAAAAAAGAAAAAAAAAAGTAAAACCACATACTTCAATATATTATATTAAACACAAACTAGGCTTGTGACAGCTTGACCAACCATCCATACAATTCAGTTTGGTTCCCATTTTTCAGTAGAGATCAAAGAATTTGGAAGGTTTATTATTGCCAACATCCGTGTTTAAGTTTTTACCAAGACTGAAGTTTCTTTCCCTTAATCTTTCTGAATATAGTGCAGACATTTTGGAAGATGAAGGAGATTAAAATACGCTGCCTAGAGACTCCATGAGAAATGCAAGATAAATAGGTTAGCTATTCCCTTTGGTGTACTACTCATGTTAGTTCAAAAACGGCAGGAAGGAGAAGCAGAAAAATAAAAATGTTAAAAAGTGATTTATAAAGTCCAGTGATAGCAAGAGAAGGAATGTAAAAGTAGATTACTCAATAACTAGCTATTTCTAATTGCGATTTGAATATTGCCAGAAAAGAAAAAAAAAAAATGTATTGACTTATCACCAATAACTACATCTCTATCTTTAAACATGAAATCATGAAACAGCCTCCTGTTTCAAGAGGCCTGGAAACTGTCACTTTGTCAGATGCTAATTACTCCCTGGGGATAATTTATCTCCTCAATCAAGAATTCAGCCATGCTGCCCACCTATTGGGCAAGGACTCCAACAGCGCACCAAGCAGCTGCTCCTTGTGACTGCTCAGGCTGCAAGCCAGGCTCCAAGAGAGCACATCTGGGAGGTTTTCTGGTACCTGACCACCTTCATGTATTCTGACACACATCCAGGCATCCTCCCCACAACACATGCAAAATAATGGGATCTCAGACCAGGGCTTACAACGAAGCACAGAATGAGCATCAGACAAGTCTTGTGACAGTAAAACTGACTGTCCTGAAGTCTGCGCCTTCGAAGGAGGAGTACTCAACTGCCACCGCAGCATTGGACTTTTCTTCTGTACGTGTTGAACCTCCAAGCCTTATGCAGGAAAAAGCTACTCTGTCAGAACAGGGAAGACAAACCAGAGGCTTTTTATTGGTAATTCAAGACAAAGATGATGCTCTGTTAGTGGTCCCCAAGCTACATTGCTCCGATGACTGGCATGGGGTGAAGGAGACCAACTTGAATTCATTGCCTAGTGGGCTTTTCTCTTAATCGTTTGAGAAGAATGCAAGAGGGCCCATGAGAAATTCTGAGACTTTGCAGTCATCCATTTCCAAGAGGTTTCAGAATCACTGCTAGAGATTATGAGCATACAAAGTATGATTACAGCCTAATGACTTTCATTCACAGGTTGAGGACAAACCCATTCAGCACGCCAGTGGAAATAAACCATTCCCTCCAAGGGACGGTCACATGTTGCTGCTGAGTAGGAATCCAGCAGCAGCAATACTAGCACCTACCAGAAATAAAAGCATGCTTTTAATCACCATTTCATCTTGCAAAGAAATCTCATCCCACTGTTGCTTCAGTCTGTTCTAAAAGTGACTCTAAATTGAATTTTAGCATATGCATAGTCCAAGCTGTTGATAAATTTCCTGCCACGTCCCTTGCTGCATCCTATCCTTTTGACATTGCTCCTCTAGAGAGGCCAAAGACAGCTCAAGAGCAACATAGTCTGGGGGGCGGAAATTTTACACAGGGTCCTCGCTGACTTTGTTGTCGAATGGGAAATAAATTCCGCAGGTTTACTGATGTGGTACATGCCTCGCATAAAGTACCTCACAACTCAGGACAAAAAACATTGCTAAGAGGCATGGAGCAAAAGAGAAAGCCATAACCAAAACAGCAAAGTGCGAGTCTAGAATAAAAATGCCTTCATAAATCACCTTGTTGAATTCTCCCGAAGTCAGAGGCAAAACACACTTGTAAAATATTAACTCCTCTCCCTGTTAAACTTATACCACAAAAGGTGTGTACATTGGAATAATTTATTGTGTTTTGTTAATAAGAAAGCTTTCCAGTATAGCAGTAGACGATTCTTTTCTGTTTAATAACAGCAAATGGAGCACCACAGAAATACGTCTTCTGTGTGTCTATTGTAAGGTAGACAAGCCAGGCGGTTGCTCATTACTATTCTTCGTGCTGCTTCTGAAGAACAGATCTATGCTCTCACTTTTCATTGGCTTAATCAAGGATTCTCTATGATATGCAATTAATCTTTAATATGAAAGTGATTAGGGAGAAGACACAGAAAACAAAGCTGAACATCCTGACCACTGAAAAAACAGATTAAGGAATTACTAAAAACCCATTTTCTTCGTATTGAATTTTTACATTTGCAAATCTCATGATACATGAAAGCTCAATGAAACAAGTTTATTTTTACAACCCATGGAACAGATTCACAGCTTTCATTCAGATGGGTATGTTGGTAGTTCTTCAGCAGCGAGCCCACATTGCAATTTTAACACTCTGAGGCAAAGCAGAAGAAAGCAAGGCATTACCATGGTTCACAGAAAGGTACTGGGAAAACATATGGAAATCATAATACTGGCAAACTATGCACATTAATCCTATCCTGGTCATAAACATACAAAAGGACTGATACGAGTTAGTTTGCTCTGCCTTGCTACTCCTTGCCTGGCATTTAAGAAGCTCAGTAATTTATCACAGTTATTACTCCTCTTTTTTTTTTTTCCCCAGTCAGAAACAGAAGCATAAATGCCTAGGCTGTTTATACAGTTAACATTTCTATTGGCAAGAGTCATAATGTGGTGTTTGTGTGCTCCTTTGTATCACCTGAAACTTCAAGGCACTTAATTTTCAGAATGTTGAGTCCACCTAAGAACTAGCTTCTAAGAAGATTTTGGAAAAGCAAGATCAAAAACAAAACAAAACAAAACAAATAAAAGGCTCTTCTGAAAACAACAATAATCAAGTAAAATGGAAAGGCAGGTAATAAATTCACTACATACTTCTTTGATCATTTCATCTAAAACTGTTCAATAGACCAATTCCACTGGGATCATTTCCATGAGTCCAAATTTCCCAGCAGTTTTCGACATTGAGAAGAAAATAACATTAAGTGCACAACAACTTTTTTCCTTCTGAAGCACAGTATCTTTATGGGGCTTGATGAGATTGATGACAATGCCCTCAGCCAGGAGCTGCAGCTCCAGAACCTACTTCTGCCTCTGAGAGCTTCTCAGACTAAAGTTGCCTTCCCTCTTCCATTTGCCACACCAGTATCTACAGCAATACTAGCCTGGGTTATCTGTATTTCTTCTAATCAACAGGTATCTTTGATACTTGCATGTTCCCTCCTATGTTTAACCCTGTATAGTCACCTTTATAACATAGCCTAATAAAATCCTTAAATAAAAATAAAACTAGGAAACAAAAATGCCTCCCATCTTCACAGAAAAACTCGTAAACAAGATAGCATATTACAAAGTTGGATGGGAAATGCTTTGAAATCCTGAGAACAATGTTGGTAGCCTTGCATTTCTAAACCAGGGTCAATGTAGAATTCAAAAGCCATTTCAATATTTTTCTCATGTTCTTAAGCTACTCTCCAACGCAGCTGAGAAACCCTCTAGCGAAAGGCAATTACCTTCCCATGACAGAAATGCAATCTCACGACTTTCTCCATGCTGTGCTTCTTTCAGAGACAGGGCAGAGGTGCCCAACCCAGGTATCAGAGCAGACCACTGCAGACACTGATTTATCTTTGCCCACACGCCCAAACCCTCCCATTAGGAGCCCCCTGTGCTACCAGCTCCACCTTGCATTTTCACCTCAAGCTGCCAGCGACGGCCTGACATGCATGTGGGGCAGGAACAGCTGCCTCTCAGCTTCCTGACCAAACTCCATGCACTGCAAGGACAACGTGACAAGCCAAATTATTCTGCTCACTGCCTGCAATCCTGGCATTGTAAAAGCCTGGTGTATGGCTTGTATTCAGCATCTAGCTGAAAGGCCCTCCACAGCTCCCACGTGCCTTCCCAGTGCCATTATCCTGAAAGAGAAGTCAAGTCATTAACTGCTTCCCCAGGTATCAGCCCCACACAGATCCCTTACTTCGCAGTTTAGGAAAGCACCTCTAGATGAAATAAATAATTAAATACACTAGCCACGTGCTTAAACATTTTCCTGCATTCGGACCATCACCAAAGGTACCAGGCTTTAATATACTGCTTATTATACCCATCTAGCTTAGATGCCCTTATTATCCAGTTCTCCATGCCCACTGCCTCCTTCCAGGGACTGAACAGAGGCAGACCCCAGCTTTTTCACAACACCTAGAGGAACTTAATTACCTCCTCAACTTTGGCCCCTCTGTCAAATTCAAATGATCTGATCAATGGGGTCAAAAGCTACGGGGTGGGGGGAGGCATGGCAGGAGAGAGACAAAGAGACAACCGGAACAGAAGAATGTTGTTCCATAAGCCTCATTTCCTTAGGAAACCAGGCTAAAGAAGTATCTTGGGACAAAAGACTTGTGACAGCACATCACTTACCTACTCGTGTGCAGGAATGCAGCTGGGTAGCACAGTAATTATGGACTGGTGAATTTAGATTTTGAAATGGCGTGCTTACCCTGGAGCAAGAGCTTCACAAGAACAAATTGCAAGAAGTCATTATCTCATCCAACCTCTTTCCATGCTCCTCCCCTCCCCCTCTTTTTAATTTTAACCTTGGTAAGGGCTTGCTCCAACAGTCGGGCTTCTCCTTTTGTTTGACACTGTAGTAAAGTTGTAGGGTTGTTTGTGAAATACATTGCCATGGAAACGAACGTGTGCTGCCATGGAGATGATGTCAAACCCAGCCTTGCATCTTCTCTGCAGCCTCAAGAAAGGAGCAAGATAAGCCGGGCAGGAGAAATTCTTCCTTGAAAACCAAATGTTTCGAAACGTTAGCAAATGCAACGTGAGAAGTGTCAAAAAATCGGGGTCACTACTAAACCATCAACATTCTCTGATAGTTCACATCGGGCTTTCCGAGGTGCCACTTTCTTAATGATGCTCTCCAAGCCAGGGTAGCAACGTGTTTCAAAGTGATGAACAGCATATGTGAAAATCCCACAGACTCAGTCTCATACTATCTAGATACCCAAAAAAAAACAACAAAACAAAACAAAAAAACCCACAGCCCACCATTTTTTCCAAGCCAAATAATTTCAAAAAGCATAGAAAACAGAAAAAAAAAAAAAAAAAAAAAAAAAAAGACAATTAACTGCAGTGACTTGCAAAAACTGCATAAAATGCATGTGTTTAATAAGATGACTGAATTAAAAATGATCCATGACATACATATACTGTCAGATTCAGGCCTTGACAAAGGAGATGACTAAGGAACTGAAGACCAATTCTAAAGAACATAACTAAAAAAATCATCTAGGCATCTTTTTCAAGTAAATGGTGGATACAGAACAACTTGCATTAATTTTCTGCACTCCAAAATCCTGGTATTTATTTTTCCTGCATTCCTTACATGAAAAGGAGCAACTATAACTAAAAGCCACCACTAAATTACTTTTAGGATTTATGAGGTATCTTAAATCCTCCACGTAGCCAAATCCCAAGCATTTTTGGTCCCTGAACAAAATCTGATAGACACACTCTGCTTAAGCCCATTCAAATTAATTTTAAGCAGAGTTTGTCTAATCGATTTGCATAGTCTTCTTGCTTCAAAATTAAAGACATTCTAAATCTTTGGCAGATCAGGGACAGAGTAAGTTTATTGGTTCATGAAACGAATCACTGAGAAAATACAAATGAATGTTTAAAGATCCATCCTGAATAGCAGTCCCTTCCCGAATTGATGCTAAACCTTGTCAAATGAAGTATCTATTATGATTTATGCAAGACGTATTGCATAAATCATAGTAGTAGCGGTTCTCCACATTTGATGCTTTGCACCCAGCACTGGCAATCTGCAGCCTTTATACCTCTCATGCACAAAGGTTGTTTTTACTTTATAAATGAATTTTTAAGCAAAGACTAAGACTAATGATTTAAAATTCAACCAGTTAATTTTCTGCAAAGGAAATGGAAACAAACACTGAATGTATAAAGAAACATATTTTCTTGTTCAAGCTTCTAGACTTCAGAAAAAATGAGGAGCTGAACTCTTGAAAACAGTTACAGCAGTGAAAACTTTGCAGATCCATCAGTCCAAAGGCATTACCAGAGAAAAACAACGTAGATGCAGCAAGACAGGTTTCAGACACTTGGATAACTCCACAGAGGCTGCTGAGACCTTCTGAAATCCTAAGAGGCCTGTGTTTTCTCAGATACAGAAGGTATTCCAAATGTGTTTTTCACAAAACTAGATCAGCTCTTCTATACTTACAGTGGCAATGTGCATGCAGAAAAGCCTTCCTTCTGTCTGATAAATCAAATTGTGAGTAACATAATGCTATTTTCCAGATTCCAGCAACAAGCAAACTGGAAAAAGAAGTTAAGCTCCACTGTACAAAATAAGGAGGAAAGACCACTAGAAGCTTTCTGTAACCACACAGCAGTAAAATAACTTTCAGTAAATAAACTGTACTTCAGACAGGAATAACTTTCAGCAATAAAGTATACTTCAGAGGAGGAAAAAAAAAAAAAAAAAAAAAAAAGAATTCATAGATTAAATCAGCTCGCAACTTTTTTTTTTTTTTTTCCAAAAACAACAACAAACAACATATCTTAAAAATGGGTTATTATCTTTCAGTGCTCCTGCTCTGTCTGAAAACAGATCTAACATCTAGTGCCAGGGGACAAGCTGAAACCTTGCAAAGCACCCCTACTAAGATGACCTGATTTGCTGCCTTGCTGGTCTTCTAATTGTGTTGTTTTCTCACACCTGTTTATCAAGACAGCGTAGATATCTAAAAAACAGTCTTTTAGGCTTCTCATCTGAAAAGAACTTTCTCTTCACACAGATGGGGAAAAAGCAGATCATAAAACTACAGTAATTTCGTTTTAACCACATTGTGAGTAAAATAAAGTTTATACTATATGTTGGATTACACCTTCTTCCCCTTCTCATTCGTTGGCTACAAATCCATGCAGCATCAGAGGAAGAAACAGATTCTGTCCATCTGTAGTAACAGTGTTTCTTCTCCTTAGGTACAACCTAAATAAAGTACTCCATGCTCTCTTTCTAGGTCGTACTGTTACAAAGACCACACGACTGGCTGACATGCAGTACGCCAGACCAGTTCCTTAACTTTGTGGATCCTGCAGTAGTCCCCAGCGAAGAAAAAAATCACTGGGTTTTGGTTGTTTTCCCTTTTTTCCCTGATGTTGAATTAGCACAATCTTGTTGATAAGACTTCAGGGGTGCTCAAGATTTACCAGCAACTTCTCTATATCATGAAGGTAAACCCTGAGCCTGGCCAAGAGACAGCAAAGTCTAGACAAAGAGGAATAAGCAGGGCCTGGACTACACCCTCTCTGGCACGCATTTACTCTGACAAGAGATCCCAAGAGCTCTTACAGTGGGCCATATCCAAAAAGAACATCAAGAGATTGGGGACGGGATGTAACAAGAAATAGATTCATCAAGAACAAATCACCTCAAACCAATTTAATTTCCTTCCCCAGCAAAGTAACAGTTTTTGTGGCTAGGGAAAAAGCACAAATACATTATACCTTGACTCCAAATAAGATTTTTGATATAGTCCCACTCAATATTCTCATAAGGAAGTTTGGAAAATATGATCTGGGCGAAGTTAATTCAGACTGGATGAAAAGCTCGGTGAGCTGTACCCAGACAGCAGCTACTGCACGTTCTGCATGAGCCTGGAGCATGCACCCAGGCTGAGTTCTGCAGGCTAGTTCAGCCCCGTGGTTTCTTTAACTGGATGGCAGAAAACAGTAGCCTTAAAGTCTGTAGACAAAATGGAAACAAGGAAGACTGCAAATATGTTGGAGGACAGGATTAAAATCCAATAATACCACAGCAAGCTGGATTTTTTTTTTTTTTTTGAAAAAAATAGGAGAAAAATACCGATCTGTACACACAAGGTGGAAATAGCTGCATAAATACAAGGAGAACTTCTGGCAAGGTAGGAGTCCTCCGGGAGAGGATCCCCTGGTAAGAGTGGATGACAAACTGAACACAGGTCAGTGTCAAGCTATTGAGCAAGGGACAAATGAGGAGACTGGAAGAGACAAACAGGGCTGTGGCCTGCGCAATGTGAAGTCATCCTTCCACTCTGCTGAGCATTAGCAAAGCTTCAGCTGCAGTACTACATCTCCTGGACACTGCATTCAAAGAAACTAGGACTGGTTAGCAGAAAAAGAAGTTAGAAAAAAAAAAAAAAAGACTGGAGATGAAGTAGAAGAAGTGGTGTAAGTGACACAGTTTAGTGTTTAGAAGGCTACTGCAAAGAAGAAAACATTTTCTCTTCATGCCCACTGTAAATAAGATGTGAGAAACAATGAGATCGATTACACGGCAAGAGCCAATGTCAGACATTATAAAAAACTTCCTAACAATGAGAGAGAAGCAGAGGCACACCCTTGGATGGGAGTCTGTGGAGTCTCCATCCTGAGTGACTTTTGAGAGCAGCTACACGAGCTCCTGGTAAGCGCTGCAGGTATCGCTGTCCCTGCCTCTACAGGTCACTTCCAGCTCTGTTTCTACACTCCCCCAGAACAGATACATCGAGCAGTCATTTGTGCTCTCTGAAACTTATTCCCTCACAGCAAGGACTCATCAGTCCACTTTTCAAAAAAGATGGTCAACAGAAGGGCACAATAGCATTGACCAGAGGAAAAAAAAATATGTAAAAAAAAGAAAATGATTCTTACTTATTGGAATGTTTTAAAACCAGAGAAGATGAAGTAGGGCTGTAAAATCAAATCACAGTTACTTTCACTAAAAACAGCAGAAGAGGTACTGTAACTGTGAGCAAATTTTTCCTTGCTCTTTCATAGGGGAGGGCTGGGAAATGATCACTACTCCATTTTATCTAGTAGCCAGTTTAAATATCACTTCTAGCTGGAAGATAAACAAACAAAAACCAAGCAAAATGACTGCTAGTGATCAGAACCTGCTTTCTCGCAATTGAGGAATTACACATAGCAACAAAGTAATTGCATGTGGAGGTGTTTTTCCAGCTGGCATTTTCTATTATTTGCATACCTTTAAGTAAGAAGATTTGCAGAAGATGGTGGGACACAACAAGATATGACAGTTGCTGTAATTTCTTGTCAAATTTTCTTTCTATTTTCATCTGCAATAAAAGACAAATGGGACAAAGGCAATGACAGGTACCCTCTTTATCATGTGAGAAGGAGGAGAAAAATCACAGACACATGTTGGCCATTAGTTTAATGCAAAAGAGATTATGGAAGCAGTAGTCACTCAGCAAAGGGATAAATAATGTTCTTGCTAGCCATTACGCTAATGGTGAGCACGAGGGAATGCCTGTGTAATTGCTGAGACAGACCCAGACAGCGCACAGGGCACAAGAGAAACTGCCCAGCCCTTGCACAGCAGTGACTGCTGACTGACGAAATCACACATTATTAGAGGCATTGCACCCAGCCTTGCAGCCTTTATCTGTTGAATGTCATCCCCTGGTTTGCTAAAGAGCCCGTGAGTCAAATTAATTTCAAAAGCACTGCCTGGGTGAGTAAAGGGTCAGGTGTTAAGTTCACAAAACCCCTTCTCCCTCCTTGGTTCATGTGCTTTTTCCACGGAGTTTTCCCATTGAATCCTCAGCTGGGATTTATGAAACAATCCTCACCTCTAGAGCACAGAGTAAACCTGGATGCGCTCTCCCCTGACTCCCAGCTCTGAGCTCTACACCTGGTGACAGCGAGAGAAGCCACATGGCTGTGCCAGCCTGATCCCAAGGACCCTGTGAGCCATCTCACGGGCCAGGTGCTCTCCCTGCAGTACTGAAGTTAAAGAGGTGACCTTCATCAATCAGGTAATTAAACAGCGCTTTGAGCTACTCCGTGGAGCATTGTATCTTGCGGGCTGGGTACACCATGCGACCTCTCAGTGATGGGCAGACACTGCTAACAAATTTCTCCCTCGTCTACTGGCTTTTTGGCAGTCCACAATGGGTCAGTCTTAATGTAATTTCATTTTCTTAATTAAATCCTCCCTGAGGTATCATCGCGGGGGATTATTTCCCTTTGTTTCCTTTATTTAATATTTCAGAGCAGACACAGTCTCACCCTGCCTTCACGGGTTAGAAAGTTTCTCTCTTGATTAACCCGCAGAGACAATGAGAGGATTTTTCTTTTTAAGCCAGTAACATTCAGGCTTGTTCACTAAACAACATAAAAAATCCATATAACAAGGAAAAGGGAAAAAGAGAAACATAAAGAAAGTAAAAAAAATAAAAATCAATAAAAAGAAAAGGCTGTTTCTTGCCATCTCAGACTACACAAAAGGGAGAAAGCCCCCAAATCTAATTGCTTTCCAGTGGGAACAGCACTTGAGTGCTCTGAGGTTTCCTGCATCGTGGAAGATTTACGTATCATATCACCTACTAATAAGGCAAAGTAAAAAATGTCATAAACACCAGAAACAGTTGTCTAGCAAATGTCTAATATCAGACACAATTTTGTGAAATGAGAGGTAGGATAGCACTGAGCTGCAGAAATCATCCAGTAAGCATCTGTACACCAAAAACCTGATAACCTTATACAGACAAGGTAAATACAGAACAACAGATCACTGATATCACTGGAACAGCCATTTGGAAGTAGCAAATACTTGGGAGGGATCTGAAGGAAAAAAAGTAATAAACTGCTGAGCCTCTTACCACTGGACTCCATGAGTAGAAAAAGTAGTATGAAAAGAGTTGCCATAATGGCAGAAAGAGTGTTTCAGTCATGTTAATTATCAAGCAAAAGACGGGACAGGAGGCATGAGAACATGTATCTAAGGATCAGCAGAATTCAGCATATCCATGTAGATAAAAGCAAAAGAAATAGATTTAAAGGAAAAAAAAAAAAAAAAAAAAAGGAGATAAAGGTACTCATAGCAAAATTTTACCTTGCAAAAATCTGATGAGGTAAAGATTACATAGGAAAGGATGAAAATAAGTTACAAGCAATATTCTTGGCAATAAAGATCAACAGAAAAATATGCTTTCAATGGCATAATAACAGAGCTGAATTTGGTCTGGCAAAGTCAAAGACTGTAAGTCCAAGACCTAAAGATGGTGGGCAGGAGGGAAAAAAAAAAAAAAAGAGGTTGACATAATCACATAATCTGAGCTGGATCGGAGCTGGATCCAGATCAGGTAGCAGTGAGACCACACAGGCAGCACAGAGCTAGATGCAAAATCGCACCCTAGGGGTTGAAGTCAGAAGTAAGAGAATGAGTTTAGGGAGTTAACGCAAAAGGATTACCTGAAAAACACAAAGTGCATAGTATAAAGGTAACAAATGGAAGAAGAAAGTTATGCAGGTACCAAAGATGAAGGCTTAAGAGAAGATTCACGATAAAAGAGTAGATAGGTCCAAAGATAAGTAGTGGGGGGATTCTTGGAGTAGGTCTCTATCAAAGGGTACTAAATACAAAAACATCAAGTTAAGAAAGTTTATGAACTGAAAATGGTTGGCATGGAGGGTAAGGAAATAATAGAGATAGTGATTTTCTCATGGCAGGCAAAAACATTTGCTATGGTTCCTAAATGTTCTCCTTTAGTCACAAGAGAGAGAATCTTGGGCTGACCTTTTGTTTGAACCACTACAACCATTCATTCATACACTGGGTTACACAATTTTCTTGTTGTCTTCTTAATTTTAACATAATCTCTGCCAAAACTCCATCTCAGTTGCTTTGGTTACTTGGTAAGTCTAAACCAAAGGTTTCATCCCTCAGGCCTTCAGATCTGTTCACTGTCCATACACTGTCACAAACACTTTAAGCCACCATAAACTGACAAGAATAAATACCTTGCCTTCGATTCCTTCCTTCCACCCTATGCTGTCTGCTTGCATTGCCACAGATATTCTTCAAACAGCCAAATAAACCTCACCTGGGTTTAACTGCATGGCATAAAATAGCAGGTAACTTCTGACCTGGGTCATTTCCCTGATGCAGCCCTTCACATAGCTGCACAAACGCATGTCCTGACACAAGGAAACAAGTAATGTGTGGGATGGAATGGTTGGAAAAGCAACAGGGTGTACTGGGATTATTTAACCTGGAGATGAGAAGGCTCAGGGGGAATCTCATCAGTGTAAATAGCTGATCAGAGGGAGGGAGGGAGATGGAGCCAGGTTCTTCTCAGTGGCACCCAGCAGCTGGACAGGAGGCAATGAGCACAAACTGAAATAGAGAAAGTGCCATTTAAAGGTAAGAAAAAACTTCAGGCCCTGAAGAAGAGAGGTTACGGAAATGTCCCATTGTGTCTGCCATTCAGTTACCGGGAAGGGGACATCCCTGCTAGAAAAGCATTTAAATTCTTAAGGGTTAGGGTCTACAAACAGAAAATGGTTAACCACTCCTGGCACAGCATAACAAAGATCTCTGAAAATTTCCTGTCTTTATGGAGAGCAAAACACTTGAGGAAAATAACTTCAAAATGATATTATTTTTCATACATGATACTTGGCTATCTACTCTCAGACTATAAAAACATTAACAAGAGTAATAAATTTCCTGTATCCCATTTTTGCTTTGTCCACTGGCAGATAAAAAGCTGGACGCCTCCAAGTTTTGCCCAGAGGACAGAGCACTTTTAGGGGAGCCCACATGGCTCCCTGGAGCTGGGAACAAGTGACACAGCAGGGACCTCTGGACATCATCTGACAGAAGGGCACAGGGCAGGCCCAGGGGAAGGCTGAAGGCTCTCTTTATATGCAGGATGAAAGGCAAATGCTAGTAAATAAGCACCAGAAATCAGTGAGCTAAACAGAATGAGAAACATTCTCAGGATAATAGAAGAAAAATCATTAACCTTCCCTTTCTTCATCTTAATGAGAGGATGATGAAGCTACTATGCTGTTGCTGCACGGTGTGGTCTGAACAAGGAACCGCTCAGCTGCTGAACAACTGCACTGGTGAGTGCCCTCACCAAGAGAAATGTATTTTCCACCTTGGCATTTCAGCAGACTAAGCAGCCAGAGGACGGGCTTCCAACTCATTTGAGCAACCCACAGGGCAAGGCCTGAAAAAGGTCTCTGCAGGAACAAGACAAATCACCAGAAAAGGAGAGAGAGAAGTTCCCGAAACGGTAGGGCTTTAACTGAAGCCATCATTTTTTCTATTCATTGCACTGACACCTGGTCTGACTGCCACAGGAGAAGTGAAGCCAAAATAGGACACTTTTTTCCTTCAGACTACTTCTGAACAACCTACAAAGTCCAGGCCTTTCTGCAACCAAAAATAAGGTCGCATCACAACTGAAAACAGACAGACCCAGACAGTAGCACTGTGCTTAAATTGCCCCAGATTACATTTGAAGCCCAAACATTTTATAGGCTTGCTACTGGGAGAACAGACACATTAGCCTCCAGTGGCTATAAAAAAAGGTGTGTGTGTGAGGTGCAGGGAAGTAGGGATAAACAAGAGGAAAAAACTGCTCCCAGCATTGCCAGGAGGGAAAAAAGTAAGGAGAATCCTGCTAAAATAACACCAGTATCTAAACTGGAAAAAAAAAAAATAAATGTATTTCAAGGTGGTTTTAATCCAAAAAGTGAACACGTGTGTGTGTGGGGGGGTATTTCCTCACTAACATGCTTATGTTTTCCATCACACGAGCATTACAAAACTGCTAGCTGAAAAAATCTGTGTGGTCTCTGTCCCACATAAATACCCAGTGAATTTTTGCCTGGTTATTTCAAGGTCTCGTGGGCCAAAAGCAAGGTTTAAATGAACTCGGCGTAACCACGAGATCGACCCCAGGCTTCTGTGAAGCAACCCCAGCAGTACGACACCGTAACGATGATGTGCACCGGAGACAGCAGCTAGATTTCACGAGGCGGCTGTCCGAAGCAGAGTAGGTCAAGTCTCATTTTCTGCACTGTGGGAAAGCGAAATGGTTTGAAGTTTTCCTTAAAGCTGAAGCATAACAACAGCGAGCACCTTGCCACACCTCCATCTCTGATCCCTCCCAACTGGATCTGATCATTGAACACGGCTGCAGGGCTCCAGGCCCTCTGAATGGCTGCCAGCCGCAGCGCAAACACATTCTCACAAGGCACATTTTGATTCTGTTTAAAACAGCATTTTTTGACAGAAAACTGTTCCACTGGCAAATTTTCATGCAGCGCTACTTAATATGCCTCCCCTCCTCCCACATGGGCATGCACCAGAACTGCTTCAAGAAGATAACTGTGCTCTGCGTGCGCAGGTCATTGGACTGCTCCTACCAGGTTTCCAGGCTTGTCCTTGCCGAGAGTGAAAAAACCCGATGAAAGCATCACCAAAACTGGAGTGATCCAACACATAAATGACACACACAGTCCAAAAAAACAGATGCAAGGATAAAAAAAACAGCTATGTATATTTTTTTATAGGAGGGTTGGTAGCATTAGGATGGCTCGCCTGGAGACTAATTCAGCTTTTTACCTGAACAGCCCTCCTTTTGGAAACGAACATAATTACACTGCTACGCCATATGAGCTCGACGGACAGCTGAAGAAGCATGTGTGATTCACGGGGGCCTCCTGTTTTAAGCAAACCATGCATTGGTGCTGCACCAACCGGAGCAGCACTCATGTCTCCAGCTCCTCCCCATGACTCAGCATTCGGCCCAGCTGCCAAAGGCTGCCGGGAGCTCCTGGAGCTGCCCAAAACCAGGCTGGGACAGCAGGAACACCAAGTGCACGTGGCAAGAGGAGGAGCATCGCGCTTGGGTAGAGGTCTCTGAGAAAGTCTACTCAATGCCAAGGTCTCAAATGTGATTTTTTTTCCCCCTCCAAAGCAAGTATATAAAAATGGTTCTTTGTTAGACAAAACACCTGCTTCCTCTAGAGGATGCAGAATTCCTCTGCTGATTGAAGCACAAAAATTGGTTCTTCCTTTTAAAAAAATGGAAAGAAAAAAAAAAAAAAAGCAAAACAACACGAAACAAAAAGAGGGAGCTAACTTACCTTTTTGACTCATTTATTATCATCACCAACTGCAGTCTTGAGATATTCCTTTGAGAAAGGTTCCTTTGAGAAACCTTTCATTTACATGAACTGCAGCTGAGACCTCTTTAGCTGCAAAGTCTCCCCCATACCCTATCAGAGACTGCAAACAAAAGATCAGGGGAAGAGGTTATGAAAAGACGATAGTTGTGATTGAGAGGTGCAGCTGGAAGGCATTTTTCAGTAGCCTCTCACCTACTTCTTATCTTGCTCTTAAACTGAAGTGAGCCCAACAACTTTCTGAGCTCTGATCCTAGGTACTCTGATAGGCAACAGAATTAATTATATTGGGATCCTATCACACAGGAAGCTGCATCTGAAAGCTGTATTTGCCTCTCAGAGCTATCGCAAGGATGTCAGAAGTCAGCCAAACACATAGCTCATGATGAACGTTCCTGAGCTACTATATGATGCAGTGTTGATCAGCAGGCTCCTGTTTAAACATCGTATTCCACGGTTCTCTTAGAATCGTTCAGGTTGGAAAAGACCTCTAAGACCACCTAGTCCAACCTTTAACCTGGTACTGACCAGTACACATCTAAACCAAGCTCTACATCTACACGTTTCTTGAAGACCTGTGGGGATGGTGACTCCACCACTTCCCTGGACAGCCAGCTCCAATGCCACACACCCCTTTCAGCAAAGAAATTTCACCTAATACCCAACCTAAGCCTTCCCTGGTGTAACTTGAGGCCATTTCCCCCTGTCTTATCACCTAATGCTTTGGTGCTTTCCCTCACTGAGCCCAACAGACGACTTCATACAAACCCCAAGCCTGCTGCCACCACGGAGACACCAGCCTTCCTACGGCAAGTTGTTTTTCTGATGTCAGTGGGACTCCCTGAGCAGGTAACACCATGCACGCACATTAGGAGCTGGCAGAATTAGGTTGAGAAAAATAGGTCAAAACAGGCATATATTTAACTGGGAGTCCAAAACAGAACTGTTTTACTGACAAATAATTATGCAGCCATGCACAAAATCTACGGTTTCTCCACTAAAAAGACGTTCTGATGTGAACAACCAGGGGATCACAGCGTTTTAAGTGAGCAGGGATGCTGTCGGAAACATTTACATTCCCACTCCACACAGATGTTTAGACACACCACCTCTGCCTCACAGCACCGCATCCTTCCTCCTTCTCTACAGAAGCAGCCTCCTCCTGTAACCTCTTTTGGGAAATCATTTCTTAACCATTTCTAACTACAGCTCTAGATGTCTCCTGTTACATTCTTCAGTATGGTGAGGGGGAAGGATGAGATGCTCCTGCAAGGAGCCCGGCTTGGGCCAATGCCTCTGTCCCAGGCTTCAAAAATCACATTTGCAGGCAGGCTGAGCATCATGAGCCCCAGGGTCAGGCTTGGCAGACACACAAGGAAACAAAAAGAAAGGATATGAGGGCAATCTGGCTCTTTCTGGGACTTCTGAAGTGACTTCTTGGCCTTGTGCTGATCTTCCAAGCTGGACAAGATGCTACAGCTGATGCCAAGAGGAAGTTACCACGCATCTCTGACAAGCAGCTGATCCTTAAATCAGATTTCTGCTTTCTGCACTGTCTGCTTCCACCCTGCTCTTCGGTCCACCTCTAGCCAAAATGCAGCAGCACCACCAGCAAGTTGTATCCACAGAAGCACCCAGAACATCTCACCACACCTTTGATACAGTTTTTCTGTATTTCTTGCAGCATTACTGCTTGATTATTTTGTTCCCACATCCCCAGCTTTTGATTCCCTCCCCAGCAAGAGTAAATTCAAGCTCCACATTTAGAGCATCCTAAACATGCACCCTCTTCGCACCTGCTGCTGATTTATATGCAGTTGAGCACAGATGACACAGAGGCATTTTAGCATTCAGGCACTTCTGCTGAGGAGATACATTTTTAATGTGGGATATCCTAGCATAATTGTTCAAATACAGACACGAAGGTTTTTGACTACACTGAGCTATTAGGCAGAGAGCACCAGCATGAGCCGTGAACCCATGCTCTCACTGTGAGACGCATGATGGCATGGCCTAGGAAAAGCTGTGTGTGCAGCAAAGTGTGCTGGAAAGCACAGTGGTACTTTGCAATTACCCAGTTCTCGGTGGTGGGAATGTGGGAGGAGGGGAGAAGGAACTAGCAAAGCTGTTAAAGAGAATGCAAACCTCTTTGCAGAGAGGGAGTCTCTGAAAACTCCTCAAAGAGGATGCTTTGAGGGCAACACAGTCCTGAGGAGCACCTTCCAAGTCACATTTCAGGAGCAGGTAATGATTCTACACCAGCACAGGGTTTCTTGGACCAACAGAAGAAAATCTGCCTTCGGTCAGATGGGAAATGCTGTTCTTTAATGGGACCTTTGCTCATATAAAAATGAGCAATTTCCTTCCACACATAGAGCAAAATCCATAATGAATGTTAAGAACTGGAAACCAGCAATGAGTAAATCAGCCTAACTCTCATAAGCCATCGCAGCGATGGGGCTTGGAAAACGAGTTCTGCCGTAGGGCTCAGTGTTTATATGTTGGAGTCCTTTTCTAGCCTAAAAAGAAGAGAAAAAGAAGGAAAAACAGCTCGGCTTCAGCTCATTATCCTCTAATGCCTGGTCTGGGTACAAACTCCTATAGCTGTTTCTACTTTAATCTGGTGTTACAAGAATGAGAAAGAAATTTCCACTGGCACAGCAAACAGCTTCCCAGCGACAGTCAGCTTTGTAACACTACTCACAGAACTTGGTAAAACCACACACGTGCACACACATACACACACACACAAAAAAAAAAACAAAAACACAACACAAAACCCCACCGATGGCAACAACAACAACAAAACCCCCACGTATACATGTATATACACCACAAAAGGCCAGATGGCACTGCCATTCGTCAGGCAGAGTTCCCAATAACTTCAGCAGGAGTGTTGTTCATTTTCTCACGGAAGAGCTGGCCTCAGTAATGCTTTATCTCAGCTTCAGGTCTCTGCCATGACTCAGGGTACTTATGTAGTATTTCTGAATTGTGGCATTGACCTCACCTTGACTACCATTTGCAAGAGCGTAGTGCCATCACATTAAGCAACTTAACACTCATGAAAGTATCTCACTCCTCAGCCCTGCGTAGCTGCCACAGGCCTGTAACCAAGGCAGCCGACAAGTTAATGGCTAATGTCCATTTCACGAATCTTGAACAGCATCGTCTTGGAAATGTGTGTCCTGGCTCCAGAATCAAATATTTCACCCACTTCCCCCCTTTCCACCTTAAGCGTGTAGCTGCTAAAATGTACTACTACAAACAAGAAGCTGCTTTAGAGAGTAAATCCCTTGACTTCTTCAGACACACACAAAGTATATATTTTTACATTAAATATCCTAAGGCCTCTCCTGTAGCATCTTTCTTTTACACACCATTAAAGACACTTGACAAACAACCCAACACTTGACGGATGCTCTGCATCAGAATGTGAATTTTAAAAGCCTCAATTTTCCTGAGGCTGCATTAAGATGTGGCAGAAGACAATGCATCCTGCTGCGTGAGGATAACACAGCCGTCTTGACAGGGCCCAAGGAAGTCCCTCGCTGCCCAAGGGACCTTTCTGGCCCACAGGGTGACCCCATCCATCTCCCAGTTCTGTCAGGCACTTGTAAGTGTGCCAGTGGCGCCCGGGCAGGCAGCCTCCCCACGCGTCTGCTCCATCCCGCTGGAGGGAGGCCTGCAGTTCAGTGGCTCAGGAAGCGCCTTACAACAGGTGCCCAGCTCACGGCAAAGCCGGATTATCCCCGGCTTTGTTGCCTCTTACCTAGCTCAGCAAAGTCCACACTGCTTATGTTCTCCGTGTGGTTGCTTTCAGGGAGGAAGAGGAGACTCGGCAGCACCTTCAAGGCTGGGAGAACAGCTCCTTGACCTGCCTGCTCCACACAGCCAAGCACTCAGAGGAGATCCACGAGCAGAGAACCTGTCCGACAGTCTCTTCAAGCACTCCCCATTTCTTGCTCTCCTCTCTCTTCCCCCGGGGAAAAGCAGACGATTTCCTGCTCCACCTCTTCTGCTTCTACATGTCTGGGAGGAGGATCCCCCAGCCTTCCTCTTCGCAGAGCGTCTGCTGTGGGTAGCACAACATCAGTTCTGCCCGAGCTCGCGGGGTGCCATCCCAAATTTCACACGGAGACGTGTGAAAGCGCGGTGCTGGCAGCAGGGGACCAGCACACTCCTCCTCTCCCTGAGACAATAGGGCTGTCGAGCCACACGTTCTGGGACCTGAGAAACCTGATTCAGTAATTGAAGGTGCACCAGGCAGACATTTTCCTATGGTATGGAAAAATTAATTATACCACACAACAGATTTCAGTTCTGTGTTCAGGAGCTCATTAACAAAACTGCTTTAAGAGGTGCTAATAGAAACAAATGCCTTTAACATCACAGACTTCCCAGATGACTCCTGCTACGGTGATGGATGACAAATCACTCTGTCAGTCATCTTGAAATTCCATATTGACTACATTGAGGCAATTACCCACTTATTTTTAGAACGTGTTCCATTTTAAATACAAGTGATTCACTCCAGGAGACATTCTCTACTGCATCACTATTTCATGGGTTAACAACTTGCACATTATTTAAAGAGATTTTAATTCTGGGACAAACACTTGCCTTTTCCTTTTTTTTTTTCTTTTTTTTTTTTCTTTTGCTTCTAGACATTGGATGGGAATTTTAACTCAGGCTTCAAACCAAACAAACACTTGGTCTTCCACAAGCATCTGCAGAGAAATATAAAAATATCTGAGAGGCGTGAAAGCGCGCCTGTTTTGCTCAGCGCACGCAATGCAACCCCGGCTCAGGTCTCAGTAGCAGCGCTCCTGGCTGCAGCGCACACGCTCGCCCTCTCCCACAGCCCTCCTGCTCCGCAGCCCATGCCGCGTCCTCAGAGAGCTCTGCGCTGCCACGGAGCGCCGCAAGTCCCCGGGAAGCACGGCACTTCGAGATTTCCAACACGAACAGCAGGGTTTCCCCCTTCCCAAAGGAGAAGAAGGAGCTGCCACAGGTACTGCAGTGGAGAACTGTGCTCCAGGCTCAGCTGCTGCTGTGCTCGACCCAACTCCTCTCTGCTCCCCAAGGGAGAGCAGGCTGTGGGGCTACGGCCCACCTCTTGCCCCCAGCAGGCAGCTGCCCACGCCAGCAGCCTGCTTGGCCCACAGCAGCCTTACCAGCCCATGTCCTGATGAACCCACAAAAGCCCGAGGTGAGGCGGGGACACCGCCTTACCAAGGGGCAGTCCAAGCACCTCCTGAGGAACAGCCCTGGCTTGAAGATCCTAACCTCATGCTTTGGAGCTGACAGCGGAGCACCCTAGCCATGGCACTGCTGAACAGAAATTAATAAATAAGCCAGGGCTGACTCACAAGCCCATTATGCAGCTACCTGGCCACCAGTCATTAACCAAAATGAAAATGACCCTGGGCTCCCTACATCAAAGACCCTTGCCATGTCTTCTTAATCCATCCTAAGTCATCGCTGAGCTCAAAATTCAGCTGGGAAACACCAACTTGGAGCAGGTGGCATCTCAGCCTGCCCTGTGCTCCCAGCTGCACATTTACTTTTCCCTCTGCTGCATGCCCCACCACCTTCCCAAGCATAAGAGAGACCAAAATATTTGTTTGCTTCTTCGGACAAATGCAGAAATATGTAAAATTTGGTTCAAGACCTCATTAGAATTACCGCTCATCAAATCTGAGATTTATTCCTGAGGAACAAAACTGAACTCCCGCAGCGTTTGCCACTCAGCCATTGCAGAATTACAACAGCACAAGGAACCTCACAAGAGAAACGGATTTAAAAAAAAAAAAAAAAAAAAAAAAAAAAGAAGTCTTAAACAGAAGCAAAACTGAGTCATCTCTTTATTGCCAAAACCGAGAGCGCTGCTGAGCATAAACAAACAGCAGACGTCCTGAAGAAAAGGAGGCGGTGCAACTTCTTTGCGTGCTCATAGGCAGGCAGGGACAGGTGGGAGTGGGACCCTCCTCCTGCCACTCCTGCCAGCCCCATGGGGACACCGGCAGCAATTCCATAGCCACCAGAGGCCCAGGAGCAGACCTGGCACTGGGGACTCCCCGTGCATGGATGCCTCCTTGATACACAGGCTGGAAAGCTGCGACAGCAGGAGATGCAATCAGCTCAGCTCGTGGAAGCCACTCTTATGTTTGTATGCCCCAAAACTACTGTTGTGGGTACACAAAGGCATGCTTTGGGCTCAGCTGGCTAGCAGCCCCTCTTCAGAAAAAAGGGAGAGCAAACCAGAGCACTTGTGTGAGGGTTGAGTTCTCTGCCCTGTCTACAGGGGTCTGCAAAGACTACAACCTCTGTGCACTAACATCAGTCCCATGAATAACCCTAAATTCGGGAGTAGGTAAGACTTTGGGTCAGAGGGAGCCTTCAGAAGAACAGAAGGAAAGCCATTGAAAAGACAAATTGGATTCTCTGGCAAAGTCATCGTCACAAACTAAGATATTTTGGAGTGTTTTTGTGTTTTTTGTTTTTGTTTTTGTTTTTGTTTTTTTAATTACTAAAGTCCCTTCTTTTTGAACTCAGCAATATCACTGACAGGTGGGAGAAATTAGGAGGTTGTATCGTGGGATTTTATTTTTTCTAAAAGTAGCTTTAACCAGAGCAGGAACCACAGGGGCAACCCTAATGCCTGCATCCCCAAGACTGAGATTTCCAACAACTTCAAAGAATGGGTGGCACAACCCCTCATCCGATCGGGCCCTGGCCTGACGCTGGCCATTCAGTACTATCACCCTCCCAATTGAGTCCCTCCCACTCTGCCACAACCACACCTTTCAGAGGACTTCAGAAAGTAGCTAATCAGCCAAATCCCGCTCACCCCACTTATTCCAGCAATCTCATTGTTCCTACGAAGACTGTTCTCAAAAGGAGGCGAGGAGAAGGCTTTGGCACTGTCATGAATGAACACTGCCTAGCGTCAGGCGCAGCACGTGCAGAGCTCCATGAAGCTTCATCGCAGGGATCACCTCGTGAGCACAGAGCACGCCAGATCGAGTACCACGTGTCTGAAACACAACCCCCGGGGAGATGCGCTGCTTTGTTTACTAACAACCCTTAGCCAGTTCCTTATTGGAATACAATAAACACCACGTTGTTTATTAGCACACGTTTAAAACACAGAGCACACAGATTGCGGATCCATTATTTAGGATGTTCTGGATCTGAGCGGACGGCTTGCTTTCAAATCACTGCCACATTCGGATATTTATAGCTCCCGATAAAGTCACTGAGTGCATCAGTTCATGCTCTGGCCCACTCTGGTTTCAAACGAGCCAGCTTACGAGAAAGAGCTGATTGATACTAAAAAGGTTAGGAGTCCGGAGCTCGGGACACATTAAGTCAGCTGCACAGTAGCGTACGCATCACACGAGGGACACGAGATGCCACCCGCCACCGACACGCACGCTGCTCGCTCCTCACCAGCCACTCTTTGTTCTGAGCCAGCTCCCTGCTCACCCTGCTAACGACCAAGTAAATTGCACGAGCATTGCTTCCCAAGGGACAGATATTCCTTCTCCCTGTGCTAGACTGCGACTGCATTGCCAGGGTGAGCGCTGCGTTGACTAAGCACACTGCTTTTTACATCCACTCCTGGTTCCAGCAGGAAAATCAACCTCGCACCTGAGCCACCCAAAGGGGTGTGCATGTCAGAGGCAGAAGGGAGGTGGAGAGAGCAGCCAGGCTACAGACAGCACTCCGCTTCTCCACAAAACACACGTACTACGCAGAGAAACCGTAATCCCTTCTTAGTGGAAAATCCAAATTTTCAAAATGAATCCCCCAAGCTAAAATGAATTACTGTAATAACTGCAATCCTAGCACGAGCGCTAATCAGCGAGGCGCAGCTGACCACCTGCTATGTGACATCCCTGGCACGGCAGCACCGTGCCCCTAATTGCTGCCACGTCCAGAAGGGCCAGGTGCCCCCCAAACCAAGCCAGCAGTGCTCTTAGATACGCGGAGAGGAGCGCAGCCCGGGCGACTGTTGTACAGTCTCACTATGCACTTCTGCTGAGTGCAGCATAAAAAAAAAAAAAAAAAAAAAAAAAAGGCACTACTGCAGCTCCAAACAGCAGAATGCAAAAATCAAAACCCAGGCCAAGTAATTTCTTCTGCAACTATAAAAAAAACACACATGGGAAACGATGCAAAGAGACAACAAAACCAATTGTATGTGCCTGTGTCAGTACAAACCCATTATCTGTGAAGGCTACGAAATGAGAAAATCAGTATTTGACAATGCTACAGGCTAGGGCAATATTCTTAGCAGACTTATAATAAGTAATTTTATTTAATTGCCGGTGAAAAACACGGTTACATAATAACGCAGGATAATAGCCAAAATACCAAATCATAAGGTTAGCCCACAGCAACAGCAGGGGGGGTGGGAGAAAAAAAAAAAAAAAAAAAAAAAAAAGGACAGTTTGCGCTCAAATTTTGCTGCATTGTCAAGGAGCCAAGAACCAAACCAGGGGGGTGCGGGGGAGGATTTTCTCCTTTTACCATCCGGAGCCACGAGCACGGGGAATTGAGCACGGGACTCCTGGGCGGCGGTGGGCATCCCCATCCCCAGGCGCTGCCGGGTGCCGGTGGGCTCCACGCCGCTGCCTGGGCTCGTCGCAGCCTGGCCGCCAGCCCCCGTGCTCCGCCGGGAACGACACCCACATCGCCCCCCGGCCACAAAGGGGAGCGGGGCGCAGGACACGGGGGGCCCGGGGAGGGATGGGGGTACCCAGGGGAAAGGATGGGGTGGGCTGGGGAAGGATGGGGGTACCCAGGGGATGGATGGAGGTGCCTGGGGAAGGGATGGGGGTACCCAGGGGATGGATGGAGGTGTGCTGGGGAAGGATGGAGGTACCCGGGGAAGGGTGGGGGTGCACCGAGGAAGGATGGAGGTACCCGGGGAATGCTGAGGGTAACCGGGAGGAGGATGGGGGTACCTGGGGGAGGCTGAGCGTGCGCCGGGGGAAGGCTGAGGGTAGCCGCGGAGGGCTGGGGGTGCCCCCCAGGCAGGCTGGGGGTGCCCCCGGTGCCTTACCTGGAGGATGCCGGCCTGGGCGCAGCTCATGCTCCCCCGGCAGCTCTCGCCGCCCGTGCGCCGGGGGCCGCCCGCCTGTCAGCCCCGGCCGAGGCGCACCATAGTCCGGCACCGGCTGCAACGCCCGCAACGCCGCCGCTCCCTCTTCCTCCTCCTCCTCCTCCTCCTCCTCCTCCTCCCGCCGCCAGCCTCCTCCCACCCGGGCCCGGCCTCACGGAGCCACCCCCGGCCCCTCGCAGCGGGCCGAGGCCGCCCGGAGCCCGGGGCTCTCCGGAGCCGAGGGGCCGATGGAGCCTCACGCACCCACCTGCCTCCAGCCCCGCGTCCCGGCCGGCGTTTGTTTGGCTGCTCGGCGGCACCCCCGGACAAAGAAAAGCCGCAGCCCTGCGAGGAGAGGGAGTTTCAAACCTGAGCTGCCGCTGCCTGCCCTGCCGGCTGCGCCGTGCTGCCCGCTCCTACCCGCAGCCAGCCCCCTGCCAGCTGCAGGGGAGCAGCAACAGCCCTGCGAAGTTCTGCGTAGCCCCTCATTAATTCATTCATTCATTTATATATTTATTTTTGCAAACGTTTTTAAGATAGAAACGGCGTTTTGTAACCATACAGCTGGAGTGGATCTCCCCCCTCATCCCCCGCCCACCCAAAGTAATAATAATAATAATAAAAGTAAATTCTATATTTTAAGCTGCATCCTGAAGCAAAGACATAGACAAAAAATAAACACACGTTCCCAGTAACATAGCATAGCTGGAGCTAAGTTTATTTCTAAAGCCACTCTCGTACACCCTGCTCACGCAAATTTCTTTGGAAATACAGATTTACTGCTCTCAGTATTAGCCCGAGAAATATTTTACCTCTAATTTTCTAATCATTCAGCATGCTTTGAGATAAAATATTTTCAGACATGCAGTGGCCTCTAATTTCCACTTGATCATCTCATCTTCCTTCTTGAGGAGAAAAAAGAAAAATTAGAGGCTGGTATCAGCAGAAAACTCACTGTAAAAATAATATATATATGAATTGGGAAGGAGAATGGCTTAGTATCTATTACATTGGTACAAGACATACACTTCCTGATCAGAATTACCTGCACAAGACCAGTGGGTTGGTTCACTGGACAGTCGGAGTGAGAAGAAAAGGATCCATTACAAAGCCCCCCAGCTCTCCCACAGGATCAAGGCAGACCAAAAGACATACTGGGCCACTTGCATAAATCAACATGCATTTCAGGACAGACCTGTGTGCAAAAAGTTTTCTGCAGGTGTTTGCGAAATTCAGTGTTCAAGCGCAAGTGCAGCACCTCCCTTCACCCAGAGAAGCCACCCAGCAGTCCTACAGGAGGCCTCAATCCAGACATGACACAGACTGCTCACGGTAGGCGCGTGTTTTTGCCTTTGCACTCAAAAGTCCAAGTGAGAAGGAGTAAAACAAAAATTACAGATGAAATCAGAGGCACAAAAAGGTGAAATAGTTTGCCAAAATATCACATTGCAGGTCGACAGAAAGGAGCGGAGAACTGATCCAGACCTCCTCACTCTTGGCTCAGCGTCTCCTCTGAGTTTTTCCTCAGCTCCTTCTGCACACTTGGGTTGCAGGTGTACCACCACACCACCTATCCTTCTCTTCTCAGAAATGCTCATCAAAGACATTAATTTTGCTAAAGTTGGGGAAAAAAAGCAATAAATGAACATGACCCTAAAAAACAACCTACATACAAGAACTAAAAAAACCTGGCCAATTCTGACTTGCAGAGGCAGCTCAACCTGTGTGAGAGAAGGAGAGCCAGAAAACAAAACAAAACAAAAATACATTTGCACAGCATTTCAGGACTGTGGGACTTGAAGACACACAACAAGACTTCGCCATGTTCCATGGGCCTTGGGACAGGAGCCCCCTTAAGAACACCACACACGTGCTTTCCTCTTGACCAGCTACCACCTCTGCTTTCCTTTCAGACTGAAAATAACATCCTGAATCTCCTATGGAAGCAGCAGTTTTAGATTGCCCCTTGTTGGAATCTAAATAAAACAGGGGAGATAAAAATTAAGATCAAGAGGCAAACTGTATACCCACCTCCTGTAGATTCACATTCAAATCATGAGCAGAAGATGGATGTGGTTCTGTGGCAAACAAGTCAGCAAATGATTCTGGCTTTAAAGAGGACATTTTGCTCTTGTATTCCTCAAAAGAAGTAACACATTGGAATAAAGTGGTTTCCATTGTAACTTTGCATTTTACTGAAAAGGAGAAGAGCTGCATAATGCATAAGGACCTTTAAAATTAAAATCAACTTTGGCACTTCAGATGCTTATCTATATTATAAACAAACCTCTGAATTTTGTATGCCTACCTATCACACATTCCCCAAGCTCCCATAAATGAAACGAAATAGCAGGTTGTGCTGTCCCACAGGCGTGGTGACAACTTCCAGCATCTTTTCAGCCTTAAGCTAAATATACTTGCTGACAATGTAAGGTGAAGATGATTTTGGGAAGCCAATGCGACTGAGTCATATGTCTGTGTTTTGCCTGGAAGTAGCAGAATTTTGGCAGCTAGAGTGGTCCCGCAAAAGCAAGAAATAGGGTCAAGAAAGAAATTTGGTTTAGGAGAGGCAGGAAGAGAAAAAGATGAAACAACTCTATCTTTCCCTACCAAATATTTCTGAGGGATGTATACACACACTCTTGAGTTCTCACAGGATGAATTCCATTGCACTTCCAAGATCTGTCATTCTTGTGTCTCATTCGTGCATGGTATATGTCAGAGGAAGTTCTTACTATAGCCTTGTATTTTGAACAGACAGTTCACAGTTATTCTAAAAGGCTTTGATCAAAGAAGTGATAAACATAAATTTTAGTTATTCCTAGCAAATGTCAGGTACACCTACATCTGGAAAAACAGACGAATACAGAGGTTGTCACATTACAGTCAATAAAAAATGGCCGGCATTCTTCCCTGCAAGACTCTTGACTTGAGCTGATCTGGGTCATGATGGAAGGTCTGAGTAAAGCACTTGTAGGGCTTACTCATTTCTTGTATTTGGAGAGGGCCAGGTGCAAAACTAGACCAAACTTCCACAAAGAGAGTTTTTCTGAAAGAAGAAATGATCTAATCAGCCTTTACTAAGCATGATCCTGCCTTAAAGCTGCATAAAAACTAACTTCAAGCTACTTAAGCTTTACATTGCCCTTTTCATCCATTAAACATAGGAGCATAGCCATTATCCTGCCACTGATTCTTGGTGACCACTGTATACATAAGAAGAGCAAAACTGAGAAATCAAAATTCACCACCTCAGCAAAACTAGTAGATGGCTGCCATTTAGCAGTTCAGGTTTTACTCTTTACTCAGATTAAGTTTTTATGCTGGGTTCATCTCCAACTGAGCCAGATGTCACATAAGTACTTCTTTGCTACAACTAGTTAGTATTGATTAAATTCTGTTGGACAAAGATTGTTTTTCATTGGCAGAGACTGCTGCTCAGATGATACAGCACAGCATTTCTAGATGCTGGACCCGTTTATGACCACATGATATCCTCATACCTCGCTCACACGACTTCTTGTTATGGATTACTTGCTTTGTAGGAACTCAGTACTCCATTACTGATTTTGACACACACAGAGTGTCTATAAAACACACTGAGCTAATGCTGTCTAATATCTCTTACTACATTTTGCCTTACACAGATGGGATTGCTCATATCTCAGCTGAACGCTGTGCTTATGCATAGCAGTAGGTACTTGTCTAAGATGTAGGTGCTAGTTCTTGAGGCTGTGTCAACAGAGTGCTTTCTTTAAACAGCTCTCGGGCACAACTTGCCTTTTTCTTACATGCTATATTCTTCCTGGCAGCCCAGATCTGAACATTTCAGAAAGACCATGACAGACTTTCTCGTAAAAGATCACCAAGGATTATAATTGCTGGGGAATTACCTGGGACAGGCCAAGAGTTATTCCTGCTCCAGCAGGACTGCAACCCTTATAGCTACCAAAAGTCCTCCATGCCAGGAGGGGTATGATGTTATGCAACAGCCTGAACTCCATCCTTGTTTCACCCTGGGTGTCCAGATGATCTTCTTTGACTGGGTACAGAATTACTTGAGCATTCACCCAGCTTGACCAAAAGAATTCTAGCCCTTCGGCTCCAATCACTTGCGTGGCCTAATTTTTGCCATTTCACCTAATTGTTTTATATGTAGATATACACTGGTTTGACAGTCCTCCCTGTTAAGTTCATTTTCTTCCACCTGGATTCTCTTCCAGGAGAAATGCTAACCAGCTTCACAGTAGAAGGAGGTTAAATATTAGCATCCTTAGCAGAAAAGATGCGCAGTGATTGCCAAGCATTATTCTACATGGGCAAACATATTACATATTCCTTCCTGCATAAAGCCCATAAATAATCCTAGTTAGAAACCAAGTATTTTTTGATATGTATCTACTTAAAACAAAACAAAACACCACCAACAAAAACAACCTAATTCATAAAACACATTCAATAGTAATGCAAAGGCTGAACCTGTATCCCAACAGGTTGTTCTGTCAGCAATGAAATGATTTAGATCAGCACCTCAGTAGCTTCTTTGATGTCCAGAAAAGGACATCATACTGAGGCTTTGTTTTACACACCAGGACAGTACGGACTGCGAGTCCCTCCCCTCTTCCTAGCTATCTTTCACGACACCTAAAAGAACTTGATATGTTTGAGACTCCCCCATCTAGCATGTATGAGAGGTCTCAACCAGTTCATGGTGTGCATGGAGTCAAATGCTCATACAAAGTAATTATAAGTTTTACTTTCTTAGTAACCTCGTCTGAAAGAGAAAGATAGTGGTCATGTCTATGAGAAAAATCAGGGGTCTACAGCATCGCTGCAACAATGAATCCAGAAAAACGGACCCCAAAGAGTCAGAGCACCAACACCAGACTGATTTGGCTTAACATACACTTACCTTTAATTTCAGCTGATGATTTCTTCTGGAAGGGGCAAAGTGAGAAAATATCTCTAGTTACAGTAGCTGTTTTGGAAGGTGTTCAGAAGAGGATTAATTTCTGATAAGGAGTGGCCAAGTTAATCTTTCACACTGACAGCACTTCTGTATTACTGACCAGACAACTACTCCTGTGCTTACAGACATGCTTTAATGCTGGGCTAGAAGAGGGCCAACGGGAGGCCTTTCTGCTCTTGAAGATTCTGAGGAGGTTCTGAAGATAAGTGTTCAAAAGGTGAATGAATTCTTGCTGAAAGGGAATGTTTGTGGTTTTGCTCTGCAGCTGATTCCTGATCTTGTGATCCCACCCTTTCCTCCAAGCTAGCCCAGGTATTCACCTGGTCCTTTGGTAATTGAGTTGAGCTCATTAATCCAGCAGAGTCACCCTCTGTTCTTGCTGGGTTAATTTTCTACTGAGCAGAACTGGGGTCAAACCAACACCTCCCAGTGATACACTAGAGAGAGAGGTGAAATCACTTGGACAGCAAGAAGGGAAATAGTGAGATGACTGCTTTACAGGGCAATTAACCCTGTTAGATCAGTTCAGACTCCTCAAGATACCTCTCCCAGACTGAACAGGAACAGGATCAAGAGCAGGATGAGCAGGAAGAACACACCAAGCCAAAACTGTTGCATACTCAGTAGGGTGGTGAAGATGAGATTGCCACTGCTGCCTGCATCCAGCCCCTGGAAAATTTTTGAAGATGCCAAATACTCAGTTGTTCTGGCCTCTCTCTCACCAAAGATTCCCAAACAAATCATTAGCAATTTACGTTTATCTCAGCACTGGCCCACCACTGAGTAGCAGGCCTGTTTTAACTACGTTGGAGGGAACAGAAGAGTTCATCGGCCACGGTCACTTGGCTGATAAACGGCTCCACAGTAACAGAGGGCTGAATTAACAGATGAAGGCAGATGGGTTTATGGAATGGGGAGGGACTGGGAGAGAGGTTATGTTGAGTGAGCAGAAGGATTGGAATAAGATCAACCAAAAATGGGCCAGCATGTTAAGCCATATGTCTCCTCTAAACATTTTTTCTGCTCTTGTTGTTTGATTGTTACAATACTTTATAACTAGCCGTTGTTCTGTTCTGAGACTTTTTTTCTTTGTTGGCAATGCTTCAAACAAGCAATGCCACCATCACTCCATTTTGTGTCAGGTGAACATCTTTTTTTTTTCCTACATACATGTAGAATTACAGCAATATGAACACAGCTGTAATATGGACAGGCCCAGGGCCACACTCGGGAGTTCTGCAGTGTCATATCCACCTCCCCGTGCAAATACTGTGAGGATAAGTCTGGCATGGGTTCTGCTGCCACTGTCTTGCCTCATTTGTCAATCTATCCCACTAATAAAAGGAAAAGAAGTGGATATGCACTTAAACAACATATTCTTTCCAATCGCAGACAAAAGAACCTACTTTGAAATATCTTCATCACTCAGGACAGATGCTCTGAATTAATACTCAATATTCTGCAACATTTTTTGACAGTCTTTGATATCAGCCATGCCAGGTTTAAACGTCAGTGGCCAGTTATAAAATGCCAGCTTGATTCCACACCCCGAAGCTGGCAGAAATAAACTAAACTGTCTGCTGCTTTAAGGCCTAATTTTTCCACAGCAAAAACATCAGCTTTCTTAATAAACTGTTAATTTGCTGAATGGGAGAAAAGGACAGCAAGAAGACTAAGTCAGTGAGATGCAATGCCTCTCCCAAAGTAGTGCTGTAGTTGTTTATAGTCTGCCTCCCTAGCATCCAGGCGCAGCCATCTGGCTGTTTCCAATTTTCTCTGCTAACACTCCCGTTTGAGTTTGCATTCGGCATGTCCAGTGCCCCAACAAGGCCTTACTTACCGAAGCTGTTGCTGGCCCTGCAGCATTAGCTGCTCCTCCTGGCCTCACGTGCTGCCTGCCCTCCTGGCTGAAGCCTGCCTGCTTCTCCAGCACTGCGGTACCAGGTCTTGCTTGCCATTGCTCTGCCCACTCGCCGAGTTCATCATCTGCCTTTAGATGCTTACACGTCTTCCAATCTCTAGTTACAACCAAGACAAGACACACGAGCAATTCTTGCAATAGCAAAATCCCTGATGTTTGAAAACATAGGTTTTGTTTGTTTGTTTGTTTGTTTGTTTGTTTTATTTTTATTTTTTTTCCTTTCTTTAGTTGCATGTATTACAGCAGGGATGTTTGTTAGGCCTAGCAAGCACTCAGCAGTTTTAAGTTTAGAGGTCGGCCTGAAAAAATCCCAAGCAGTGCACTTCTGCTCAGTGATAAGCACAACTACATGCTTTTAGCAGTTTGACTTTGTCTTAGCAGCACATTAGCAATCTTAGTAAAAGCTAATGACTATGAGAAAGCAGCTAAATTACACCTGTACCTAAAATAGATGTGTATGGCATGTTCAGCTGAAAAATACATCATAATGGGAGAAACACCAGGTCTGCTGCATGTACATGACTGCAGTACAAGCCCACAATCTTCTCATGAAAACACGAGAAACAGCAGCAAAAGTTAGGCCTCATTAATTCAGTACGACTTGAATTACACCTGGGATTTCCTTCTCTATTTATGTTGGGCATCTTTAAAGCCTATCAGTTCTCTGAAGCACAGCACAGTAAAAGCTCACAGTCATGACTCCAGTTCACATCTACAGCAAAGTGTAAGAGAATCCCCTCCTTGCCCAGCAGCTTTACCTCCAGCCCCAGACCAGGGAATCAGAGAGGGTTCACTTTTGGCTCACACAGTACTAGCAGAGAAGATTCTCTGTGGGGAACTCAGCAAATGAGCTGTTAATAACACACCAGCCTTGCAATTCAGCTGTATTGTCTCTGCAAAGCTAACAGGAGTAAAAAGCAATAAAAACTGTTTTGACACAGTTGTTAGCAGATGTGACTGACTACACACACAGTTCTGTTGAGTCAGTAGGAGTTGCAGACATTACATCCTAGATCTGAACCATGGAGAGCTGGAAGTGGAAGAGGCAGGGACAGAATTTTGAACAAAACATACAAGAGTGGCCAAATTCCCCTGGGTGAGCCACGTATTTGGGGATTTAGGATTTAGTTCTCAGAGTCCCATAAGTCAGTCCAAGCAGTGCACCAGTGTCTCTACAAATTACCAAGAGGCCTATGAAGAGTCACTGGTCATAATAGCAATACATAGCGGCCCTTCATACTGTGTAGTTGTAAAAGGACTGTTCCCAAGCTTTGTCTTCCCTTCCTTTCCTGTTTACATTTTCCATAAAGAGAAGAACTCGTCTCGAGCTTGATTCCCTCTTCCACATCACCATTCCCTTTTGTGAGAGTAAAGTCAATTGCATCATAGCAAAGTCTGAATGCAGAGGGAAAATGGCATCTGGTGGGAAAAGGAGACTAGATCCATAAATGACATTAGAGGACAAGTGACATGTGAGCAGAATGTTGCAAGGAGCACTGAACACCCAGAGCTTGAGTAAATTCATTAAAATGTTATTCTGTATCTGATATTATCTAGACTTAAAAGCATTTTAATCTGCATTTGAAATGAGTATTATCCTTGCAGGGCCAAATCCTGAATTCTTACACTACTGCATATCCAGAAGAATCCGCTACTGAGACCAGAATCTGTCCATAATTATTATAAAAACAAATCAGTATCAAAGTTCAGCATTACCTTGCTTTAGATAATATCCACCTGGGAACAGATTCTTGATTCCTCTGTGAGCTCTCATTTTAGTGCTGTTGCCCTTCCCAGCTGAGTAATAAACTTCTGTTTTCAATTTTAATATTTGAGATAAGCTGTAAGTAACAACTAACATTTCTTAAATGTTTTTAATATTTTTAAAGCCTAGAAAAATTCAATTCCATGTCATTAATATCTCCCAGGCTCTGCACTTCAGAGCAGGGATAAGGAAGTAGTTGAAAGGAGGATGTCTGGCCTCAGTATAATCCAATGATTTTCAATAGAGCTTGTACATGTCTGTCCGTAGATGGATTAGCGTTGTGTACATAATCAACATATTTAAAGAAGAGGTAGCAAATAGAGTTTCCACAGTTACCCAGAGCTGTCTGGATAGTGTCTATGTAGACCCAAATTCCTAGTGGACTTCATGAACTCGCTCACCTTTGTTCTGTATCAAAACTCTCCAGGGTGGCACACGTATGTTCTCAGCTGTGGTTTAGTACACCAGTAATTTCTCCTACAGTTGCTCAGACACAATCCAATGGCCAAGAGCACATGTTTTCCAGGTTATAAACTCATGTTCCTTGCTGCCAGTGCAAGTTTCTGCTCCCAGAAAGCCAGGGGAAGCTAATGGGAACAACTTTTCCTGGTAAAACCTGCCAGGGGGATATAATTTCTTTGCCCAGCTGATTAAATCCTATGCCTGACTGACAGAAAGCTACAGTATTCCTCTTAGAAAATGGCTTCTACCAAAAATAACACACTACCAAAAATAAAGCTAACAATGCAACATCCTTTTTGTTCCTAAAGTTAGCTGAGACACCCTGCCTGAGTTCAGGCACTTCTGGATAATAGTGCAAGAGCCTTAGGACAAGAGTTATTTTTACTGTAGCTACTTTAAATAGTGTGGTGATATATTTAGTTATACTGTACTATACTGTTTAAAGTTACATTCTTTTAAAATAGCCTCTGCAGTAACAAGCTCCCTGTTTTAGAAGGAAAACTGAGTTAAACTTAGCTTTCAGTATTTATATAAATCTAATGTTTTATTACAGTATGTACTCTACATCCAGTTATTCTTCTCTCAAATTTCTAGTTTGTTTGATCAAACTGTTTCCAATGATTTTCAGCTTTTATACAAAATTATGATTTCTGACAACTATGACAAATCAAAACGAGCCAATTAAAAACAATCAGGAATACAGAAAGGGAAAGAAAAAATATAATGTCTTGCTGAAGAATCCCATAATGATTTTGGCCAGTACCCAGTACCAATAATAGAATTATTATCTTTGTGTAGCACCATAAAAGATATTGAAATTTAGCTCCCATAGGGAAAATGACTGTTTCACCCATCGTTGGAATACAGACGAAGATGCTGCAAGCAGAAGACTGCTGTCTAGTGACCAGGCTGCAACTCCAGATACTTGGAGTCAGGTTCTGGCTCTGTCAGACTTCCTTCATAGCCTTGGGTAAATACTTTAATCTACCTGCTCTGTCTGTTCCTTATGTGTAAAATTGAAAATATTGCTTTACCCAGGAAAATGTCACTAAGCAATAAACCAGAAAGGATTGTGAGAATGTCAGGTCATATGCATGTTATGAACAGTGGGATCATGGACGTGTTTGGACAGACAGAGCAAGGTACAGACTGAAGTGCACTACAACAGAGAAAATGAACATTTTAAGGGTATTAATAAGCTAAAAAATGCAAGTAGTCTTGCAGAACAGACTGAGCCTCTTGCTTTTCAAGGTCTTAAAATGAACAACAAATTATTTGTAGGTAGAAACCAATCTGTAGGCCTAATTCTTCATGCTTTAATCAGTTCCGAAACAATTCAATACCGAAGAGTCTTTTAACTTTCCAGTATTAAGGTAAGAAAATATGAAATATCACAGGAAAAATATTGTTTCATGACTTCTCATAATATTTCCAAGTATCTCTTTGAAGAAAAAAAAAATGACAGACACAAGGTGCAGAATTGTAATCCGACAATGTGTCAATTACTCTTCTTTGTTCTCCAGAGGCAGACCTTTTGTCAGATAACTAGGTAATTCTGATTTCACTGTCCTAAAACTTCTTTATTTATTGGAGTTACTCGAGATATGCCTGCTTGTATCAGAGGACAAGAACAGGCAATAAATAGAAATTATTCAGGGGGAAGTGAGGAATCAAGTTTGGGCTATCCAGCCCCTGTTTTCTATTGCAGTGTATGAGCTCTTTCAATTGACATAGACATACAAATATCAAAAAGCCTCAGACGTAGAAACAGGCAGAAGAACCACTGATAGAGAGACCTGATATTGATCTGAAAGTTTCCAGGTTGTTTTTGTACTGGACAGAGGACAACTACTGCAGCCTCACTACAATACGAATGTTGAACAAAGTGACAGAATTATTTCCTTCTGTTGGGTATGTTGTTGCCAAATAAAAACCTGAGAGTCCTGCAGAAGGATGACTGCTCATAGTGAAGCAACATATCAGTGGAAGAGCATTTATTTCCTTGGCACTTTGAGTTGTACATTATTTTTTTTTTTTAATAATCGGTCCTGAAGTTATGAATGTTGATTCATAATGTTTGCTCAGTAGTGATTTGTGATTATCATCTATGTGGAAAATACAGCCAGAGAGGATCAGAGCGAAAGGCCAGCTACCCAGGTGTCTGTTTTCTGTCTGTTGTCAGGAGCAGGTATGCAAAAAGAACAGATCAAAGAGGGTAAACAGGAAGTGCAAATCATTACTCTCCATGACAGACATATGATTTCATAGGTTATTTACGTTTGTATAAAAATGCTGAAGTCTCTACGCAGATATGCTTATTTCCTTTTAATCCAGTCTCTGCAAGTACGTGCATCCTTCCTGTGTGGACAGGTGCATTGCCACAATTCCCTTCTTTCAGACATTCTCCTAATGTTTCATGGAGAAGATAAAACATAACCAAGGTCCCACCCAAACGTGCTTTCCTGATATTCCCCTAGAAGAGTACAGAAGAAAGAGTTTCTGTAGAGAATAGCTAAAAACACGTCAGATTCTTGTCTTTCTTTCTATCACAGAATTCCTGTCTCTAAGACAGGATCCCAGAGAGCTTCTAACAGGGAAAGCTCTACAGCAAGGATGGAATAGAACCAAACCAGGAATCACTTGGATTTAGGGGATGTTCTGGACATCAGAAAACATTAGCAGAGCAGGGCCCAGTAGCTGAGCTATTTCTAGGAGACGACGGAAAGGGGGAGAGGGAGAAAACCCTGTCAGTACAATCCTGCTCAATGTAATGCACTGCATTCTGAACAGAAACTTCTACATGTAGCGAGTTATTTTTCAATTTGCCCATGTGTATATGCACTATCTTTTCTTAGCTTAGGAAATTAGGGAAAATACCTCCAATCTTTGAAGTGCCATTTAACATACAGGAATTATGTTATGCACATGTTCTTCCTAAACAGTTGTTCTATGTAATCCATTGTTGTCATTACTACCCAATCTGCTGTGTCTCATAATACTCTCCTAATCAGGAAGTGTCCTATTTTATGACTAATCCAACGGAGATATCTGGAAGTGCTTTCTCTGAAGTACACTTTTTTTCAAATCTTTTTCTCAAAACTGTTTTTAAAGTGTATCAGAATTTAAAATAAATAAGTAAAGAAAGAAAGATATGGAACTGAACAAAACTTTAGATTCAAGACCAACTTTTTCAAGGCTATTTTTGCATGGCTTGAAGTCTTATTTTGGTTTACGATGTATGGTTTGTATTATGCCATCTTCGATTACTTCAACACGTGCTCCACAACTTTCATAATGGATTATGAAGGTATGTGTTAATGAAGTGGGGAAACTGGAAGCATTTCATTGTATTTAAACATTGGGATTTTGAAAATTTTGATCCTAAAGAAAAAATCTAGGTCTGGTATAAGCTTATTGTTCAATAGCTTAATTTTAAAAAATATTTATGTTTTTCGCCCTTATGTGTGGGCTAATAATCAGGCCAAAAGTACTACATCTAAACATATGCTGTTAAAGAAAAATAGAATATGGAACACTAATATTTTATTGATTATTGGTCCTCTTTTTATATTGTCTCCTTGATTATATCAAATTGTGGCTACAGCTCAAACATCAGTATGTTTCAACAGGCTTGAAAATTTGAATTCTTTGACTCCCTGGACAATTTATTGCCAGAACCGAGATCACAGTAAAGGATGCCACTGCCATTTCCTACTTGAATATTGATACAGTTCTTGAACTTGACCTGTTCTTCTAGAAAACAAACTAAACAAAGTTAGCAATTGCTCTTTGTAAGAACTGTCCTTGAAAAATAGCTATCATGCAAAGGCAGTGACAGTAGAACAGCTGAGGAAATGGAAAATGTTATAATGAGGGTAGGATGTTTCTCTCTAAACTTTCTATAGACCTTTTGCCAGAAAGAACTTTATTTTTTAAGCAGTCCCTGTTATTGACCCACTCAAGAACACGTCAATTCATCTCAGCAATGAAAGGTAATTGAGAGGAATGCAGTATTCACGATCGTGGGAAAAAACTTTGAGAGCCATAGGTACAGAGCAGCAGGAGCAGTTTCTCAGGCTGTATGAGAAAGTGTTCAAGCAATCCTATTCACTGCTTGGAAAGACAGCATACTTTTATAGGATCAAGAAGCAACAAGTCAAGAGCACACTGAAATACCTAGTGGATCATACTGTCATTGAGCCTTCTGACCCAGTGATATATGCTGCTGTGTGCACTCCAGAATTTCCTCTAGAAATTCTAAATTCTATTACATAAATTCTAAAACAATATGGAAATTCTAAAATTTCCATATTTTTTTAAATGAGTTAGTTGTGAAATACTGAATGGGTGTCACTGACATTCAATCTGAGCAAAATAACAGCTTTGATGAGTCCTGTAACCACCATTTTCCTCCTGAGCATTCCCTCTGTAGATCCCAACTTTTAAACAGTACAAATGTTATTCTGAGTGTGGACTTTTCATAGTTTAGCATGGGGTGGGGTGGGGGGGGGAATACATGAAAGACAAGAAAAATTCGATGTCAAAAAAGTATGGAGCTTCAGGTGGAAAATGGGGAGTCTATTAGCACTGAAAGGTATTGTCATCTCAAATATCTTAAGTGCAATGCACAGCCACCAGAAGCAGCTGAGACTTTAGTCAAAACCAGTCCAGGAACACAATAAAATCTGGGCACACTCAGATGTAGGCATGTGAGTTCTGTAAGGAGCAGATTTTAAACAATTTGCTACTCAGCTGCACATATGGACTAGAAAGCAGACCCATATAACAGCAAGGCACAGTTGGTCCCAAATGCAGTGCACTCTGCTCATGTTTTCTCACCCTGTGGTACTTAAAGGTATGTGCAGATGCACAGCCAGCTATTCAGTCAGTCCAGTGTCTGATAGGATATGAACAGAATATCCTACTAATAGCCAAAATTATGCTTCAAAATTCATTAGAGTATTTCAGGAGCACAGGTGAGGAAATGTGCATTGCAGAGCAGTGGAGCCATGATAGTGTCACCTTTATGAAAAACTCTGTTAAGCCAGTTGAAATTATGTACCTGTCTCAATTTCTTTTATATTTACCTTTGTATCAAAGATAAGTATAAGCAAGCCAGAAGTAAACAATTGAATCAAAGAACTTAAGCAAGTAAGGATTTCAACAAGCAGACAGCTATTCAGTGGGTTTGCTTGAAAACATTTCAAGAAAATCAGATATTTTAAGTGCAAATTCTGCAAGAATCCCCTCCCTTTACAATGTCTCAGGATGAACACCCTCACATGGAAAAGCTCTGCACTCCCTTGCCAATTAGTTTTGCATTTGCACCACCTCTGGACTATTTCTGCAACAGCATTTTCTTTCCCTGGCCACTTTGAAATACTCTGTCTGCAGAAGTCTATGCTGCAGTCCCACCTTTACAAAGAGAGAATAAGGAAAAAAAGTTTCAAACTTGCACTCCTAAAGGTAAAAGATCACTTTAGGTACAGTATCATCCTAAAGTGTCCCAGATTCAAATTCAGGGAAAAAAAAAAAAAAAAAAAAAAAAAGAACCAAGGAGCATTAGAAGGAAAAACGCCAAAGGGAAAATCATGTCCACATATATTTTTAAATCAATCCCTTAGTTGGAAGATAGCCCTTAAGAAGGATTCAAGCCAGATCTTTGTCAATTTGTCAGCTTCCAATAACATGGACAAGTAAGCCTCAACAGCAGCAAATGAGGATATAACCTACTAACATAGTTGTCAGCAAATTTAATAGAACTTTCTCGACCCTCAAGTTAACATGTGGGGTAAGGAAGAAGAGAGATGTTTGGAAACACGTGCTGTTGCCCTTCTGTCAGTTAATCAACTGGGAATGATTAGATTTACTTTGTTAATAGGACAGTGGATCACACCAGAAACCCGTGCCTTCCTCGAATGGAACTCCAGTAAGAAGCAGGCAGGTGGTTTGAGCTCTGTGTACCCTACAAGTCTAACCTGGGAGCAATCTCTCCCCAACACCAGGTTCTGCCCTCCTTCAAAACAAGAAAAACTGTCACAACTCCACCCATGCTGATGTAACACCAAGGTATGCTGTCTGATCTCTTAGACCTTCCTGGCACTTTTAAGTATTTTTGTCTCTTTTCCCATCACAAAAGGAATTGTCCAGGTGTGATCTGGGTCCAAAGCTTTCTAATTCTTGCTTTGATATATGTTAGCCTAAATTAAACACCCCCAAAATGTAATGCTAAGGTTTCAGCGTTTCAGTAGCTGTTTAGGGTTGCATAAGTGAACATTTCCTACGAAGATACCAGTTAGTACAAGCCTTCTCCGGCTGGATAAACTGGAACAGAGATTCAGAGAATAGTGTTAGCCATCCCACAGCCTTAAGATAATGGATAGCTGTGAGGTGAGGGAAAACAACAGTAATGTGAAGTTTGGTTAGCAGCTCAGACGGTTAAAGTCTCCTTCCTGTAAATGACTGTGCTGAGGCTCACATCATAGCCAAGGTCGTGCAGAAAGTTGGCGGAGCAGTTGAAATGAGAGCCCAGCAGTTCTAATTCTCTAATTCCCCAGAGATGTCATTTTCCTCAGACAATATTTCAACTCAGACAGCTGAAAACTTCTGAAAATATTGCCTATTCTCTTCAAGACAAGAGCCAGACAAGTATTTCCTCCCTTCCCTGCCTCTTCCTTCAGCATATACCATCTCAAAATGTGGAGATTTAGTTCTAGCTTGCAACGTAGTATTTCCAGAGGTTGTAAAATGGTCTTAATAAAAGCAAATCCTACACCAGTTTAGTGGGACAAGTCCTTCATTGATGCCAGTGGTATTGCTGATGTGATTGAGTGGGATTTAGCCCAGTACAGATGCACTGAAGAACAGCACTGCTACAGCAGCTGGGACTTGAAAACACCACTGAAATGGATAACAAATATAGAAAACTTCCAGGTTTGCACTTGCTTTTCAAAAACAAAACAAACAAATAAAAACACTGCCAGTCCCTTTGGGAGTTTTTAATGTCCTAGTGTTACATTTTTAACACACTAACATTTGTTTTAATGTTAATTGGTTCATTGGAGCCAATGTATACAGTTCTTAATTCTGCTAGTGAAGGATATACACATCATATAGACCCCATCAGTATTTGTTAGTTTGCTCACTAGATTATACAGCGCGTAAGATTTTGTCCCTTATGTAGCTTCATTTAATGGAAGTACGATTTTCTTCCACCAATCGTAGTACTGACATGTAAAAATAATGAATCATATGACTACTTTAATACATTTGTCATAACATATACTATAACCACTCAGCCAGTTTGTCAGAGAAAATCATACAAACAGCCAGTTTGAAAGCCTGCAGTAGCTTCTACGATTATTAGCTAGAAAAAAATCCCAAGCTTTATTTAAGTGATTTTCCACAATAAGTCTCCCTCCTTGTCATCGTCAAAGACTTAATCTCAGCTTCTTCATCCTTTATCTCAGCTCTTCAGGAAACAGCCCTGGAATTTGCTTTCAAATTTGCTTAACAGAGAGAAGGACTTTTGTCCTTCCCTTCTTCCTCTTGAAAAGCTATCACACATGACAGTACAGTGTACCACAGTTTGAGGACACTGAAGCACTAAATCAGGGCTCTATCAAATGCAAACTAAATAACTAGGGATGTCAGTAGCTGCTTTGCAAACCCAAAGCATGCGGAGTGTTTTGTATGAGGAACTGGGCACAGATTTGGGATCTCCTGCTCAGATTTGCCCTTGCTCAAGTTTGGCATGGTGCTCAGCACTGCAACAGGAGAGGACTGCCCAGACCCACCCAGCTCCAAGCTGGAGTAACACGAGGTCTGCTGAGTCACTGCAAAATGCCTTTGGAGCACAGACCTTTTGCATCACGTCTTGGTATGTCCAGATTGTTTAGAGCACATGCAGAGCAGATCCCACTCTGTCTGCAGAGGCTAAGCAGATGGACTAGCATTTAGTTTAATCTGGTTTAGACGGCCTTGACTCAGAGCGCAGTATTTGGGGCACGAGGTTAAATGTATTCAGGTACAGCACTAGCTGATAAATGCAGCAGGTAAGTTTTGTCCATACGTCATCAAGAATGAATTCAGCTCTTGAGCAAATGTCTTTCAAAACCCACAAACAAACAAACAAACAAACAAACAAACAAACACCAACATCCATAACAAGACAAATCACAAATATTGCAGTATGCTCTCGAGTCTATCCATCCTTCTGGGAATCCTAAGACATTTCAAAAACATTTTTATTAAACATAACTGAAGACAGCATAACTCATGGGATACATGAGAAGGCAATGTATGGTTTCAGGATAAAACAGTTGTAGGCACAAGCAAGCTAGGTTATACGTAGCAGCTCCTATAGTACATGGTTAGAAGAAAAATGCAATTTGTGAGCCAGGTTGTTTTCTCAGGGTCTTAAGGGTGGGGTATCTGACAAGCCAAATATTTCCAGTCCTAGCATTTAATTTCAGATCTATGTCCCATCACATCTGTCTCTTGAGAATTTGATAAACTTTAATCCATTTGCCCACACCATACCAAACTGTGTGAGCAAGCACCTGCTGTGTGAAGGGATATGGATTACTTCAGCTAGTGACACCTACAAGTGCAGACAGCTTTGACCACCACATTTGAAGTGCAGACAGCCTGAAAGTATCAGGTCTTCAGTAGTCCCAGAACCTCTTCACAAAATGCCACAGCTACTCCATCCCCAGAGAGAACACAAGATACCAGGCTTTTGTGTAAGCACACCTCTGGACTGCAGTGTGGGAGCCGAACTGCCCTTCCCACCTGGGAAAGGCTCCTCAGGATCACCATAAAAACAACACGTATGCAGCCTTCTGGGAAATAATGGCATTAGGGCCTCCATCCCACTGCAGTACAGGATAAATCAATGGAGACATGTATGAGAATAGCATTCTAAGCTCCGGATGGGGAACTCTGTTGAGGTTTATGCCTGAATAAGTCTGGATGCAGCCTTAACACTATAAGGTCTATTGTTCCTTACAGCAGTTCAAGTGAGTTTTGCCGCTTGCTGCCTACAGAAAGTGTACAAACGTGAAAGAGCCACGAGTAATCTGTTTTGACAAGAGCTGCTGTAACAAGTCACAAGTTCTTCTCACACCTCTGAGCCACACCAATAGCTCCAGGATAAATATTTTTCAGAGCACTAAGATACAGCCTGTGTCTCTGCAATGCTAGCTACCTTTTAGATTCAAGGATGTTTACTGTCCCTCTTTGGGCCAATTGCTATTTTTGAAGCCTCTTGTCTCTGAAAACTTCCTCATGGTCAAATACAGAAGTAGGATGTGCAGTCACTGTAAGACAGATACTGTCCCTGTCATAGATATGTCTGTACTTGCACATTTGGCAGGCATTCTGTTGAAATGGTACTAAATGAAGTGTGATGCTCCAACTTTATGGCCTATTCCTATAGGAACCCTACTGCAGCTTCTCGATGGATGTGGCATCACATCTGATTTCAATGGGACTGATACTCAGTTTTTTGGAATGGCACCAACCAGCTGAAAAGTGGTGTCTTTTCATTCTAGCAATTTACAAAGTGTTGTTCTTTAAAACAACATTGTGAGAACTTTGTACATAAAAAACAGGATCCAGCTTTTCAAGACCACTAGTGATTCTGCATATCCTGTGAGATACTTTCAAGGATTCCTTTCATCTGAGCATGAAAACATGCAACACTCAATACAAAACACAGGTACTGAGACAGACACTTCTCGAAATAGAAGCCGTCTGAAAGAACCACCCACCATCTTAATCGCTTGCAGATGATACATCATGCTATTTCCTTCTTTAGGCAAAATATTCTCATCATTTTGCCTTACTTCCCATATATTACAGATATTTGCAATGCTACTTAATTGCCTGTGATGAGTCTTACAAGTCTCCCTGCAAGCCTACTAGGTGGTAACGAAAATCATCCCACTTAGCTGCATGGAAAGGTGGGATTAGGTATTTCCCTCCTTGGCATCACTTACATAGCTTGGATGGCAGGGGGAGGAAAATGTGTAGTTTAGATAATCAGTAGATTAGGTTCTCACCTCCATTAGCCTAGCACTATCTTATATTACCGGTGGCAGATTTGTATCAGGTATGGAATGGTCCAGTGATTTTTAACAATACATATCATTAACTTGGGACAGATTCATACAGCTAGATCTCACCACTGATTAAAAATGTAGCAGCAGTAAGTGTTGTTTGATTAAGCATACAAGCACAAGGTTAAAGAAGCACATTAGTTTAACCGCCATTTGATCACTCATTACTGTAATCTTGTTTTCTTCTATGGCGTGAGGCTTTGTTTCTGGTCATGTCTAAAAATATGCAACCCCAAAAGCATTGCTTCCTGGAACGAGTACAGCTATGCAAGGCAGTGACCTTTTTGTGGCTTTCACAGCACTGACAGTAGCTGTGAGCTTCCAAGGGCTCTTTTTTTGTAGTTCAGGAACTCCAATTCAGCTGTTAAGTACAAGAGGTTGATTAATAAAAAACATAGGATTTCCATGCATACTTATGCAATTGGTTTGGGGAACTTTTACGCCAGAAGTTGTTTCATAAGAGAAGAGAGACTTATTCTGACATTTGCAGTTATCAGTGGGAACTAAGTGATAGGGTGTGCTGGTTCAGCACTCAGTTGTGTTGAATCTTCTCCTTTTGGGGGATGAAGTAAGAGACTTGATCACTGGGCTGAGTTGAGAACTGCCATTAGAAAGGTGTCCTTTTCTGGGTGGCAGTAAAGAATGGAACAGACAACTACTTTTTCTACAATATAAAGAATACAACTTATACAATATAAAGAAATACAATTTAAACTGTTACAAAAAGTCTTCATATTTCTCCACTCTCTCCCAAGCACATTTTCATTTTATGAACACTTTTGTTCTAAGCACCAAAGATGATGCCAATATAAAGAACTGCACTTGAGAACAGCAAAGATGGGGAGCAACTGTGCTGACCCAGCCCTCAGGACAAAATACACAAAACTATCAATGCAAAAGAATAAAGCAGTTCAAAATCAGGAGAAATTTGGCAGGATGAGTAATTTTACCAAGAAATCCAGAAAACTCATTTGGAAGACTACCATGATGCTTTGTGCATGTTGGGCCAGCTCTGCAAGTGGTTCATTGATTTTAACAGAATTAATGATAAATATTAGCCAAGAAACTGTCTTCTTACTTTGATTTAAATAGAAGAATCAAAGAAATTGATCTTGGTTCAGATGCAGACTTCGTAGGATACATCACAGCATTACAGACAATGAAGACCAAAACCCATTTTCAAGAACAGTTAATTGCATTTAAGAGTCACATTTGAAAAAAATTAGTTATTCAGGAAATTGTTTTTATTGAAAAAGGAAATATTTAAGAAGAAATTTAATAAATTTAAGAAATGTAGCCCATTCAAACGGGAACATTTCTGCATGTCACCCTTTTCCTGAAGTAATTCATACATTATCTGTAGAAGAAGATATTGCAACCTGTAAGAAGCTATCCTGCACTTCCGACATCACCCAGGCATGCTGGGAGCATGTATATTCTGTTAAGATCCTGAGAACTATCACACTGGGACAAACAAGATCTACCTAGCCCTGTCCCTTGTTTTTCAACAGTGGCAGATGCTCAGACAGGGGATTTTCCTTTCTGAAGGCATTTCCTGATATTAGTAAAAGAGCTTGATGTCAGACATAGGGACACATTCCCTGACTCTCTTCAATCCACCCATGACCAAATCTTTACCACATTTAGTGAGAAAGCTGAAAATTTTCACATCCCGCATATGGAAGTAATTCTCTAGCAACCCTGAAGAGCCTTCTCCATACTTTTTCTAACATTGGTGTTCTCAGAGAGGGAATCAAGATCTGCACACAGTCTGCAGGCACACTTCAAATTGGTAGCACAATGTTTGCTCAGTTTGTTCTCACAGCTCATTTCCTATCCATTCCTAACACCTGATTTTTATTTTTTATTTTTTTTTTTTTGACTGCTTCTGATGGTTCCAGAAAAGTCTCCAGGGAAATACCTGAGCAGTATTTCTCTTGCAATACCAATTCTATAAGGATTTCTTCCTTCTGTTCTACTGTCTTCCTTATCCCAATAAAGCATTAGATGTCAAAAATTTTTGTGCCTGATCATGAGCCCCAGCCTTTTGATTTTTGAACTATAGACTTAGGTATATTTTGGTATCTCCTTAGAGCATAGGAGGGGCCCTCAGAGGAAAGGATTCAGTAGGAGATCCAGCCTCCATTTCAAACTGAGTTGCTGCCAGGAGAAGCAAAGTACAAGAGAAACAGGAAAACTAATAGCCTCTCAGACTGCTTACAGCTGTTCGGAGTGGTACAAGTTCCTTGTCCATCTCCTATGCAATAGTGCTGAAGGTAGTTTCAAATAATTCACTTGCCAATGAAACAGATGAGGAACACTCACATGGTCAGTTAAGTCCACATGTGCTGAGATAGGCCTCTACATGTATTTTAAGATCTTTAAGCATCTCACTTGACCTCCTGCATAGCAGGCCACAGGACTTCATTGAATTACTTCATGTTTGAATTAATCTTTCATTCATTCTTCACTTAAAAATGCCTGACAACAAAATTGACAACAGTAGTTGAAAGGTAACTGCCTGGTATCAAAGGCATTCAGAATCAGAAGTCATTCAGCTTCTACTGCTGCTGCTATTTGTCATGCTCTTGTTCACCAGATTGAAGAGCCTTCTAAGTCTAGGTTTGGTTCCTGTTAACTTTTGCTGGGCCAAAGACACTAAGCTCCAGGACTCTTACCATGATTTTTACTTTCTAGGACTTCAACTGCCAGTTCCTTAGCATCCTTTGGAAGGGCGTCCTAGGTTTTGACATGCTTGAATGGCAGGAACACCCTTGCCAGCATAGCAGTTGCAGCATAGCAGTTGCTCTATCCTCACTGAATAGTCCTTGGTTTTATTGTTATTTTCCAGGCAAGCTGAAGAAGCTCTTTTGATAGCAGCAGCTGAAACTTGTATTCAGCTGGTTGAGCTTGCCTCACACCCTGCACAGCACCAGGTCCTAAGTCATTACTTCATGGGCTGCTGCATCCTTTTGTCCAGCCAGGTCCCCTGTTCAGTGCTAGCTCTCCAAGATTAGATCAGGGTCATCTAATCCAACAACTGGCCTCTAATGACTGATAACTCATTCCTAGCAAGGACTATGAGATCCAGGCAAACACTTAGCCATATTTTCATAGAGTACTTGCCAGACTTCCATCAGTTTCCAGCTTGATGACTGCCAGGCCTGATGCCTACTCTTGCCAGCTTTGCTGAACTACATGGCTGGTAGGCCAAGCCTCATCCTCCTGCTGTTCACTGTGGAGAGCTAGAGAAATAAACATCTTCATTCTCCCACTGTAAGACTATTTAAAATGATTTCTAAGTGTCATTAAGCAATAACAAGTAGAAATTTTAAGATACATACACTGGAATAATAATAGTGGATAGAAATAAATCGCATTTTAAAATTCTCTTGAGGACAGCTCTGCAGCCTTCAAAAGCAGCTAGATTAACCACAGGAGAACAATTTTCTTAAGTGCTACTAAAGAGAATGATTAAGTTGCCAGTTTGTTTTAATCCCAGTAGAAGTTTAGCAAGACTTTCATAACAAAGTGAACTACATGTTCTTTCAATTTTACTAGATTTCTATAAAAATTATACTGAAGCACTTGAATAAGCTTAAGAGGTTTCAGCATGAAGCTCCCTGTAGTGCTAGGCTAGATGCAGACATGATGCTCTAAGGTGATTCAGTCCAGGGGAAAGAATATAAAGGTTTACAGTAGCTATAAGCTTGGTCAAATAGCAATTTGACCTAAACCTGAAGATGAAATTTTCAAGCATATTATTGGAAATTAATACATTTATCAAATGTAGATCTTTTTTATCTGAAAAGTGCCCAAGGTGATAGGAAAGTCTGTTCAGAAATACCATCCATTTTATTAAAAAGAACAGATGACAGCGAGACACATGAAAAGGAATTGGAGTTCAGTTTACAGTTAGCTCATAAGAGGTCATCACAAGCACCAGAAGTACAGCTATGATACACGATCACTTCACAGAAGCGCTGCTGGCTCTGAGCGCCATGAATTGCTCTAGCAGACTGCCTCTATTACAAAAGCCATCTATAGAGATTTACTGAACGCAGCTCTTCACATGAATGATTTAAAGCCTTGCGATCATCTGCAGTTAAAAAGAACAAGCCTGCTCTTATCAGAAAGCCTTATCTGCTTCTCTAGTTTTGAGTCAGTCAAAATTTAACACAAGCTAAAACAGCAATTGGAAAATGGTAAGCATTGACTGATGTTGAGCAAGTTGGACAGCAGCAATACATCCTTGAGGACAATATACATCATCACAGGTTTCAGACAGCAGGCAGTGGTCGGGGAGAGGGGCACGTATTAGTGACCTCCTTGAGCTAAAGCATGCAGTAACAGCTCACACCCACAAGGCAGAAGCGAGCCCCTCCCAGGAGGAGGAGAGGCTGTGTTTGCGGGTGAAGTGGCTTTCAGGGTGAGGTTCTTTGTTGCTGTTTTGTACAGAAACACAGAATCACAGAATTGTCTAGGTTGGAAGAGACCTCAAGATCATCGAGTCCAACCTCTGACCTAACACTAACAAGCCCTCCACTTTAAATAGTTACTATCCTGTTTCCAGTACCTGCATTTCTCACTAGACTGAAGAGTTTCAGCCTTTCCAAAAGTTTGTTTCTTGAAGTCATGAGATAGTAAGAAATATCCTTTTCACTTATAGGGAATGTGAACTCTGATTACAGGACAGGAACCCATAGGTGCAAAATGCTGCAGAGCAAATAAAGACCAGTCTTTCCCTTACTGTGAGAAAAAAACTTTGAGGGCCTGAAAAACTAGTTATCAGCAATTTGTCTTTCATTAAAATATAAATTATATCTTTAAAAAGATTTTCTGAATTAATTGAAAAAAAAATACTTGTACATTTTAAGTGATTGTAGCTCATTTAATCAATCCTCATCACCACCAAAATTCAAATAACCTAGGAAGTGATCTAACTACTTATCACAAAGATTTGTTGTTATTTAAGATGCAACCCAGAAGCCCCAGAGGTATGTCTTCCAAGAGACCTAAGCCCCCTCACCAACCAGTACATTTATAACAATCGACAACAATCTTGCCCAAATAATTTGATTTTTAAACACTCTAAGACAAGCAACATGGCATGCAACCTCATTATGAGCACTGGCATGAAATATTACTGGTAACCACTCTAACGAAGACATTGTCAAGGGTTGTGAACCAACCGACAAGTGGTGCTCACTATTCATTATGTCTATTACTTGTCAAATGTTGATAATGCCTTCCATGAGCACCCCACCATGGCACACTGCAAGTTTTTTGATTCTACCTACAATTTTCCTAATATTCAGATAGTGAGGGATTTTTAAATTAGGGTATTTTCTCTGTAATTGATACATTAATAATTTAAGTGAATCAGTCAGGGCAACTGGAGCAAACAGGTCCACAAGAAGTCTATGCAACTCAGGCAAACTTTTGGGACTGTAAACTAAGACACAGCTCAACAGAAAGGGGAAGGATGGCCTAGCACTACAGCTCCTCACTCAATCAGCAAATTCCTTCTGATGCCTCCTAGAACCACCTAGAACCACCTCAGAAATTTTACCTTCATTTATTTCAAATAGAACAGCTACCTTGTTCTATTTACAGGCTTTAGTTAAAATTGATCCTAAAACTCTAGAGAAAGTCACACAAGTGATTTTTTTTAAATGCATATGCTCACAACAGATATCGATCTGAAAGCCTGACCAACTTTCTTGGCTATGACTCAAATTTGTCACTTCAGTCCAGTGCAGAATTCGGAGTTATACTTGCATGCCTTAATTCTGATGCTTCTTCACCTCGAGTAGTAGAAAAAAAAAAAACTAGTGATAGCACTGGATTTTAAGTAACATGAACTGTGAGAAAAAACCTTTAAGATCAAATGCAAAACAGGATACAGCACAGGTCTAGCAACCAAGACAGGTCAGTCCTGAAAAATTCAACCCCCAGAAGGTGTCTAACCCAAGAGGATCTGAGGCTTCTTGCAGAAATCCACGGGTATTTCAGCAGCAAGGCTGATGCCTTTCATAAAACACCCAGAGGGTTTAGCACTGACCCTGGAAACAGGTTCCTTTGACTTTTTTCTGGCAGCACTTCCAGCCACCTTGACCCAAGCTGCAGCTTAGCAGTACTGGCAAGGAGGGGTTGGGGACAGGGGAGCAGCCCATTCCTCCTAAGGAAGCTGCATTGCTGTGCAGTGAGAAGTGCAGAGTCCCAGGGCCAGAAAGAGAGCCTGTGACAGTGGGCTGGGTGCACTGAACTCTGAGAAGACCCGTGCGGCAGCCTCAGCCAGGATTGTGCTTTACCAATTAACATTTTAGAGCAAAGTAGTTCTGGGAGCTGGGATTGAAACCAAGGCTGCTCGGTGGGTGTCATAATCAAGGGATTAGTCATAACTTCTCACTTGTATTTCCCTCCCACTAGCACCTCTCTCCCTACCTTTCACAAGGGAGAGAAGCAGCTTTTGGAGAAGGGAGAGCTGTGGCTATGATTACTTAGGGACTGCCAGCCAGTTAAGATAAGCAAAGCACCCAAGCTGCAGGATTCGGGGCTCAGCTCTGCACTTAACGTCCTGACGGGTACCTCCAGGTCAAGCAGAATAGTTTTAGCTGGAAGGGCCCTACCCAGATCATGGACTCCAACCATCAGATTACGTCAGGGCTGACCCAAAATTAAAGCTTATCATCAGGAGCATTATTCAAATGCTTCTTAAACACAGACATGCACAGGGCATCAACCACCTCTCTAGGAAGCTTGTTCCAGTGTCTAACTGCCTTCTCAGTAAATATTTTTTTTCTAACGCCTAGTCTGAACCTACCCTGGCGCAGCTTTGAGCCATTCCCACATATTTTAGCATCAGTTACCAGGGAGAAGAGATCAGCAGCTCCTCCATTTTCCCTCCCCAGGACGCTGTAAGAAAGCAATGTAGTCAGCCCTCAAGCTCCTTTTTGCCAAGCTTGACAAACCCCATGTTCTCTACCTCTCCTCATAGGACATGCCTTCCAGCTTTTTGGCCCTCCTCTGGACATATTCAAGTATCTAACAGCTTTTTTTTTTTTTTAATTGTGGAGCCCAGAACTGCACACAATACTCCAGGTGAGGCCACACCAGTGCTAAAAATAATGGGAGAAACCACTTCTTTTGACCAGCTGGCTGTGTTTAATGCACCCCAGTTCAAAGTGGAGCCATGGAAGTCAAAATGCACCAATTTTACACAAATCAGAGTCTTGGGAGGTTGTTGCTGACTGGAAACTCGCCAATATTATTCCACTTTAACAAGTCTGTAATTCCAAGGGTCTTCTCTCATTCTCTTCTTGTAGTTTAATTTTAGTACCTGGAAAAATTATGGAGATTATCCTGGGTGCCATCGAAAGGCACTTAAAGGGTAATGCAATCATAGAACCAGCCAAGATGGTTTCATGAAAGTCCTGGCTCACTAATTTGATATCCTTATGAGATCACCTGCTTAGCAGATGAAGGAATAGCAGTGAAACTTTTTTTCCCCCCCTGCATTTTAGCAAGAGTTTTAATACTGTCACTCACAGCCTTCTCCCAGATAAATTGTCCAATTGAGATGAACAGATGAAAGGGTTGTGAAATATTGAAATAGTCTGCCCAGGGAAGTGGTTGAGTCACCATCCCTGGAGGTCTTCGAAAGATGTATTAATGTAGAGCTTAGTGACATGGTGTAATGGTGGGCTTGGCAGTGCTAGGTTAAAGGTTGGACTACATAATCTTAGATCTTTCCAGCCTAAATGATTTCAATTCTATGTTCCTCTCCATTTTTGAGAAGCTGGTCCTTAATCCTGGCTAAAAGAAAACAATATTGTGCATAATTGTCAAACTAAGTCAAAGATGGACAGCCTCCCAGTGTTAATCTTGGTGCCTAACATGCAAATAGGAGGTGGCAATCTGCCTGCCTTGCACAGTCAGTAAACCTCAGTCTGCCACATTAATTTGTCATCCATCTACCAGGCTAGCAAAGGTTTTGTGTTCAAGAGCAGGAAGAATCTTCCTTTTCCCTTCTAAAGGAGCATGAATTAAAGATCAAGGTTGTATCCTCTGGGTTTTATTTCTTCTGTGAAAGACCATATTAGGCTTCAACAAATAGACTTATGATGACCTTATGAAATAATGACCAAAGCTCTCCAATTGCCTTACCAGCAGATGTAGAACAAATGCACAGACAGTGCCCCTATTTACTTAGCAGCATGAGATGAAGTTGGTAACAGCAAAAAGTTTAATAGGAGAAAATGAATTTATTTGCATTTTATGAAGTAGAAGCACACAGTTTGATTCAAAAGAGATCCAGAACTTTTAATCAGCTATCAAAGGGATCATGGGCAATAATCCCCAGGATTTTTCTATTAAAATAAATGGAATATCAAAGTATTGGCAAATAAAGCATTCACAAATATCGTCAGGAGTTGGAAATTATTAATTTTAAAAACAAAGGTAAATGATCCATTTACATGACTTGAGTACTTCTCTTAAGAGTACTTCTTATCCACAAGTGTACCTGGCATAAGAAACAGCCACAAGTCTTTGAGAATAAAAACTAGACCCTTGGAACACAGAATAAACTCTGGAAGTACCATAATGAACAGCTGAAAGAAAGGAATGAGGCATTACATACATAAAGACCAAAAGGCATTTATTTTCTCCCTTCCTAAAGCCTAACTTGGCCTCCAGGTAAAACAGAATTGCCATGGCCTATCAGAGATGTAGGTAGCCTCACAAAGTCTATGTAGGTGAAGCATGTGTGACTAGCTGGACAACAGCTCATGAGATGCAACGTAAAAAAGCTTGTTTTAAAAATAGCTTCTAAACCTCCTTGCAGCTCACCTTTAAGTAGATTTAAAGTCTATTTAAAAAACCTACTGAGTGCATCCCCTGCATGTATGTCATGTATTTCCAAGGTGACGAAAAAATACACTGCCTTCTTCCAGCCCATCTTCTCCAGTCCCATTAAATCATCTGAGAATTTTACTTCAGTAGAATTTCACAGGGACAAAAGTTTAGGAAAGATTAGTTTAGGAAAGCGTGCCATTTCTCCATGCCAACTAACCTGGACAGCTTTATTCTGTACTTGACGCTATAGATATATACTTACATATACAGTTTATATCTGTGTTGCTAACTCTTACAGTCTCCATGTCCTTAATATTTGCATTTTTATTAAAGCCACAGCTCTTGCTGTGAAAATATCCTCTTTGTTCCTAATATTTTTTCTCCCTTATCTGCAGGAGGGACAAGACAAATATGACTTGAGGTCTGAAACCCAAATTAAGACAAAACCAGGATGGGGAGAAAATGTGTATATTTTTAAAATCACTCATGACTTCTGGAGCTGACTCAGTTTCACAAGTGCTTGATTTAGCAGTACTTTGACAGTCCCATTTCATTTTCACTATCTGAAAGGAAGAGAGTCTTATGAGCCTTTTGGAGTTGAAAAAGATTTCCTGGGAGAGTTTCTTTCCCTGTCAACTCTGGACACTGTGTTTTGTCAGAAAAACACATCTTCCCTTGCCCCAAACACTAGCTTGATCCTTACAGAAACATAGGTTGGTAAGGAACAAACACCAGAGCTCTTTCTGACCCAGCTGCCATCTTCCTCTCCTACCCAGCCCCTGTTCCCAGGACTTCTTGATTTCTGTACCCTTTCTAAGAAAAACAAGATGGGCATTTGCAGCCTGCTGAAAAGCACTCAGACCACTTCCAAATGTTTCCCTGCAAGAAGCATTTATATTTTCTCCCTTGAGTAAGCCCTTACATTACCCACATTGGATGTCCCTCAGTGTTGAGGAGGACACTAAGGGATGCCCTCTCTACCAACACAGGATACTTTAACCCATCAGCATGCCCTTGAGATGCTAAGGGAACAACTTAACTAGCTGAGTTAGTCCTCACTGCAGCTGTGGAGCTGCACAAAGTGAGCAAGGATAACACAAATAAGCTGTATCAGGTTTATGTGGCAAGGGCTTGGTAGCAGAGGGCTGCAGGGGTGGCTTCTGTGAGGAGTCCAGAAGCTGCCCCACGTCAGAAAGAGCCAGTTCCAGCTGGCTCCAAAAGAGACCTGCCACTGCCCAGAGCCAAGCCAGTGAGTGATGTTGTTTGCACTTCCGTGAGAGCAGATTTAAGAAAGGGAAAAACTATGCTACAGCAGCTGGTGTTCTGTTAGTTATATGCAATAAGTTATATTAATCTCCCTATGCTGAGTCTGTTTTGCCCATGATGACAGTTGTTGAGTGATCTCCCTGTCCTTATCTCAACCCTTGGGCCGTTCTTGTATTTTCTCCCCCTCTCCCTTTGAGGAGGGGGAGTTCAGCTACCCAGCTGAGTAAAACCACCACAGAAGCTTAGCCTGAAGCAGCTCCACAAAAACCTGTCTTCAATGCTGCTTAATATGGCTGAGAAATAAGGCCCCAGATGCTAGTTTTGCACAAGTTATCCAAATAAATTCAGCTGGGATAATTTTTTGCTCCACAAGCTACTATATAGGATGTAGCACATCTGATCTGTAATGGTACCTCTGGCTGCTAATACAGTTGCTTCATTAAGGAAAACAAGTTAAAATTTAAAGAGCCCTGAATATCAAATAAGATAAATGAATCCAAGTCAGAGTTGCTTTTACTATTGAACTCCGGACAGAGACTCATTTCTGTAATACAATGAAAAATATGGTGCAGTGTTGTAGCATCCATGTGCCTTTCACTTATACAAAACAGGTATGCATACAGCTCGCTTCCTGGTGGGCTCTATTTGCTTCTTCCAAGTAGAAGAATATTCTTAAATCATGTAACAGTTATTTCAAACTAAAATACCCCCCCCCCCTAATTTCATGGGAATCAGTACCATAATCCATAGGTATAGCAAGATCACTATTTTTGGGAGGTGGGTTGTCCTACAGTAAACATCTAGTTAGACAGAGAATATCCAGCAAGACTCAGTGATGCCCATAGAGGGGTGACCTCTTGAGAAAATTGATACTTAGGGGTTAGGGTCTCTGCCAGCACTTCTAAATCACACATTTTCTTTGTTGCATCCATAAGCATCTGCTCGTTCCTGATCACATCACTCAAGAGGGAAGCCTTTTCCCTTCCCAAAGATTAAAGCATGTTGAATTATTCTTTGAAATCTTTCTTATTTATTCATTTTGAAGTCCCTCCTCTACAAACACATTTGCCAATTTCCTTTCATCTTGGCTGAGTACATGTTAAGTGATAAGTAGAGCAGAAGACCAAATCTGCTGCTTCAGAATATTCAGTTATTAACAATAATAAAGTCAGACCTATCTGGGGTGACAGCCAAAAGCTAGCAGGTTCTTCTCCCCAAGTCAAAACAAATTGCTCTAAGTTAAGTGTTCCAAAAGCCCAGAGATATTTAGCCCTTTTCCACCAGATTCAAGCACTAAAGAGATTGATTTTAGGGTTCCCCAACTACTCTATGTTTTGATCCTGTTGTGTCTGTGTCCTCTTCAATTTTATTTTTAAAGTGTTGCTATTATCAGCTCTCCTGGGTATAAAGCTAGCCACATTCATGTCTGTGAAGCTGGCATTTTAGTGACAAGGGGGGTTGTGGCAAAGTGGATTTTGAAACACAATTTTAGTAAAAGTTCTTCTTTGCTTTCGTAGATTTCACAGCAAGGTAGAGCTTGCCTGCTTAGAAATATTCTGTTAAAGCCAAGAAATCATACAATCCCCCTCAGTAATTACTACAAATGCACCATAAGAGCCAACAAGTAGTAATTTAAGTTGGTGTCATTTTCCAATTGTGCTATCACTCTAGAATAGTGGGTTTTGAAATTACAATGAGATGTTTTGTCACAAATAAAATGCATGTATTCTCTGTCTGGTGGATAGAAATCCAACATTGCACTAGTTGACTAACAGCTTTAGTGTTAGAAGTTTGGGCAGACCCTATACATCAGGCTTCCTCCCCTGCTGCATGGTATAGATGTGCTAATGAGTGTTGTGATTCAGAGGCCTCTCCCACACTACCACTCTGCTTTATCTGTACTTTCCCTGTCCTCCCAACTTTGGAAGGCTAAATTTTGGGAAACTCTAATCTTGTGCTAAAGAGCTTGGCCAGCATGGAGGAGAGCAGTACCCCTGTTGAAGGTAACTGCCCTATGGAAAGAAATCCCTCCGTTTTCCAGGCACACGGAAATCATACTTAACATTAAAAAACCTCAGTTGAAAAGAAGAAGGACATTTATTTTACTTTAGTATAAAGCTTAACAAAACTGTTCACTGAGTTTAGATAGATACCCACAGAGAAATTATGAACTACATTGGGGCAAGTATAAGAGAGAAAAGCTGCTTATCAAAGTTGAATGAAATGCCTAACCAATTTGATACTTGGCTGTAAAAACGGGACCAAAGTTACATTCTAGCTCCAGACTGTTCAAATGCAAAACTTTGTCTGGGAAGTGGTTTTTAATATATGGTTTAGAAAGTAATAAACTGATTTTATTATTTACCTAAAGACTGTTAGGACAGATCTAAAACATCATAGCAGTCATATCAACTTACGGATGAAAGAACATCTAGTGTAAGCATCCTTTAAACAAGGACTGCACACTGACTTTTCAAGTACAAGATATACTTCTGCTTTTCCTTTCCTGCGTAACCTGGGTCAGGTATTGCTTATATATAATGTTGAGAAATGCTTCAGTGGGAGGCAGAGGATTCAATTCCTCCTGTTTGATGAGATTTGTTGTCAGAATACCTGGGACTATATCTGTGCTAGATGCAAGTCCAGTAAAAAAAAAACAGTACTTCATTCTCATGTTAGTTTCTACTTTCATGAACTGTATTTTTAAAGAAACATGAAGTGCTGTATTAGGCATATGCAAATAACTCACACTGAGAATTTTCTGGTAATACTGTAATGTGTAAACCTACTACTACAGCACTATTTGCTGTGAAAGTCTCAGGTGATTTGAGGGGGGGGGAAATATTGTTGAGTTTTTTGATCTTCAAAACTGATCTTTTGATCTCTTCAGTAGGTCTGATGAACAAGCAGCAGAAAGAATCTCTTCAGTGTAGTATCTCCCTACTGTAGATTGATAGGTCCAATTGCACTGTAAAATTAAGCATGCACATTAAGATGCCAGACTTAACTGCATGAATGAGCTGGACACATCCCATTGTGATGCCCCTACTCTTGGCAAAAGGCAGGGCAGACAGATGAGGCAACAGTATTTTTGATGGCCACAGCAAGCCTACCATCTGAGAGGCCTCGCAATGGAAGTACATCAACGGACTTGGAGCTGCAAGGAAAGCTAAAGGCATTCTCCCTAGAAACTAGGAAGATGTACTGAAGAATCAAGAATCATCACCAAAAAGCTTCAATGAAGAAACTGAATATTACAGTATAAATGGGGTTTCTATTCTTCTACTTTTATATTGATCACCTGTAAAGCACACAAAACTCAAGTATTACTGAAATTTGCCAGAGGTTCTGATGTCTCTAAGATTATTTCACAGCAAACTAATGTCTAAAGATACAACTTAAGAACTTTCCTAATTCAGAACCACAGATGACGCCTACCTGAAAACATGAATGAGAACTAAAGCTATGCAAGTAGAATATGCATCTACTACGGTATAACATACAGATATAGTTCCATGTAAATTCCTACCAGTGCCAGTTGCTACATAAAGATGTTAACAGTCTAATATCCCTTTAAAAGGCGATTTTATAAACAAAGACTGCTTGATGTGATTTCTGCTATTTGTATAAACATCTGTATATTGACTAGATCTCCAAAACTCATCTTCTGTAACATAATAGCTATGTGCTCAGCATCATGAATGAAGTCCGTGCATGTTTTACAAGGCTCTTTAGAAATTACACCTAAAACCAGTTAGACCTAAATGAAAATAGACGGGGAAAATCATATCTCAGCCCAGCAGACAATGGCATATCAATTGCCAGGTAAGTGTTTGTACCTTGTCTAGTTTCACAGGAGCACAATTTCAGAAGGTGGAGGCAGATTCTGTAAAGACCTTTGTAGCCACATGACTTTCTGGAGCCCTTATCCTCTTGACAGAAGACCCTGCTGATGAAAAAGCAGCTACTGCTTTACTGAAACAAAGAGCTATGCGTATAGTCAAAGTTATAGCCTTAGGGAAGTCCTCCAAGAGCATCCCAAGTTGTACCACCACAGTCCTGACACTAGCAAATGCTAAAGTGACCTCAGTTCCACACAAGGGATAAATATTCTTAATTAGCACCTGCACTGTATGATCAGCATTAACAGCTAAGCCAGAGTTACTTCTCCAAGTCATCCCTGCTGTGCAATATAGATGTCACCATCTCTTTCAGATCAAGTCCCTGAGATGCCACCAGTGGAGTGTAGCCTACACTTACAGACAGTTTCAGACTAATCACTCTCGGAGGCTTGTCTGTGGTTCAATGTATTTGCCTGACTTCTCTATTTGTAGACTGCAGTTAAGTGTTTTGAAATGTTTTGATTGTGGCCTGCTCATGTCAGTGTTTACAGGGCTAGACCACAAATGTATTACAGAGAAGAAACAACCCCACAATCCATTTCTACTACCTTTAGGCAGAAAAAACAGAGATCAAGAGACGTCTGGGCTTGCTGCTAATCATGAAGCAACCTGTTTCTTGTTTCTGTATAGAAAGAGCAAGCTGTTCATCTTAGGGCCAGAGACTGACTTCTGAACTCTCTTCATGACCATCACAAACTTTCTGCACCACCTCAGGCAGCTCACTTGTGTCTTTCCATGCCTGAGTGTGCTCAGGAGTAAAATGAGATTTGAAATCCATGCTACTCCCTTTCTGACAAGGGCAGGAAGATATGCCCACAGAAAGCACAGAGCAACAGTTAACACCTCTGGAAGCACATACTTAAACTCAATGAGTACAGCCTGTCCCCTTAGAGTATTTCAAGTTAATACACATCTTGCTCTGCAAAATACACAGTAAGTTACTCTGCAAGTATTCCTGAGAAGTTAGCTTTACAAGACACCCATGGCTAGCAAGAAATGGATAGATAATATCACTTGTAGATCACTTGTAGAAGGTTACAAAATAAGGCTACATAAAACAGAAAAGCACACCTTGTAGGAAAATCCTGCCTGCAGCAAGGTCTCTAGCACAGTTCAACCTTCAGTTGCAGACCAGGTTCTTAAAAGCTATTACATCCCATTTCAGTGCTCAGATTACAGTTTACTACAGCCTGGGTGGTATGAGTTTGAGATGATCTACAGACATTTAGTGGTTTTAATCTATTCAGAAACAAATATCAACACAGGAGGCACTGTTGCCTGCTTCTGACATATAAACTGGAGTCATCTTTGAAACAGTAAAGTGATTTCATGAAAGTACTCAAGCTAGATTCTTTTAGCTTCATTTAATTCTATTATTTAGATCTCCTTTCACTGTATTACCACACTGAACAATCACCTGCACTAAGTTATCTTTTACAATAGTAATTTCCTAAGTTTGTTTTTAAAGACAGGTTTCTCAACTGAATTCAGAGGAAAGCAGGCTGGCCCTATGTCCCAATTTAATTGTAGTTCTTTTAAATTAGTACTTGGAGATGCAGCTATGAAATTAATAAATCCAGAAATTCATGAAATAACTATAGGCTCTCCAAAAAACAGCATGAATGATTCATTGCTTTAGTTGAACTACTTACCATCAGCTCAAACCAAAAAAAAAAAAATTAAAAAAAAATGAAGACAGCAGCTGGTACTTTAAAATCTTAAAAAATGCAGAAGAGAAGGCAGCATTTGGTCTCTTGGGAAAGAAACTTAACTGTAGTGTTCCCTCCCTTAAGGATTCAACTTCTAAAACCAAGAACAAGAAAACATATACTCTTCTGGGAATGTCTAACTCCACATTCTTTTGATAAGGCAAGCTTTTTACTTCATTTTGGTTAAACTGGGGAGTTAAAAAAAATCACACATTGCATTTTCACTCTAGTACTTTAAAATTCAGTCTGTAGGTTCAAAGAAGGGAAAGCAATAACTAAATCTTCTAGGATCTTTCAGAATAGAATTTATCATAAAGTTACTAAATAGATACTCAATACCCAAGCAGTTTAAGGCAGAAAAATGGAGCCTGTAAAACCACCAAGAAGCCTATGTAGACTATCACACAAACAAAACCATTTTTCTCCTAGTGAGCCTGAAGCAGACTATCGTTGTAGCTATCCTTTCTACTGACGAACAACTCGGGGGATCCAGTGCTCCTAGGATGCAACACCCATCCCAGTGCACTAACTGCTCACATGACTGGACACAATTTTTTATCCCAGTCAAGAAAGCTTTTACCACTGAAAAGAGATTTGTAGTCTGAGTAAAACAAACAAACAAAAACACTATTTGCACCTTTTTGTTACTTTAAAAGAGAATGAGTGTTAATATATCACAGAATCACAGAATTGTCTAGGTTGAAAGAGACCTCCAAGATCATCTAGTCCAACCTCTGACCTAACACTAACAAGTCCTCCACTAAACCCTATCACTAAGCTCTACATCTAAATGTCTTTTAAAGACCTCCAGGGATGGTGACTCCACCACTTCCCTGGGCAGCCCATTCCAATGCCTCACAACCATCTCAGTAAAGCTCTTACTAATATCCAACCTAAACCTCCCCTGGCACAACTTTAACCCGCTCCCCCTCATCCACCTCACTACAGCCTCCTTTAATATACTTATAAAGAGCGATAAGGTCACCCCTGAGCCTCCTTTTCTCCAGGCTGAACAAACCCAGCTCCCTCAGCCACTCCTTGTAGGATTTGTTCTCCAGACCCCTCACCAGCTTCATCGCCCTTCTCTGGACTCGCTCGAGCACCTCGATGAAAGACTAGTCAAGTGCAGCAGTGGGAGTGGAGAAAGAAAAAAGAAATGTGTAACTGACTGTGATCAATTAATTATAAGAGCTACCGCCGTAGGACCAGCCAAAAATTCGGAGCCCGTGTGCCGTGGTACCACTGGGTCAATGCCGTGACTCGGATTCGAACCGAGGTTGCTGCGGCCACAACGCAGAGTACTAACCACTATACGATCACGGCGTGCTACCGGGGCTCTAATGTACTTCCTTCCTGTCCTTCTTTATAAGGAGTTGGAATACCTAAGTCTGCAGCAGGCTTCAATTAATAGTCCAAAGGAAGAGGTAAAATTTAACTAAAAGTTGTAGGAGATATAAGAGACACAAGAAGTTAAAATTCAGGAAAACGAGTTAGTAAGTAACCACTTCTAATTAAGAGTTTTGTATCAAATATTAGAGCTTCATACCTTTGGGGCACAACAACCCCAAGCAGAGCTACAGGCTGGGAGATGAGTGGTTGGAGAGCTGCCTGGCAGAGAAGGACCTGGGAGTATTGGTTGATAGTCGGCTGAATATGAGCCAGCAGTGTGCTCAGGTGGCCAAGAAGGCCAACAGCATCCCAGCTTGTATCAGAAGCAGTGTGGCCAGCAGGGCTAGGGAAGTGATTGTCCCCTGTACTCGGCTCTGGTGAGGCCACACCTCAAATAATGTGTTCAGTTTTGGGCCCCTCGCTACAAAAAGGACGTCGAGGTGCTTGAGCGGGTCCAGAGAAGGGCGACGAAGCTGGTGAGGGGCCTGGAGAACAAGTCCTACGAGGAGCGGCTGAGGGAGCTGGGAATGTTCAGCCTGGAGAAGAGAAGGCTCAGGGGCGACCTTATCGCTCTTTATAAGTACATTAAAGGAGGCTGTAGAGAGGTGGGGATTGATAGGGTTTAGTGGAGGACTTGTTAGTGTTAGGCCAAGGTTGGACTAGATGATCTTGGAGGTCTCTTCCAACCTAGATGATTCTGTGATTCTGTGATTCCTATCTATATTTATTCTAGTCCCTTCATAGAAAAGGGCTTTTTTTATTAATGAGACTAAGCAACTATAATGAAGTTACATAAACCATTTACACACATTTAGAAGGAGATCAGAAGCCAACAGTTGTTTAGTTCAGTTCCACCCTACTTTGTACTCAAATCCTATTGCATCTGGTCTGTCACTTGGCCATATTTGATAGTTCATAAATAGGCACTTGTTTCTGAAATTGTTGCTTGTATACTAGACCTGGTTACATTGCTCAGATGCCTCTTAAGGGAAGAGCTAAGAGGAAAGGAGGTGAACACCTTGAAAAACTGTCTGCTTCAGCGAACAGACCAAATCCAGAAGTTAATTAAGACTTCAAAGATCTCTTCTTGTCCAAAGCATCATATCCTCATTGAAGCTGATAGGGGTTTCACACCAAAACACAAAGACTGAGATGAAACCTATTTACTTCCCTATACAAAGGCTTGATGCAAAACTTCGAAGACATCAGAATACAAGCCCAGTTGACCCACCAGTCACTCAGGTACTAACTGCACAGACACCTATTTTGTCTCAGGCAAAAAGTTCTTCTCACCCTGATTAACATAATGCATATATACACCGCTTTTGGTAAACCCAAGATCCAAGCAGGGACTTGGTGACACATCTCCAACCTACTCACACACTTATAGGTATGCTGAGCATTCTTGCAGCAAGAAGGAGGATGAACCAGGAGCTGAGGGCATGCACAGTGAACACAATTACAGAGCCAGGACTAGAGAGTAGTCCCCAGGCCTGCCCAGGACACATGGCCAAAGGCCAGAAGTGACAGCCTGGGCTTAAATGGAGCTCCTGGATCAATGGGCAGAGGTCATCGGGGAGGCCCATACCCCCGTGGAGCTGGTCAAGCCCACTGACACTAACTGATGCCCTCAAGGCTCTGCATACAGTCATTCTGAATTTGTTTTCTCTCTGTTTCTCTTACTCTTGTTCTTGTATTAATTCTCGTTGTCCTCTATCTCAGTCATCTCTTTTAATATATCATCTTCCTACAGAAATTGTTAGATTATCCTTCTCCCTGTTGTCTAAACTACTTCCAACTCTATATCCTCCTGAGATGGAGGGGAGCAGGATTTCACATGGTATTCTGGAGATGGATACATTGCAAATTTGTACAAAACATAATTATTGTCTGATGTTTTGTTCTCCGGTTCTAATAATTTGAGAACATTTGGATTTTGGTATTTTAGTCATTAGTGTACACTGAGCTGTCATTTTGATAGGTCTGTTGAAACCGCAGCAATACTCTAAATAATATTAGTCCACAACCCTTTTTATTAATGCATAAAGCAACGATTGTTTTGCTTTCCTTGGCATTGAATTCCCTTTGCCTTTCCTTGCTGAGTTGGACGGTATTTTGAGGTTCTCCTGCTTGTCCTCCCAGCTAGCCCTCATCTCCACTGCCTTGGCTCATTCAGGGTCCCTAGCAAAATGGGTTCCCTGGCTATCCATTCCCCCTTTCAGGCCATAAGATATATCTGCCTTTCATACCACTAAGGCTAGAAGGGAGCTCTTGGTAAGCACGTTTGGTAAGACAGTTGCAAGAAGCTCCATGACTTGACTCCCAGCACCACAATCAAGCTCTACTGTCGGTCTGGTAACAAGGGATGCAGTGGGGACAGGAGTGATGGGGCACAGAATGGGTACAGATGGGAGGGTGTTCATAAAAGGCCATAGTTTCTTTGCTCCTTACTGGATTAATCCATCTCTGGATTGTCACTGTTTCAGCAGAAGTGATGTAGTGAGGTATAGGAAGAGAGGTATAGAAAGGAGACATTTTTGAGCTCTGGTATATATAGCACAAGTCTGTAGGAACTGTTGCCTTCTATTACCCCAGCAGCAATTTTCCTGGAGCAGGGAAAGTGAGGAGCTTGAGGGCTATATAATTCCCAGGATATAATACATACATGCATACATACATCCTTACTCAAGCGTTTTAAGTTTAGCTTTAGGCTTTACCCTGGAGTAGGCCTGTTCCACATTTCCCATTCCTATCTTTTTTTTTCTTTTTCTTTTTCTTTTTTTTTTTCCCCCCATTTGCCTGTTTGTTTCAATCCCTGCTTTCACAGATCGGTCTCTGCTGTGTTATCTAACAGACATTTACAAGTTCTGGCTCATGTGGGCAGCCCACCCTCTCCTCCAGGTATCAATGTGAGGGCACGAGGCCTCCCCTCTGAGCTTTCAAGTCTCCTCTTCCAGCTCTGAATTCACCCAGGGACAGGCCCCCAGCAGCAACAAAACACCCACAGCCTCAGCACCCAGTCATTTCAGTTGTCCTTGCAGTGCTCTATGCTGTGTTAGTGCTGCTTTAGGCATTATGCTCATCCTCCACAGGTTTCCCATGTCTTTGAAGGCAGGCATAAGCAAAAGAACATTCCCCTACAGCTCTCATTTGTTCTTGGGCTTCTTGGAGCTTTAATTCCTTTGTCTGGGTCAGCCCGTTTTCCTTCTCAGCCCCAGCAAACAGTCTGCTGAATGCTTTCTTTTCACCACAGGTTGCACAACGCCTGCCCTGTTCAGCACACGTAGTCCCCAAGCAGACTGCAGGCTACAGCTGCCCAGCTACAAACCCTGTAATTTACAATTTGCAGTCAAGCACACTGCCAGGCAACAGAGAAAATATCACATTACCCCTCGGCCCCCAGAACGCCCAGCATAGCAGAAAAAGAAATGTCCCTTCCTTACAAGAAGGCCCACAAAAACTTTGTTAGCTCTTCTTGTCTTCTCTAAGAAAGTCACTGCATAAGATCATTGATTGCGCTGCAGAAGTACGCACGCTGGCATGGCTGGCAGCAGCTAAGCCAAGGTACCCAAAGACCTTCTAGGTATGTGGAGCATTTCTTTTACTCATGTTTAGTGCATGAAAAGTTTGCAGGCAAAAAATAAAATAAAATAAAATAAAATAAAATAAAATAAAATAAAATAAAATAAAATAAAATAAAATAAAATAAAATAAAATAAAATAAAATAAAATAAAATAAAATAAAATAAAATAAAATAAAATAAAATAAATAATAAAATAAAAGTTTGCATCCGTCAACTACAGCCAAGCAAAACAGTATTGCCAGGAGCAGATCTTACACATGGAGAGTAGAAAGCTGTTTTACTACATTGCCCATAATCATGCTTCTCAGCTGATCCTATCAAAGCACTAGAAAGTTATGTTCATAATGTGAAGAGATATAGAATGGAAACAAGCAAAGAGTCATAGGCTGAAGACAGATAATGTTAATATGCTCCTGCTCACCTAGCTCTCAGCTAGTGAACTCCTGCCATGAGGATGATCTGGCTGTTCTTTTCCTTAACAGATAATCACTGAAACCTCTCTTTACGTGTCATCTATTTCCCAATCCTGGCAATGCTGATTTATTTTTTTTAATAGTTCATATGCTCATACAACAGGATTTATTTACTCTCTTTCAAAAGCTACTTCAGGATGAAGAAGTCATATAGAACTTCAGTCTCCATTATCTTCTATTAATTTATTTTCTTTTTTCCAATTTGTATATCTTGCACCAATGACACATCCTTCACATCACTTCTTTAGCCCTTTTGCCAGAGCACAATGCTATAGGTATCAGATGCTTTCAATATAAGGGATTTTAAAGGATTTTATTCTAAAAAATGTCTTAGGTATTTAAAATTATGTTTTCCTCTTTCATAAACTACCTGACAGTTAAGCAACATTTCTCTAGTAGTAGAAGGCAGCTACTAGTACTGTTGCAGATCTGGTTTTGCTTTTCTACTCAGAAATTGCAGTATTAGGAGAAGGACTGGAAACATCCACTGTTGTAATTACATTCATTATCAGGAACAATGTCTTTGATGAATTAAATAAATCTTTTCTTTTAAACACAAAATCACCCAAATATCATCCATCTGTTTGAGAGACTGCACTGCAGTTTTCCTCTCTGAGATGACACCTTTTGGTCAGGCATTGTAACTTTTATCTTTGCTGCCCCATAAGCGATATTCTCCTTTGTTGAGAGCATTCCTGAATAGCTGAGAAATGGCTTTATGTGCATTGTATAGGCAGCCAACATCAGCAGTACCCACAACAAGAACGGAGAGGGCAATGTTCAAAGACCCGATTGTAGGCAGGGCTTATGAACACAATTTCTACCTACATGTCATCATGTTCATGACAAAGGCTAAAGAAGACACCAAAAAGACAAATCATTCCCTCCATAAACAGGTTTTATATCATATATGCAGCTGTAACGTAAAATAGTTCCTGGGAATAGAGAAAAAGTAGCCTATGCTGCGACATCCTCCAGACCTTCCTTCTCTATTCTTTGCTGCTGCTGCTCTGTCTCTTCAGTATGGAAGCTCAGTTGCAAGATGGTGCAGAGGAGCAGAGAACAAGATGTACAAGAGCATCCTCTTTATTTACTGTGAAACAGTAAGGTGCTACCATCCCCGAGGAGCTTAATGTCTTCAGTGACAGATGCCCAAGCAGTAGACATCAGCTCACAACACATTACCTCTGAACAAACAACCAGGTGGTTATTTCACTGACAGCTTATGTTCATCTCTGTTGTTCATTTGCTGAGTAAGCTGTCAGAAATACAGCCCTCTGATGCTGTGAGCCATGCCAAGTCAGTATAGTCTTGTGCTCTAACGTGAAAGAGAGAGGAAGTATTTTCTTGGTCTTCTCTTTCAGAAAAATATTTTTATTTTACTCTATTCCATAAATATTTCAGAGATGTGCAGGCCAGTTTATGTGCTTAAAACCTATGGAGCTGCAGGATTCATCACATCAGGCACGAAGGTCAGGCTACAATCAGTTGCAGGCAGCTGTTTGCTTGATATGGAGGTAGGCATGAGTGGCTCTGTGCACAGGTATCAGGAGAGAAAAGTAACAGAGCAGAGGCTGCACAGACTGCTGAGAGACCTTACTGCTTTTTTAAACCAAGATTGCTGCTTGGTAACTAAGTTAACTGGCATTTTCTGTAGGGCTGTGTTTCAGCTAAGGACAGAAACATCCTAGTTTGTGATAAATTAAGCATATTTGATTCAGACAAAAGACAGGCTTGCAACTTCCAGCCTGGATGGCAGGCATTTGCCTTCTAATGTCCCTCCCAAAGTAAAATCTCCTATGTAATTCCAAGCAAATCACCTCACCTACACCCTTTCTTCATCTCCTACCCACTAAACCGTAACCACGCCTGCATCTTCCTATCACAAAGCGCCCCTGCAATCCCTGATGTGTTTTTTGTGCTTATTGGGCCCCACCTAAAATGCTTTTTAAAAGCACAATGATTTTTAAGTTCTCTGACAAAAGGCCAGGAAATGCTAAATTACTGCTTCTAATTAAAGACCAATTTATAAATGTGTTATTTGGAATTGTGAGCATGTGCAGTTCCATTCCTCAACCTATTAACCTACATTATTAATAAAAGCATGCAATGCCATGGCAACTGGCTGTGAGAACAACAGTGCTAACCAGTAAAACAGGGATGCATGTGTGCATGTATGAATGTGAATATATGTATTTAATGCTGGAGATTAAGTGTCATCAGTAATGGTACGGGGTAATTTGGTAACTAGGTTCTCATTATTTACTTAAAATCATACAAAATTATATAAAATGCACAAGTACAAAATCAATAAATTCCAATGCTTAGGGAATCAGCCATTTCCTTCAACAAAAGACCCTGTAATGGTTTCACATCCCTTCCCTCACCCTTTTAAGCAATGAGACAGTTTGCCAGGGTGGAACATGATGCCCAGCACAGCATTTTCCTTGGTGACTGATACACTTTGAAGGGGACTACCATCAGCTCCTGTGCACTTGCTATGTATTTGTATTTGCCTTGATGCAGTGGTAAAGTTTATCTGGAAGAAAGCCAGTAGGAGAGGTGTGAGGGAAGGGTCTGTGCTCCGTGCCCTGATCTTCTGAGTCTGGAAGGTCCTTTCTGTATAAATCCAATCAGCGGGAACATTGACATTCCTCTTCTGTGCAAACGCAGAGGCATTTCTTCTGTCTCCCACTCCGGTTAAGCTGGAGTGAGCGTTTTCAGCCAGCAGCGATACACAGAGGGACACCTACTTAAAAAATCTCCGTGTGGTTTTGAGCTGCTCCTAAGCCACTTAGGGTTCATGGCCTGTGCTCTTAGCCTTCACTGTTCTGAGAAGGATATAGCCCGCATGAGGCCGGAGTGATAAGAGCACAGACTAGCTCATTCAGCAGTGTCCTCGCACTCCCTCCACCAGCGTGAAGCAGCTCATACATCACTGCAAGCAATGGTGATGAGGAGAGTGAACACCTCCTCAGCATCTCAATTTGTCCCATGCACCGAGGAAGGATGCAAGGCTGCAGCTTGAGCAGGATCACATGGATGAGGATTATTTGTAGTTCACTGCAGCATGAAAACCTGGAGAGGTATGCCAAGGATTTTCATATTGCTGATTACTTTTCAATTGAAATGCTGATTTCTTTTCCATCTCCCTCTCCTGGGAAGGATCGGAATACCCCTAAAAAGCAGTATAGTGACACCCCTTCGGACCAGAGACTTCTTACTTATTCCCCAGATCAAGTACAGCATGATCAATTGTATCTTGCAAACATGAATGTTTCCAGGCCTATCCATAATAGTCTTCATGCTCCTCCAATTCTTGTCCTACAGGGATGCAACATACAAAATTTTGCAATGCACATTATGGAGAAGGAACATTTCACTACTTAAAATGGGAAGGTAGTCCCCAGTTTCTCCAGAACTTGTCAAACATTAACATTTTTTAACACACACTGTCATGAGCTCAATTCAAAATGGCAGCCTCAAAAACTAAATTTTATATTCAACTACCATGTTTAAAGCTCATTAAGTCAATTTTTCCATCTATTCTCTTCTATTTTGTAGATCCAGGTACTTTCAATAGAGACATTTGAAGATGTTTTCCCCTTCTGCCTCCCCGCTGCCACAGTTCATAAGTTTTGAGAGTTTTGATGCAGTGGTAAATGGGTGGCATTACAGACCACTGAGAAAATATAGTTTAGCTTCTCTTTTACTCAGAAATAACCTGATCTTCAAAAGCTATTAAACTGTGGCACATGCTTTTCATTCCTGCTACAGAAGCCTTCTGCATAACACAAAGCAAGGCATCTGATCGCCCTGTCCCTTCTCTGTATAAGTATGTCCCTTCCTACTCTGTGATGTTCTCTTGGGCATGGGCTGTGACAGCACCTAGCTCTCTTCTCAGCTAGGTTCTGAGCAGGTCCCCACACCCAGTTAGGAACACACAAAGTTACACGACACCTAAGAGCAAACCCAATAATAATCTGTCACAAACAGAAAACATGCACCCTTATCCTTCACCATTCAATTGACTGCTCCATACAAAACATTCTTTGACATGGACACACTCAGCCCACCTGTCCTCTTGTAGTAGGGAGGCTATTGCACCACTTTGTGTAAAATAAGTTGTCTTGAGCAGATTTAACACAAGCAGATGCAGTTACCTACAGAAAATCTTGCCCACCGATCTGTTAGATATGAAGGTGAAGAAGGTCCCCTCCCTTGCATGTCAGTCTGCACAGATGTGCTCATGTTTTCACATCCAGCTTTGCTGAATTTAGAGAGGCTCCTTGCCTGGACAGGGCCACCCCACAAAGATCTCACTGCAGAATCAAATTCATGGAGAAATCCAAACAGCAGATCCTTGCATGGGTGAGGCATGGAGGATGAGATGAGGAGTGTGGAAGTGTCTCCACACCCATTTCTTGCACAGGGATGAAATACAAATAATTGTTTTCACTTGGGATTACTGTTAAATACACACAACTGCTTTGACTATTTAATTTCTGTGCAAGGAACAACTGGAACTGTCAAAAAGGATTAACAGAAGTGGGTAAAAACTGAATTGCCTCCAAGAGAAAGGTTCTCAGACAAAACCATTTTTCTGTAGGTAGTTAAAGAAACCATTAAGACCATGACCTACAGAGTTTCCAAGCTACATTGTTATGCCCTGAATGTACAGTCTGCCCTGGCACAGGTCACGCTGTCTTTTGAGGGAGGTCAGGATAGTTGGTTTGTTCCCCAGGGGCAGCTCCAGATGCCAGTGTGAGGCCCTAAGGGCTGGAGTGTCTGCTAGTAAACCCTGCTGGTCTTCACCAGACAGTGACTCACGGGTTTTGTCTGGCAAAAAGAAAAAAGAGGAGTCTGGTTTTATGCTTTGGAATTGCATACCCTGGCCAAGTGGTTTCCTTAACTGTGCCTGCGTGGGGCTGACACTCAGCAGACACATGTTCTATCATATATGCTCTTGAGCTACAGCCAACTCGGTCCCACCACTCAAATCCAGCTCACTTGCTGAGTATATGTTATATCTCAACATCCATGTGTTTAACCACTGGTGCTACTGAGGCATATAAACATGAATTCTCACTAGCAGGGAAGCTGCCAATGCAGAGCATAGGAACAGAAAAGGGATGTGCAGGCTACGACAGGTAAGAGACTATTTTACCTACAAGACACTGCAGGTACAAGAAGATTGCAAGACCAGTTGCAGTCCCTGCACAGCAAAGCTGGTCAGCAAGAGACAGAAGTGCCATACAGACATCTCCAAACTAGCTGCTGTCACATACCCTGTATTTATACTAACTTGTTTTGGCAGCATGGTCCTTTATTTTGCCTGATGCACAGGGCTTAAAGGAAGGGACTCGACATGAATACATTTCCACATACGGGGTTGCTCTGACTCTTCCTTATGGATATACCAAGCAAGTTGTCTTTGTGGAAAGTACATTTGCAAAACTACATTACATTTCACCAGTCTTACAATCTAGCAAATGAGAGCTGATGGTAGTTCTCAGCAGCCTGCCTTCCAACCAGAAGTGAAATAATAGCACATCTCAAGTGTTTCAAAAGGAAAACGATGCCTTTTACTAGTGACCGTGTACTCTAAGATGAGTGCTGCTTTGATTTTCCAGAAAAAGAAGGAACTATGAGATGGTTGCAGTCATTTTGTTTTCTGAAATGAGACTTGTCATGGTATTAAGCAGTACACCTGGTAGCAAATGATAACTGGATCAAGTCCTAAAAAAGACACTAATTTTAGAGTGTCATTGTCATGGTTTAAACTAAGAATTGCCACAAAACCAGGTGTCCAGAAATACCAGCTGGGAGAGGAGGAGGAGGAAAGTGTGCATCGTGCCCAGTTTAAGCCCATAGTGTCAGGCTTTAAAATTAGGACACAAATGAGGGTGAAGGCACATAACACTGTAAGATATCAATACTGGTGCTGCATTTATCCAAAGGGAAGTCATTGCAGATTCACATAAAGGTAGGAGGTTCAACTTTGGGACTTGGGCTGATGCTATGACAATAGACTGGACCACAGATTTTCCTTGGACAAGCCAGCTGCATGCTCCTTTTCTTAAAGCCACACCTGTAAACAAAGATGCTACTTCTCTGACTCAGAGTTTGAGGATAGGGACAGGGATTTTTGCACACATCAGACTTAAAGTCTCAGGGAGAAAGAGTCAGGAGGGTGACACAGGTCTGAGATGAAGTGACTAAGGATGGGGAGAGGGAACTCGCCACTGCATTGAACATAAATGACGTGGCTTCCAGGAAAAGGGGGAAGCTTGCCAGGGCTGTGCTTAAACAGGTGGCTTAAAAACACCATCTGTGATTTCAACTGCCAGTGCTGAACCAGGATGAACTGCCTTTTGGGAGTGTATGAAGATTAAAAGCTGTTTATGATGCTCTGGAACTACGATAGCAAAGATCAGCCAAGACACTTTTCGACCTTTTCTGCACATCAGTTATGCTTTGTTGCTGTGTCACCGAGCTGCGTCACAGGGAAAGGCAGCAGTTGTAACAAAGGTGTTGTCATAGCACCAAGCATTGCAAAACCGGTGGCCTAAGGGTATAAAAGAGGTGGGATTTGAAGAAGGAAGTAATACGTTTTATTACCCAAGTGGGGTAAAGTTGTGGAAGTGGAGCAAAAAGCAGACAAACTTCCAAACACTGAATTCCACAGCAGAGGTCATCTGTCAGAGCCCCCAGGGCTATGAAAATCGTGTGGCAGGACAGGGCTGTGACACAAACTGCACTTTTATGGCCATGGCAGCAAAACCGAGGACAGCCGGTCAGGACTGTTGATTTGCATGACCAACAACACGATCATTTCTCTAAAAGCAGTTGTAAATGAAGGACACAGCTCAAACTGGTGGAAGTCCTTCGCTTTGAGCACAAGGGTGTACAGCCTCTGAGAAAGCAGATGTTGCACTGGGGGGGCTCTGTTGAAACTAATAATGACTTTGCAATGAGTTTAGTAGCTGTGCATAAAACCAATCTAATAGAACACATCACATCTAATTAGATTTTCAGACTCTCGTGTATTCTGTGAAAGTCTCCATCTTTTTAATCATTAAGGGCCACATGTCGGAGGACAATTCAGGTGAGAAGGGTATTTCAGGTAGGGGAAAGATGAGTTCTCCCAGCTGGGGCTAAGAAGGTGGGCTTGAAGACAGCTGTATTTTGAAAAAGTTCCTAATGAATTGAAAGGGATGAGATTTCAATCGCCTGCCCCTCGTGCAAGGTTTCATATGAAATGAAGGGAGGTGGGAGCGAAATAATAAAACCCACACACAGCATTAAGGACCATGGTGCAAACACTGAAAGTGTTATTAACCTGTTAACCAAACATGCAGGCTCTCATACAAGTGTCTAAGCCAAGGGAACAAAGTAATTTACCTAATTAAAACCTGAAACTTGACAACTTTTTACTTTCTTGAAAGCCATGAGCGCTCACAGCACCTCATGCTGTTTCAGTAGCTAAATTGCCTCAGGACATAAAAAGCTTTAAAAAAAACACAGGCAGGATAGCTTTGAAATTTTAAGCTGCCCCTATAAAATAAGAACAAAGCAGATGTAAAGCAACACATTTCTGCAGCTTTTAATTTCATTTTCTTTTTTTTTTTTTTTTAATTTTTTTTTTTCAGTTCAACTGGAGCAATGTTTGGCTCTCCTTCTTTGTACAGTCCCCTGAAATCCTAAACTGTGTGACATGGAAATTTATGTTTCTTCAGGCCTGCTCTTTTATACAAAGCCTCTAGTATTGCCCAGTTAAGGCTGACTGACACTTTGCGTTATAGGACACAGTTGCTTCTGGCTTTGCCAAACATTATCCATTTGGAGTGATATCGCCTCTGCTGAATGTTTGCCGCAGGTTGATTATCTTTAATAATAAATTAAATAAAATAAAATAAAAAATCAGTCAAAATGGTTCATCTCTTTCTAAAGAAAATACTGAAAGAAATACTGGTTTGGGCATCAGAGGAATACAACTTGGGTATATTTTTTTCTTTGAAATGCTAAGGTGACTTGCTATTTTGAAACAGAAAATTGAAGTTTGGCAGGGAGAGCTTTTGAGTCAGGCAAAGAAGAAAACCTGGCCAGGTTTCAGACATAGAGAAAATAACATTTCAGAAGTTCAAATTGCTAAAAATTACACTCCTGACTGAACATGCAGTGCCCCCGCATACAGCCAAGCTGCCCAAGTGTCATCCTGCTGGAGGATTACTTGGGCAAAAGCGGCCTTTCCCGTAAGCCCAAGCTGGCGTGGAGGCAAGCAGTGGAGCGGAGCCCAGGCGCGCTGGGAGCCGGTGGCCAGGGTCCCAGGAGCTGGGAGGAGGGAGCCATCTGGTTCAAACACAGATAACAAACCCCATCAGGTGGGAAGTGGAGGAGGGTACTAAAATAAGGAGTGAAATGAGGACTAGGAAAGACAAGCCACCATTTAAAGCAAGGTGGAGAACGAGACAGGAGGTCTAGGAGGCGCAGCAGGTCTGTGTGGTGGCAGATTTCTGGCAGAGGAAAGGGAAGGAGATTAGAGCTGAAACTGCACTGAGACTGGGGCTAATGGCAAAGGGAACGAGAGATTAGGACTCAAACAAGTCATTAGTTTTCTGTTGCTGATAATTTAACCGAGTTTGGATGGATTTTCTCAGGGACTGTGATGGATGTGCTACCTCCTGACAAATCTCAGGTCTCTGCTCCAGAAAGCAGGCTTGCAGCAGCCGGACAAAATGCCTGCAGCATCTTCACCGAGTATCAGTTGGGTCTGTTTTTGCTACATTGTCAGCAGGTTTATTGCGACCCTGGAGGATAATGCTTTCAAAGCATGTTAAGACTCCCCGGCTATGTTCCTCTGTCCATTTGCAAGGTGTACCAACCATTTGATGTTTTATATTCCTATCATAGGTTATTAAAGGCAAGGGCTGGTTTTGGTCACATGCTGAAAGTCAAGTATGAAAAGTCCCATCTCTGGGTTTCTAGGTGCTACTGTAATAAAATCTCTTTGTAATGTACCCGTGTTTCTTGTCATTCTGCTCATTTTAAGGTTAAGGTGTGGCAACAAGGCCGCGTGCTAACCCCTTCTGGGCACTGATTACCATGAAGATTTATTGCACCACGATTTGTAACTATTTTTTTCCATCTTCCAGCACCACTTTCAGGCAAGATTTGCCCACTGACGGATTTCATACACCACTCATATTTTAGTTTACTTTGACTTTTTCAGAAGTTTGTTCATCCTGCTCTTTAACAGCACAACCAGCCATAGAAGTTGCACTGGGGAAGTCAGAGAAGCACTTTTCATGCCCCATACAAACTGTTCTGTAACTACACTTCTCACTCCACAAAACCTTTTAAAAGGTTTAAACTTCTTAAGCAGACAAGTGGCTCGCTCTTCACCAATACACAATAGCATGAGGTCAACACAACACTTTTGATCTCATGCTGGAGAAACGTGGATTGATTTCTGGGAACGCCTTCAAGCCACGGCACAAAGTTTTCCTGAAGTCTCATCAAATGATTTATTGCACTGACGCACCCAGCTCGTTAAAACTTGTTCCTCCATCTTTGAGAAAGAGGACCCTTTACTGTTAAATTTATATCTGATAGTTTCATCCCACCTATAGAAGGCCTATATTTTATTCAGTGCAAGAGAATCTCCTTTTAAGTTTTGATGATTACTGAAAAAAAGAGCCAGAGAACTCAGTGTTAATAGGCAAAACGTGTGGTCAAGCACAGAATCTGAAGTCATATGGCCGACATATGACGATTTCTGCCAGGAGTGCAGTGTGGTATTTTTGTAGGTTGGTTTTAAATGCCTTTGTTTTCTTCATCCCTAAAACCTCTGGCATTTTCATGGGAAAAAAAAAATAAATAAAAATAATATGTTACCTGTAGACATGATACCGTCACTTTAGAGACCCTGAGACTACCTAACTAGCAGCTTCTCTCGTCTCAAGTCCATTCATCCAATGAGTTTTTGACACTATTTTGTACTCACTTTAAACAACTTTACATAAAACGACCTTCCTGTCACTGTTTGTTCCCTTCAGACCATTTCAGGTTTTAATAAAGACATACTTCAACAAAATGCATCAGATAGAGGCTTGAGGGTACAAATGTTTAAGGACAGAACAGATTAAAATGAAAAGCCAGAACTCCAGGATGAGCAGATATAGAAAAAAAAGGAGTAATATGCCAAATTTTCAGAAAACAGAGCTCGATAGCACAGTTCCCAGGTACCTTTGGGCAATTTCTCAACCTGAAGAAGAAGTTGCTTCCCAGCCACAGACTTCCAGGAAACTAAAATAAAATAAGCTGTTGGTTTATTTTTCTACAAGGGCTCCTGTAGAATAAATATGCCCCCAGTCTGCAGAAAGAAGCATAGAATAGCATAGAAGTGCATCCCTTTGGCTCTTGGTGCCATGTGTTACAATGCTCTGCTAAATATAACACCTTCCACATCCACATGGGACAAAGATTATCTACTAGGTGACAGTCGGCAGTCAGCAGGCAGCCATCAGTATCCATCCCTCATTAACACCTTCTAAACAATTGGCCCAGAGGAATATGTATTTCCAAGGCCATTAAAATCTTAAAAAATATGCAAAGGATTAACATCAGGATAGAGCTGAGACTGAAATTAGTGACCTACTGAGGGGAAGGTGCAGCGTGTGGCTGTTCTTCACTCCCTTCACTCCCTGGTGGGGACACCGGGGATAAGGTGGCATTATTGGCATGGGAGATGAGGAAAGAAGTTGAAGAGGAAACTAAAGTGAAACCCACAGGAATTTGGGCTGCATGAAGTATACATCTGACAGAATTGCTTGTTTTTCAACTCAGGACAATGAAACTCTTCTCCATGTCTTCCAAGTGTAAAAAACTAGCCTGGAATGAGGTGTTCATGGGCGGATGTGCACCGTACGTGAATGTGCAACTTACAGAGGCAGGGTGTGCTAGAAATCTCTCTGAAGATCAGAGAGTATTTGCTCTGGTTTTGGTACTTGTCTCTCATTAGCAACGTTGGGCTAAAAGAAACAGTAGTCTGTCTAAATCCTGCTCCTAAAGATCTCAAACTAATCTGAACTAAGAAAATTCAATCCTCTCAAATCCTCCTGATGCCATTCATAACCAAGAAATCAGGTCCTGAGGAGGGATGCTATACAAGATAGCCAAAGTCATTAAATAAGATTACCCTGGTGCCTGCTTTATGAACTCTTGTCTTTCATCAGCTTCATTAATATTGTCCTGGCTTGTCTCCCTTGTAGACAAGCTATTTTTCAGGGATAAAAGAAGTAGATTATTTATTGACTGATCTCCACATTTATTTTTGCCATTCACGTATTTTTAAAAGCAGCTGTTTCAGCATGATAACACAAAGAAAAAAAAATCTCTTTCTCCACCCCTGCCCCATCAAATGTGACCACATCTTTGGATCTTCTTAAGTCATTTCTGAAATAAGGTAATAATGAACTCCAGTCACCAGCTAGGGGAGACTAAACAAAATCCCCAGCCAGGTGCAAGGCTTTGCTTCAGTAATTTTTACACTGTAAGAAAAGGTGTACCAGACAGTCACTCTCAATCCCATAATACTTTCTTAACTGAGCTCTACCTCCTCCTGGCCAAATGTCTGGGTAATCACAATCCATAGTCTCTGGTGAAACATACACTTCTCATTACCAAGATTTTGTTAGGATTTTCTTAAACTGTTTGGAGGTTTCAGTCATAAATGTGCACTAGCAGATCAGAGTGACACTTTGCCAGACTCATGAATTAGACCATACATTAGCTTTTTTATTCCAGTGCTGCAGTCACCTGGTATAAGGTTTTCAAGAGGGATATTATTAAGAACTGCTACACAAGTCCCAAATATTTTGTGGTACTGCAGTGCTGTATAATAGCACATTCAAGTTAGGGACACATATGGTATTTTTATTACACATGGCTAAATGGGCTACTTGAAACAACCAGCCTTCTGCCTTACAACCTTCCCTGCTGCTGAGTAGTATGTCAGCAAGGGTAACAACACAGGAGATGTTTGTCTCTCTTACTCTCAATGCTCTCTGTTCTTCTTCACAGTCAAAACGTCCTCATTCCTTTATCTATATGGGATTAAGCAGAGGATGAGTTACTACTGCAAAAGTATGAGAGTTTGATCCCACTGATCACCTTCCTCCACCTAGTAGTTGTGATTAATTTCTACATAAAAACTGTTAAGCAAGATAAGTTTCAGTTCTCATAACATTGTTCTAGTCCATCTGTCAGAAAATACCCAGGACTTCCAAAACTCAAGTGCATAAAAATATATATATATATATGTCTGGTAATGTTTGTTATATACTCCTTACCCTTACCCCATAGAATTTATAGGCCCATAGGGGACCAAAACCAGAAGATAACCATTACAATAATTTTTTTCTCCACTTTAGAAAAAAACAAATAATGCTACTCCCTTTTTATAATTTTCTGATCATTCCCCAAAATCTCCATGACTTTGCAATTGGCACTAGCCCAGTAAGTTCATCAACCAATTCCCTTAAATCACCATTTTTTTTTAATTTATTTTATTTTTATTTTTTTGGCTGACATTGAAGTTCATAGACTCTTACTCAGCTCTGTTTGCTACTATGGTGTGACAAATTCAAGTCATCGATTCAGAAAAAGGAGCTCCTCCTCTGCAAAGACCATCCACTTCCTTCAATATTTGACATATAGCTTAGTTCTTCTTGCATTGTAATTAGTGCGTGACTTGTACAGCAGTGGTAGAGCAGTGAAGGAAGTGAATCAGTTTTCAATGCCTAGAATCCTTTGGAACATCTTATCCAGATACAACTTTCTGAAATATCTCTGACCAGCTCTTGTAAAACAGTATCCAGGTTCTTTACCATCAATGTCTCCTAAAAATTTTCCAATGGAAAGAATGACTCTCGGTGGTGAATTTAAGTTGGCTAGCAGGTTTAAAAATCCGTGAATTACCTTCTGCCAGTTCTTTAGAAGTATTCCAAGGGACACAGATTTATTAACATTGATCTACACCTACTCCAGACATGATCGTGTAACATGCAGATACAGATTATTGATGGCAGTGATGGCTCAACTGCAGAGGAAAATCTACAGTGATGACCAGCGCAAATGCATATTGGAAATTATGGTCCTGGATTAGAACAAGATTTTGAAATGTTCATAATTTGACTGTTTATGGATATCCTGTGTTTAAATGGGAGAACATTAAAATAGTGTATTTAGACTGTAAATACATAGGTCACACACTATGGTGCTGGAAGTCAGGTGAACAGTCAGCTGATGGGCTGGGCTCAAAGTGTTTTAGTAAACAGTGTTACATTAGGCTGGCAGCCAGTCACAAGTGGGGTTTCCCAGGGCTGAATTTTGGGGCCAGTTCTCTTCTCTTTGGGGCCATGTCCTGGGGCGCATCAGGCACAGCACTGCTAGCCTGTCAAGGGAAGGGATTGTCCCCGTCTACTCTCTGCTGTGTGGCCTCACCTCAAATATTGTGTGTAGTTTTGGGCACCACAACATATGAAAGGCATAAAACTATTAAAGGGTGTCCAAAGGAGGGCTACAATGATGATGAGGGGCCTAGAGGTCAAGACGTATGAGGAGCAGCAGAGGTCCCTTGGTTTGCTCAGCCCCGAGCAGAGCAGGCTGAGGGGAGGCCTCATGGCGGCCTGCAGCTCCCTCACGAGGGGAGCAGAGGGGCAGGCGCTGAGCTCTGCTCTCTGGGGACAGCGACAGGACCCGAGGGAATGGCATGGAGCTGGGACAGGGGAGGGTCAGGCTGGGGGTTCGGGAAAGGGTCTGCACCCAGAGGGTGGTGGGGCACTGGGACAGTGAAGTGGCAGTTCCCCAAGGAAGTAGTCATGGCACAGAGCCTGCTGGAGTTTAAGAAGCATTTGGACAACCCTTTCAGGCATAGGGTTTGATTTTTAGGTGTTCGTGTGTGGAGGCAGGAGTTGGACCCAATGATCCTTGTGGATCCCTTCCAACTTGGGATATTCTATGATTCTGTGATAATACTCTAGATCGCTTTGCTTAAAAAAGCAGTGCAACCAAGGTGCACCCCTGCTGGGCGCAGAGTCCATGCAACAGCCAAGAAGCAGCAGGCACTCTTTCTGAGAATAGACCATGAATGGTAAAGCAGGATATACCCAAGTGTGTGAGCTCAGGCACGAATGCCAGGCTGTCACTGCACTTCTGCATTAATGTTTGTAAATAAGGAGAACCCTAGTAGATGCAAAATGTCCCTAATGGCAGCTGTGTGCATGCAAATTCTCTGCTGCTTTGCGTTGTCAGCCTTGTTCTGGTATCTGAGGAAATGCCCAAATCCGTCTTCTGTGATTGCTGTGGCTGTCCTGGGCACAGGGCAGGATGGTGGCTCTTGGCTAGCCTTATTATGAACCTAAAAGCACATGCAACATAAGGCCAGCTTCTTTTGGCTCCTGCTATTCCAACAGGTCATGGAACTGAGAGCTCCTCCCCACCCAAAGATAACGCATCTCCCTCCTGCTCTGCCTGGAGACAGTGATGAGGAGGCAAGTACAGGGTCACAAGTGCTTGTTGCATGAATTTGGATAAATCGCTTAATTCCTTCCCCTTTCCTCCCTCTCCTCTTTCTTCCCCAAATGCTTTAACAGCTATAATTAGGACAGTGTCAGTGGGAAGTGGAAGGTTTAACGTCTTAGCACCATCTTGACATAGGCCAAGTGCTGCTACTTTGATGCCAAAAACCCACAAAAGAATAGCAGCTCAGGGTTAAAAAAAAAAAAAAAAAAAAAAAAAGACACAAAATATAGTACACTGTAAAACACTGTTCTAAAAGCTATATACTTGGGGAGTTCTTCTTTCTCCTCTGGCACAGCCCTGCCATATAAACTAACTTCATGTTTCAGTCTTATTAGAGTAGGGGCCAGATAAACTAAAGAAATTGTTTCAGAAGCACGGATTTACTAGTATCACCACCGTTCCAGTGCTCTCCTCTAATGCACCAAGGCTTGTGTTGCACCTATTTAAATTACACTTTGATCACTGAGGGTCCTGAATGAAAAGTGACGACAGACATTCACAAACAGCAGCTTCACAGTATTGTGGTTTGTGGGAAAAAAAAAAAAAAAAAAAAAAAAAGGAAAAAAAAAGTCTTTAATGTTACTGTTTTCTTCTGCAGCTTGTAATAAATGTACTTACTTATATTAAAGTATATAGTATAAAATAAAAGTAAAATATATAATAAAGTAACTAAGTGCATGCTAATGTTAATATTATAATCTCTGAAATACAACCTCTGTACTGACTTCTCATATCTACATCTTCACCTGATTTTTTCCCCTTCTGTTGTTTCGTCCTGGACATCCTATGACATCCTATCATAGCAGACATGTAGCTCATCTGCCCTATTACCCCCTCTCTTTTCTGCCCATGACGGTATAAGCCATAAGCTATTTGGCTTTTCTTTTCCATTTGGTAGTAGTAAGAGTCCTGGAAGCTGAAGCTTGGTCTAGAAAGCATATTTCTTAACATTCACGGATTGGCCACTGAGTGAACTGAAAACGCTGCTGCGTAAGGCTCTTCAGAAGTGTAAGGCTCACGTGCATCTCCAGAGGTGCAGCCAGATGACTTGATTCTTCTGTTCTTATTTTGCATGTAAATTTGCCATGACCATGCTACAACACAAATAGTACAAAAGCTAATCTGAGAGCCTCTGGTTTAAATCAGGCCGGTTTGTTTAGGGCTGGGCGCATAACTGTGACATTCCTACATGCCCTGAGGCCTGCAGGACACACACACTGCAGACTATTTTCCCAATTTGTCCAAGGAGCAATGTCAGTTACAGCTGAAAAATCCCATCTCTATGATTCACTGTAGCACAGTGGCTAGCCAGCACTGCATGCAACGCGGAGTTTAATTAACACAGTCCAAAACGCAGTGTGTATTAAACTGGTGGAGCTGTAGTTTTGACCTTAGTGTCTGACCCTTTTCTTTAGCCACAACAAAATGAACAGAGCTGCCTTAGAAAGAGGATAGCAAATATATTTGTAAGCATAAGAATTGGCTCATTTTCTCCCTCCTCCACCGACTCCTGCAAACACAGCCCGACTGTGAAGTCCATCGTGAAATCCTCATGTGCTGCACTCTGGGAAGGGAGTGACGGGAGAACATCCTTTTCATTTCCTAAATTAAAAGCAGCAATTGAATCAGCCCCCACTCAGCATCACCGCTGCCCCGCATAGCGTGTGACCGAGCTGGATGCGTCTAAACAATAGGCCCATACAGATGATTCACAATCATTGCCTGGCTGAGTTGGGATCTGTCTTCTCAGCACCTGCTGCAGCTGAAGCCCCCATCTGTGCTCCCCAGAGAGCTATGACATATTCGTACTTAATGTGCTTGGTGTCATTGCACTTCCTGAGCTCTTGTTTCGTACCAATGAAAGAGAATTTGGGTACGAGAGGGGTGGTGGGAGGGAAGAGGCTCACAAAAACTCATGCACACAAAGAGCATGGGTTTTAATTAGAAAACGGGTCGGGGGCACTGACACTGTGGGCAAACACTTAGTGCAGTGCAGAAGTAATTGGGTGCACAAATCCCTGTTGTTAACAGACTCTTCAGCACCTATTATCCCCAGTGCTGCACAAAAAAAAAAAAAAAAATAAATAAAAAAATGCGGATCCCATGCTCATGAAAGGGACTGGAAAGCTTCATTTTCACTTCTCTCCATTCAGGCTCATTGGGTGACAGGGAGGAAAGAAGGACTGGGACCAGAGTATGGGTCCCCCTTCAACCATCCCTTCCCCACTCCCTCTCTCCACTTACTACTCCATCCTCTGCTCCAAGTAAAATCGCTTGCTCCTACCAGAACGCGAGCTTATTTTGTTACGGGTCTGTCATATCTTTTGCTCTGTTTATCCCCCCACTGCCATCACTTTGTTATTACAGGTTTCATCGTTCTCAATCGTTACTACAGCTGTACCCCCAGGCTGTGCAGACAGGTAGGAGGAGGAAGCCTTGTTTCATTTCTCTGCATGTGCAGCTTGCTTACAAATCAAGCCCTAACGTTAGGTGACCACTCTGTGCTGGATATGCAAAAAAAACAGTATTTTCAGAATTTTCAAACGCAGCTTCCCTAATATTTCTAGCTCAGGACCTCTTAACTGCTTTTCAAAAGCAGCTGGGAGGGTCAGTCTTGGTATATTATAACCTGAAATTGAGGGTAGCTGCAAGTATAAGGTGTACACGTTTTAAAATTGCATTCATAGCACTGAAAATGGTATGGTGTAAATGAAGTTATCAGCTACCAGATGTCACTTTCTGTCACCCTTATTCACAGTGAGTGAGCCAAACCCCCAAATTAGGACCTCTCCTATGCTTTGACAGTTCTGCTCTTTCTGTTCTACCAGTACAAATCAGGAGCAACTCCCCCGAGGATGTGAGACAATACCAGCTTCCAGGAGATCAAACATGGATGCAAATGGCATTCTGCATTCACATGATTAAATTCCACATCTCCCCCAGTAGTTTAAATAAATTTTCCCTATGTTTTACCAAAAAGTATATAAAATCCCATTTTATTTTTTTATTTTCTTTCAAATTTAGATCATGGAAGTTAAGTGTCTGCATCTGCAAGTAGGCATGAAAATGAGTGCCCTGCTTTCTGTCTTCAGCTTGCAATTTTAGAAAGAATAATAAAATCTGTCTGCTCACCCAGGATCTGCTCTACCACCCGCTGAAACACACACAGCAACTTTTTCTTTCCTGTCAGTAAGCCCTGACTCAGCTCCTGTTGCACCTAAGGTCAGGTGGCACGCTTGGAAATAATAAGGGATTCCTGAAATTCACAGGGATTGTCACTGGGAGAGTCAGGAGGAAAGCTCAACAGACTGGTCTGCCAGCTCTTTGTCTCAGCATCACAGAGCAGCACCGTGGTGTGTGTAAGGGTGTGAAAGCTCTCATTTACGTTGTTCTGTTCTTTGGTTTTAAGTTATTTATTTATTCTGCAAGCAACTCCTCTTTCCTAGGCTAAGAACAGGAATCCCATAAAAGAGACAACCTACCATCTAGGAAAGAACTGGCTGCAAAATATTCCCCAAACTGCAGAGATGCTCTGTGTAAGAGTATCTTAAGTGTGTACGCCACTAAATTCTGTACACTGTTGAACTGAGCGTTGCTCACAAACACCCTTCCCAACTCAGCAAACACAACTAGGGCTGGAAATTGTAGCAGAGGCTGTCACAACAAGCTGCAGCGGTTGCTCACAGCTGTGTGGGGAGCGCCAGCTACACTGCAGTGCATGGGCACCCTCGCCTCATGTGTGGGGCTGTTGTCCCAACATGAAGTATTCCTTCTTGATTCACTTGCAGACTGCATTACTTCCACAGTACTTCAAGAAAAGCTGAGTTCATGCTATCAATTACATTTTCAAAGCCACTCTGTGTTATTTGAGAGAAGGGCTAAGCACGTAATGCAAAACCACAGAAGTGCTTTTTGGCATTCTTTAATTTAGGAAGAAATGGCTAAACTAATTTAAGGTTGTTGTAGCCATCTTCAGACTGAATTTCATCCCGGGGAAAAATTATTGTTATGTGCCTTTTGAAAAAAAAAAAAAAAAAAGGCTAATTCTAAAAAGCTAAGCTGACCTTCATCAGAAGTAATAGTCACTGTAACACCGTCATTCTGCCAACAGCACACACAGAAGGGAGATGCCTAGTGACTAGAACACAGAAATAGGGAAGCTGGACAATTCACTCAGCCCTTTTTTTCTGCTATTGGCTTATTATTTGGCCTCAGGCAAGTCCAGGGAAGTTAGCAGAAGAATTTTCTTTAGCTTTATTTTCTTTGAAAAAGGTTTTTAAACACCCTCTATGCATGCTCATCTGACCCATCTATAAAACTAAGATGCTAAATACTCACAGAAATCAATTGATTAATCTTTGAAAAACACTTTCTAACCCTTTGGCAAGGTTGTTTGGTGATTGTTGTATATATTAAGTGATATATATGGAAATATAGATATTGATATCTATATATATAGGCATTCTTCTCCCCAAAATATATCCAGGTAAATAATTTATGTCGCTTTTTAAAAGCTTATATGCTTTCATTAATAAAAAAGCAATCCTTTAAGCAAACTTTTATCTACAGGGCCATTTTAAAGCTACATGGGGACAACATAAAAGACAACACAAAAGACAACTTTGTCATCTCTCAGTGGGTCAGTTCCATAACCACTCTAAACTGCCCCCAGCAAAAAAATTAGTTTCATCCCCTTCCCTAGGATGCGTGTCTTTCTGCATGTACCCTTCTGCCGGCAGTAATGCCTCTGCACCTTGAAACCTCCCTTTTTCTTTTTCCCCTCCCTGGGATGTTTTGCAGCCAGATCTGCTCCTCTGCCTGTTCCTGTAGCTATGTGGTGGCAGCAGTGCTGGGGCTGGCACAAAAGGGAGTCAGAAATGTGTGGTTGGGGTGGCAGCAGGAGCCTTTCACAGGATAGCAACATGCCATGAAAGGTACAGCTCCACATCAACCCTATGCCAGCCTCCATCTCCTGTGGTGGCTTTGGGTCTAGGAGAGAGGTTGTGCCCCATAGCACGGGGGATCTGGAGTCTCCAAAATGACATACCAACCATTTTGCAGCCCTCCTCTGCTCACCAGCTTCTGAGCAGTACCAGGTCTGCCTGCCAGCTCTGAGGCAGCCCAGTCCCCATTTCCCTACAGCGCGTGGGAGCTTTCAGCATTACGATGTGAAATCCATCTCTGAGTACAAATACCACATGGAGGAACGGCAACATGAGACGAGTGTAAAAGCTGTCTGTGCTGAGAGCCCAAATACACACACAAGCCTTAATAATACAGATTCAAAAAGTAAAATAAAAATGGCTCATTTTGCCAGACAGATGAAGAAGAACAGTTATCGTGGAAGCATGTGCTTTATTTATAGTAGCAGGTAACATCTCTGAGGACTGCCAAATACCGAGCAGAAAACAACTCAGTGCAGCATGACTGTTAATAAGAAATTTTAACTCTTAGTTGGTCACTTCACCCAGATTCCTTCGCTTCTCCTGTCAAAACAGCAGAGCAAAGCATGCTGACAGCTTCCATAAATAGCAGAGATTTAAATAATTCATCAGCAGGCAAACGGGATGCACATTTATAGAGAATTTGAGCATCTCCCTCGCTAGCTTTTAGAGCCCGAGTTAGCTGAATGCATTTCCTTGTAGGCATCAGTCAGCTCCAACATAAAAGAGAAATACAAGAGCACAAAATCAAAGGGAGTAGTTTTGTCTGGGGTTTTACACAAGGGATCAGAACTTTCCTGATTCTTAAGACTGACTTTGGCAATGACTAAACTTCGTGTTTGCACAATGCAGATAACTGCATTTCTCACTCGAATCGCCTGCCTGCATATTGAAAGAGTGAAAGGTATTTAAAGCGGGAAAATGGCTTTTCCTGGGGCTTTGGATGCTTACGTACACTGCTGAGATGTCACTGACATTCACAAACCACCCCTCAAGTGACAGCTAACCCTGCGGGTGCCTGGGGGTGTGTTATAGCACTGCCATATCCTATCTGTAAAAGCCTCCTGTAAATAAGGTACTTTTGCTGAGGGAAGAAGCACAGCAAAGTGTGGGGACTCCCATGCCAGCATGTGATGTTGATCCAGAAGACCAAAAAGCAGGAGAGTGAATGATGGCAGTAACACGGCTAGGCTGCTTCCAAGACCAAGTCAGTTTGTTGTTCAGCAGTGGCTCTGATGTCTTTACACAGTACCACTTCCCATGTGTTTGTACCAGTCTGAATGCCCACGGCACTTGGTCACTGGGTATCTGGTACCCATCTAGGCCTTATAAAGATGCACAAAATACCATGGATCTCCCTCTTGCAACCTGCTAAGGCCAGGGGTGTGCTGGTCTCCCTGCACTACCGAGGGTGCATGCAGAGGACAGCACCTTGTCCTTCCTAATTTAGGACATACACCCAAGAGATGTAGACCAAATTTTTTAGACAGAGGAAGGTTTTGATCTGAGGTCTCCTATATAGGTGGATGCGCTAGCTAGAAACCTGCTAGGTACATGGAGAAGATGCAACGCTGGCTTGTCCTCTGGCCAACTGCTGGGATAAAGCTTGCTCAGAGACCCCTGACTTTCACTCAGGTGGAGCTAGTTGTCTACAGAGAACAAAAGAAAACATATGCTGCAATCCTAGGTTGTACAGGGACCTAAATATCCTCTACAACATGCAGTTGAGCAGAACAGGCTCCACATAAAAAAAACAATTCCAAGAACATAAAAATCCCCCTCGTAAATTAGTGAGCCTAACATCCAGCATAGCCCTCAGACACACACAAATACGTAGGAATCACTGTGGCTTTGCTTGTGCTTAACATTAAGCAAATGCTTTTCTAGACTGGGGACTAAATCTTCCTCTTCCAAACAAATAACGCCATGGCAATTAATATAAACCTAAAAGAAATATAGGGTACAAGATTGGTCATTTCAACAAAATAACCCTACTATCTGAAAGTGAACGCCTGAATATTCAAGAAAAATGAGAGGAGCAGAATGTGCGTTCACATCGAGAAAATCTATTACTTATTTAGTAGCAAATGCATTAAGGAGATCATCACAAACAGTACTGCTGCCAAGTACTATTAAGAAGCTGTGCATTGAGTCAGGCTGCTCCTCATAATTTATTAAATGAATGCCTCTTTCTTCATTCCAGTGAAGATTGGTTCCTGAGATGGTGATGTTAAGAACGATCGGGTAAATTGTTTTCTGCAGGACAGTTTTCCAAACAGCCACGATTTCTATTTGCTTCTCACGCTGGGGAAACCAGAGCCTGATGTGACGCAGTCCCCGTGGGGCTGGCCACCCTGCAGCACGGCGGCCCCAAGCTCCTCTGCTGGGTGCCGCAGGAGCTGTAACCTTTTCCAGAAAGGCCAGCTGATGTGCTGGCTTGCCTCCTGGCTGGCACTGCCACCTCTCTGGAGGCTGGGGACTCCCAGGGAGCATCTTTTCCAACCCAGGTTCATTCAGGTGCACAGCACAGCCCAAGGTCCCCACACCAAACCCAGAGAAGGCAGCAGTGTCTCTCTCTATCCCACAGCTGATTTCCTTCTGAGTTTTTCTTCTGGTTATCCAGAACATAAGTCAACCAGCTACTCGACACTGCACTGGCACAGGAGTTGCTGCAGCTGCATACAGATGCAGATACTAATAATTTGGGGTGTTTTGACTTTGAAGTCTCACTTCAAATTTCTCCTGTTTAAAAACAAACAAACAAACAAACAAACAAAAAACTTCTAAGCACTGTGATTTTTCCATCTGGATGGCAACATCCAATCTTGGAGCAACTTTTGTAGAAATTTTCTGGAAATTCAAATCTAGGCTTTCACCATTTTATCTTATCCCAGCCCCTTCCTGTGCAACACGCTCAACAAGCAGGTGGATTTTGGGATGACTCTTAATGTTTTGGTAGTTCCACAAACAAACACAATGCATGAAAAGCAAGCTACACTAAGCACAGTGCCCCCATACCAAGGCGTTAAAGCATGAGCAGGTAGAGGGAGCTAGCAGGAGCATAGGTTGCCTCAGTGCAGAGGCCATTGCCTGTATGGCCTTGGTGATGAACTTGCTGCTCATCTTGTGAGGATTGCTACAAGACCATGAGAGAGAACCTTGTACCCCTGCTGTGTATTTTACTGGGATAACACTGGAAACATCGGTTATAGAAATCCTCATAGAAATACACTAATTAGCACATTCACATGCACGATTTCGGTTTTCTTCCTTGAAAAATACATTTTTGCTTTTCTGACACAAAACACACCACAATAAATTATTAAACCAGAGATTCAGAGAGCCACGTTATTTCCATGTCTTTGCACATCTAAAAGTCTGACAACAAAATTCTCTAAGAGCAAGGATGTCTTTTTCATTTTTTGTCCCACAGTTCCTACCCCTCCTTTCATCCTTCCGAAGAAGGTCAATTTTTCATGCACGCCATACAACTGGCTGAGTTGTTTTCATTTTGCATTTCTGAGTTTTCATGATGCTGGCACCTGTGGGAAAAGTTCACTGAATCTGGATAAGAGATAAGGGATCTACCTTGGTGTATTGAAAGAGCACTGGCTGGAAGCTACATTGTTTTTCCTTTTTTCCGTTTTTTAAATATAGAACAAAACCTCAGTGGAGACCTAAGACTTGAAAATATTACTGCATGAATGAGGGGAGCAGAGACAAAAGGGTACGTTCAATACTCTCACGCATCATACATCTTCTCTGAGCAGGGTAAGAGGAAAGGGCTAAGAGGCAAATCTTTCTTTTTGGATGATTTCCTCTAGGAAAATAAAGCTTGTGTTTAAATGAAGAATTTTGAAAGCATCCCCAAAATGGACACAGCAGAAAGACCATCCTGGACATTTACAATAAAATTATAAGTATTTTCTTTTCTCATTAGCAAGCATAAGTATCTTCAAGAAGAGGAGCAGCTGGAGGCCTGTTGGCAGACTGTGATAGACAGAGTTCACGTATGTCTACCCATTGGGAAACCTGTATAATTGTCTGAAGCACCAACCACATTTGCTTTCAAGACTTTTGTGAGTCAGATAACCTCTGCAGAAGCAATTCTAGCTCTGCCAATTGGTCAGAAATAACATGTGAATCTCAGATGAGTTCATCTTTCCCACCTTATTCTCCACTTAAAGAAGTTCCCAGAACCCTTGCTGGCATTGACAATATGATGTTTGTCTTTGAATCTCTTAGAAGAAGAAAAAAAACAAAAACACTTAGCATCTCCCTGTGTCACCTGTCCTGTTCCTCACCAACGTACATGTAATAAGCTGCTGTTTCACCTTCCTTTTACTTGTCTTTGGCAACACTAGATTTTTTTTTGTCAAGCTGGACTACAGGCATATGTAAGAGCATAGAATAAATGTTCAAAAAGTTAACTCTGACATTTTCCTAAGAGGATCTGGAATGAACATAAATAATCTGTTGGATGCTTCAGTTGTCATAAACTGTTCAAAAAAAAGTTAAGTCAGAAGAAGTAATTTAAAACAAAAGAAATGAAATAGGCAACTGGAGAATATAAGTGAAATTTGCAGTGCAGCCTATATCTGTGAAGACACTTTCCTGATTATTTTAATGCACTTAAGACTGTTTTGTGATAAAATTCTGAAGTAGTTTATCTCATTAACTTCTCTCAACTTCTGCCTTCCTCCCATGACTATCAACGATAGAACCGCAGGGGTTCTCCCAGACACAGGGTTGTTTGGATCTTTTTGCTATTAAATAAGACTAGGAGCTAGACTGTGAGTTAGACCACGGTAGGATATAGGCTCAAATGCTACCTGGACTCTGTGCTTCAATCATGCTGGCACAGAGGAGGCTATATCTGCACTGGGGCAAGCAGAGACAGAGTAGGTGCTCCTTGTTCTACTTCCCTGAGCCACTGTTCTGCAAAAGGAAGGCTGTACCAACAGTGCCTTCCTTATTAACGCAATCTATCTCTCCAAAGAAAAAAGGATGTCAAAATGAAAAACAGTCAAGCCAAACCAGATAAGTAGTAAAAATGATGCAGGAGCAAAATGAAATTCCCTGGGAAATGCCAGCTCCTATTAATTGTAGTAATAAACTCAAATTTAAAGAGGCAAAGCAGAAAAATATGCAGTTTTTAGTTTAAGTTTTTGTCCCATAGGAGCTGAAATAATTTGAAGGCTAGAGATAGCCATCACTGCTTCATCACAACATAGCTCCCAGCTTTGGAATGATTAAATCCCAGAATTAAAGCGAGCATTTACTAGACTAAATAAAATCCTGTCAAACCTGATTTCCACAGCTGGATTACATCTTTTTAGCATACAGCAAGACAGTCAAGATTAGCCAAAGACTTTCAGAGAGGAAGTCCACCTAAAATAACCTTTCCTTCATTATCAGGCCTAATCTTACAGAGCTGAATCGTGTCTTTGTCGCAGCTGAAATCCCAGAACAGTTCTACACGTAGGACCCAAATGTTAGCTCCTTATCTCCACCTCAGATGAGCTGCAGGCAACCAGGAAGCAGTTTCACTGCCTGTATTAATCTTTGCAGTACAGAACCTGCTGAAATTTCCCATACAACAGGTCAATATTTACCCACAGCTGTGCCTAGGGTGACGACGACCTTGCCTTCAAGTGGGAACTCACCCCTGCTACTGCAGAAGGTAAAGAAATGGAAGATGGGAGCTTTTCCTCCCTGCAGTGCCACAGGCTGCTTAGCTTTCATACAGCTGGGTAGTTTTGCTGAGGACTTTCTACCTGTGCTCACAGCTAGTGCTGGTGAACCAGCCATGTAATGGAGGGACTGGAGCAGGTTCTCAGTAGTAACCTCATTTACCTCTGACCTTCGTTTCAGAGCAAATCAGATCTCTCTTTTTTTTTTTTTTTTCCTCAGAAAATGCTCACAGGCTCCCTTCAACTCTTGCCAGTTTAATTACACCTTTAATAATTCAGTCAGCAGTTGCTTAATCTTCCTAGTTAAATTATTAAGTAGAAGAGTGAAAGAAATGCACACGTGAGCCCATGAGGAGGAGCGCTCTAGGAATGCACCAAGGGCTGGGCACACACACAGGGCTTCCCTCTCATCCCCCCTGCCCTTATCTTTTTACCTCTTATTTACACTTTCTGTCATCTTTCTGAATAAAAATTTGGGTGGCCTTCTGACTTGCCCAGTAAACTGCGTGTCTTTTTGTGTGCTGACTGGAAGTGTCAGGTTGCAAACACATCTCAAGGCAAGGCCTCAGAACAAGGAAAGGTATGGTAGGAGCTGAGGAAGGGAGCAAGGACCTCAAGCTTCAGTGGAAGTAAAGGTAAGGGTTTCATACAACAGTGAAAGATGAAGAAGAAAAATCCTTATTAGAAGAAAGTATGGGAAGAGGGAACATCTAACGAATGGCTCAGGGATGTGGGAATAGTGACATAAAGCTGGTAGTTTCACCGAGACAAAGGAATGTGAAAAGCAAGAGGGAGCACGGCTGTGGGGTTATACACAAAACGGCAGAGAGAAAGTAAAGTGGCACTTCTTAATGATCTAATTAGTCATCCTTACTGAAGCTTTCTTTCAGCTGCTAAATTTTGCATATATGCCCCCCATATTGATCCACAGTTCTGGTTATGAGCTAGTGACAAGGTCAGCCACTGTGAAGGAATTTCTGAACGAGGCAATGAAGTAATTAATTTCTCTTAGAGAACTTGTTTAGCCCATAACAGTTCTTAATATTTTAAGGCTATTTTCCCCCACTTAGGAGAATATATGGAATATGTGTGAATAAGTAATAGCAAAAAAATAAATCTTACCCCTCAAGGAAACTGGTGGGCTAATTAAAGAACTTCTCATATACTGATACAATATTGAAAAGCTAATTAATTACTAAACGTGGCTTTGTGCCGGGTTTAGAAGACTGGTGCATAAACTAATTGCAAAGTATTGCAGCCAGATACACTGCATGGCAAGCAAATCGAAATCGTGCTGGTCAGTGTGGGATACAAAGTCCACAGCTGGTGGTGGTCCACAACGACCAGTCCACGTTCTCCTTGCACGACCCTGTGAGATCAACGTGCCCAGGAGATCTCAGCAATTACGACAAGATCTCTGCTTTCCCTGTAGAGTACCAGCACTCGGCACACTCCAGCTGTTCCCTTCCCTTCCCCCCCATACACATTTCCATACTGCTGCTTTTCTGATAATCCCCTATGGCCTCGGGACTTCCTCTGTAGCTAAAATAAGACATAAAGCCATATTAGTCTCTGCATGATGAGCGATGCGTCAGACCTGCACTTCTAGATGCTGCGGCTGTCTTTTCCAGCTGATCAGAAACTGCAAAATTTGGATACACGTGTCTTTTGGCGAGTAAATGGAGGGAGGATCTCCCTCAGCACGAGTGCTTCAGTTGTTATTAGCGCTGTGTATTGTTCCCACCGGAGCTGTGCAGACACAAAGCATTCTTTTGTAGGAGCTGAATCTCACAAAAGCACCATGTCCTTTTCTTTAAAGGAAAATACAAACTGGAAAGAAAAAATCAAAAGCCCCCCCTTCCCCCCCCCCCCCCCCCTCCCCCACTCCCCTCGGAATGCATCTGACTAAAGGCTCTGCTTAAATGACTTCTACAACATCAGCAACATGGAAGAATCAAAATGGTTTTGGTCTATGAAGGTTTCTGGTGAGGAAACTGAGTGAGAGGGTGGCAGAGATTATTAATTCATAGACAACTGCAAATGGGAGGCTTCATATACATTATGGCAGCACAGCTCTGCTGAAAAAGGTACAGAGAGTCCTCCACTTTTATTGACTATCCTGGGGACTGAATTTGGACCAAGCTGTTCACCAGTTCTTGAGCTTTGGCTCGGTATGTTGCTTTACTGGAAGAAGACTGAGGAAGAGATCAGGAATTTTGCCAGTAAAGGACTTCAAACCTAAAATGGAAGAAATCTGAGAATACAGCTTAACCTCTGCCCTGTGTGAATTCTTTTATTGCTAAATCTGGAGGGACAATAATCTTGGTATTTCAACCCAGCAGCAGGTCAGCTGGAAACACGGAATCAAGCTTACCCTCATGTATGTTGCTTAGACTGATGAGTTTACCAAAGGTGAAATTAGCCCCAAGGCTTTACACAGAAAATTAGAGGAGGGTACCAAGAAAGTTGGGCTGTATAAAATCAAAGATATTCTTTTAAGAGAGGTGTCCAACAGTTTGCATTTCCATAAACTTTCAGATGGGGAAAGAAGTGATTAGGTTGGGAAATCACGAGGAATGCCAAAGCTACACATATTTTGGCAGTGGGGTAAGCAGCACAGGGAAGTCAGCATGACCAAATTATTATGCAAATTTCTAAATATTCTGGCTCTGCAGAAGGAATTGCCTCGTGGTTGGAATCCAGAGAAGCAGAGTACCAAGGAGTCCAGTGCAAACAGTTAGGTGGCATTTCCTGCAGCAGAAACAAGACCAAAAATTGCTGCCTGGCCCCTCAAACATTCCCCATGCTTCTGTCACATTTAATTCATGCAAGAACTATGGGACGCTTCAACTAGCTAAAATGTAAAAATTTCAGCTCCACATCCACTTCAGTAAGGGCAGAAAAAGTGTGTAAGGGAGAACTGCTTCCTGCTGCACGCCATTCGAACTTGGCACAGATCCATGAATCTTTACAGCGTGTGTAATTCATGACAGCTTTGGATGTTGGTGGTTTGTGGGAAGCAAAGTGGTGCTGCAAGCTTCAACTGCTCCTAGCTAGGACCTGTCCCTGCTCCCTTCTGCCTCCTCAGGTCCTGGGGAGGTCAGACAGCCCAAGCGTCCTCTGAGCACTGGGTATGGCAGGATCTGTCCCTTAGCACTGAGTGGCCATGGTGAGTGGCACAGTCAGGAAAACACACAGGCCACACACAGTCACAAATCTGCTGCAGCTGACTGCATACAGCCAAACCAAGACGTGGTTTGTGCCATTGCCATGAGGCTTCGTATTTGCTGTTTCCCAGCATTCGGGGGAACGACTGTTTTCTACCGTGATTTCTCCGAGACTGTCCGTGTAGAGCTGCTGTTAGTGCTTCTGTCCGTGCAGTCCTGAGAGATGGAAGAGATGCTGTTCTGCAATGGGCACACCACACCTGTGGCATGAGCATGTAGAGCCTCAGCAACAAGCTAAACACGACTATTCCTATTTAGGTCCCTAAGCATGACTATTCCTATTTAGGACCCTTCCAGCTTTTCTCAGAAGCAGGAGTACGTACCAGTGCCAAATGGTCAGCATGTTGAAAACAAGCGTTGCAAGCAATGCAACGGTTAGTGTAAGGTTGACTTCGGGCTTTTCTCTTCATGACGCCCGTGTCTGCATTCTGGTGGCCTTAAGAACATAGGTGGTTTAGGAAAAAAAAAAAAAAAAAGAAAAAAAAAAAAAGATTTCTGAAAAATTGCTCCATGGGGGAAATTGATATTATCCCCATTCTGTAGATGGAAAAGAGGCACAGATAGATGGAGGCAATTTTCTCCAGTTATTGGCAACATACCCACTACGGACCATGGCTCATGGGAACTTCTTCAGGGAAGATAATCAGAGGTGAAATGTTAATGTCTGTGACTTGAAACTATGGATTTTACTGTTGAACTAGGAGCCTTGTAACTCATATTCTTCTTGTAGCTTTTTCTTCTGCTTGCAGTTTGCACTGTTAATAAGAATTAGTTGTGGTCATGATTAACACTGACTGCATACATGAAAGAGGAATTTTGTTGGGACATAGATACAGAATACACAGAAAAAGGACCCTGCCTGGCAATGCTCTCTGCATCTTTGAATTCAGCAAGGACCTTTTATCTTTTTATTTTTCAACTCCACAGGTTGGACCTTTCATGAACGCCCAGCAAAATACATTTATCACTTGTCATCACTTTTCCAATTCAGCTTTAGCTATGGAAAAAAAAAAAAAAAAAAAAAAAAAAGAATCTTGCTTAAAGCCTCAGATTCTCCTTTGTGTTTCTCAGATCCTAATGTGGCTATAAGATCTGTCAAAGATGGATACAGAGTCCTTTTTTCCCTCCTTCATGTGCTATGCTCCTGAAACAGATAAATTTTTTGAAAAATCTTGTTAACAAAGCTAATATCTATGCTCTTGGGAAGATACAGTCATTAAACTGGGGTCATTACACCATCAATAAACTGGAAATAATTAAATTACTTTTGATCAAGACTACCTATTCTCAATCGGTTGCCTGTTGAATCAGATAAACAGTTGTATAACCTAAGCAACAGATTCAGGGATCCCAGCATCTGCCACATCAGCTGGATGAGGCAGATACACTCCGGTGATCTGAAAGCAACATGCGTCTCTTTCATCAAAAAGAAAAGGGTAAAAATGATTGCAAATTCTTTTCCTTTATATTTTTCAGCACCAAGTGTTTCAGAGGAAGAATGTTGTCTTAGAGTAGTGATCTAAACCTCTTTGCACATTGGTGTTGCTGGTTTTGCTGGTAAATAATCTTTTTTTTTTTTTCCAAACAATTTAACCACTTGTGTTCTTTTTTATTATTATTTTTTATTTTTTCTCTAATTAGATAAAAGGTCTTCTATATTGCAGATAAAGAATGCACATTATTCCTGGATGAAAGGAATCTAATCTATGGATGAGATATATTTTACTTCTAGGATTACACTTATTTTTAGATATCATACAGTTAATTCCTGAGGACAGATTCTGCTGTTGCTGTCCAGATGAGTTAGACTCTTATAAATAATCCCACTGAACGGAATGGGCCCTCTTGTAGGATAAGACACTCTTGTACAGAAGAGAAGTGATTGACTTTGGTTCTTGGATGCTGCCTGAAAAAGCTGTGCTGCTTTTAATCCCCTTCTCAAACAAAAGGAGAAAAAAGGAGGAATCGTTTGGAAATAAACCAGATTTTCGGCATATCTGAAAAGCTCCGGATAAAGGCCCTTATGGGCCTATACAAATAAATGTATCTTTGCAGCAGCTTAGTTGATCAAAAACGCAAACCTAGCTAGATTAATCCCCACTGCAGGTGATAATTGTTATTATTACCTAACCTGTGACACAGCAGAGCATACAAGAAGCTGATAATTGGCAAATTGCTTCAGTTCCTTCCTCTGCCACTGACTGAGGGGGCAATTTCGAGGAAGTCACTTGCTCTTTCTGCACCTCCATTTGCCACCTCTCAAGAGGGATCGATGCCATTTAGCAGCCAATACAAAATGGAAAGTGATTCATGATGTAGGAGTGCGATTTGCTGTTCTATCCATTTCCACAGCTCCGCCATCTATTTCCACGGTGCCACACGCACGAGTACTTTGCAGGTACTCACCCAGCTGCACAACAGAGGTATGTGTCTTGCAACAAATCCTCCTGTACTCTTCATATTACACAGATAGCAACAGCACGCCTCTTACTTCTACATACTTGCCAATAACTGTACCTTCTTGGTCTTCAACCCTGAACTCTGAATAAAGTCCCTCAGTTTCCTCTCTCCATTCCTTTTTTAGAGCATCTTTGTGGTAAATTATTCTGTGCTGGACATCAACCTCTGAGAAGGAGTGATTTGGGGTTAGAGAAATGTCTCAACACCCCCCCAAACTCCTAAAAGATTACATCCTTCATTCGTAACTGACATTATCCAAAGGACTATGGTACTTTGGGACATAGTTTGGTGGGTGATATTTGTGGTAGGGGGATGGTTGGAGCAGATGATCTTGGAGGTCTTTTCCAACCTTAATGATTCTATGATTCTATGATTCTATGACTATGGCAGAATTGGACTCAATGGGCTTGGTCAATTTATCACGGTGGGTGTTGGCAACTGATAGGCTTAATTTTGACCTCCTTGATTTCAATAAAAATGCTTTCATGATTTCATTAAGTTACTTTGTAGCACAACAGCTGTGTGCTTTAGAGCACGTGTCTCTCTGTCACTTGTAATTACAATTTCTCTTAAAAGAAAACCCCTGAACTCAATGGCTTCTTGAACAAGATATCATTTGTCCTATTTAAAAGTGACAGGATTAAATAAAATATCTTTAATTGGGCTAAATCCTAATGTTATTCTTCAGAAAAAAAAAAAAAACTTAAATGTTTTCCCTGATTTGATAATAACTGAGTAGGGACAGTAAAGACAAATGAGCAGGAGCTTCAGAACTCAATATACTTAGAATGAACTTTTCCTACAGGGCCAGCCTGTCCATTTTGAGCCTTAAGCTGTATATCACAGCACCTTTAAGAACACCATCCTTTGTATTTAATATTAATCTGAGATTATAAAATGAAACATCCATCTCTCCCACAGCCTGCTCAAAATCCTTAGTTTTACTGGAAATATTTCACATAATATGCTCTAGAACTACACCATATTGGAAAATAGAGCTGTAAACCATGTTGCTAGACAAGCTGATGAGCCTGTGTGACAGGGCTGGGAATAGAAACAGCATTAGTATACCATGGGAATAGATGTAAAGGCTATGTCAACTCTGTACGTAGGGAATGATTGTCCTTCCTACAGCATGACATACACACTGCATTTAATGTACATTTTTACTCTTCAGCCTCATGAGCTGTCTCCTGCATTTAGGACACATAAAGAATTAATCAAGCTTATGTTTGAGACACAGCAGACAGAACATTTCTATATTCTTGTGCAGCAAAAAGAACACCTATAAAGTACAGTAATTTTCAGAACCACTTTCTATAGAATCTGTGCCATTTTGTGAAACAAACGGAAACAGACAAGTGCTTGTGTATCTGGATAATCAGAATATACTAAGTATATCCCTAATTTTCAAAATCATAGGATTGCTTTAGAAAGTACGACACAAGAAAATGAGTATACAGGATTGATCAGTTGCCTGATGATTTTTGAAATTTTGACTTTGTCCCACCTCCTTAGAATCAAGAAAACTGCCTTATTAAAAAATAAAAATGTGAAATCTCTGTCAAATATTATAAGCTGGCAACTTCACCAAGGCTTTCGTTTTAAATACGTATATTGTCCTTAACCAGGGAAAACTGAAAGATACTTGAATTTCTTTCAAACACCAACTGACCAGACTCAGTTTAGTACACTCATCAAATGCAATCTTAGCTTTCAGTTGTAAAGTCAATCCTGTTGGTACCCAGCAGTAGTTTCACATGTATATGCTCTGAATTAACACATACACGTATATATACTTGCATATATCCATATGTACAGGGTTTCATTATTTGTCATCAAATACAGTAATGCATTGGGCCAAATTCTGCCTTGAATTACACTCCACTGTCATGAGCAGAATTGCCTAGGAATATACTTAGGCTAGGCATAGCTTACTTCCTTCTGGTCCCTTCCATTGATTTTCCTTCCATTTGGCTCCATTCTTGAAGTCTTTGGCAGTTTAAGTTAGGCAAATTATCTGGAAACAGCTTGTATTTACTGATGCTTATTCTCTATATAAACTAGACAATACAGTCGTGTAAAGTGAAAGAAGGAGTTTTGTTAATATCTCATTTATTTAAGTGCTAATTAACAAGTAAGTTCTAAAGATACAGGCACCTGTATCTTTAGACACTTATGTACTTCCAAAACATTTTGAACCTCTGATGGAGAACACAATCCTCTATTCTGTTCTGAGCAACTATTATTCACTTAAGGACCACATCATTTTAATTCTCTTTCCAATGTGTCTCCTTATGTCCCTAAAAGTTTAAGGCAGCAATACCTTGAGATTCATTGGAATAACTATTATTTGTGTGACTTTTTAGCTGTACAAATAAAATGCCAACTAACTGAATACACCAGGTGTACAGAGGAACAGAATTCAGAAAGCTGTCTGTAATTAAGAGGTGGAAAAAAGAGCTCCACTATCCTGCTAGGGGAACACGATAGGTAAAACTGCAATTTCAAATAAATCACCCAAAGCAAAGAGCATAAATACATAAGTATACACAAAAGCCCGTGCATTAATTCTCAGTATACATCTAATGTAATTCAGTCAGAACAATGAACCACAGTAGATTAGCCTGTGTCCCATAAAAACTATCATATTTTCCTTTGTACCTAGCAAACCTAGTCTACTTGCAGATCTTTTACTTATACAATTGCAAATCTCTTAAACCTGATTTTGACTATTTCGTATCTCACGAGTGAATCTTTGGCTTTTGTTTTCTACCTAGAAGAAACCTACACTCCTCTGCCACCTAGTGTTTAAAGTATGTTGCGTGTCTGCCTCCAGCTCTTGCTGGCATAGTGTGTTCTACACTAAATCGAAAATTTCGTTTTTAAATAGGAAATTGAAGAGAAACTTAGTTTATCAATCAGTACAGATAATGTAATTCAACCCAGCCAGAGATCACTGTTCCCTCTCTAGATCTTAGTATGATGCAAACTCGTTTAGCAATTTGCATCCTTGTATTTTTGGACATCACACGATCTTCCTCATTCTTCCTATAATTTGAAATAAAATATTTTTCACATAAAATGCTTGTAGCAAAAACCACTATAATCACACATAACGTGTATTTAATCATATTAAATTTTCAGGCAAAAAATGAATGTCTTTTTTCAGTGATATTCCTAAATCAGACAATTTTTAATCTGAATTTAAATTGATTCCAGAATAATCATTTGTAACATCCAGCTTGCTTTTCCTTAGTTTACATTGTTTTGAAAATACCTGCATATATATTAGCACGATTGCAATTTATGTTTTTCAAAATACCTTATAGCAACTTTCATCTGCAAATGTAAGCACCATACATTTTAGATCACAAGTTTAACATGAGTCACACCCAAAGAAAATACCAGCAAAATCTGCATATCTTAATTTGGATAAAAATACTCTGGCAACAGATTCTATTGCATATAAGCAGAGTTTATTTCAAGCAACATATTATGCCACGTTTTACGGGAATTTGGGATTTTTTAAAAGAGAAATAGGGGTTTGTATGTCAGTGTTTGTAGAGCTACGCTATGGAAGTAGCTTTTTCTTTGCTCCTCCTGTTTTGAAGAAAATATATTAAATATATATAGACTTATATATATTTTAAAAATATATAGACTCTTCTCTCACTGAAGATAATTTATTTCTGGGAAAATTAATGGGTACTGCATCAATTATATATATATGAATCTCCAATATTTATCTATTTTTTTCTTTTAGAGACCATGAATACCAGACATTTTAATGACTTTTTTTTCCCACATTACTCAGAAACCACCATGAAACACTATCAAGCAACTCACGCTGTGTGGATTGCACGAAGGCAGTGCTACCATGAGCAGTATGGCTGTGAAATGAATCATTACCCAACTGTGACCCTGCAAGTACCTTAATATGTCTAAGTGCTGGCACAACCTACCTTCACTCATGTTTCATAAGAACCTCTTCACTGATTCAGATACTGTAAGTCGATAAATGTATGCTCTGTACTGCCGATTATAATTATTACTCCATTAGTGGAAACCACGTCCTCTCTCGTGTTTGGAGATAAAGAAATATATATGTAAATAACATCCCTGTGTGTCTGAGAAATTAACCCATGTCTCTCAACATCACAAGATATTTTTGCTTATTTCTCCACAGTCATTGTCAAAATCATACACGTATATATAAAGGGACTAAGACAGCACTGTATAATTGGTCCTATGCTATGTAGACAAAAATATAAAAGAAAAAACATTCTCCCTAAAATACATAGACACCTTTCCCTTGGAACAGCAGTGTATCAGCTTGGCTAATCTCACCTCCAATATGTCAGTCTTATCCTTTCCAACTCTGGCAAAAGCAAGCCTTCCACTCTGCATCCTGCTTGCCACTTTTTATTGACTTCAGTTCTGACTAAGAAGTGAGAAACAGATAGGACTGGGACAAATCCTGTTTGGACAAATAGAAAAGGACTTACGTTGTTTGCTTGGATACTGTCAACTGCATTGCCTCATTTTATACTTCTCAACATTCATTATTTTGATCGACTATGGAGGACATATAACATCACAGCTAACATCTGTTCCTACTTTCCTGCCAAAACATGGAATACAAAGTGAGGAAAGAAGCGAGGCCTGTCAGCACACACTAGCCCAGGCATAATTTTAAATAGGTTCAGCCATGCTCAAGTGAAGGCTATTCAGGAAAGCGTGGTCCTGCCTCTCCTTCTGCTTTCCTACCCCCTACATTGATAGTTTTCAGACCCTGACACAAGCTAAGCTACAGGGAGCCAATAAAAAATAAACCATAGAAAACCACTGAATATTTTTTTTTATCAGCATAGATTCACAAAACAGGGAAGTGGAGCTGTAGAGGGTCAAATAGGTGACTAACTGAAAGTAATCGTAACCTCTAATGCTAATGGTTTACAACTGGGTGGCTAAAACCGAAGTGTAAACACACAGCCACCTGCTGTGGCTGCAGCACTGAAGTGAGTACCCACGGACAGCAGAGGGCAGAGCTATCCCCACTCCGCAGAGAACACTGGACAGGAGGAAGTCAGGCTGTTCTTTGCAGTTTTCCAAGCACACGTTACTGGGAATGGCTGTAAATAACCAGCTTTGACCCTCATAAAATTTACAGGTTTCCAATCGGTAGATCTCAGTTTGCTACTTCACTCAATGAATCACAGTGATTTCGTGGGGGAGGTGGGGTGAGTGTGGAAGTTTTTCTTTAAAATAGATTGTTTTGTATCTTGACAACAGAGAGAATAACCTTTGGTGTGGTACCAAAAGATTACATAAAGACCACTCGTAAAACACTGTTTTACTGAAAACCAGAAATGAGTATCTCAAGCAGCAGCATTGTGGAGAGATCCAGGCAGATCTATTATGAGACGTGGAAATTACCAAATAACTGCACTTTTGCTCAGAAATATCCTTTGTATGTAATCAGCATTGGTTTAAAAGTGTTTTGTTTTTGTTGTTGTTGATATTTTGTTTTAAGACCAGCAGCCCAGAAAGCAGATTTCTCTAGGAAACTTTATATACTTTATTTTACATCCATGAATTTTTTTCCTTTGTTAGGAAAAAAAAAAAAAAAAAAATGTTTTTACAAAACCAGCATATGTTAACATACAAAGTATTCACTGTACTGAATGCAGATATCCAAATCCAGGATAGGTTCTCTTTCATTGTTGACTGCTATGGTGTATCACTGAACAGTATTTCCCACTGCATGCTATAGAACAGCACCGTGTGACATAAAACATGATTCGAGCAGACTTCCCAAAAGTTCATACGTTTTTTCATATCAGCATTGATTAAACAAAACAAGGAAAACATTCTTGAAAAACATGAGCTTTCTCACTGTTAATTTTGAGTAAACCACGACGGACGCTTCCTGGCTCTTTCGATGATCCGCTTGCCTTCATCTTTTTCTGTGGGCTTTTCTCCCTCATATAAGACTACAGTCTCTACAGTAGGAGCATTAAATGGTCCTCCTTCCTTTTTACCCATTTCCTTCCGAATCTGCCGAGTTTCTGCTTTGACCTGTGCGTAACAATGGCCACACAGGACATGCTTCTCTTTCAAGTTTCCACACTCAGGGCAAACATCTATGTTTCTCTAGAAAAAAAAAAAGAAAAAAAAAGAAAAATGAAAAATAGGAAATTTTACAATCTGAACAACAAAAAATAAACAGGGAGCAATCACAAGCGATTAATAAATATGAAATGAAATACCAGGAAAATTTAATTGCCTTTTCAGAATTTATTATTTTATCCAAAGTCCTTTTTTCAGCAATGTATTGCTGTATCAGATGCTTGCTACTAAAAATAGCCCATGAAGTCAATATGTAAATCATTATGCCCATTGACATTTGGAAGAATAAAGACCTATCAAGCCATTGAGATGCACAGAAGATATAGCTATTTCCACCTACAGCAGCCATATAGCTAGCATCCACATTTCATTGATTTGCGCCTAAAGCGTCACCTTTTATTTAACCACAGGCTACTGTCACACAGGATGACCGTACGTTACAAAGTATTTTTAAAGTGATGATGTCTTTTAAACTTATTTATAAACAGAGTGAAGAAAGTTTTCTGGAAGTTGTACTGGCCATTATGATCCTCTCAAGTGAGATTATATATGCTGTATACGAGCACGAGAGGATGTGCAAAGGATTCTGTAAGTGAGGTTAAAAATCACAGGCATGAATCGTACTCCAGCACGTTTGTTCACCGTTAATCAAATCACTTGCACCGCATACGGCGGGAAGCACGCGTGAAGTTGCCGACTACCTTTATTTTGATGAGATTTGTGGGATTTCTCCGCCTGCAGCGGTTCACCTCGATGGTACGCCGCTTCTTGGGCGCCGCCATCCACAGGACGCTGCCCAAGAGGCCCTCGCTGCCTTCTCCGGGGCCTTCTGCTGGCTCGGGGAGACACGCGGGCCCTTGGACAGCTAGAGCTGGCCCTGAAAGTCAGAGATCAGAGAATCATGAAGGCTGTGAAGGATCTCCGAGGTTGTCTGCTCCAACCCTCCCCCTGCCACCACTGCCACCCACTCACCACGTCCCCAGGCGCCACCTCCAGCCTCTCCCTGAGCACCCCCAGGGCCGGTGCCCCCCCCCCCCCTCCCTGGGCAGCCCGCCCCAGCGCCTGGCTGCTCTTTCTGACAGGACCCATCTCCCCACCGCCCACCTGCCCCCCCGGGCCCTCCCCCGGCCCCCTCACTCACCCCAGTGCGGCGCGGGCGCCGCGGCTCGCAGCAGGCGGCCCCAGCAGCGCCGCAGCAGCCCGCCGAGCCCCAGCAGCGGAGCCGCCATCTTGCCTCAGGAGCCAGGCGGGGAGGACTCTCGCGCCGCTGAGCCTGCTGGGAAAGCGAGTGCGGAGAGCGCGTCCCGGCGTAACAACGGCGGGGGACGGGACTACAAGACCCAGCATGCCCTGCGGCCGCCAGCGCGCTGCTGGAGGACTTCAACTCCCGGCGTGCCTCGCGGCGAGGCTCCGCCAATCAGCGCTGCCGCCGGCGGGGCGGGCGGGCGGAGAGCGCTTGCGCAGAAGCGAGCGGGCGGCGGGGGAGCTGAGGGGCTGGCCCCAAGATGGCGGAGCGCGGCTACAGCTTCTCCCTCACCACCTTCAGGTGCCCCGCGGGACGGGACGGGGCCGTCGGGAGGGGACGGGGGGGACAGGAGGGGGCAGGAGGGGACGGCAGCACCGGGGGGGGCCGCCGGGAGAGGCAGCGGGCCGCGGCGGGCGGGGGAGGGCCGCGGCCGGGCTTTGCAGAGTCATGGGGGGGGCCGGGGCCTGGGCTTCGGGTGGGCGCGGGGAAGGGGCCGCTGCGCTCCCTGTTTGCTCCGATGGGGCCGGTAGCGAGGATTCTGTGTCCGTGTGGAGGAGATACCAACTGCCTGCGCTGTCCGTCGGTTGGGTGTTTCGTGTCCTGAGAATATTTTAGCTTGTGATAGGTTTTAAAATGTTCTCCTAAAATTGTAAATGTCTCGATTCTGGTACGGGAAACTGTTCTTCTGTTTCACTGGTATTGTGTGAGGGAGGAGCTGGAGTTACTGCTGTCACCTACATTTACATAGCGTATGAATAACTACGCTGATTATTGCATGCTTTGTTTTTCCTATCTCCTCCAAGCACAGAAGTGCATCTTCCTGCATTTTGCTTGTTCATTTACTGAAGCAGCAGCATCAGAAACGTTGTCAAAATTGTTTGTCCAATAAGTGAATGGCACTGCGCTGTCTCCTTCCATAGAGATGGAGCTTGCACCCCGTTTTGGAGGAGTTAACTTTAACATCCTGACGCCTGCCGCTCTGTTTGGATGGTTCTGCATCTGTTAGCAGAACAGCGTGGGGCGTTAAAGCAAGATGCAGGAATGCCTGGAGATGGAAGAGGAACTGTTTCCATCTTGTGCCATTGACCTGTGCCATGCTCATCAGTGAAAGTGAATAGCTGTGGTTTGCTTGTACCTTTCGGCGGTGAATGCTGCTGTCTTGAAAACTATTGCAAACCATATGTATAATGCCATGTCAGTGGAAGCTCGTGACATGCTGTGAAGATTCCCCCACCAAACCTGGGTAAAATGGTACAGAGTTGAAGAACTGCATTGCAATCAGTGCTTCCCATCCAGGACATGTTAGTTTTTATTGGGGTTATAAGCAGGTGCTGTGCAAGTATCGCAGTAACACCACATGGCAACCTTTTAAAAGAATCCGCCTCGTTCTTTTTAATGAATCTCCAGATTTTTATTTATTTTTAATTATGATTACAGCATGGAGATGCTAGATGTGAAGAGGTTAAAAAAGAAAGTTGACATCAGATCACTGCAGGAAGTATTTGAGCCTGTCGGAATCATGGTATTTATTGCATTTTGCTTTGTAGTCCTTCTGGGAAACTTGTCCAGATTGAATATGCTTTGGCTGCCGTGGCTGCAGGAGCTCCATCGGTTGGGATTAAAGGTACGTTGAGAACATAACTACATTAGTGAATGGTTCTATCATAAAGAAGGGCAACGTATTGTTCCATTCTAGAAGAAGATTACTAGGGTGATACTGGGCAGACACAACTGGTAGAAATAAACATCTTTGATTTGGAGTGTTCCTTAAGTAAATAACTCCAGCTGTGTATATATACAGATAATACACATAAAGTTACTTCAACTGCTCAGTTATTACTACGTGCTTTAGAATCTTTAAAATGGGATTATGGGAGCTGTGCTGATTATTCAAAATGGGAAATAATATCTTGGGTGGGTTCCTTAAATAATCTCTGCTTATCACGATTGTAGACTTGAAAGATTTTTTTTAAAGGGAGATGCAAAATTGTTTGTTGCAACAAACCTGTTCTGTGCTTCAACTGCTTTTTATAATTTTAGTTTAATATGGAAAAAATCTTGTTTTTTTTTTTCTAGCTGCAAATGGAGTGGTGTTGGCAACTGAGAAGAAGCAGAAATCCATCCTTTATGATGAAAGGAGTGTTCACAAAGTAGAACCAATTACCAAACATATAGGTTTAGTGTATAGCGGTATGGGTCCAGATTACAGGTATATAAAAAAAAAAATAAAATTGCTTGGTCATCATTTAAATACATTTCTCTAAGTGTATAGCATAATATTATGTTGTGTTACACTGTGTATGAAATTTACTTTCTATTTAAGGTTACTATATGAATTTCCTTGGCAAATACACTTATATCTAAAAAATGAATATGGAACGAATAGCAATGTAATTCAACCTTAGTTTCAATTGAAGTACTTCAGAGATTACCCAGTTGATAAAGATAACCCAATATGATCTATGTTTTCATACATGGGTTTTATGTCAGATGTGTAATTCCTTAGCATAATATTTATTATGATTTTTCAGTTCTAATTGTAACAAAGAGTTGGATTTTTTGATATAATAATTTTGTCTTTGTTTTTAGAGTACTTGTGCACAGAGCCCGGAAGCTGGCCCAGCAATATTACTTGGTTTATCACGAGCCCATTCCAACAGCTCAGCTAGTACAAAGAATTGCTTCTGTGATGCAGGAATATACACAGTCTGGGTAAGTGGTTCTCTGGAGTTTGGTTAGAAAGATTGGGTTGTTTTGCTGGAGAATGCTCACAGAAAGTGTGTGAGTGGGAGGAGCACTAACAGACTGAGTGAGATAGTCATCGTATCTTGAACACAGGCATACTGACTAGTCAGTCATGATCACAGCTCTGGGTTGCTGGGAGGCCCGTGGGGGAAGGTTAACGCATCCAGTTGGTGTTCACTGAGTAAAATTACAAATTTTATGTGCCAACTGTCAGGCATTTATTATTGTATTTTATTTTTTTTTTCCTGTAGAGGTGTTCGCCCATTTGGTGTATCACTGCTAATATGTGGCTGGAATGAGGGGCGGCCCTATTTATTTCAGTCAGATCCATCTGTAAGTATCTAACATCTGTAAAGTCTACTATTCTTATATGACATCTAGAACTTTGTATGTGCTTATGAAATACTTTCTGTGATGAGAAGAATGTGGAACAGGAAGAATTGATTCCTTATCCCAATTTCAGGAGTTGTGAAGTAGAATCATTCTTAAGTGTTGGGGTCAAGCCTGGAATTCTGGCCACTGTGCCAAAGGAAATAGAGGAATGTAGGAAGTGGGTACCATCTGTTCATTCTAGGTCTCCATGTTCTGAACTGCATGAGGAATAGCAGCAGTTTCTGAAAGAGATCACCATCCCTTTTCATCCTTTCCCACCTAAGTAAGTTTATTTACTGGGTTAGAACATTTCAAATAAAATTTATCCTTTGATGCCTCCGAGTTGTAACACTTTACATCAAAATAAAAAAAGGTTGCTCTAGTGATGCTTGATAAGTTTCAGAAATTTGAGCTGTTACATGATGTTAAAGGTAAAAAGCAAAATGCAGGTACCTTGTGTAATCATCTTGATTGAGGCATAGAGCTCTTGATGGTCTTTGTGCAATAGGAGAGAATAGGAGTGATGGCTAAATAGCATACTAGTAAGGTAGATAAACCAGATGTAAACAAGTTGTTCACATTATTTAGTCTTTTAAAAAAAAAAAAAAAACAAAAAACAATGGGTGAGCCTAAGGAAAGAACTGACTGCTCATGCTCAAGTGTGAGCATATGTTTTTGTTCAAGGAATCCCAAATCAAACTATGCGAAGACCTTACTAAGTCCATCTTTCAAAGCAGTGTGGAAGGATGAAAATAGGTGGGACCCTATACAAATGTTTTATACGTTTTCATAGTATGTTTCCATATCAAATTTGTCTGAATGTGACCTAAAGTAATGTCATATATTGTCATAACATCCAATATTTTCATAATTGCTTCTCTTTCTTTTACCAAGTAGTCAAATGTGTTTTTGATTGAGTTACAGAGAACAATTCAATGGATTTGTTGTTTTTACAGGGAGCTTATTTTGCTTGGAAAGCAACAGCAATGGGAAAAAATTATGTCAATGGGAAAACATTCCTTGAGAAAAGGTAATATATTTGATACATTAAAAGGATACTATCTGTTTTGTTCATATTCCAGGTAAAACAGATGAACCAAAAACAACGTACCTTTAAAATATCAAAACAAAGTTTTAAAGTATTTAAGATGCGATGCTTCTAATTTCCTTATTTGAATATGCACGTGAAATTTTCTTTGTGTAAACTTTTGTATGTATAATAAAATAATCCACTGCAGAAAACAGAATACTAGCATATTTGCAGAACAAGTAGTGAAATAGATTAACCTTCAAAATCATTATTTGTAAAAATAATTACAAATCTTCAAAAATAATAATATATATAAAAATAATAATTACAAACCTTCAAAATCATTATTTGTAATTTTTAAAATAACAGTATTTTCAAATACTATTTGCATGAAAAATTTAGCAATCTTTGGATTTTTAGAGGCTTACTGTCCCATGGTGAAATACATGATGATCTTTTTACAGATACAACGAAGATTTGGAGCTTGAAGATGCCATTCATACAGCTATCTTAACACTAAAGGTTAGCAAAATAGTTAAGAAATGTGTTTCTTACTGTTACGACATCACTGCTGTGATTCACTGAACTGTATTTCCTTTCACAGGAGAGCTTTGAAGGGCAAATGACAGAAGACAACATTGAAGTTGGCATCTGTAACGAAGCTGGTTTTAGGAGGCTAACTCCAACTGAGGTTAAGGACTACTTGGCTGCAATAGCCTAGTAGGAACCAAGCAAGACTGTGTGAATTCACACAAAGGTCTTTTTAATTTTGGCTCCTTAAATGTTTTTGTTTGCAGTTTTTGCATACTTATTTCTACATGGTTTGTCTGGACAGATTTTTTTAAATATCATGGGTACAAATGCAAGGATCCTAATATTGTAATACACGGAATCTTATTACAGGTAATTCTTTCCCTTGATATATGGAATATTTGTACACAAAATACTGTACAAAATGTAAATGATCACTCGGAAAGATTGAAGAATAAAATTTGAAGGCCACTGTTCTGGGGGAAGGTGTCTGTGTGTCTTTTTAATCATAGTTTATGAACATAAAGATGAGGTTTTGATATCTTTATCACTGAGGAAACAGAATTCTCCACATACTAGCCATCATGAACTGGTATTAGACCTTCTTTTAAACAACTTTTAAATTCTGAGCGAACAAAAGAATTTTTTTCACTGTGGAGTTGTGTTTTGAATTCTAAGTAACTTCTGAAAATGGGTTGTTCCAATGTAAAAGCTTGTGTACTTTTACAAAGATGCATAACAGTCTTCCATGTGGGGTATAAAACGTGATCCACTTGAACAGCTCTGCTCTTGAGCCTCTAGAATTGTCTTGGTCTTTATGTCTCTCTCTTTTTTCTTTTTTTTTTTTTTTTTAACTTGGGTAATTTGCATGACCATAGACATGAGATTTTTTCAATCTTGAAATACTGTTAGAAATAATGGAAGCAAATGCTACTGACTGAATGCTAAATGCAGTTACCAGCATCAGTAAAAAAACAAATAGTATGTACAAGGCAAAATAAGAATATGTAATAATTTATCCCTTGAATTGTGCTGAAGTATATTTCGGCTTGCAAGATAACGAAAGACGCAGCAATGAAAAAAGCACTTAATTTATGCACGGCTACTTTTAAAAGTACAGAACTAGATGCTTGAGTGTTATTTGTGGGTGTACATACAGATACATTTTTTACATGCTTCATGTCTGTAAGGTTATGTAGAAATGAAAAAACATAAGAGGATAAATATATATGCTTTTTTTTAAAGCAGAAAACTGGTCTGGAGCCATTCAGCAGTTACTGGTAATGAAATGGAAGCTGGGTCAGTCTGCTTCTATGTCAGGCTAATCACATACGGGAGCAGCCTGGCAGGTTAAATGTTAGCCAGCCATTAATCAATGAAAAAAATAAAAAAATATGAGTTAGTCTGCAGAACGTGACGTTTAAGCTAATTGATCTGTCCCGTGTTGATGTTATCATTAGGCAAATAATTTCTGAAGCATGCCATGAATTAAGTTTTATTTCATAATGTTAGAAATAAAAACTATGTACAAATGGTTCCTTTTTTTTTTTTTTTTTTTAAACTCTGAAAACCAATCTGTGCTCTGGTTATTCTTCTTAGAGATAGTGGGCAGCTAGTCAGAACTGGAACTGGAGATTTTATATTGCTAGATTCTTAATTTAGGTTTCCGTAATAATTCAGAAAAGCAGAATGCTACTTCAATATTTATATGCCTTCGGTCAATTTAGTGCTATATGAATATTTAAAGGAGTTTTGTATGTGAAAAAATTGAGTTAGGTACCTCACCAAATGGCTAGCATGAACTGAACTAGTTTAGATGCTCTCCTCTTAAGCAGTTTGAGATAAAGTCAATCATGTTATCTCACTCCCAAGATAGTGATAATGAACGGGGCAAACTTTTTTTTTTTTTTTTTTTTTGACAGGGGGAGAGAGGGGTAAATCATATCATTGAACAACTCTCTATAGAATCTCAATTTTGTAGGTGGTGAAGAGATGTGAAAAGCAGGTGTCTTCATCTCTTCCCATGGTTTAATGATTAAAATGTAGTAACTGATGGAGAGGTGGCTCTTGGTGGAGCCTGGAAGAGCAGAATACCCAGTATTACCTTAGCTCAGAAGTGGGGGTTTCTAAGAAACAACCACAGACTGCTGGCTTTTAGTTGAAAGGAATGCTGTTTAATTTAGGATAAACCTCTCAAATGCTAGTGATTTTATCACTATCTGTGCAATTTTATCACCAAACTTGTGCTCTGAGTAAGGAAAATGCTGTCTTTTGGACATTTGATAATTAGTATAGAAATAATGGGTGGTTTTTGCCCGCTTCCTGCCGTCCCATTAGAACAGGCAATTGGGAATGTTGTGGGTTTAAATTCCCATCTTTTATGGGCCAATACTGTAGAGAATGATGGTTTTTACACCGTTCAGAAATAAGCCCTGAAGTTCTCTTGATATGAGAACTTACTCTCTTGATATGAGAACATACGAGTCCTGAGGGAATCAAGGTTCATGGGACTGTAATTGGAAAGAACAGGTTTAACATTTTGACTCTGCGTTATTTGCAGTGCTAGCTATTTTGTGTGTGTGTTAGGCATACAGATGTTGATATTATTGCTGGTGGTGTGATTGGAAGAGGTTTTGTTTTTGACAGCTTAATCCTACATTGAAGAAAATCATTGTCATTCTCAGATGATTACGCTTACAGAACAGTGACTAAATTTTATCTGTTACTTGAGAACCTTTAAAAAAGAGAGGTCAAGGGGGAGTAGAGTGGACAAAATTCATTAATAAGATGACAAAATGTTATTTGAAAGCTTCGGAGCGCCTCAACCACAACCTTTAGGGGGGGAAACGCCACAGCCCGGCCGCGGCGAGGCGGGTGCCGCGGCTGTCCCCGCCCGGCCGCCCCGGGGGAGGCGCGCTGGGGCCGGGCCGAGCCGTGCCACGCCGGGCCGTGCCGGGCCGCCTCCTGCCGCCGCCCGGGGAAGGCTGCGGCCGCCGGGCCGTGAGTAGGGGCTGCGGGCGGCCGGGGGGGGCGCGGGGCGGCGAGCAGGGAGCGCCTCGGGGCTGGCGGGGGGGACGCGGGGCCCCGCCGCGATGAGGGGCCGGGGGCAGCGCTGCCCGCGCTCAAGATGGCGGCGCCACCGCCCCGGCGCCGCCCTCACGTGATGGCGGCGGGGGCTGGCGGGGGGCGCCCTCAAATGGCGACCGCCCGAGGGGGCGGCTGTGCCCCAGAAGCCGCAGGGGTAGCCGCGTTTCGTCGATTTTATTTTTTCGTTTAAGAACTTGTCAGCTTCGCCTTGAGCACTGAGAAATTTGTAGAAGTTTCAGCTGCTGTGGTGAGCACTTACAGCTCCTACAAAGCTCGTAGCTGCTGTGGTGAGAGGTCCTGAGGGAGCATCTGTGGGGTTTTACTCGTTCCTAAGGACAAACTGGTGGCAGTAGCTTCCCGCTGAAGGCAAGCATACAAATAACTGCTATTACGGTAATAAATGCAAAACATAAAACACCCAGGGATGTGGCCTATTGCGGCCAGTGCAGGACAGGGTGAGCAGGGAGCACCCCGCGCCCCTGCCTGCCCTCAGAGGCAGTTTGGTGCAGGTCAGACCTTCGCCCTGACAGTGTGGCTGTTTGAGTCTCAGAGCTTGTCCTGTTTGTTAAGAATCGGGTGAGGATTTCAGATGCAACTGCTAGTAAATTCTTTGCAAAACCACGTGTGGTGTTGTGCCAGCTGGCCATGCGAGAGCAGGTGGTTAGCAGTGGAGGTACCTTCACAGTGGTGCCGAAGCATTACTGACAGAACTGTGGGTTTCATGCTCTTACCTGGTAGCCCTGAAGGTGCAATTTTAGGACGCTGGGAAGAAAATGTATTGCAGTGACGCATGAGAGGTGCATCAGGGAAGTGCTGAAGGAAAAACTCTGCCTTGTAGTGCCCACAAGTTCTGTCTGCACATAATGGCTGCAGAGGGCAAGAGGTGATCGAAGCAAAAGTCCCAGAAGGCATGAGATATATTTAATTTCTACATAAGTGACTCAGAGCCAAAGGTGAGTCAGAGTGCTGTCCTGGCAGTAATAGGAAAAAGATTCACTTTAGGCAGTGAAGGGATTAAAAACTGAACCTGCCTGGTTGGGATTTTGGGGGGAAGGACAGAGTTAAATGGTGTTTTCTGACCCTGAACAGTCATTAGGTCACATTGAAAGACCTTAGACACTTTGACAAGAAAGGGAAGAGTTTGGTGCTATTAATTACTGAATGAGCCAGTAGGAGTTCATAGTAACTGTATTTTAATTGTGCATAATACAAGTGTGATTTACACTTCATTATAAAGCCAGATTCCAAAGCAGTAATGGCAGAGCCTTTAATAGGAGCCAGGCTGCATCCTCGTTTTCATCTGAAGTCTCTGTCTTGCCTTTTAATACCAGGTTACTTCAAAGTGCAGTTTAGGTAAAAAATACTGGCACGTGTGCTAATACTTGGAGTTGTAATGAGAAAGGATTAATTTCAGTCTTCGTAGTGGCAATTACTGCATGTCTTTAAAAAATGGATTTTTTGCTGTGGCGTTTAATTCTACATTTTTGAAATAATTAAGCAATTCCTATAGTTATCCTTAGGAAGATGTACTGAGGAAGATGTACTGACTAGCGCTGATGGGACAGGAATTAATTTATCTGATACTACACAATAAATCTCTGCTAGAGCTAGAGAACAGAAATTTCCAGATCCTGCTGGCTCTGGAATTATAAATTATAGTTTGTCATGATGCTGTGTAACATTGAAGTTTTGCCAGAGGGTTGCTAGTGGCTCATTCAGGGGATTGCGTAGTGTAAGCTGGAAGTTGGACAGGATAGAGGTGTGCTACTCAGAATTGTAAAATACAATGGGCATCGTATATACTATGTAAAAATACTAGCAGACAGCTGTCTTAAGAGCCACCTACCGTGCTTACAGACTTTTTATTATAGTGGTAACTGTTGTGCGAGGGAGAGAAAAGATCTGCTTATGCCATTAACCAGATTTCTAATTTTGCTCTGAATGGCAAGATCTGCAGATTAACTTTGAGAGCTGAGATCTCTTTGAGTGGCTCTGATGTGAGGGGAAAGAAATATGATCTTGCAAGGTGTCTGTGGAGACTTGAGTGCTGCTGTTCTTCCTTGCTGAGAACTGAAAACTTAGTTTGGATCCCCAGAGGTGAAGGCGAGAAACTGAATGCTTTGGTGGGACGTGGGTGGAGATTCCTGATGCTTGTGCTTCAGGGTAGGTGTAGCTGTTGCACTAAACCTACTGCTAAGTAAGTTTACTGTTGCAAAGACCTCTTGATTATGTGTATTCTTAATCATGCCCTAACAGTCTTCTCTTTTGCTTTCATCTGATAGGAATAATGTTTCCAACATGTCTGTGCAGACTCTGCTTTGTGAAAGAATTGCTGTTGCCAAAGAATTGATCAAGAGAGCAGAAGCCCTCTCTAAGTCCCAGAAAAGGAGAATAGAAGGTGGGGCAAAACTCTGTGGCAAACTGAAGGCTGAGCTAAACTTCTTACACAAGGTGGAGGCAGGGAAGGTGGCCGTTAAGGAATCCCATCTGCAGAGTACAAACCTTACCCATCTCGAAGCCATTATCCAGTCAGCAGAGAACCTGGAGGATGTCGTCAGTGTCCTCCATGTCTTTGCTTACGAGGACAGGTTTGGAGACAAACAGACGCTGGTGGTAGATGTTGTTGCAAATGGAGGTCACACGTGGGTGAAGGCCATCGGTCGGAAGGCCGAAGCCCTGCACAACATCTGGCTGGGGAGGGGCCAGTATGGTGACAAAAGTGTCATCGAGCAAGCAGAGGACTTCCTGCAGGCGAGCCGTCAGCAGCCAGTGGAGTACAGCAATCCCCACATAATATTTGCCTTCTACAACAGCGTGTCCAGTCCTATGGCAGAGAGACTCAAGGAGATGGGAATATCTGTGCGAGGAGACATTGTGGCTGTGAACTCGCTGGCAGAGCCATCTACAGAAAACCAGCACCTAAGTGCCAGTGAATCAGATGAAGAAGACCTTGAACCCCTGCAGGTGACCAGAGTAGACCGGGAGAATTTGGTGGCCAGCATTGCTTTTCCTACTCAGATCAAAGTAAATGTGTGCAATAGAGTTAACTTGGACATCACTACCTTGATAACCTACGTCTCTGCTCTCAGTTATGGTGGCTGCTACTTCGTCTTCAAAGAAAAAGTGCTAACAGAGCAAGCGGCTCAAGAAAGGAGGGAGAGAGTCCTGCCTCAGCTGGAGGAGTTCATGCATGGGAAAGAGCTCTTTGCGTGTGAATCTGCTGTCAGAGATTTTCAGTCCATCTTGGAAACGCTGGGAGGACCTGGGGAGAAAGAGCGAGCTGCACTGCTCGTTAAAAAAATTAATGTCGTGCCAGATCAGCCATCTGACCGTGCCTTAGGACTAGTGGCTAGTTCAAAAATCAACAGCCGTTCTCTGACTATTTTTGGGACAGGAGACACTTTAAAAGCCATCACCATGACTGCAAATAGTGGTTTTGTGAGGGCAGCAGCTAACCAAGGTGTCAAGTTCAGTGTTTTTGTGCATCAGCCTAGAGCATTGACAGAAAGCAAAGAAGCTTTTGCCACACCTTTACCAAAGAGCTGCCCACCTGACAATTGACTGAGTCATTAATTAATTAATTGACTAAGTCATTAAAGGAATTGGTCCCTGAATATTGAAGATGCTGCAGCGGAGGCATTTGGAGAAACAGAAGAGGCCACACATGTATCAGTGAAAACAGTAACTGTAGCAGTGGAAGGGTTCCCCAAGGGATTTGCAATATCTTTACTCAATTCTTGTTTGTTTTTTTTTTTTTGTTCAGCTGGCTGTTAATTTATTTGCTAATGTAATGAGATTTCAGTGAAAATCATCGACTGTCTTACAGTATATTAATTGTATCCATCCCTATTAAAAAAAAATCGATTAAAGCACGGTTGCCTTTATTGTTTTTGTCCTCTTTGGAGAGAATAAAGTGAGCACCTTAAATGGACTTCTGACTTTGTGGAACATGTATCTTTTATTTCACTGGTCCTATTCAGCTGAAATCTTTGTTGACTCAGAGGTATCTCATGTAGAGATTGAGCCCTATAGAAGAGAGAAGCTTTTTAACTGCCGTTATAACTACTGGTTTTACTCAAAGTGTAGAATACTTAACAATGTATTTTCTTTTTTTCTCCAGGAGAGAATTTCCAGTGTTGTCTTTCTGTGTGCTGTAATGGCAGCATCATCTTTGTTAATAATTTGCCTCAGGTTCCCAGTGGAAAATACTGAGATGTCAGAGTGACCCCTTGGCCCTGAGCTATACATTTTATCAGGTCAGTGAAAGAGGCCTACTGAATATTTTATAGACTGTTGTCCAACAAGACAGCTTTATTGTGCAGCATACAGTTCAGATGAAGAATGTTCTCTCACCCATTCAGTCTAAACCTCTTTCAGCAACAAGAAATGGCTGCAGGGCAGCCCATGGCCATAGTTTTTGCCTGTCTCTTGCCATCTCCAGTATTCTGGTGTGCTCTGGCACTGCTGTATATGAGTGGCATACCAGCAAAACCTCTGTCTGCTTCTTCCAGTCAAGCTAGTTTGATTGTTAAGGACCAAGAGTATACTTTTGTGGATATGACTCTTGCTGTGGTCTGTTTTCACAATGAATGTAGGAAATGTCACCTGTATCTGCATACTGTGCATCTTTAACTGGAACTTTTTGTATTGCGGAGGGCATTTTACAGGTGTTTGGATTCACCTGCCCCTTGTTTCAGCCAGTCACTGAGGTAATTCAGGGTTTTAGTTAACTTGGGTGAAACTGGATTTTATTTTTTTGCTCTTTCAGTACCTAGTCTTCTGCCTGCCAATTTCACAGGTACCCTTGGTGAGTTCTAACAAAGCATCTAGCTTTGTTAGACAGGATAGATGACCAAATGCATCTTTTAATTTGCCTGGAAGTTCTTCTGAAGGGAATGGAGGACCAACGTCGTGAAACAATGTAAGTAGTACAATACTTTCCCTGTGCGAGGGACATGCAGGTCTACCTCTGTAGCTAACAGCACAAGTTTCGTTGTGCAGGAAGTTAGGGAGATAATACTTTGGCATGGTGCAATGCATTTATTACAGCGATGTAAATGACTGGCAAGAAAGGTGCATTTTTGTGCCGTATGTACTCTTATTCTGGGCACCATTTAACTGAAGGAGGTGTGAGAATAGAAGTGGGAGAGGCCATCTGGAGCATATCAAAGGAGCACATGTCTCAAAAGCGTTCTGTTTGGTATTAGAAGTCCGGAAAGAAGGTACAAGAAACTTGATGAGTAATTTATGAACAATAAATTTCTTTTTGTTTGCAGCTCAGAGCTCTTAGAGCTAAGGTCCCAACAGATAGTTTACTATTTGTCAAGGATTAACCTGTTTTACAGTTTTACAGGATATGCTTAAAGCTAACTACATGGCATCGGTGCACTCCTGCATGACAATTCATTATGTTTTTAAAGAACTAATCCTTTGAGTTGTTTAAATCATTCCTAAATTGCTTGCAGCCTTCCTACCCGTGGTGATGAAGGTTTTGGACAAGTAAATGTGGGAAGGCTGCTTCATTCCTCTCCCTGTCGTGCCTTTAAGAACTGAGTTTCCACTTTTTTTTTTTCCATATCCGGTTCAACACTCACGAGTATCCTTTTGGGCACCCTCTAAAAAGTTTTTTCCAAACCTCAAATTTATGTCCTGATGGAGAAGGAGGGCAGAGACCTGTATTTGTACCAGGCAGGAGACCCGGAGGAGGTGCTGCAAAGCAAGTAACCTTTGTATTGCCTAGATGAGAAGTGAGTAGCACTGCTTGCTGCAGTTCTTTGCTCCTGGATGACTGGTTTTGTGCCAGCATTAAGTGCAACTCTTTAAAAGTTGCTGTATGTGGAGCCATCGTGTGGTGATTTTCTTCATTACCAGTCATTTTTCCCTGCTTAATCAATACCATATTTATTTTAGAATCAGTTTTCTTTCTCTTACCAGTTTCTGCCTGCCATCTGATCAGCATTTTAAGAATCTAGAAATTATACATGCTAAGTGACCTGAGGTATTTTTAATTGTTATTTTGTGTCTCCATGCTGTCTGGTGCCAAGTTCAGAATGTGGGCTTTATATTTTTGTATTTCTGCCTTCAGAAGTGCTCTGGCCTATTGGTCAGACAGAGTTGCAATGCCAGAAGACTCTAAGAATTGCTTTATAAGGTGAACCCTGACACTGAATGCTGTTTTGGGGCCAAAATGTGTTTTGACTAATATTTGGTGTATTTTTTTTATTGTTTTCTAAGGTACTGGTGATCGGCATATGCTAAAGGTTAACCGTGTTTCAGTTTGTTTTGTTTAAAGAGCTTCTGTTTAATTTTACAAACAGGGAATTCGAGGTTGGACTCTCCTTAGTTACAACTTTACAAATAAGTGAATAGAAGACACCAAATTATGTTTGAAAATGAGATGAAAAAAAACAAAAACAAACCAAAACAAAACAAAAAAACAGGAAATCTGGGACTGTTCATTGTTTCTTCCAATATCACACCACTGCGTAGTCTACATACCAGGCACTCGAGGGTATGGAGGCTTCTCACTTGTTGCAGTGCTTTTTTTGTTTGTTTGTTTTTCCATGAAATTTTTCAGCTCTAAGCTCCTTAGCAAAGAAAGATTCCTAAACAGTTTCAGAGAAACTTATTCTTCTGGCACTTTTACTTTTTTTTTTTTTTTTTTTTCCCCATTGCAATTCTCATTCTCTGAATGGTTCTGAAGTCTCTGAGGAGAGCCAGCATCTCTGTTCTGTGCAGCACTCAGCCTGCTCTCTTGGCTCAACAGTAAGAATACCAAACAAGAAATTCTGCAATTGATATCAGGCAGTAGAATATGCATGGATATTATACAAGAAACGAATTGGTAAGGTAATAATACATTCATGTTTCCAATTTATGTTGTAATCCACGGTTTTATCAGAAGTAAACCTTTGGATGCATCTGTGTGTGTTCAAAATTTGCAGATAAATGGCTTGTTTGTCATTGTACCTGCAAGCCATGAAATCCCTCAAAGATAGTTTTGGGTGTTGTGTAAAAGTATTCTAAGGTATAATAATGGGCTGAAGAAAGTCTTGTTTTTAAACTGTCTCCTTCCACAGATGATGCCTTCAGCAGACTTAAAACAGCCTGCTGAAACCTTCTGGAGCCTGTCTGAAAAAAAACTTTCACAATCCTGTTCGTAATTCCTGTACATTTGGTCACAACAGCAATAAAGCAAGAAAAAACAAGCAACAGTTAATTGAAATAAGTTTGAGAGGAGACCTAGGAAATTGCCCTACAATCAATCTCTTTCTTGCTTTCTTTCTCTCTCTCACTTTCTGTCACTTTCTTAACAAGGAAAGGACATACAATAATAACAAAGCATGCATTTGCACTGACATCTTTATTTCATATTATTATGCAAGCAAAACAGCACAGGTCAACCATGATCTAATTAAACTGTTAAAGTAAGCAAGAATTTGATGTGATCCTTGGACCGAAGGCTGTGGATGCTATTTACCAACAAGCTGCGTTTTTAAAAACTGCAGTGAGTTCTGCCCTGTCGTCCAGCTTGCTGCAGGCACTGTGTGTTCTTCAGTGGTGATGTCAACTCTGCACGTAAGTGTGGCTGTTGCTTTTCCATCAGGATTTAATGTTGCAGATTATTCTAGAGTAAAAACAAGAATGGTCAATATAAAACTACTCCAGTGTGTGACAGAACAGCTTGGAACTGTGACTTTGGGGCTTTGCCAATTGTTTATTTTGAACACTGTGGAACTTAAGATTGTTCCTACATAAACTACTGTGTTTACTAAAGAATGAACAAAACCTTCCTCAAGAGTTCATTGTGCAGAAGATTCTTCTATTTAAAAGACCATTATGTCTAGTCCTAGAGGAGCAAGTAATATTTGATAGTACTATTAAGCACAATTGCTTGATAGTGTTTTTTATGTGAGGTACTTCACAATCATTTAATGAAGTGTGTGAGGTCTCAGCACTGTACTGTTGGTAATGGTAGTGATGGTTTACAGAGAGCTCAGGAAGTTCTGCCCCAGTGCTTCCTTGTTATGTTTGTGGTAGTAGAGCTGACTAATTTCAAGGGTTGCTCCGTTTTCTGAAATCACGGTGGATGTGATTTCTATACCTTCAAATTTTCTTAACATAGGTGTCATCCAAAATGCTGTTGAAGTTAAGTGGGAGAAACACAGCAAAAGCATTTCAAAGGGAATATTTTCAAGGGAAAAGACATTCAAAAGATGAAGCAGCTGATGTGAACAACAGTAAAGGAATATGGAAGGTTAAGTCAGTGTCAGATCATCTCAGTTGCAAAAGGAAAAACATAGAAATTAGGAAGAGTGGGGGGAAAAGTAAATCTTTGGAGTGCCTGCTTCCACATTCTGTGCCCTGCCGTGAGCTCTGGAGAAACTCTTGGTGGCTTTGAGGGACAAATTGCAGAGCCTTCAGATATAACGCTCTTGGAGATAATGACAGAACCTGTGCTGGTTTGTAGTCACCAAATTTCTGACTCTTCTTCAGCTTTCTCTCCTATAGGGGATAGTTTGGCCCATCTTTATAGAGCTGAGGTTCACCAGAATAAGATCTTACTGAATCAGATCACAGGACATTCTAACAGTGAAACTCAACCATATATTTTTTCCATGTTAGAAATGCATTTTTAAGCCAGTGTTGGCCTAATCCACAAGAGCAACCTCTTTCATAAAGAGGGCAGGTGAAACCTCACTTTACATACACCTGTTAAATGCAGTCATACCTAATAACAAAAATTGTCTTAAGGATTCTAACCTTCCTCTGCCATTACTAGCAATCTACATGTATTCATGTTTTGGAAGAAGAAAAGCAGAAGTTGCTAGATTTCTGGCATGCTAGAGACCCTTTCAGAAATAAACTACAAGGAAAAGCACTATTTTTCTTTTTTTAGTACTCCTGTTATTGCAGGAAAGGTAGGAGTGCTGGAGGAACAAAACTAAATGAGATAACAATAGCATGAGAACAGTCAAAGATGAAATGGGCCTTACTGGATATTTCAGTGGTTGACTCCTGGGTTGGTTCTTGGCTTGGCTCCACACTTGGGTTAGGGGTAGATTCAGTACCGGGCTCTCCACTCATCTCCCAAGTGTCCTGTTCACCTTCTTGCACTCCGGTGTTCCCGGTTTGCTCCATGCCTTCCTCCTTGTATGGGTCTCTGCTGTAGTCCAGGGGGAGCTCAGTGCTTGGTTGCACACTGGGATCTCTGCTCTGCTCCACAGTCGTTTCCCCAAGCACAGGGGGAACAGGGGTACCTACAAATAAAAGGAATTCACATGGGGGAGAAGAACTGTGAAAAGGCAAATTACTTCTAGGGTTATCTAAACATGTACATAGTTGCTCTTCTGGATCAGAGATGCCAAGCAGGAGTTGGGGGAGGGAAATAAATGTGGGAATAAATCCACTCCGGAATTTGAATCTCTTTTCAAATTTACAAAGATTGATCTGCCAACGTTTGACTCACCTTGTGCCATTAGCAGGTCAACCAGAATCAGAGCCAGCAGTGCTGGAAGGATTGTCATCTTCAGGGTGGTTTCCTAAAGGATGCGTTGAGCACGAAGGTTTGGAGCAAAGCTCGAAGTACCTGGCCAACAGAAAGCCCTGGGTATTTAAAGGCAAGCCCACACCTCCGTGCAGTTCGGTGTCTTCCTGAAAATAGCAAGTTTCAAAAAAAAAAATCCAAATTGCATTCTTAAAATGAATTTAGGACCTGTCAGGGAGCGCAATCAGTCAATTCCTTGCTGCAGGGAGAGATAACCTTTATTGCAAGCCGTGACGGACACTGCAGGCTGCGAGGTGGGGCGGGGGTGGCCGAGGCCCCAGACCGCAGTCACACCACCAGTGGTGTCGCTGCCTGCTGCTGGCCAGGCTGGTTCCTCCAGGCACTTGGTCCGGCTGGTTTTCAGTGAAGACCTGCAAAAATCCTTTGATATGACACTTGACAAATTGAACGTGCCTCACGGTAACAGGTGAAAGGTGGAGTGTGACTGGAAACTGTGCAGCTGGCTTCTGTGACTAAGGGCGTAACAGCAGCATTTCTGTGTTAAGGCTGGATGAGTGTTTTCATTGGAAAGCCTTCCTTTTTGTTGTTCAGAGCTTGTGTGTCCGTGCGCGTGTGTATCCAGCCTACAATATTTCAGGGAGTATCTTGGCTCAAAAGGTTTGGGCAGAATGAGACAAATCCCCAGGGAGGAGCCAGCTCCTTTGTGTGGTTTAATCAGTGGAGCATGGGCACTGCTCCAATGATACTGAAAGTCCATTGCTGATGCTGAGAAGATTCTGTTTGTGTGTGGATACAGATCTTCATGGCCTTCCCCATCCTTCCTCACCACCAACCAGGGGAAATGGGTCATGGCAAGATGCTTCGAGGTAGTGGGGGCTGTAACAAGGTCAGTAGTGCTTCGGTGTCTGCTAGGCAGCAGCAGACCTCAGGCCCATGTGGTCACCCTTCTGTGGTACATAAAGGATTGTAGGCCTGGCTCTGTATTTTACATTCATACAAGTGAGTGGTATAATTAAAACTAGCAATTCTGCAGTAATTAGAAGAATTAGGTTAGTGTCAAATCAATGTAAAGGAATTCAGAATCTGGCTCTTCAAGATTCTTTTTTTTTTTTTTTTCTACTTCCATGATTTCACTTGTTTAATATTGCATCAACTTAGTTTTTCAGCACTGTGTTTCTTTCAAGTTGCTTCCACCTCTAGGGTTTGCCTGAGGCATTATTCTTCTAATCAGGCTTCTTATGGTGCAACAGAAAGATACTTTTTTTTCTTTTTCTTGACGTGAAAAAGAAAAGCTAATGCCCATGAACACCTACAGATACATGGCTGCTGCAAGTTTCTCTTGTGTTGCTAGTTTTAATTAAAGGTTGATGTGTAACGTTTTTTATTAAATGTGAGTGGAAGAATTTGTCGAAGACTCATCCGTAAGAGGAAATAGAATGATGCACAGGTCAGAAATCTACAGATAATTGTCTGTAATTAGCAGGATTACTCAGTATAGATTATGAACCTTTCCTCCACCCACCCCACCAAATGCTTTTCTAACAGAGTTGTCTTCAAGAGCTGGTGGACGTGCTTTTTGTGGAGGAAAAGCAAACGTGACACACATTCTTTTATTCCTACTGCATTATCACTGCGCAAGGAAAGGAGAATTCTCATGTTATTGCCACAGCAGACTTCAAAATAGTTTTGAAACTGTTTTTGTTATGGCGAGTGAAATCAAATGCTTAAGCAAAAAGGAAAACTACTTTCCCAAGGCAAAGGTTCCCATCTTGCTCTTCTCCAATCTTTACTGCATAATTATTACAGCTTTTAACAAATTGAAAGAGGTGATTTTAAGCATTTTTAGATAGGGTTGCAGTTAGTTGTTTGTCTGTAGACAGAGTTCAATTCACTGGTTGCTCGCTACTGCCAGTCATGTTACAACTCATTAAGCAGGAATTACAAAAACTAGTAATCAAACGGTAAATTTTGAGTAGGATTTCTTGCTGTTTTTTTCTGAGGACTAATATGGGTCTTGTCACCATTCAACATCTTTAACTGTGTGAAAGTAAATGCAGTTAATGTTACTGAAAGAATCTACAAATGAGATGAGATTTCTTAAGAGCAAATAACGTTGAGGACACAACTTAGAGGCATATTGCATTTAGCTGTTTTTTTTTTTCCAAATGCCCTTATCCATCAGGGCAGAGCCTGCACAGCCTTTCTGGGTATCCTGCTCCAATGTGAGACTGTCCTCACGGTGCAAAAAGTGGTGAAAACTTCCTTATATTCAATCTGAGTCTCCCACATTTTAGCTTGTGCCTGTTGTCTCTTTTCTTCTCACCGGTTACCGCTGTCAAGCCTGTCTGTGTTGTCTCGATTACCTCGATACACACTTGGGAAGTGAGAGAGCATTGGTTGGAGGCTGCTGACTTGAGTGTTTATGTATATAACATGAAGACTTACTCTTACTTTTCCATGGACAGCAGGTTATGGCCACCTTAGCAAACAGGACGCTAGGCGGGGTGGATCACCACATATTCACTGGTATCCTTTGCTGAACTAGCATAGAAGGCGAAAATGTTGGTCCTAATTTGGGTGTCTGAAACTGCTGCAGAGCATTTAAAACCAAATGTATGTGGTATTTTCATTACTGTGTGAATAACAGGCAAACTCTGATTATTATTATTTTTAAGGTGTTGCAGAATATCTTTTAGGCATAAAACCTACTTTTTTAGGTTTTGGGGATCTTACCAAAGGAGACCATCTGGGAAGCTGATTAATTTACAGAAGTAGACTCGGTGCTAAAGACCTGTGAGGTTGCACAATGCAAGATAGAAACTGCTCTTTCAAAAACAAGCTGTTTTGTTAGCAGCAAGGACCAGATTTTCTGGAAAGGTGAAGGATGCTAAGAGTATTTCATTCTTTTCTTGTGAGCTGAGGGTTGTAAGTGCCCTAGGGCATATTGTGTCAGGTATAACTATTTATGATCTGGGAAAAAGGATATGTGGTAGTGTCCCTTCAGGTACTTTATTTGCATTTTGCAAATAGGTTTTCTTTTTCATGGAGTTTAACTTGGGAGAAAAGGAAAACCACAGATTCTGTTTCTTCATTTTAATTCCCCAAGAAGACAAATGAATTTTGTAAACTAATTAGTTTTTATTTTTGCTTTGGTTTGTCAATAAGGCAGATCTTGGCCTTTTCTGGAGAATCTAGGAAAAAAATAAAGTCTTTTTTTTTTATTATTTTTGCATTTAGATAAGGATAGGCTGAGCTACATATCTGAAGCTCTAAATATAACTGCTTGGAATAATGCTGTATGTGCTGTGCTTCACACCAGAGTTTCAGCACTACTTGGGTCTCAACCACTTCTCTCCAGAAGTCCAGTACAATTTATGAAGGTGAATAAGTTTATTGGACTTCACAGATGGGGATGCTGAAGCATAGGCAAGACTGAATGAAAGATATCTTGCTGCTTCCCATGTCTCTAAATAAATGTCTCCATAGAAAGTATTTATCTTCCTTTTCCAAGAGATATTTAGAAAAAAAAAGAAAAGCCATGAAGAGAAGGTGAAGGAGGTCACGAGAGAGAAAGATGAGATGTTATGGAAAGTTCAGATACCTGTGGTAGGTCGGAAGGAATTGGTGGTTTGGGCGTGTTCTCTTTGTAGGCTGCATGTACGTTTCGATGTAGAATCACTCAGGAATGGCAAAGTTGAAACAGGTTCTGCTGTCCTCACTTGAGCCCTAAGCAAATTTGAGGCCCTCTTTTATGACAGGGAGGGTAAAGAAAATCTGTTACTGTATAATTTATCCACAGACAGCCCTTTCTTCCAGCCCTCATTTGGGAAGGCCCAAGCCTCATGTTTGTTCCTGGTCACTGTAGGCATTACTTGGGTTGTCTCATTCTCTCCAATATCTTTAAGTGCTTTGGGAATCTGTTTACATTTTCAGCCCTGGTGAGACCTGATGACAGGGATTGGCATGAGCTCGTAATGGAAAACTGAATGAAATGATTGAGACATTAACCCATGATGGCCAGCAGCAAGGCCGAGAGTTGATCTTTGCAGAAGAGCTGTCAGAAGTCACCCGTCTCATGTGTCTTCACTTCTAGAGATACTTAGGGCTGACTTTGATGTCAATACCCAGTGGAATTAGCGGCCGTATTCTTGAGTGTACTTAAGTTGTCCTTGGCATAGGGCCCAAGAGTTGTTGTTTATGGAAAGCAAAAATGGGAGCTTTAGCTTTGTTTGCAGATTGTGCTTCTTGAGGACTGCTGACTCTTGCTCCATAGGAGTTAGATATAAATGTTTTGAGACAAGTTTTATTTTTTTTTCCTCTAATGTAGATGCAGTCATCTTCCACTTAAAGCAAGCATTGTGTGATGAGAGGAAATGAGCAATACTGGATACATAAAGCCAGAAGTCCACTGTGTAAGGAGAATATCCAGCTGCTCAAATAAGGCAGCTTTAGGCCACTTCAGTGTGTAGAAGAGACTAATCTGATTCTGACATATTTCAGTGATCATCTCCTAAGAGTGGTTTTTGCCACTTCCAAAGAGAATTGTGTGCTATCTATTTAACAACCAGGTACTGAAACACCTTGTCATTAGGTAACATACCTGCATGTAATGTAGTGTTACAAGGTGAATGTAACAAAAATACTATAGTTAAATAAGAGGTAGCTTCAATAAACCTGTGGGAATAGAGAAAAGGGTTTATATCTTGCCTTTTCTGCTTAGTCTCTCACAGAATCACAGAAAGGCAGAGGATGGAAGGCACCTCTGGAGGTCATCAGTTCCAACCCCCCCTGTTCAAGCAGGGCCACCTAGAGCAGGTTGCCCAGGGCCACTGGGCACTCCAGGTGTAACCTAATCAGTGCTGAACAGAGGGGAAGGGTCTCCCTTAACCTGATGTCAGCCCTCCTCCTGATGCACCCAAGGTACTATTAGCCTTCTTTGTGGCAAGGGCATGCTCCGGGCTCACACAGTCAGTCAAAAGCCACTACGTCCTGTCTTTAATGCATTGTCCAATAAGGAAAATGTCTGGAAAGCTAGAAACTGAATATCCTAAAATAAAATAAAGTCTGAGCAGGTGTTCTAGGATTTACCCATAAATGCAATAAATTTAATATATAATTTATATAATAAAATTATACATTTTATATAATATAAGTATAATATTTTTACCTATAAAATAAATACAAAGTAAGGAAAACAAACCTCATTAAAAAATGCTGTAGCAAAGTGTTAGAAACTTCATGGAAAGATAGCCTCAGGGATAAAGATATTCAGAAGAACTGCAGTTATTAGAAGAGAGCATAATAAAAGCACAGCAAACAGCTGTCCTAATAAGGAGCAATGAGATACTTAAAAGACCTTAAAAAGGGGGGGGGGGGGGAGGGGCGGGGAGAGAAAGTAATCATAGAAAACAGGGAAGCAAAACTGCATGGCTCAAAAATACGAAAAAAAATAACAAGTAGAGATAAATAAGAATGTGGTAAAGTGGAAGCAGTATGAAGCTGTGTAGCCTTTGCTCTGTAGAAGGCTTCCACCTTTTTCTTAATCACTACACTTTGGATTTGCTACTTATTACAACACAGGCTGAAAGAGTGGAGAAAAACAGAAGACCAAGCACCTGATTCTTCACTTGTAATACTTTTTATTGGGAGTACTCCAGTTTTGACTATTTAAGCAAATTAATATTTATATATTTATTGTATTTAGGATATACGTTTGAATTCTTAGAGCTGAACTGATACAAAAGTCTTTACAGATGCTCCTGTTTCATTGTGAGAAGTGTGGCTTAATAAAGGTTAAATGAGATTAAATTGAGAATTACTTGGAATAAGCCTGTATAAAAATAATAAAACATCATTCAGTCAGCTTACCGAAGAAAACAGAAAAGTTGCTCAAACAACTTGATATCACCCCAAAATCCAATTCTCTTTTCTTTGTCTGCATAAGGACAACTTGGCAGTAATTAGTCCAAATGGCAGTCATAATGGCAGTTCTAGGCCAGACACAATAATTCTGTCTCAGAAGAGCCCCTGTGTGGGGTTTGGCAGCACCAGACAGTTCTGCATTGCAGGTTTATGGCTCAGAGGTGCACTTGGAGCTTCCTCCCTAAGCCTCATAGTTTTAGTGGAAACTCTCATGCCAAACCAGCAAGAGCTGGCAGGAAGGTATAAGCCCGCAAAGCAGACATGCAGTTTGCAGTGGTATCCTGCTGGGGAAAGACAGACAAATAGGATTACCATCGATTTGGCAGTGTGTTTAGTAGCAGGGTGTTTTTCTTGCATTTATCGATGTGATAATTTCCATGCTTATCTCTGCGTTCTTGTTCCAACACCATGATGTCCTTTCTGCTCTTCCCTTGTGTGTATTTCCCTCATCACTGTTTAATAAATGTGTATTTGTCACTTTAGTGGCAAAGGACAGTTTTAGTCTCCTTTCCACTGAGACTTGTCTAAAAGAAGTCAGGAGGGAGGGTGCTCACCTGAACTTTGCCAGGATGGAGTGGATAGAAATATTTTATCTATAAAACTTCAGGCTGTCAGCTTTCTGCCAGAGGGCAAAGATGCTTACTCAGAGATAAAGTGCCCCTACTCAACCTTTGAGATCTTCTGCTTACCAAGCAGCATATTTGACCCTGTAATGTCATGGCTTCCCATGGCCTCTGGGAGCCTTTCTGAAACGGAGTGCATGGTGTAGGAATCTATATACAGAGAAGCAGGTGCCATGGTAGCACAGGTACCAGAGCTTGCCTACTCTGTAAAAGACATTTCAGTATAGTATCTTAATTTCAGCAAGTTCTGGGGAAATGGGAAAACAGAGGCACCTCAGATCTTTAGCAGAGTCATGGAGAACACATCTCTCACTCCATCAAACGTGGAAGATGCAAAATGGTTTTCTAATTATCTTCTCTTGCTTTTTCAAAATGCTTCAAGTTTCTCTAACTATTCATCATTTTTAAATTTTGTTTGGGAAATTAAGTGGCAGCAATATAAATACAGCACAGCAACGTTGCCTGTGAGTATGTCACTTTTGTTTACACGAAAGAGAACAAACAGAAATGTTGCTAAAAATCCTCTGTATGATTTAAAATGGCTTGTGAGTAGCATAATAAAGTCACAGATTTCATATACATGTTCATATATTCATAAATCTTGTACAAGAGAAGTTGTGCTTTATTAGGTATTGCTTTCCCTTTTCTTTTAGGATTCAATACTACTGTAGCTCATAGAAGCCATATTATCAACTTCAAATACGAGGAGCTGTGAGAAATGCCAGAGCTTATATTTCCTGCACTCTTTAATCTTATAAGAGCAAAGAAGTCATCTTCTTCCCTTTCTGGAACATTCCTGTTGAGGTACATATCGCATGGGTTCTTTCAGCATTTTGGGTTCCCTGTGGATATTGTTTTGGCACATGCCTTTGTTCCAGCTTCGTTGTTGGTATCGCTGTTGGTAAGTTTTCCAAGACAACAACCACTGAGCACAGCAGCTGTCAGATCAAGCAAGAGGGTGGAGGACATTTCAATAAAGAAGTCAATGATGCCTTCTTTTGGGAAGTTTACCAAAATGGCCATGCTGAGGCAGCAACAGTGCTGAGGTCTACCTATTTCACCCTGTATTTGGTCTAGTTTATCATAAGGCTTTCAGTGGGATTGCTGTTACTTGTTCCTGTTTTAAAAGTAGGTAATGGTTATGTCAGTCTTGACTGTGCAAATGCTTTTTGTTGCCATTTGTCCACAGTCAGTAAAGAGGTGGATTGTAGAGGTAATAAATTTCACTCCCTTTTATCTGGCTTCCTTTTGGAATTGAGATGTTTTCATTTTCTGTGTGGAGCCAGCTTAGTTTTCAGGTGGAACACTTTCCCATTGGAAAATATAATTTGCCAGCACTGAAACATTCAACATTGTTGAATGTTTCTAGCAAAACATTTGGCAGAAGCCAGGGAGGGAGGCTGTGCGGCCCAGGTGGCTTCCTACCAGCCTGCAGGTCCTGGGCTCCCTGGAAAGGCCTAAACAAACAGATAACCCACTGCTGATTTACAGCCTTGAGTTCCTGATTGTCCTGGCAAATCCTGGGGCTAAAGAAACAGCCCTGTGTGCGGGGAGTAGGAAAGGCTGGCTTGTTCAGCCTAGCAGATAAAGACCAGGAGATGCCCTGTGTGCCACTCACGAACCCTTACACATCAGGGTGGGTAACTGCCACACTTGGAGAAGAGACGTTTTAGGTGTTGACACACAGGCAAAAAGCTTTGAGTACATTTAGACGTGGACAAGAGAAAAGGAGGAGAATTAGCAAGACCTTTCAAGGGGGAGTAGCGATCCAGGAGAACAAATGGCTTTTAAGATGGAATGTGATAGGTGTATGAAAGGGATTATGTGGTCTGATTGGGATAACCGGGGGCTGGATGCAATCATCCAGAAATATCTCTTCTAGGTATATCTCTTGGGATTATTTTTTATTTCACTCTGGAGACATAGCGGGCTGGGGAAAAATGAATGTTTCAGAACTACTACTTCTTGCAATTTTTACTGCTTATGTCCTGTGTTCAAATGATTTCCCTTTGTCCTCATTCTGCCCACAGAGGAAGAGAAATGGAGTTTTCACAGAGGCAGGATAACATTTTACAGCCTGATTTAAACTCCACTGACACACCAGGAAAAGGTTTGCCTCTCTCAGGCTCTTCTTATTCTCCATTGGTTGTTTGTACTTCACAGTGCAAGGCCAAGAACAGAAATAATGTGCAGCATAACCTCTCTCTAGGTGGTTAATACCCCTAGGTAATCCTCCACGTACCATCTTTCTTTAGGCTCTACTGACGCTTTTCTTATATGTATGTTTTAAGCTGTGGTTATGCAGGTACTTTTAAAATCCCAACATAAATCCACAATGCTGTGAATACGTCTCAGCACAGCCCTTGACTGACTGCTTGTTCCCACCCTGTAACTTTTGCCTTTGTGACGTTTGTGTGGCTATGCAGTCAGACCAGCCAGGGAACTATCCTGCTGAAAAGCAACTCAGACCATACAGATTGTTTTCTGCTGGATGTTTCCCATCCTGGCTTGTTGTGCAGCTGTGTGAATGCCCAAAGGGAAAGGATAGGAATGACTGTAGGACGGCAGAGGTGTGGAGAAGGCTGGGCTATGCTGTTAGCAGCAAGCTGGCTTTGCCTCATGGCTTTAAAAGCAACTGAGCTGCAATGAAGATCGAGGCAGGCAAAGCAGAAGGGATGACAGAAATGGAGGAAGGGTTCACCTTTCTTTCCCCTGTCAGCAAGGAGCTATTTGTAACTCAAGGTGCTGACTCTCACCGGGGGACGGGAAACTCCAACTCCACGCAGTGAGCCTGCTACTTTACAGCTGTTGTGATCTGTGGCTAAGCAGAGAGGCACTGTTAGCCCCGCAATCCGGATTTCTGTTGAGAAAAAGCATTAAAGGCCATTAAGCATTGCAGAAGAAATATTCTTTGACTTAAAAGTAGGTGTCAGATGATTGGATAGGAAAGCTGTGGTTATCTGCTCCTTTTCTTGGGTCTAGAAACTGAGCCCCTGTAATGAGGCATTTGTCTAATGTAGGTATAAGTGCTTTATAAGAAAATCCATATGGATACTGCTGTGTGTGTGGTGCTGAAAGAGTTAAGAGGAAACTGTCTTCATCTCTGCTCAGCCTAGCAGCACCTAGTTCAAAAGATAAAAGCACCCCTCACCCTCTCAGGTGAGAGTACTGGGATCCCCCATGAAGTCACATCAAATTGGTTTAACTCTTAGATTTTATTTTTTTTTTCTTGCAGCTCCTTGGAAAGACTTCCTTGTCTATACATGAACCTGTGCTTTTTGGGCCAAAAGCATGGATACCATCCTAGTTTTACTGAATCTGTTCTTTGCGTGGCTAAATGGGAGTTTGTCATATAATTTTCCAAAATTATGATTAAAGAAAATTCTTTAAACTTGAGATATTCGTTGGGAAATATCCATGAATAAGAAAAAAACAAAGGCTCATAAGGACTTCAGGATCTGACTCCTTGACAGGTCATGGTTTTGTGTTAATGGCACCAATGTTTGAATGGAAATAGACATTTGTCTTGGGCAAACAGGACAGATTAGGCACTATTATTTCTTATCTATCAACAAGTTCTTTATAAATGTCACTTTTTATACAATATCATGTGGTAGGAATTATAACACCATTCCTTCAGTATTTTTCATATTATGTTGTGTTTTTTTAAAAAGTACCGATTTTTTTTTCCTGTGAAAATATACCTACAATAAGGTTGGTTCAGCATTTCAGAGTGAAGTCTGCCATATACCTATAACAGTCCAATGAAGAATTTTCTTCTGATTTCTGATACTGTGCTGACTTCTAGAGATGACAACTGTGGAAACCATTTTGGAATCGGGATTGAAGGTTTAGATGTAGTCCTTTTTGGGTGGCTTTAATCACAACTGGCAATTCTATTAGAGTTCTAAAAGTCTGATTTAAATCTCCATAGAGTGTCCTTTGAAATAATCCCACATTTTTGGTTTCATGAAGTGTTTCCTGAACACAGACACTGTCGTGAAACTCAGGGTTTGGTCTGGTAGTACATTCGTAAGCAAATGCAAGTGCTCCCAAAAGGAACAGTCCTGCTTCCCGTTTCCCACCATTGCAAGCATTTTCTAAACCTTCCTTAGAGCAAAGCCATCTGATCCTCTATTGAGATAATTCAGGGAACTGAACAGAGAAGACTGGCAGTGCCAGCAAAGTGGAAGGAGCACGTGGGTCAGACATGGAGACAGTAACTGCTGGACAGGGTAGCTGCCAGCCATGAAGTTGCTGTAGCTGCACTATCAAATTGGATGCTCCATCAAGCAAATATAACCAAGGGGTAGGTTTCAGGATAAGATGGTTTTCTTGCTCTTGTTGATTTGCTTTCAACACCATAGATTTGTTGTTTGCATAAAGTTGTCCATTAAAAACCACTGCTCTAGATCAGAGGCCTTGCATCTAGAAAACACAGTTTTCAGTGGCATTCTGGAGGCAAATTCTGTAATTAATATACATATAAAGGAAAAATGTCCTGGTGATATGCTGGGACACTTGTAGTTATTATCTGATGTTATAAGCTGAGGATTTATCCAAAGTAGTGGAGACTTTCAGCCCTTTCCCTTTCAGGTTGATGTGAAACTGTTTTGTCTCTTTTTTTGAGTCTCCAGTTCACTCCCTGTTTAGATCTCCTGAAAGTGCCCAAATTCCACTCTTTATTCTTACTGTTACATTCTTTTTGAAAGACCATCTCATGGATATTTTGGAAAAACTATGTAATGTGAACCAGTTGAATTTTATAATCAAGTCAGAGATGCACTGATATGTCTTTTGTATCCCCCAGCAGATCTCCAGCTTTCTGTTGTCCTGCTCTACCCAGCTGAGTCAACAAGGAATGAGGAGTCTCTAACCAACGAAGAGGACATTATAGCAATAGACTAGTGGGGACCAAGAGATGTGGTAGTAATGATTTTGGAAGTACAACAGCAGAAATTAAGAAAGTGAGTGTGACGAGGACAATAGGGGAGTGAGAGCCCACCCAGGGCAGATGTGGGAATGGACATCACCATTAGCCATAGGGAAATAGGAGGATATGAAGAGATTAGGAAGGAATAAAAACCTATCCCCTGACATGTGTTCTCACAGCTAGTGGGAACCATGCAAGGAATAAGGCACAGCTTAACAGCTCTTCTTACAGCTAACAGGGACTATGAAAGGGAAAGCAATCCTATTTTTTTTTTTTTTCCCAGCAAAAACCTCGTACTCTATTGAATTGGGTATTTCTGGATGTGACAGAATGGAATGCATTTGTATCTCTCAGGAACAATGATAATAAAATCCTGAGTGAAAACAATTTAATGAATATGGTATGGGATTTTCCTATGTCAGTGCCCTGCAATTTGTGGGGAAGGGCCCTGAAGGAATGTAGCACACTAGCTTCCCAGAGGGGTGATGTGGGATGGCTATTACTTTTGAAAGCCTTGTTTCCTTGTTTCTTATCGCAAACTTGGTTTAGTCAGAGGTAGGAGTTACCAGCAGAGACGACGACTAAATGGTAAGAATTGCTGTGATTCCTGTCGTAAGATGTGAGTTTCAAGCATTAACAGCAAATGGGTGGGCCTGGGACACAGATAACAGCAGATGTCCTGAGAGAGCCACTGCATACAGTCCTTTCAAATTTTCTCTGTGGGACAGTTGACTCATGCGCATTTACTTTGTTTTGAATAGGAATTTTCTTTTAAAACACTGTGTCATGGAGCTTGTCAAATGGTTAAAATTGTTATTCCTTTGGAGGGAGCCAACTGCATCTAGGCTTGCATCCCAGGCAGGCATGCACAAGTGCATGAGGATTTTAGCCCAAAGCCCTGGTGAAGGGTGGGAGAGTTGTGCAATTCTGTTCCAAGAAAACATGAACACAGAGGCTTATTAAAGATAAATCAGTGTGGGGGAGAAAATTAGGAAGGAACTAAAAACCTTTTTGGTTGCTCAAAAAGAAGCGTGGGCCAGCAGGTCAAGGGAGGTGATTCCTCCTCTCTAGTCCAGCCTTGTGAGACCCCATCTGGAGCACTGCCTTCAGCTCTGGGGCCCCCAGCACAAGAAGAGCATGGTGTAAGGAGTCCAGAGGAGGGCCACAAGGATGATCAGAGGGCTGGAGCACCTCTCCTGTGAAGACAGGCTAAGGGAGTTGGGGTTGTTCAGTTAGGAACGTGGCTCATAGTTCCCTGTCTATTTTTTCTAGTGCTGGAAATTGTGGGGATGTCCTACCCCAAACACTGACTTCTGCATAAGCCTGGAGGTGCTGTTCCAGTGGGCACCTTTTTATGCCCCTTTCTGTGACTGTGGCCACAGCTGAAGGTCTGTGGCTGTCTGCAGAGAGCACCGATTTGTTCCCAGGAAGCCTGCCCCCTATTCCCAGCTTTCTGTCTGTTCTGCTGCTTGGCATTAAGCAGCTCACTTTTCCTTCTGTTTTCCCTCATGCCCTTTATGCATCTGTCTCTGTATGCCAATTCTGTTGGGACTGGCCCTGTTTCTTTCGATGCGACTGCAGAGCGCCAAGGGCAAGGAGGCATCTGGCTTCAGCTGGGGCTTTTTGGGTCACTGATTCCCAAACTGAGGTATGAGGGCCAGCAAGTGAGTCTGGGAGCTCACTGTAGATGGTCTGCAGATCTCCTTGGCCTCACATCAAAATCTTCAAAATTTGACAGGGCTGATTGCTATTTGCTAAATGGCAGGAAAAAAAAACAGAGAATAGCTGGTCTAGGTGAATGCTGTCTTTTGGGCAGTAACAACATTAGAAGGCAAAGGCTTGGACTATTAATCTGAAAGAACAGTGTATGATTTTCTGATCAGGCATGTACAGCTTTTGTCAGATCCTTCATTACAGTGTCTGTAGTTGCTAAATTTGAACTGTTTACTTTAAATTGGATTATTTTTTCCATTTAAACAAAAGGCACAATTGCTTTCATTCCCCAAAGCCAAACCCTCAAAAATCTGACTCCTTTTCAGGCCACGAAGCAGTATGGATTATTATTACTATTATTTTATTTTCAGCAAAACTCAGTTTTGCTTGCATTCCTGTTCTATTGTGAACTAATGAATTCCTCTCTGGCCATGATAGCAATCTGTAGCCATAGTCTTACAGATGTATTTGCACTGGGGTATTAAACTCTGTCTGTATTAAAGGAAAATCTTCGTTGAAACAGGTTTCTGCCCGAAAAGGTTATTCTCCTTAAGAAATGTAAATTATTCAAAGATGCAGTTTCAGTTTCTAGCAGTCCCACCTGCCATTCAGGAAGTGTCTGTTTTCAGAAGGAATTCCTAAGGGGGAGGAAATTCCCCACAGATTAGGGAGGACTTTTTTGTATAAGACTATTTTGATTTGTATAAGAGACTAACAGGATATTTTTCATGTCACTGGAGAACTTCCAGCTGAATAGATATTTTTCTTTTGGGGCTGCTTAACTTGAAGGCATTCTTGTCCTGAAGTAGAGTTCCCAGGAATTGTCACCACTAAGGCTATTTCTTAATGGTGTAACTTTCCCAAACTTGCATTTAGAAAGCAAGAAAAATGAAAAATCATAAGCTAGAGTAAACCCTCACTTACTCCTGTGCTTGGGACATCCATTAACTTAAATATGCAAATTAAAAAGTAAGGACACAGTTCAGCTCCCGTTAGCTGTAGCAGGTCTGTGGGGCAGATGCTGTTGGTCATGCTGCCCAAAGCCCAGGTCCCCACAGTGTATGTGGTAGTAGGACTGCTGCGCTGTGAGAGCACGTAGAGGCTTCCTCTCTGCTCGGTTTTTCTATCTGAAAACACCTTCCAAATGCATTGGGAAAAAAAAAAGAAAACAAAACAGTTTAGACTTTGGGAAATACGCTTCAATCAAAATCCAGAAGAGGGAGCCCTCCATCAAAATAAGGCTCTGATCTGGACCATGACCAAGATTCACAGAAGTTTCCACTTTCTCTTCCACCTGCTTATAAATCACTCACTGGAATTTCTAGCCTGTCTGCCTATTATTTAAAGACTAACAGCTCACAGTTCCTAGCTTTAAACAATATCATTCAATAGCTGACATGCATGTGTGAGATTTTTTAAAGCTCTGGCTGGACATATCAGATCTGGAACTTGGTCCCTATAAAAGAAGGGCTTCCATTATCCTGCAAGGCAAAACATCTTTTTGTCCCATGCTCTGCTTATTGTAAACCAAGCCCTGACTTTGTCTCAGTGCAAAGCTTTCCTTTGCTTTAAGGAAGCCTGCAGTCATCAGCCTTGTTCCTGCTTTGCTGAAGCCAGGGAAGTTTGATGGAAAGCGTGGGCCCTTTAGGATAACACGCTGTGTTTATTGCAGGAATCTCCTTCAGATCCACAGCACAGGTATTAGCTCTGAGCAAGACCAATCTATAAAGCTGTGCAGCCAAATGACCTTTTTGGATATAGCGTATGCTATTTGTAACGTGTTCTGTGCTTATTTAACTTACCCATGCAGCCCCAAAAGTCCAGAAGTGCTTATTACCTTAGTTGCATCAATTTCCAGCTGCTGAATTTTTGGCACTGAGCTGATATTTTGACACTTGAATAACTGTAGGGTTTACTGCTTGTACTGTCACCCAGGGTGTACTGGAAAAGTTAGAGAAGGTTTTCGGTCCATCTATCTGGTAACCAATAAAGAGTCCTCTGTCACTGGTGTTTCTAGTTTTTTGTTGTTGTTTGCTTTTTTTTTTGTTTTTTGTTTTTTTTTGTTTTTCCCCTTGATGGGGGTCTCATATTTGGGGTATGAGGTTCATATGCCTCCTGCCCTTTCACTTAGCTGAAGGATATTCTAATAAAAATAATAATAAAAAATCCTCAGTCAAAAACTAAGGCAAACAGGCTTTCGCTTTCTTATCTCAAATATGTTTTCAGTCCCTTCTGTCCCTTTCCACTGCCTCCCATAGTCCAGGGTAAAATCTAGCTGTCAAAATCCCTTTGGGGCTTATTTTGTAAACAGCTAGGTATAGCTGAGAGTAGCTCCAGGGTTTGTATAATTCTCTCATATTACTGCAGCGCTCCTCCAGACTTGATCCCAGTGTGACTTTAAGGCACGAATTTTGCTTAGGAGTAAATCCCTTTAGCTTTCTCTTGAATAATACTGAGAGAAGATGTGATGGTGACACTGCCCGATAGGACAGGATCGGAGGAAACAGCACCAGGAGGTGATTAGGCAGGAACAAGAGGAACCATGACTGTGGATTCAGTGGCTAAACTCTATTTTACAGAGGCCCTAGACAACTTTGTTCTTCCTCCTTTTCCTCCTCCTTTTTTTTTAATTTTTTTTAATTTTTTTTTTTCCCCAGCATGAGTTTGAGTGAAGCATGCAGCTTTTCATATACCTTCCCAGAGTTGTTACTCTGGACTATGTCCTCATTTTAATTTGTCCCTTGATGTACATTTGAATTAATACCACTCAGCGCTGGATAGCCCTTCTAGTCATAGCTATAAAGTGAAATTTATTGATATAGTATACGTTATGTGGAAAAATCTAATTAAAATTAAGGAATCATCTGGGTTCTTGGAAATTAAGCTTTCAGTGTATTTGTTACCCTGTATAATCTCTGTGTGGTGAATGCTAGCTGCCAGTGTTTTATGCTTACGCAGTACTTGTACATGCTGTATTGAAGAAGACGCTAAGGTAAGCATATTTAAAGCACAGTATGTGTGTTTCCTTGAGCTAGAAATATGCATGTGTTTTATTTCAGAGCTGTGTGCTGTGATCATCCGTTTTGGAAAAGCCTTCTGAGTATATTTTGAGGATGGCAGGCACTGTGGCTAATTGGGTAAGTTATGGCCATCCTGAGGTCTGTATGTTATCCGTGGGAAGGCAGAAGTGGAAAAGTTACTTTTCTTGTCCCCCTGCCAAAACACAAGGTTAGACAGGCAAATTGCCTTCCCCTTGGGTGTAAGTGCTGGAAGGTGAGATCAGGCTGTCAGATTACTTTCTGTTGGAAGGTGAAACTATATTGGTAAATTAGATACATTCCTGCTGCTGGAAGGAGGGCTTGAGTGGGAACACCAGCACCCCGACCCTGTGTTTCTGCTGGGTATGCTTGCTGCCAGCCAGCAGGTAGATGGACAGTGGACAATGTAAGGGGTTACAAGTAGAGCTCTGCCTTCCAGGCTAGAGCAGCATAATAAGAAAGGCCACGAATCCAGTACTTCCACGCTGACATTTGTTTTTTTAATAAAGCACAGTGTAATTAAAAAAGACTCTAAATCAAATCAGTTCTATAACAGAGCTCACGGGATGACTGCAGTTAATGCCCTTAAAATAACCCAGTAATAAATGAAAAAGTCTCCTACTGCCCAAAGACAACCAGTTAACTTCCTTTTATGAAACTGTAGGTCTTTTTATTAGGCTACAAAACTGTTTCAAACAAATGAAAACCAAATGTGTAAAAAATGTGTTTTTTTTTTTTTCTTTAAATTCTCATACCAAAATAGCGTAAGCCATAGGGTTCTTGAAGCGAAGATCTGCCTCAGTCTCTCCCACAGGCTGGCTTATGCTTTTGAGAGTGAATACAGGGCGCGTCTATTGAGCAAAGCGCTGCGTTGCTCTGTTAGATAGAGGATCTATACAGGAACTGTACTGGAGAGATTAAGAAGCCATTCAGCAGAGAACTATTCAGAGTAGCGAACCCCGAGATATGCAAGGCATTATGCAACTCAGATTGGCACATGTTGTGTTCTTCAGCCCAAAATAGTTGCTATTGTGGAGACAGCCTATTTTAATATTCACACGCAAAAGCTTTCAACATGTACTGAACCTATGCCCTGTCTTGTAATAGTATTCATTCTGGTGCTAAACAGACATGAAGCCAAAAACAGCCCTGCTATAAATGAGTGCATCTCCTATTGAGATCAATAAGAATTGCACTTGCTTACACCAGGGCTGAATTTTTGCCTATAAATTACAAACAGTTCCACTGTGGATGGAAAAAGTATTAACCTTCTGTGAACATAAACTCGGTGTGTCATCTGTAGGGTTTTACTTTTCAATGATTACTTCCTAACTGGAGAACAATTACATTTCAAGTGGGAAATGTTTTAGTAACAGATCTCTGCGTACCACCTGAACATGCTTATGTCTTGGACTGAGTGAAAACAATTTGTGTGTAATGGCTGCAGTCTAGGCACTTAGGTCTTGAATTTTGATAAGCTCCTTGGAAAGACTTCAGGCCGGGCTGTTTTGGTCAAGAGAGAGCAGTAAGTGAGACTTCAATAAGGCATGCTATTATGTGGAACAAACTTTAATAAGCAAAATACATGCCTTGCTCTATTGTGTGTATCGGAGTCTTGTCTGGTGAGTTGCTGAAGCTTCCCATTGAACACTACCTCATCTGGCTCAAGTTTCGGTCAAAGGATAAATTCCTGCTCATGTGTTTACCTCAACTTGCAGAACATACATGATGCTGAGACCCGTGAAGGTACATAAGTTGTCTTATCTCCCTGTGAAGTGAAGAAGATTCAGGCTCCTGAATGCTTCATCTGGGCCTCACTGAATTTTGTAACTGGCACAAGTTAAGTTACAAACTTTTAAATTTCCCTCTACATCACTACTGCCTGTGAAATTTCTTGCCCTGTGTTTCATGGGCAGAGAGCTCTTGGAGGATGAATATCCATGGAAATTTCAGAGGAAACCATCTCATTTGTTAAAGGTATCAGGCAACAGTCACACAGAGAGTGAATGGTCCAGAGAAACTTTTCTTTTGCTCCTCATGCTACAAATGTAAGCAAGCATTGCGAGGTCTATGGCAAAAGCAAGCTGACACACAGAAGATAATGTACTATCTTGAAAATGAGAGTAATTAGAGAACAAAATACTGCATTAGATAAAGAAAAAAGATCTTGAAGTTAAATTGTGTAGAACAATGCGTATCTTTCAGAGGTTACTCACAGATCCTTAATTTGAAATGTTTTCTGAATATTAAGTGCTTAATTGTGCTCAAGTAAGCACCCTCAATACAGTTGCTTCTTAGAATCACAGAAGTAGTATAGATTATATATTTCACCTTGTTTTCTATGAAATGATGTATGACATTTGGTCAAATGCATTGTGCTCTCAGGATAAATTATAAAGTACTTTAATGTATTTCATTACACATTATACTTCATCTTCAGGCAAAAATGTGTTTTGTCAAAATATTGATTTGTATTATCAGGGCACGTTGTATAAAATCCAAGACTGAATTTCATTTCAGGAAACTGTGCAATTTGTCTAACCATTCCAAGGAAAAAGGACATCAAATACATATGAGGAACTGTGCTGGTGAAATGAATTTTAATCATGTTTATCATCCTTCCAGATACACTGTACAATGGGATTTGATAAATTTCACTCCCTAGACCTCAGTCTGATCGCTGATGAGATAGGAATGTTACAACGTCCCAGTGGCATCGAGCTGGATTCCTGTTCTTAATAGGGTGCTGATAATATAGACACTGGTAATTTATCTGTTACTTAAGAAAAATTAAATCAGATTCCATGAAAGAAGGCCAACCAAATAAATGAATATAGGTGAGAATTAATGCAAACATATGGAAAATATAAGAAGTGTCTAGAGTTTTTTAAGGACTAATGTAAGTATTTGAAGGATTGTTTTTTTCTTTCTATCTTGTTAAAATTGAGAGTCATGAAACATGGAGCTTTTTTTTTTTTTTTTTTTTTTCACTGCAGATATTCGATGTGACCTTGGGAAAGTTGAATGGGGATTATTCTGCCCTGGAAGGCAATGGACTGCATTCTTCAAATAGAGGCAGACTGAAACCGCATCCTTCCTGTACTTCCCTTCTCTTCACTTGTAAAAAGAGGCATTCCTGCCTCCTTGGGGTGCAGCAAAGCTAAATCACCTGGTATTTGCAAATATTCCAGTATCAAAAAATAGCTTCTGCTTGCATCAAGAGCAAGTGCTTTGCTCTGGCTGTGGGTTACCCACCAGAGGGCAACATCACTCTCACACATAAAAATGATACATACACTACTTGATCCAATACTTGCTGAAAGCAAGAGGAATCTTTGCTTTGGCCTTTAAAGCCCTGTAAAAATGCTGATTTTTTACTATATTTCAGTATTAGCCTTGAAATGAAATGGCGGAGTGTTAGCGCTCCCAGGGTACTGTTGGCAGCTAGCCTAAGAAAAAAAGCTTCAAGACCTTCTAGTACTGGCCAGAAACACAATAGTTTTTATTTTGTTTGCAGCTGATACAGTGCTAATATCCTTAACAGCTGTGATTATCTGTAGTGCTTTGACTGTTGCATGACTTTGGTTAACTTTCATCACTTTCATCTATTTATTTGATATGCAACCCAAGGGTTTTTGAGGTGCATGATATAGGATATGGAAAAGAAAGATGTGTAGTGGATCTTGACCTCAAGGAAGTCAGTGGCATCATTTTCTTTAATTTTCATGAGATCAGGACCCTGCCTGAGCTTTCCTCTAAAGGCTCTGGCTGTCAGGGTCCTGTGGGTACTAGGATACCTTACTGGCCCTGATCAGCTTCTCCTAGAAGCTCTGTCCATGGGCCCAGGAGCCCCATTTCATCTCTAAGCTATGCTGTGAGCATATGTATCTCTGACCTTGCCTCCAGACAGGCCCACTTTGGAGTCCTATCTCCAGTTCTGCCTCTGGCCCTTGTCTGCTAGAGGGCCCTTGGACCCAGATGATTATTTTGGATTGTTCAGGGCTGTAGATGGGACCCATTGTCATCACCATCCAGCTCTGTGCTGTGTTCAGACCCTGTGGGACTGCACCCTGCAGGTGGAAGCATGGCCTGTGCTGGGTCACCCAGGGCTCCTGGCTCATCCTTATGTGCACAGCTCTGCATGTTCCACTCCCCGATGCTACCCCTGCAGCAACAGAATTTATGTCCTGTGAGAAATCCCCGATGAGAAATTCAGTCAAATTTTTAGAGCATTAAGAGTGAAGCACGGGGGTGTAATAAATCTTTGCAGGATCACAGGTCTCTGTCATGTAAAAATGTGTAAACCTGAAAATAGAAATGTTTGTACACAGCTTAACTGATTGACAGTGCATGTCTTGGACCCATAAGAAGCCTGCTTTTAAGATATCCAGATCTACTGAAGAAAATTTTAGTCCTCAGCCTTTCAGAGAACAACTTAAATTTTTAAAAAGAACTATAGAGGTAAAAAAAAATAGAGTTCAAAAAAATATCCAAACAATCCCACTACCTTTACCATGCATGGAATTTGGGGAATTGGGTGTCTTTTAAACTAATTTCAACATTTATTGTAGTTTAATTCCTGATATTTGGATGCCTGCAATTAGCCAGACGCTGGAGATGACAGAGTGGTATTTTTTGTTCATTGTGAACCAAAAATGGAAAACCTCAGTCAGTTTTCTATTCAGCTTTCCCCTCCAAGCACTGAAACAACAAACACATAGAAACAGTGGTATGTAAATTTGAGATTCTCTTGGTGGGGTAACAGCACTCCACAGAATACTTATCTGTATTATAGTGTCACATAGGTTGGAAAAGACCTCCAAGATCGTCTAGTTCAACTGTCCCCCGACCTCCACTATCACCCACTAAACCATGTCCCTAAGCACCATGTTGAACCTTTCCTTGAACACCCCCAGGGACAGTGACACCACCGTTTCCCTGGGTGACCCATTCCAATGCCTGACTGCTCTTTCTGAGAAGAAATGTCTCCTCATTTCTAACGTGAATGTCCACTGGTGCAACTTGAGGCCATTCCCTCTGGTCCTATCACTAGTTACCTGTGAGAAGAGGCCGAACCCCAGCTCCCCACACCTTCCTTTCAGGTAGCTGTAGAGAGCAATGAGGTCTCCCCTGAGCATCCTCTTCCGCAGGCTAAACAACCCCAGTTCCCTCAGCCGCTCCTCATAGGACTTGTGCTCCAGGCCCTTCACCAGCTTCATAGGCCTGCTCTGGACACATACCAGGGCCTCCATGTCCTTCTTGTAGTGAGGGTCCCAAAGCTGAACACAGTACTTGAGGCACAGCCAGACGAGAGCTGAAAACAGGGGTATGATCACCTCCCCGGTCCTGCTGGCTGCACTATTCCTGATACAAGCCAGGATGCCACTGACCTTCTTGGCCACCTGGGCACACTGCCAGCTCGTGTTCAGGTGATCATTAACCAACACCCCCAGATCCTTTTCCTCTGCACAGCTTTCCAGCCACTCTGCCCCAAGCCTCTAGTGCTGCATGGGGTTGTTTTGGCCAAAGTGCAGGACCCAGCACTTAGCTATGTTGAACCTCACCCCATTGACCTCTACCCTTCAATTCAACCTGTCCAGGTCCCTCTGCAGGGCCTTCCTACCCTCCGGCAGATCGCCACTCCCCCCCTAACTTGGTGTCATCTGCAAACTTGCTGAGGGTGCACTCAATTCCCTCATCCAAGTAATCAATAAAGATATGAAAGAGGATAGACCCCAACACCAACCCCTGGGGAACACCATCATGACCGGTTGCCAGCTGGATTTCACTCTGTTCACCACCACTCTCTGGGCCTGGTCATCCAGCCAGCTTTTAACCCAGCAAAGCATGTACCTGTCCAAGCCATGGGCTGCCAGCTTCTCCAGGAGAATACTGTGGGAGACTGTGTCAAAGGCCTTGCTGAAGTCTACGTAGACTACATCCACAGCCTTTCCCTCATCCATCAGGTGGGTCACCCAGTCATAGAAGGAGATGAGGTTGGTCAGGCAGGACTTGCCTTTCATGAACCCATGCTGGCTGGACCTGATTCCCCGGTTGTCCTGCACATGCTGTGTGACAGCAGCAAGTGCATTGGATTGTGTATTGTCTCCCTTTTCTCTAATTTTTGTTTAAGAAACAATACCCTTAGGTTGACTTGGAATTCCTTTTGTATGTTGTTAATACAAGATGTGACTACATACATTAAAAAATTCTGGACTGAGTAGATGGTAACTTCTTTGTAAGCCTGTGGGTCCTGTATCCCATCGGTGACAGGGAAGGGCTTTGTGGAATTTGGGTGTTTTTCTGGATGATCCCTGCACAGGGATAAAAATAAATAAATAAATAAAAAGCTTTGGTTTTTTTGAGTTGCAATGGGAGAAGTCATTTTTTTGTTAGTTGTAGGGAGAGATTGTCCAGCCCCAAATGGGAACAGCAGCATTTAACAGGAACTTCACTGTAAAATGCCTGAGGTTTGTCTGCTTGGCATAAATAACACTTCTTCCAGATTAAGGATATGTAAGGGGGCAACAGATTTTGTGTGGAAAATCTGAGGAGAAAACAGGGAAACTCAGATGTGGGACTGATAGGTATAACTACATTTAAAGTCCCCACTAGCACAGTCCTCGTGAGCACAGTGGGATCTATCAGCCCAGGTCTGGGAGCAGGATTTGCCCTGTGAGGGAGGAGACAGTGGGTGTGCTTGTACTGCAATACCAGGAGGGTATTGGGTGGCCTACCATCACTGCCAAATTAAGATGAGTGTAACAACCTGTGTGGGATCTTGGGGTAACACAGCCAAGACTTCTGGAATTAGCTATGAGTGCAGTGTATTTTGTCTGAGGGACTGTACTGTATCCCTTTGATGTGACTGTATAAATAACAGGCAAGGCTACTAAAAAGAGATATTCTTTCTCTTCCTTCCAGCAGATACATCTCTAAGGCGGTGCTAATACCTCAGTTATTTAGCTATATTTGGCTGCATAACTTTGAAAGAGTCTTTCAGCAAGGAAGTGTTATTTATTGCTATACTTAGGGTCGTACCTATAGACACATGCAGGTCCATAGTGCTTTACAGCTTGGATGTTCAGTGAGTAAAGAGGAGAGTCACCGTGCCAGGAGCACTCCTGGTAACTGCTGTGGCAAGTGGAGCAAAGCTTGGGGTTGGGAAGGGAGCAGGAGATCAAGGTACCAAAATCAGAGAATCACAGAATGGCTTGGGTTGGAAAGGACATTTAGGATCATCCAGTTCCAACCCCCCTGCCTTGGTCAGGGACACCTCCCACCAGACCAGGTTACCCAAAGCCCCATCCAGCCTGGCCTTGAACACCTCCAGGGATGGGGCACCCACAGCTTCTCTGGGCAACCTGTGCCAGTGCCTCACCACCCTCACAGTAAAGAATTTCTTCTTTGTATTTAAACTAAACCTACTCTCTTTCAGTTTAAAACCATTCCCCCTTGTCCTATCACTACACACCCTTAGAGTCCCTCTCCTGCTGTCTTGCCAGCCCCTTTCAGGCTGCTCTAAGGCCTCCCTGGGGCCTTCTCTTCTCCAGGCTGAACAATCCCAGCTCCCTCAGCCTGATTCATAGGAGAGATGCTCCAGCCCCTTGATCATCTTTGTGGCCCTCCTCTGAACTCATTCTAATACATCCATGTCCTTCTTGTGCTGGGCACCCCAGAACTCTCACAGTCCCCACAGTACTCCCGGTGAGGTCTCAGGAGGGCAGAGTGGAGGGGGAGAATCGTCTCCCTCAACCTGCTGGCCACACTTCTTTTGAAGCAACTCAGGTTGGCTTTCTGGGCTGCAAGCGCATATTGCCAGCTCAAGTTGTGTTTCTCATCAATCCTTCTCCTTGGGGCTGCTCTCAACCCATTCTTTGCCCAGCCTTGGGTATTCATGCTTGGGATTGCCCCAGCCCAGATGCAGGACCTTGCACTTGGCTTTGCTGAACCTCATGAGGTTTGTGCAGGCCCACCTCTAAGTCCTGTTCAGGTTCCCCTGGATGGCATCCCTTCCCTCCAGTGTGTCGACTGTACCTCATGGCTTGCTTGGTGTCTTCAGCAAACTTGCTGTGTTACACTCAATCCTACTGCATAGCTGCAGTTTAGTAAGATAACAAAGTTGACAGCTTACAATATACTTAATGAAATGGGGTTGCTTCCTCCTTGAAGCACACATGCTGTGGCTCCTGCTGCTTTTCCCTTTACACCTTCCTCCCCAGTTCTGATAGTGGCTCAGTGCTGGTTGGAGAGGATGATGCTCTTCCCCGGGACACTGCCTTTCATTGCCATTTTCCCTCTCTTCCCCATTGCCTATTATGCTCTTCTCATGCAGTGTTAATGTACAAGATGGTGATTCTGGAATGACTTAGCAGAGGCTGCACTGCCTGTTTTATCAATAAACTATTGCTGATGTGGCAGGAACTAATGCAATCACATTGATTTATAAATTGTACTAACACTTCCAGCTGATGCCATAAATCAGTGGATTTTACTCTTTTTTTTTTTTTTTTTAAACCAGGCTTACACATTTCCTATTGTAAACTTTTTCATGCATTGTTGAGTAGCACGTATGGAATAACTTCTAGTCGACTGTCTCTGATCTCATAGAGCCCATCAAGCACAGACTGAAAGCTCCCAATTTAAAACAAAAGTGCCTTCAAAGTAAGGTCTCTAACCCTCAGAAGGCCTCTAACCCTCACGGATGGATTAATTCATGGAAATGTTTTTTTTTTAAAAAGTAATATTTTACAGGAAGGTAGGTATATTTTTCCAGTATATTTAATTGTCAAAGATGTTTTTAGTGAAAACGAGCTCTTGCCATTACTAATGAATAAGGCAGCTGAAATTCCACTATATCCACTGCCTAAGTTAAAGTTCAGTTTCTAAAAGGTTTATGGCAGTAATAGAGTGCAAAGTGTTTCTGAAAATTGTAGAAGGGATAGAAGAGAATAAATTTTCTGGCATGCCCGTCTATGGAGAAGTTGTAAACGTATCAGGGGTAAACAAAAACAACCAACCAAAAAATGGTAATAAGGACAACTGTTTTCTGCTTGTGAAGGTGTTGCTATCCTAAAAATACCACACTAATGTCTCATGCTACTAAGGCTCTCTGTCAGTATTTTGTATAATTGATGTCTGCAAAATGTAAGAGGCTTTCTCGCTGTGATACCCAGAACACAAACCAGCACAGAACCCAATCACAAGATTACAGGTAGCCCACAATCCTTAGTCCTCTGGAGTGAAAACCTGTCAGTAAAATGATTTTTCTGAACTTAATGCTGTCAATTAAAGTAAGCACTATCAGCTGTATCATACCTACTTGGTATTTCTGTTGTATGTAGGTGTCCATCATACAGGACTGTTGTGCTCAACTATCTACAGTGGTCACGTCTGTCTGGCCTAACACATGGATTTCCTTTAATCAATTCTATCTAAATGAGAGCACTAGCTCCTTCCTCAGTATGTTTTTATAAACCACATTTTTTCACTTTCCCATTAGGAGATTGTTTCCAGCAAGTGTTGATAGTATCAGTGAGGTTGTAGTTACGCTCATAAATGAGCAAGTCTTTCTTGTCTGTCTGCTTTTTTTTTTTTTTTTTTTTTTTTTCTTGCTTGCTTGCTTTCTTGCTTTCCTGCTTTACTGTAGAGGTTGGCATCATGCAGATATAGGCAGTGAAAATATTTTATACTCTTTTTGCATTTTTGATGTCTTAACTAATAAGTCTCAAAACCATGATTTTTGCACCTGTTCTTTTCTGTTACTTTTGTTTAGTTGAATGGGCTAATATGTCCAGAGGAAGGATGATATCCTTCCTTTTTCATAAAATCATTCAACCTTATTGCTCCTTTCTAGTTTGTAGGTGATTCTTCAGGTATTTCTGCCTTGAGTCTTCTTCTGCTAACAGTACAGAAATGGTTTCCAAGAAATTTAGATTAATGTTTTCTGCTTCAGTGTCTGTCTAAGTTTCCTAGTATTTTCTATAGTCTGAAGAATGTAGAAATTTCACCTAGAGGCAAGTGACAGAATGCTAATACATATTGTCAAAAACATTGTTTCAGTACTCAGATTCTCATACGCCATTCTGGATTGCTGTAGGATAGAGCCCAGGGCAGAAAAAAAATACAGATCTCAAGTAAGGCACTGGGGGAGAAGGAAAGAGGAGGGGAAAGAGAGGGGGGAAAGGAAGAAGGAAAGAGATGAAGAAAGAAACTTTCTTTTGGAGTGGCAGCTCCTGAGGCAGCTTGAATAATATTTGAGATAGAAATAGATTTCTATCTCAAATTTCTATTTTCAGTGTGGTAAAATAAGTCTGTGCTAAAATTAATCTGTGAAGAATCAAATCATTTATTATAAAACTTATTAGGCTTTTCATGAATTTTGAATAAATATACTTGTGTTTTTTCAAATAATCTAAAAAAACAAAGATATGGATGGAAAACGTCCACAGAGTTGGTTCATATTTCCAGAAGGATACCAGTGATATTAATTATGAGGTTTAGTGTTGCTTTGCAACTAACATACTTCTGTAGTTCCTGTAGTCAGGTATGTAAATTATTTGTAACATGTGGATGGAATTTACAGTTTATTGCTATGTTTGATTGTCAGTCTTTAATTCTAATTAAAGCCATTTCAAACAATCAGCAACAACATTTTCCCTGATATGAGGAACAATTTTTCTGGGCATCGGATGTTTCTGAAACAGCATTTCTCAAATACATATTATTCTCACATTTTGTTGGGCCAAAGCCTTGGACCTTAAGAACCCCAGTTCAGGCAGTTGAAATTCTGTTGTGCACACAAGGCTTGTTTGTACTTTTTCAGGCTATTTCCTATTTGCTGCACAAATCTTCTATACTTTAGACCCTGCTACTGAAGATATATCAGTGGAGGTACCTGATTCAATTAACTTACGCAGAGGATTTAACTTTCAGCAAAGTATAGTTCTTTTAATTATATTCTTTTTTATTTGTTTCTCTCTGGGGTTCCTATCATACTGCCTGCTTAAATATGTCCTGTCATTTCATAGTTGATGGGAAGGTAAAACCTAATGTAGAGTTAAACTGGCCAAGCTCTTCTGTAAAGTTTTTTCCTTGCCAGAGCACTCTGTTTCCAGACACTTCACACTTCATAGCCATTGAAAAATGCAGCTTTTTGACAGCCGAGTGGGTAGAAAGTCCATAAATGTGAATGTGTCTGCATGCTGTTGGGCTCCCTGCCTTTTACAGTACTCACGTGCAGTGTGTTGCATATAAACTGGACTGCAGAGCAGGCTGTACTGCCTTGCTGCAAGGAAAGCAGGACATCAGGGCCCTTCTTTTGCTCTGTGGCTCCTTTCCTCACCAGCAAGCACCCTGTGTGCCCATGTAGAGAGGCTACATGGTACTAAGCCCACCGTACTGCTGAACTCTGCTGCGCCCCGTGGGCTTTGCCTTCGACTCTTCCTGTGCTTGCCTGTCTGCCCTTACACCTGCTCAGCACACCGTGTAGTCTGCACACAGTAAACTAAAGCAGCACAACTTCCAGTGTCCTTTATTGTGAGTTTAGCCTTGAGTGCATACAGAAGAGTATGACTCCCAGCAAGGTGAGATGAGAAAGAAGTCTGCAACCTGACAGGACATTACAGCTGGGCTGAACTCATTGCCTTGTGGTGAAGTGGAGGGGTGAGGATGTAATTCTTGTTTGTAATATACAGATATGAGTGTATTGCTCCCTTCCCAAACTAGGTGTGTATTTTGATCTCCAGAACTTTTTTTTTTTTTTTTTTTTTCCTTTCACAGCAGCAGAGATTGGTTCAGTGTTATGCAAAGTTGAGGGGAAAACAAACAATGTAGCATGCATGGTTTGAGGCATAGTTGGAGCTTTAAAACATCTGTGTGCAGAACTTCCACTGCAGTCAGACCTATCTGAATGGCTGGAGCCCTTCTTTGGAAAAAAAAAAAAAAAATCTCTCTTAAAAATGCTGGCAGTAGAGGTAGGTGTTGCCCATTATTTGCTGCTGAAGCACCTCTGCAGTTTGCATTAGGAGGACATTTACAAGGACCAAGAGGCAAGATGTACACGAGAAAATTGACACCCAAGCAAAGAATAACTATTGCGTTTTGAAGCTTGCAGAGGAACAAGTGTTAGATAAATGCATATGACAAACAGACCCTGTTTGATCTCTCTAAGAAGATTTGACAAGTCAGACACACAGGAGCCATAAATTACCTGTAATGGCAAAAATTACATCAGTTATAACCTTTTAAGCAGTTGTGCCTCATACAGCATCAATTCAGCGATATCAATCTAAGGAGAACCAATCTCTCTATACATATTTCCCTTGTAATATACAGCTACAAGAGTAAGCTGTGTCTGATTTTCATAAGACGTGATAATAATCTAACCATTCTAGGCTCCATACCGCAAACCTGTACTGATAACTAGCTCAGACTCTAACTGATAAACATATTAGGCCAGGAAAACCATTTTTTACTTTGAAAAAGGAATGGGGGTAGGATTGAGATGTCATATTTTAGGGGATTGCATAAGGGAGATTCCCGTAATCAGTCATCAGGCTGTTTCAAAGGCAGAGGCTGTGGGGCTAGAGGGGTTGGGCACTGCAGAGCAGCCTGCAGAGCTCTGCCATTTTTGTACCTGGGAGATCACCTGTGCCTTTTCTCTAGAGGATTTCCCTCTTGCAGTCACCTTTGCTTTGGCACCTTGCTTGCGACCAATGTGCTGACCTGTGGCACCCAAGGAGCTGGCTGGTGCAGGGCAGAGCTGCATATGGCACCTATAAAGGCAGGGCCCGACAGCACAGGTCCTGTAGCAAAAACCTCTGGTAGGGGCCTGCTTCTCTGCCTCTCCTAATGGAAGAGCTCGATTTCCCCCAGAGCAGCACATAGGAAAGACTATTTCCACCCTCTCCACAGCCTTTCTTTTGCTCATGTGGTTGCTCTTGGGGGCCAAAGGAGATGCTTCCCACCCTGCTCTCCCTTTCCTGTGCCTGTCCCATTTACGGGGTGTCTCAGCATGGGATAGAAGCAATTTGGCAATCCACGGGGTGAAGACGAGCCTGCCGGCCCTGCAGAGAGGGCTTCTGGTGCCACGGTGGCTTGGAGCATCTCCTTTTAGCTCAATGATCATTTTTATTTGCTTTTGATGACTGTTTGTTACTTTTGTCCTGAACACTGAAATTCTTGCAAGGCCATTTTCCCAGAAACTTCCCCAATGAGCTGAATCATAGTGGGGAAAGCCACAGTGTTTATTTTTTTTCCTCAAAATTAATTTGTTTACACGGTAAGGAAAGTTCTGTTCACAATGCCTTTTTGGGTAGAAAAGAAGGGAAATACACGCTGATTCTAAGAAATTTAAAGCCTTGCTTTCAGCAGGCTAACCACTTCTCCCAGCAGCCAGCCTGGGTGCTGGTGAGCTCCCACACCGCCTCTGACTGGTGCTGCCCAGGCAGCTGGTACCTCCCTCACATGCTGCTAATGGCCCATGCTACCAGGACCCTGAAAAAGACATGGGCAGGGGCATTGCTCCTCAGCAGTTATTGCTTCCACATGTGTGTAACTGGCTTAAAAATCACCTGCTGTGTCCCAGCAGCCCTGTTCTCATTTCTATCTCCCTCACAGCCGTTAGCTGGGCCCTTCAGGTGCAGCTGTCTGTGCTGGTGAGGCCAGGGCTGCTCCATGCTGGCCCCCCATGGCCCCACCACAGGGCCCAGCTGAGTCCCTCAGCCACAGGTGGGCTCCTCACAGACAGCAGAGCTCAGCAAGGGCCAAACACTGCCCGGCAGTGAGAAAAGGAGTGCGAGAAGCAGCCCTGTGAGCAGATGGGGCAGGAGGTGCTCCAGGCACCCAGCAGAGCTTGCCCTGCAGCCCCTGGAGACCTCAGGGTGTGAGGAGGAAGGGGCGGCACAGAGGAGCTGCTGGGTGTGACCGCAGCCCCACTCCCCAGCCCTGTGCTGAGGTAACGCCAGTGGCCATGCTGCCTTCTGTCGGGGTGAGACTGAGTGTGGGGGATCAGGGACGGGAAGTGTTGGGGTTGCATGGGGTTGGCCAGCGCTGCTGTTGGTGTGGGGAGTCTGCAGCAGTCTTTACTCCTAGGGTGTCCCTTGAGGGTCAGGGTTGAGGTGATTCTGGGGGAGAAACAGCTGCCTGGACTGTAGTTGAGGTGATTAAAGGGAAACTTCCTCTGTTTTTCAGTCTGCAGAGACCCCAAACTGACACACATGCAACAGGCCTGCTTCACCCGAGGGGTACCCCGCAGTGTCCTGGATGCGTGGCTTTGAAAAACTAACATGGCTTGCTGCAATCTCACTGGCTCTGCTGCCACAAACTTGATGAGATGCAATTTTTAGGCCTATCCTGTGGCCTGGCCTCGTAGCTTTTTGGCAAAGGAGAATTTGGGCCTGTGATTTCTTAGGAGGGTCCAACCCCTTGAGTGTGTAATATATGGCCAATGCTAGACAGGGAGAGGGGAGAAATAAGGTAGTCAGAAATAAGGAAGCGCAGGTAGTTTCATAGACTGAATTAGACTGTTTGCAAACCTGATAAAATTTTACCTGCATTTCAGATTGTGGTTGGCTGGAGACTGAAGAGGAAAGCACTTTATTATTAAAGGTATGGTTGTACTTTTAATCTGGTCAGCACTGCATGTAGAAATCTTGGTCACATCTGCTTGTACCTTATCTGGCTGCTGATGAGGAGGTCAGATAAATGATTCACATCATTGTAGCTGAGAAAGGAGGCTTCAGTACACATTAGGAGATACACAGTACATGTTAATTTCTCTCTGTCACTAGTGAAAGATATGAAGAGAGCTTGTACTGAACAGAGTGAATTTGATTGTCTCATGCATGTCTGTGTAAGCTATTGTAAACATGGTGCCAGTAGCCTCCATTAAACTTTTTCAATGTGAAACAAAATGCATAAGGATATCTTAGGTTTCTTGAAGAAATATGCCCAAAGCATGTGTCTGCCTTCCCATTCAAAGAAAATTCTGGGGCCTCTGTGCAGCTTCCTCTAGACCTAGAAGCACAGCAGCAATCTCAAAAGCTCTGACAAATTTTATGAGAGCAGTTGCATGTGGAGAGGGGATGTTATGGTTGGTAACTACCTGGTTGTGTCCTGCTTGGCTAATTGGGGTGCAAAGGGGTGCAGACTAGCTGGAGTGTGTCCTGCCTCTTGCTGGCAGTAGGATCACGAGGGCAGGTGGTGAAGTTTGGGAGAAGGTCCAAGTCTGTAGGAAACAAAGCTTTGTTCTTTCTACTGCTGTTATGAAACAGCTTTTATTTTCCTTAGTGACTTAGAAAATGGCTTCTTTTTTTTTTAATTTTTAGCAGCACCCATTGTATTGCAGTTTGTGGATGGCGAAGGTCAGGGTTCTGTGATGCTCTTGTGTGTTTGGCTGCCCTTAGTTCTTTTCTTTTGAACTCATCGCGACATGCACCAGCAGTCTCTATATTTCCTGATACAAATGGATGCAACAGTTCATCTTTAGAGTAAATATCACTTATTTTATTAGCAATAATAAAAGCCTTGAATCTTTCACTAGGAAATTTTTTTTGAGTTACCAGAAAACTGAACTCTTGCTACCCCAGAAATTTGAGCCTAGGGAGTTCAGTGGTTAGTATATGACTACTCTAGGGGAACAAAAGGTACCTTTCCAATTAAAGTTAATAGAGGGATAACTTCAGACACACAAAAGGAAAAAAAGACACCTATAAGTCATGGTGAGTTCAAAAGGAAAGAATTAAGGTAGACACACAAAGCATCATGGGAAGTGCTATTCAAGCTACCATGTCAAAAAGGCTGATTAACAGCAGTTCCAAGTCTACCTGATCACCAGGGAGTCTTACTGATAAAAATTATTTCCCCTCCAGAGAGAAGAATCTCCCTGAACTGAACAAATGTGTCACTTTTGAATACGGATTCATGAAAAGGCAGAGAAGGAGAAGAAAAAAAGAATAAAGGTAGGCATTCACCAAAAGATCTGAAATTTGTAACTTGTGACTGTTTATCAGTCTTTAAGTTCTGAATGAAACTGCAAGTCATACGTCAGTGAATGGGATTCAGATCATTAGCTCTGCATTTCTTTTTTTCTTTAAAAGTGGCTGTTTGCAGATAAAATTTGCCGGAGTTGGTTGTAATTGCAATCAGGGAAATCTAATGGCTTTGTTTGATGTGCTGCTTAGACCTTTCAGGCTGTAAGGCTTCTGAGGAGTCTTTTAAAGATATTGATTAAATTCTGGAGTTACTCTGTGCAATTCAGTACTGTGCTGTGTGTAGAAGTCGGACTAGACGAGTGTAATGGTGAATTCTGGACATGAAATTTTTTCAAGTCACTAATAAATTACTTTTTCCTTATCTTATTTCTGTTTTTAACACTTAACTGTACAGGAGAAAAAAAAAAAAAGATTTAGGTACTGGAATATCTTTTGGTGAGCATGATGTTATACAAATGCCAGGATTTCTTTCACTTTACCTGAATCTGTTATTTGACATTTGATAATTCTCATGTATGCTTACATGATATTTTGGAGGGAATCCTCTTTGAATTGCCTTTTTATGTTTGAGTAGCTCTCAGTCTCCTGTATACCTGTGGTTTGTTCTTCCGTTTGTGGTGATGTGGAATGGGTTAGAGAAGAGGATTGCCACGGATGCTGGTCAATATGATTGGTCAGATGCAGTCCAAGATGAAAATGTAGGCACGTGAGATATGTTAGGTAGGGTGGTGGTTCAAGAAATAAAGTGAACAGTGTTTGAGATACTTTCTCTAAGCTACCACAGCAGACATGTTTTAGATGTGTCTAATGCTTTGGTGTTAACTGATGAAAGTTAGGAAAAGTTTTGCAATTAATATAGTACGCTCTGCTGGACTGCAGCAGCCTGTTTGAGATAGACCAGGGATAACAGAAACAGGAGCAGTGGGTTCTTTGGCTGCAGCTGGACAGTCCAGGCTGTGTTATCTGGGCAGAGGTGGGATGACTTTGTGAATTTCAGCCAGTTGTGAGGAGCTTCATAGTGTATGAAAAATAAATTCATGCTGTTCACCTGCAAAATGGAGGCAGAAGGGGTCTTTAAGTAGCATACAGGGACCTGCTAATGAGCAATATTCTCTCTGGTAAGGTGAAATAAAGATTTTGCCTAGATGGCTGTATATTCTAGATGAAATATTGCCCTCTGAAAAACCACTAAGAGTTTTTCCTCTCTTTTGTCTTGTTCAGCATTTTGAAAACCAATGGGTAGTGAGTTTCACACTACAGTTGTGATATTTCATGAAACACAAGTTCTAAAATTGTTCATGTTATTATATTTTGTAAATTTATTATTAAATATTACTTGTTATTACTTGTGTTCTCATATTTCTTTTTACTTGAAGTATTATGTGCTGCTATTACTAGTGTTCAAATGTTAGAGTGGGCTTTTGTTAGCTCATTTCCTGACTGTGTTGTTCTTAACACCTCTGAGAGCTGTAGAATATGAACTTTTTCATTCAATCTTTCAGCATCTTGTAATTTATCCGTAATGACACTGTAAAAATGCAGAATGGTCGAAGTGTATTACAAATTTCTCCTAAAATGTGTTTATACGTATAGAAATATGTGCACCTGTATAAAGGATTAAATTCAATAACATTTATGTATTATACTTCATTATGCATCATATTATATGGAAGATTTAATTAAAACCTAAGAAAATTTATATAGAGAGTTAAAAAGTGTGAGTATGTTCAAATAGATACTGCATGCAATTATCTGAGAGATTTGTTTAATCTCTGTAAGTACTTGCTTTTGTCCATCCAAATTAGTTTAGTATTTAGCAACAGAAAAGGAAGATCATTGTGATTTTTCTTCATTTGACTGTAGAATGCTGCCACCTGGAAAGCAATTTATATGCTTTAAGTTCATAATTACTAGGCAAGTTACTCAAAAGGGATCTATTCTGTTTCTGTTTATTTCCACTCTTGGTATTGATGTGTTTTTGAATGGGAATTGGTTATCCTTTGGGAGGAGGAGAGAGCTGTCTCTTTGCATCCAGTGTGAGTACGTCTCTGTAGCAAGCTCTAGCTCAGTAAGAGCTTGGATACATCAATGGGCTCTCCAGCATTCAGCTGCATGACTGGGGCCCCACAGCAGTCTGGAGACTCCTCTGTTGTTTGTCTGCTCTTTATTAAGAGAGCATTGTAGGCCTATGGTGCTTGTTGGCTTTCATGAAGAAGTCTCTGTCATTGCTCTAGTAAGCAATTTTAAAATGTGAGAGTGTTTTGGGGATTCTGTTTGAAGGAAAATGACAAGCACATTTAGTAAATCAGAGTGTTTGCTTTTTTTTTTTTTTTTTTGGCGGATGAGCTGACAGTATGCCTCAAATGTAATCGATTATTGGATGACTTAACATCAGTAATTTCAGCACGGTGTAATATGTTTGACATCATTCTTAAACACATTGTAAGGTGGGAATAGTTTCTGCTGGATGAAGAATTACTTTACTACAATAGGAAGAGGTTAGGAGAAGATAGGTTGACTTTAAAGGAAAAATTGCTTTTTGGTGGAGTAAAACTTGCTCTGTTTGTTATTTGCTCTAAAATGTCATTGGTTTCCTCCCCCTGAAAATTTCTGTTCTCAGGAGTTTCCTAACTGGAGAGTTTTTATTCTTACAAAAACAGATTTACTTCTTAACACATTTAATTTCCATCTTTTTCTCTTGAACCTTACAATTAAAGATACCGTTTCAACTTCTCTGTATCACTATAGGTGAATCTACTCCTTTCCTGGTGGGGAGATCCCCCCCGGCCCTTGCACCTTCCTGGATTCTGCATTGTCTTCCCTCAATGCAGAAAGGCTTTTGCTAGAAATAATCAGTGTCTTTGTCATTTAGATTATTTGTTCTATCAAATTAATTTGCTGTTCTGTTATTTTTATGCACAAACTTGGCCATACCATCATCCGTGCTGCTTCTAAAATGTGGACTATCTATCTGTGAATGTATGGCAGCTCTGTTCTTTGTCCCACTGAAGTCTTTCTTGTTATATTCACCTCCACTGAGCTATGTTTAGGGAAACTTGCTGTTGGTGTCCCACAGAAGAGGCAATGTAATTATGCTGGTTGTACACTCGGCATCTCCTCCCAGCTTGAGTTTACCCATCTGTCTCTTACACTCCTTGGAGCAGAGATGAGGCTTTCTCATAGATCTGAAAGTTATTTAGGGCAGGTTGTACCTAATGCTCAGAATAATTGATTTGTTAATTATGTTCTGGGGAGCTCACCCTGGGGAAGTGCTTCTTCCCAAGTCTCTAATCAAGGATGTGCTGATGACACAAAGCTGGGACTTGTCAGCATGAAAGGGGGTTGGGATCATGCACAGAATGAGGGCTACAACTGGGATCAAACTAATGAGCACAGAGGATAATGTCGTGCATTTGGGGGCTATTACTGACACCTGCTGCTTGAAGCTGTGAGGTCTGGGAATGACCGAGAAACACTCATGAGCTGACTCAGCTGTGAAGATGTGCAAGAGGTGAATGCAATCCTAGGATGTCTCTGGAACAGTATGTCCAGATAGGGAAATACTACTGACATCATACAGTGTTCATTAATGAGACCTTGTTTAAGACCCTGTGTATGGTTTTCATTAGTATTCGAGACAGATGACCTGAAACTGAAGCTTGCCTAGCCAAGGGTATTGGGATAATCAGGGGAATGGATGGGTGGTTTTACAAGCAAAGGCTAGAAAAAGTAGGCTTGCTTGACTTAGCAAGGGAAAACCTGGGAGCATGTGTGTGTATAGATATATATTTTTCCCTAAATACATCATGGCAGAAAGTAACTTTTTATACTGAAGGCCTGTGTTGGCAGAGGAACAGAGGGGCATAAACTGGCGAGGACTGCGTTTAGGTTAGGGTTAAGAAATGAGGTTTTGACTATGAAAGCAGTCAAACTCTGAACAGACACTGCATGGGAGCAGTGGGGGGTGCAAGACGTAGCAGAAGTGAAGATGAAACTCGGTAAGTTTATAAAAGATTATCTAGAGCAAAGCTGCTCCTGGGAGCCAGGGATCAGACTCTGAGCCAGGTGATCATCCTAGGTTTATGGCTGTTATGGCCTGCAGATGTCATTTTTTTTATTTGCACACATTTCAAAAATACTGTAACAAGTATGTCTCAAATAGGATTCAAACATAGACATCCTAAGTTTTAGTGTCACTTAAAATAGACTTATGGGGGTGTGTTTCGTTAACAGGAAAGTAGGCTTATATCCAATCAAATTTGGGATACCAGTTGTGGTTTACTTCATTGTTTTGCAAAAAATGCCATTTTCTGGAGAAACTTTTTTTTTTCCTCAAGATACACGTATTTAGAGAGTCTATTTGCACTTGAATAATTACTTGCAGATAGCAGGATGTGTTTGTAACTCTGGTTACCTCCCAACAGCAAACAAATTTTCCATCCTTATCTTGATGTGGGGTTTGAAGCAGCTGCTTTTTAAATCATATTAGCTTAGCTTACTGAACTCGACTGAAACTCTGCGTTTCTAAAATTGCGCCATAGGTGTTAAAATGTTTCTATTCAAACCATCCCTGCGTGCTAATTCACTCAGTTGAATTGGTTTGGTTAAATAAAGCTGTTTTTATTACTGACATACGTTTCCAGCCCTTTGAATATCATCCACCATCTGATAGGAGCTAAATAAAAACTACTGAAAAAAATCTGTTGAACAACAAACTTTTTTCAAAAAAAAATTCCTCATGATTTATATATTTGTCTAAAACAAACTGCTGGGTTTATCTATATAAGGCTCTAACTCCTCTTAAATAAAGGATGAATAGTGTTGACTTCACTGTTGGACCAATCTCTTGCAAGTGAAAGGAGATTGGGATGCAAGACACTTTCCAGCTACTTCTATCAGAGGACCTAATGAAAGGAGAAAACCATAATAAGAGCCATAAAAATATTCTCCTCCCATGCGCTCTAAAAGGACGAGTTTGGCATTTGATGGGATGCCAATGTGCTGCAAGTGTTGACTGCTGTTCTTTAAAGCCTTATAAAGAAACAAAACTAACAAAAGACACTACAGACAATATTGCAGCAACGAGTGTTTCTTGGATGTCAAACACCCTCCAGCCCACAGCACTTTGATCTCAGGAACAAACCATAAAGAACAAATAGAGTAATTTTTCTTACGTGCTAACATTTAACAGCGAGGTTGACGAACTTCTGGAAAACCAGCATAATGGGCATGCCTTTTCCATTTGTTAAATTGTTTTGACAAGGGCATATTTCATTTAAAGAGGCTGTTTTCTATTCCTTCCCTTTTTGGTCGCTGAAAAAAATAAGAGGAACCAATATAGAACTTCACAGCACAGATCAGCTCACCTTCCATGTGAGCCAAGTGGGAAAAAAAACATCGCTTAAATGCTCTTTTTTGAGGGCTTGGAACAGGGAAGTGAGAGAGGAGTGCATAGACAGCGTAGCAAGGTATTTGTGAGCTTTGGCTCGGCCAGCCTGTTCATTGAAAGCCTCCGTTTCCATTAAACAAGCCAAAGAAAATGTATAAAATACATTAATACACGCTGTATGTGTTAGGGATGGGAGCAGCGGCTTAGAGACTATCAAAACCCCTCTGATGCACTGCTGGAACTAGACACAAGCGCCTGGGGGGCTCCGCCATGCCCGGTCAGTATTTACCAGCCACAAAAGAGGTGCTGCTTTTACGCTGTCATGTCTCTGCCCTTTCATGTTTCATTAGGAATTGAAACCTCCAGGGAGGAGAGGGTTTCCTCCTGCATTGCCAGTCCATCTACCTCTGCAGTGTGCTGCCACGCTCCCCCAGTCCCTGCTCTTTTCCCTCTTTGTGGGCTTAGGGCTTTGGTCTGCTTGGTAGGCATATAGGCTTTTGGTTAGCTAAAACTCAGGCTCTATTCACATATGCTTCTGAGATTCATTTTGCTAGCATCTCTCTGTCTTCCTAGGCACTAAATGTGTTTTTTTTTCAGGGGTAGAGCAAGAGACTCCGGGAGTCTTGCCTTCTTGGAGCTACAAGTTCCAATTTTGACAGGATTTAGCTGAAGCCTTTCACTGTGAAGAGACGCTGATCTGCACAACTCATAGTGGAAACCCTTAGCTTGTCCAGGGCTCGTCAGCTGTGTCTGAGTGGGTGCTGGCAGTCTCTGGGTGTTAGGGTCCAGGTTTGCCCCACTGATTTCATTCTTTCCCCCGCTCTGCAGTGTAATGTCTGTGTTTTAGCAGCTCTGCGAGAGACCCATCTCTAACTTCAGGTAGACCTTACCTTTTGCCTGAGAGATCCAATCCTCTCCACGTAATGCAGGCGAATTAATCAACCAATTTCTGCTCTCAGTGTGTTTTCTTTTTGAGAGAAGATGATGACCAAAGCCATTGCTGAGAGATGACTGTATCCTGAGCCTTTTCTTGGGCAGAATCCACCCCCTTGCTGGCAGAAATGCAAGGATCCACCAGCACTTGATTTGAAGCCCTTGTTCAGCTATGCTCTGCATTAAAAATGAAGTTCAAGTTGCCTAATAGATGCCTGTTGGATTTTCTCCTGGCCATTTGCAGAAGGAGGAGTATTTATACTACCCAACTTCAGGCACCTGACATAGGCTAAGGGCTGCTTCTGGATCTGTTTGTGCTGCTGGACAGGGATACTGGCTGCAGCTTGTGTGAGGTCACAGAACTGTAGGGGTTGGAAAGGACCTCCAGAGATCATTGGGTCAATCCCCTGCCAAAGCAGGTTCCTTAGAGCAGGCTGCCCGGGTAGGCGTCCAGATGGGCCTTGAATATCTCCAGAGGAGACTCCACAACCTCCCTGGGCAGCCTGTCCCAGTGTTCCGTCACCCTCACCGTGAAGAAGTTCTTCCATGTGTTGGTGCCGAACTCCCTGGGCTCCATTTTGTGGCCACTGCCCCTTGTCCTGTACCCACAAACCACTGAAAAGACGTTGGCCAAATCCATCTGTCTCCCACACCTCAGGTGTTTATACACATTGATAAGATCCTTTCTCAGTCTTCTTTTCTCCATGCTGAACAGAGCCAGGTTTCTCGGCCTTTCCTCACAGGGAAGATGCTCCATGCCCCATATCAACTTTGTGGCCCTCCACTGGACTCTTTCCAGGAGATCCCTGTCTTTCTTGTACCAGGAGCCCAGAACTGGACACAGTACTCCAGGTGAGGCCTGACCAGGGCAGAGTAGAAGGGGAGGATCACCCCTCTTGATGTGCTGGCCACACTCCTTTTAATGCACGCCAGGATCCCATTAGTCCTCTTGGCCACAAGGGCACAGTGCTGGCTCATGGTCAACCTGTCGTCCACCAGGACCCCCAGGTCCTTCTCCTCAGAGCTCCTCTCCAGCAGGTCGTCCCCCAGCCTGTACTGATACTTCGGGTTGTTCCTTCCCAGGTGCAGGACTCTACACTTGCTCTTATTAAATCTCATTTGGTTTCTTCCTGCCCATCTCTACAGCCTGTCCAGGTCTCGCTGACTGGCAGCACAGCCTTCTGGCATGTCAGCCACTCCTCCCAGCTTTGTGTCATTGGTGTACTTGCTGAGGGCAGACACTATTCCCTCATCAAGGTTGTCAATGAAGATGTTGAACAAGACTGGACCCAGCACTGACCCCTGGGGAACACCGCTAATCACAGGCCTCCAGCCAGACTCTGCTCCACCGATCACCACCCTCTGAGCTCAGCCAGTCAGCCAGTTCTCAACACACCTAACTGTCCACTCCTCTATTACAGAATCACACAGAATCACAGAATTTCTAGGTTGGAAGAGACCTCAAGATCATCGAGTCTAACCTCTGACCTAATGCTAACAGTCCCCACTAAACCATATCCCTAAGCTCTACATCTAAACGTCTTTTAAAGACTTCCAGGGATGGTGACTCCACCACTTCCCTGGGCAGCCTGTTCCAGTGTCTAACAACCCTTTCAGTAAAGAAGTTCTTCCTAAGATCCAACCTAAACCTCCCCTGGCGCAATTTAAGCCCATTCCCCCTCGTCCTGTCACCAGGCACGTGGGAGAACAGGCCAACCCCCACCTCGCTACAGCCTCCTTTAAGGTACCTGTAGAGAGCAATAAGGTCGCCACTGAGCCTCCTCTTCTCCAGGCTGAACAAGCCCAGCTCCCTCAGCCGCTCCTCGTAGGACTTGTTCTCCAGGCCCCTCACCAGCTTCGTCGCCCTTCTCTGGACCCGCTCAAGCACCTCGATGTCCTTCTTGTAGCGAGGGGCCCAAAACTGAACACAGTACTCGAGGTGCGGCCTCACCAGAGCCGAGTACAGGGGGACGATCACCTCCCTAGCCCTGCTGGTCACACTGTTTCTGATACAAGCCAGGATGCCGTTGGCCTTCTTGGCCAGCTGAGCACACTGCTGGCTCATATTCAGCTGACTGTCCACCGTCACTCCCAGGTCCTTCTCTGCCTGGCAGCTCTCCAACCACTCATCTCCCAGCCTGTAGCTCTGCTTGGGGTTATTGCGCCCCAGGTGCAGGACCCGGCACTTGGCCGTGTTGAACTTCATGCAGTTGACCTCAGCCCATCGGTGCAGCCTATCCAGATCCTCCTGCAGAGCTTTCCTATCCCACACTTTCTCAGCTTTTCTATCAGGATGTCATGGAAGACAGTATCAAAAGCCTTGCTAAAGTCAAGGTAGATGATGCTCACTGCTCTCCCCATATCTGCCCAGCTGGTGGTGTTACATCTCATTCAGATCCATGAGCAGAACTGTGATCCGCTTCATGCAAAACAAGCCATTCTGCAAAGATTTTGTACTTACAAGGTGTAAGGTAGCAGGGCTAACTCTCCCCAGTTTGGCATACCCTTTCACTTGTATTGTAAAACTTAATTACAAGTGGTTGGACGCTTGCAGTTGCACGTCTGCAGTTGCACATTTCGATGCAAGTGTTTTACCATTCCTGACTTGTTCTGCCTAGGGGAAGTGGTGGCTGATGTGGGAAAAAAGAAGGTTCTGCTGGAGGCAAACCTGCTCAAAAGACTTTTTTTTTTTTTTTTTTTTCTGACTGCTGAAACTGCTTTCTGTCTCATGGCAGATGATCTCAATGGAGTGCAACATCTGCACACGAACCTCCTACCTTCCATTTCTTATGCAAACAGAATACCAAAAGGACTGGTTAGGAAACAAATACTAAAAATACCCATAGTTAATTTCCTCTTAAGCTTTGACTTGACATAGCTTTTGGGCAAGTAAAGAGAAATTATGCATAACATGATGAATTTCTTGATTTTTTTTTTTTTAATGTGATTGACTGAAATAGTTTCTGGAAATCACTTAAGGCTTCCATAGTTACTACATCAATTGAAATCCCGCCACTCCAGTCCAAGGGACCTAAACTCTATCTGAAAGTCAATTTTGCTTAACGATTTGTCCTGTGGCTTCTTTCCAGAAGGGAGTGTTTTATGGCTTCTTTAAGATTTTCCAGCGTGACTCTTCAGCAGACGTGGAAGCAAGCTGAAGCCTGTGAAACTTCACCTCAGCTGTGTTACTGTGCAGAAAGGTACAGGCTTAACTTCACCTTTAGGCGCAGAACTGGTACGCACAGGTAATGAGCAGGAGGCATGGGTGGCATGGAAAAGTTCTTGAGGGAACATCCACAGTCTGACGTGATGTCTGCTGCTGCTCTGGGTGCACTGCCTCTGCCTGGGAAGCCATGCCTTTACCATCACCTCTCCACCTCAGCACCCTCAGCAAGTTTGGGGATGACACCAAGCCATGTGGTGTGGTTATGGCACTGGTGGGAAGGGATGTCCTCAAGAGGGACCCGGAGAGGTGGGCCTGGGTGAACAACGTGCTTGAACAGCAACAAAGCCGAGTTCAAGGCCCTAAGGCTGGGTCAGGGCAATTCCAAACACAAATACAGGTTGGGTGATAGAGAGCAGTCCTGTGGGGATGGACTTGGTGGTACTGGGGGATCAAAAGCTCCACGTGTGCTTGCAGCCCAGAAGGCCAAGTGCTGCATCAACAGCAGCATGGCCAGCAGGTTGAGGGAGGGGGTTGTCCCCTCTGCTCTGCTCTTGTGAGACCCCACCTGGAGCCCTGAGTTCAGCTCTGGGACCCCCGTGGAAGAAGGACATGGACCCTCATGGAGGGTCCAGAGGAGAGCCATGAAAATTACTAAATTTCTGAAGCACCTCTCCTATGAAGAAAGGGTAAGAAGGTTGGGTTCTTTAGCCTAGAGATGAGAAGGCTCCAGGAAGACCTTACAGAGACCTTCCAGTACCTTAAGGGGGCCTACAGGAAAGCTGGGAAGGGACTCTTTGTCAGGGAGTGTAGTGATAGGACAAGGAGAAATGGTTTTAAACTAAAAAAGGGGAAAATTGGATAAGATATTAAGAAGAAAATCTTTACTGAGAGTACAGTGAGGCCCTGGCACAGGTTGCCCGGAGAAGCTGTGGATGCCCCATCCCTGGAGGTGTTCAGGGCCAGGCTGGATGGGGCTTTGGGCAACCATTTTGTATGCAGCTCCCTGGTGACAGCTCGGCCTTTCCCCCCGATGGTCACAAGTCTCTTCCCTACACGTTTTCTCTGAGAGGCAGGTCAGCAGCATGCTGAGCCCTGTGCAGTGGGCTCGGGTACAGATTTGCTGACTACTTTCCTGACAAAAGGCCTCCAGGCCCTGCATGGAGGAGCTGTGGGTAACAGCCATGGGCCATGCAGAAGGCTTTAATTAGGATCATTGCTGCTCGAGTGTCTGTCTTCTTCAAAACATGAGAATTTCTTCATAATACAATTTTAACTTTTGATGTTGTGGGTTTGTAATTCTTGTTTTGGGGAAAATCTTTTTACTGTGGTGTTTTTTTGGTCTCTCTGTATCTGTTTTAACAGCGTGTGCATTACTGGAGACTACTTTTTTCTCCTAGTGAGCACGCTTAACTGTGTGTTAACATAACAGTCACAAACAGGCAGCACAACTGTGTTCTTCCCCAATAGGTTTTCCCCAAAATTTTGCGTATGTGCTCTCCAGGAGCACGAGTCTTTCCTACAGAACGCGGGCCAACAAAACTTGAACTGATGGGGCCTTTGCAGGTTTGGCATCCTGCTGTCATTGTGCGTTGTGGAAAAGTCTCCGTTCCTCCAGAGGTTCTTGACAGATGAGATTGGGATCTTACCTGATGGTGGTTGGCCCGAAGCAACTGAGACATGATAACATTCATTTCTCTGCTTTTCTTCAGTGTCTGTACCACTGTCCTCAGAGAGACTATAGTACCCTTAGGCTTCAGAAGCACCAGCAAGCAGATTGCTCTGCAGTACAGAAATGGACTTGTTTTCTTCTCCAGACACAACATTTGCCTGTTTCAGTTTGTCCAGATGTTCTTGTGAGTGCCCGAAAATGTATTATTTTGTGTCCACAACTGAGACTCTGATTTCCGAAAGAGCTCACTGATTTGGTAACCTCATTTGGGACTGGCAACGTTAAACTGGATTCAGAGTTGTGCAAAGCCTTGGGCTTGTGCAGCATTTTTAGGGGATACTGGACGTGCAGTTTGCTAGACCAGGGTGAAATGCCTTTTTGGTGGGGAGCTGTAGCTTATCGTTTTGAACTTGTTGGTTGGTAGTCATGTTGCTCTCTCCAGGGTGTTAGGATCATGAGGATTCTTCCTTAACTGCCTGTTCTGACAGCACGAGAAAAGGGTAAGACATGCTATCGATGCCTGTGCTGCTTTCTGCCTTCACAATGGAGGTGCTAGGTGCACACTGTGCCACATGCAAGCCCTGTTGCAAAGGAGGAAACTAAAATAAAGAGGGGCCACATAACTTCTTTCAACAGGAGTGAAGAGACCTTAAGCTGCAGAGTAAGTCTTGCTTTATGACTGAAATTGTGCCTTTTTCCCTAGAATTATTTTCCATACTAGCTGATGAAACTGAAAGGAAGAAGAGGAAAAAAACTACATGTCATTTTGAGCAAAGCCATAGCAAAAAATCTGATTGTCCACTTGCAGGTAGGCCTGTAGGTATTATTTGGCAGGGCATGTGAGTTGTGGTTTCTTCAAGATAAACATCATTTATGGGTACCCTCAGCTGCAGCCAGAATCACAGGCACAGCACCTCCATGGCTTCCCACGGGGAAGTACCCTTCCCTTGGAGGAGAGGCACAGGTCAAGCCTGCAGTCTGCCTTCCTACACCTCCTGTAAAACGTGGGTTATTCGTGCGTTCTGCGTTTTGTCTGTCTTATCTCTGACTGCAAATACCTCAGGACAGGAATCTGTCTGTGCATGAGGCCTCCGCAGGGTTTCTAGTTGCTCCTGTATTACCGAGAGTAACGATACAGGTCCCACAGAGTGACAGTAGTTACCCTGAAAAGTGACACTTAAAAAAAAAAAAAAAAAAACAAAAAAAAAAAACACCAGAATAGCTAAATTGCTGTGAACTCCTGATTTGCTTGGCTGAATTTTGGCACGCTCCAAGGAAGAACAGCATTTCAAGCTCCAAAAATGAGGCACCTCCTCTGCCTCTGGTATAGCACCGTGAAGAGGAAGAACAGGCAGAACTTTCCCTTGCCCCGTATCGTTTTACATCAGCCTTGCTTTGTATCCTTCCCCTGATTTTGGAAAGGCAAGCGTGCCAAATCCTGTTGCAGGTGATGGTTTCTGCTCGCTGTGGGGACCATGAGCATCCACAGCCCTTGCAGCTGGAGCTCTGCATACCGGGGTGTGGAGGGAGCGGTCTGGGGGCAGAACAATGCGGTGTCCCAACGAAGTGCCACAGTCAGCCTGAGCATAACTTCCCGTGTCAGGAAGGGAGAGCAAGAAAAAAGCGAGAGGCGTTCTAATAAAAGCACCAGCACAGTGAAGATTCTTTTTTTTTTTTCCTTAGAAAGAATCTTTAAAAGTTATCTCTTTTTTTTTTTTCTTTTCTTCCCTTTTTCCTTTCCCCTGTCTGCATTATCGGCTCCCTACCTGCTGTGCCTGTCTCTCTCTCTGTCTGATACCTTCAATATGCATTGCAACTTCTGTCTCCTCCTTTGTTCGCATTAGCAGGACGGGTCTTTCTAGACGAAGGAGAGGAGACCTTTCGCTGGCCTACATATCAAATGATTTCTCACCCTGCGAATGGTGGAGGAGGCAATCCAAATCCCCTGGCTCTGAATCCCTTTCCTTTCTCTGGGCTCGTGCTTGGCAGCAGGGATGGGGTGCTGCTGGCTGTGCTGCCGTGTGCTGCTTGATAGCTGCAGACAAATCCAGGAAGCGATCCGAATCCTGTACGACTTCTTTTATCCCCAGAGGGACTTCCTGCTACGGAAACAATTAGGGTGGCTTTTGTTGCCTTTGGGCTAAGGGGAGGGCTGCTGTCAGGTTATTATTTCCATTGGCGTCTAACAAACGGGTCCCTTAAGATGTCACGCTCCCAGTGGCTTGTGACAAAGCCCGAAGTGAGCAGACTTCCCCGGGGAACGACGAGCCAGCCACCACCACGGGGCCACCACTCGCCTCAGAGCTGCTGCTCTCTCTGCCATCACAGCGTTCTTAAAAATGAAAATCATTTTGGGCACAGGCTCAGGAACATCAGAGGGTGGGACTGGAGAGGCCACCCGAGGGACTCGGTCTCTGATGCTCTGCTCTGATCTCCGCCAGCAAATGGCTGCTGCTCTTACTGGGCAGACGGAGGTGGAGGGGCCGTCACCGAAACTTTAAAGCACTGCTTGTGGAGGTGTGCAAACTGCAGAATCAAAAGCATTAATGGCAGCTTGGGTGTTTGTTTATTTAGCCTGAGGATCAAATCAGGCAATTGCGAGAGTAGAGCAGTAGTATAAAATTGAGTGGCCTGTTGTGACTGTGTTCTGGGGAAAACCCGTGTGCTTCGGCATTAAAGGAGGGAAGGTGAAAGTGATCCTTCCCACCTGCCCATGCTGCGAGACAGAAACTTGGCTCAGCCTTCTGCTTGAAGCAGGGGTGGGAAATGTGCTTGAAGATCTAATTGTGACTCCGGCCAAAGAGGGAGGAGGATGCAGGGAGCTGCAGCGGTATCAAGATTTCAGGCTTCAAAATCAAATGAAATATGTTCAGGAGCAGCATAAAAATATAATATCAGATCTAGTTATCAAGTGTGCCAGTGTCATAAGACCTTAATAAACAGAAGTTTAATGCCCTTAATGTTATGGTGGATCGTTTCCAAAAGGCTGGCCTGTGTTTGAATTATGCATGTCCTCCAAGCTCAGGGACAATCACAACCAGGATTTGAACCTCTGTAAAGAGGTCTCCCAGGCCTCGGGTGTGGATCCTTTCTGCTCCTACAAGGAGCTGTTCCATTGCAGTGGTTGGGTAGAGGTTGAGGGAGGATAAACTCAAGCTTTTCTTTGAGTTACACCCAAACCCTCTGAATTAGGGTGCGGACTGTCACAGGATGCTTCCAATTTCTCACTGAAATAGCATTAACCCCTGTCATATCACCAAGGGCCGTAGAACAAATGCATCCACAGAATTTAACACTATTTGTTGACAACATTGCACAGCAAACAGATGCAGAAGACCCGTGCAAACCCAAGGACAGTGTTGCTTTGGCAGGGAGAGTGTAGTCTGAGGCCAAAAGTGAATTCTTGCAAGGGAGAACCGAGTGCTGTAGCCGTGTAATAGGTGGAAGAGAAGAGTATAAATCACAGGATAAAAGAACTGCAGTAAAGAATGCTCCTTGTCCTACAAGTGTTGTGCAGTTGTGCTCCCTCCTAGGATTTATAAACTATTTCAGTATTTTTTTATTTTTTATTTATTATTTTTTTATGTAGAACCTTTCAACAGCCCTCAGTTCTCCGGATCAACTGCTCAGGGGAGAATTGCAAGCACGCACCCAGCTGAGCTTTGCTCAAACAGGCACACAGAAGGGGCAAAAGCCTCAGAGTTTGCAACCAGGTTGTGCTCATGAAGGGCATTATGATCACAACTTGCACTGTTTTATCATTTAGGTGGGCATTTTATTCCTAATTAACTTCTGTCAGGAGTTTGCTCCTTGTAACCCACCTGGGTTACCTGAAGTGCTCATGACGTTGATCCACAGATAAGTAATATTGCCTTTTTGTATTTTTAAGTTTTTTAATTTTAGCAAATTCTGCCATCGAATCTGCACTGATGCTCTGTCATCCTGGTTTTGTGGTGCTGAAGCACAAACACTGGTGGTGGCTGGGCTCCTGTTACAAGTGGAGAGAGCCAGCCTATGCCGTGGTCATGGCTGAAGGAGGAAAATCTGCTTGTGTGATGGCATGAAATACCTGGAAGGACTTGGCAGGCAAGCTGGGACTCTCATTTGTCATTGTGCCGTAAGATCCCAACAGAGCAGAAAGTGCATTTGTCCTCAGGTATTTGGAGGCACTCTTCTTCTCCATCATCCCTGAAGTTGAGACTGGCTTGTGCTTGGGCCCTTTTTCTATGGTAATGGAAAATGGTGTTTGTCTTAATGACTTAGATGAGGAAAAATTAATCTGTTTCCCAAATAACCAACATATGTTGAAGGTAGGTTCAAGTCAATTCCATCTCTATTCAGATATGGTAGGCTGCTGTTAGCACGCATTGCTGTGGAATGAGGGATACAAATATCTGGGAAACTGTTCCTAAAACTTACGAACTATTGAACTGAGTGAGGTTAAACCCCCCCAAACCTATGGGTGCCAGCGCTGGAGCCTCAGGTGTTTGTGGGCTTTAACCAGCATTCTTGGACTAATTCATCCAAGGCACTGGATCAGCACTTTCTTTGTTCTTTTTTTTTTTTTTTTTTTCTTTTTTCTTTTTTCTTTTCTTCTGGCTTTCCTTCTTAACTTCTACAACTTCCTAAGAAAGTTGAACCAGTGGAAAGTGCTAACCACTGAGAGGAAAACTTAACAGGTAAATTCCTGAGAAGGATGAGATGGATTATAGCACTACTTATATAAAAGGGGAAAAAAAGAAAACAAAACAAACAAACAAAAAAAAAAACAAAACAAAAAAACCACAAACCCCTCCAAATGAAACCAATTGCTTTCAGAATGAAAATGCAATGCAATGCTCTTCTCTTAGACTTGCCCTCAGTGATTTGCTGATGAAGACTCATGCAGTAGTCAGTGCTTCAACCTAAATTTAAACAATTTTTCCTCAGTGTGGGAAAGATGAAAGTGTGTTTCTGGTTTGTAAATAGCAGTGGAAAAGCTACAGCGTTTTTGTTGCTGAATTTGTATTTTAATTAGAAAGGGCTTTATGGAATTAAAAGAAAGAGTTTTGGAGAAAAGTTTAATTATTTTTAAGGTTTTATGTCTTTTTTATGGAAAAAAAGGATCTGATTATGAAAATGTGTTCTCCTGGTAGTTTATTTTTTTAATATGATGTTTTAGTTTTAAATGGGATTTTTTTTTTTTTTTTTAATGAAACTGGTAATTTAAAATCAGGGCATTTTTCTTTTTCTGGGAGGGAGGTTCTTCAAATCCTGATTGCTGTATTTATTTATTATAAAACACTTTCACTTTAAAAGGATGGCATTTCTCCCTTTGCTTCTCTTGAAACGTTTCGGATATTACAGTGATTGGGATCATAAAAATGTGTAGCAAAGAAACAAAACCTGTTGTCTTAGCTATTGCTCTGTTATCGGGGTCAGTTCCAAAACCTGTGCTAACCTTACTAATTCCTGTCTGCGATGGAGGGAACAACCTCATAGAGGAGAGTGCTTAAAACCACAGAGGATATAGCACTTATGCTGTGGAGGGTATTTTCCTTAAACATGTTTGTAAAGGAAAATTGTGTTTGGTACCCTTGCTTTCTGTCCTCCAGGGAGTTCTTAAACACTTTAGGGTATTGTCATGGGAAAAACAACAGCAGCAAGTACTTTCTAGGTAGATATCGTTTGGATTTACATGTGTTGTTCTCTGTGAGCACAATGACTTCTGGTTAAGAAGGTACTCTGAAAACTGAGAATCTGTTTGAAAATTATTTTTTGTACACCATATTTCTTCATTTATAAAATTAGGACAATAACACATCCCTGTTTATGATGAGAAAAGCAAGAGGATAGACATCAGTGACCAACAAAGCCACAAACATTGCAATGACCGTGATATTATAGAAGTAATTGGGGAGTGCTGCACCTAGCTGCTAGTGACCTAAAAGACTGAATGAAACTAGGGGGAAAACATGGTTTATTTAAAATACAGTGTGGGAGGGTTTGTCTCCCTAAGCATGGGGAGGTACCTTCCTGTGTTGCTCGTTTCGTTAAGAGTAACACCAACCTTCCAACCCTGAGTTTTGGTGAAGAATTAGCTTTCCTGTTGGTAAAGGCAGACCAGAAGTGCTTGTGTTGCCCAGCGAGCAAGGGCAAGAGCTTGTGAAGGGTCTGCATGGCCCATTTTTGGGAGGGGAATGTACAGGAGTAGATTAAGCAGGTCTTTGAGGAGCTCAGGATGGAGTTTAAATTTATCTTCTGTCACATAAGCGGAGTCTTTCAAGTATTTTTTTTTTCCTCTGCAGAGACAAACTTGTCCGAAGGGAGAATGGTGTAACTTTCTCTCTCATACTTTTGGCCTGTTCTAGTCCAGTAGATGTTTTGATCTTGTGTTTTACATAAGACATAAAATATTGAATTAGCATTTTTGCAATTATTTTCCTAAAAGAAAACCAGTTACTTCTCAAGGAAATACTTGCATTTTCTTTGCTATGGCTCAATTGGCTGCCGTTATTACAGGGAAGTCAAACCAGATGCGGCTGGAGCCCTCATCTGCTTCCACTAAGGCTGACATGGACTTAATGTTGGAGTATAGCTTTGATGACAATCTGAATGGGAACTCGGAGACTGTATTTCAGGGTTTGAAGGCTTCAGCACTGATGGAGCCTTAAACTAGGTGGTTTTGTAATTTGAGATTTGAATTGTTCTCTAGAGCTGCATGAGACCAATAAAGTGTTGTAGATAAAATGAATTTAGCTGACAGATATGCAACATGTGCAATATATTTTTATTATTTCTTTACGAAGGTAAAGCCAAATGCTGAAATCTTTATTCATTTGTGTCTCCGTTCGTACTCAGACTAAACTCCCATTGGCTCTTGCCTGTCTCTGATTCACTGAAATCGGTGGAAATTTATCTCCATAAAGACCGTAGGATGTGATCCACTTTGCCTCAGCCTCGTGGGCCGGCATCACTTGGATTTCCATCATAATGCTGTCACGGAGACACGACAGCTGCAGGAGCAACGCGGCCTTACTGGGAGCACAGATGCGCTGTGGTGTTAGCCCGCGCATCAGCATTGCTCCTATTTTAACAGCATCAGCCACTGATGGGTTCTGCAGCTATTACTGTATGGAGATTTTTATAAAATTAACTTTCTGGTTGCATTGTAAGTTGTGGTTTTGCTGCTGGGTTACATTGGTAACCCATGGTATCTAGTTTTGATCCTGTTTCTTTTCTCATCCACGTTTAGTTTTCAGACACTATCCTGAATTTCACTTTTTTTTCATTTTTTTCTCAGTGGTTCGTTGATTTGTATGGAGATGAAATAAAATTCTGAGTAATTTGTTTCTGTATTTCATAGCAAGAGCTACAAGTGTCTTGTTATACCAGACACAAGACGTGGAAGCAATGTTGGGCATGCAGGTACCATTTGTTCTTTGGCAGTCTCTTGCATCTTGGTATTCACTTCTGAGGGAATTGTCCACTGATATTCCTAGCACAGTCAAGTGCAAACCTAGATATTGGAAGATTAATTATTTTCAAATACTTAATATGACTTACCTTTTATATTTCCTAGAGCTTCCTATGTTGTAATGACCAACCAATGATCATTGGTGCAACCAACAACCCAACACAGTGCACTAATTGTCTAATGAAGTAAAACTCCTCCCTCCGTTTCCTCCAGTTTGATGCTGCACTTCCACTGCAGTACTATCAAAGCATTTTTGCAAATGTATTTTTCATCTCTCACAGTCACATAAGATTGCTGGATGTTGTGGGATTCCTGCTTGTTTTCACTGGTGGAAAAACAGCATAAAAAAACAGTACACTTCTTTACTTAGGAAAAAAAAAAAAAGATTTGGATCTTCACGTGAAATACTATTTTTTTTAACAAGACAAAATTACAATTTGACCAGTTTCATTACAGATGATCAAACAGAGCTGCAAACACAATTTTCAGATTAACATCCATTACAGCGTGAAGTATTCAGTGGCCGCCTTTGCCAAGAGCTGCCCAGAACCTAATTATTCATCATTAAACTGCAGCCTGAAGACACAAAACCAGGCCAGGGGTCTGCCGTACACCACTGCTGTACAAGCACATAATAAAGCAGAGGCTTGGATCCACGGGGAACTCGGGGCTAGGTTTCTGCTTCCTCCTCGTCATGCAGAATGCCCGGCGATTAAAACGTATCAGATGTTCATGGAGCAGGGCCTCCAGCTTCTTCTGGTCACTTGCTGCCCACCTTGCTCTCCTTAGTCCCACCACTCTGGTGCTGTGAAATTTTCTGCAGCAGCTTTGGCAGGACAGATGGAAAATGCTCCTGAGAGGCAGGAGCTGTGGGGATGAGCTTCCCCTCTCGGCAGGGTAAGGTTTAACTCCAGTCCCCTCACGTGCTACGTGTCTTCCAAATTCACTGCTCTGGGATGCTGTTGCCGCCACCAGGTACCAGGGAAATCATCTAGTAGAAGCTCAAGGGCCTGGAGGAAATAAGGTAAATATGTGCAAACCGATGCCTCTGCTACTTGACCCGACCCAAGGACAGCTCACCACTTCCCAGTTATGCCCAGCGCCCCTACATTTTACTGGAATTGATCCCTCATGGTGGGAAACGTGAGAATGTGTTAGGCTTTTCTTCCTCTCAAGGATGGTATGTGATGAATGTGAAATAAGCACAGAAATTAAAACACTTAACTACTCTGTAAGATCACATTCAGTAAGCCTTTAAACTAATCACAGTTCGAAACAGTAATGCCTGGAGCCAAAACAATTGAGTTTAAAGCAACAAGGCAAACCCACAATACCAACTCCTATCAAGATGTTGAGCCTATATTTGCTTTTTGTTTGCTTCCTCTCCTCTTTAAGCCTTAATTTTCAGTGAAAGCTGTGGAATAGGGCCAAGTAACATGGAGAAACCTATACACTGCTACAAAAATGAATTCAGTAGTGGAGAGAAAAATACCCTGAACTGTTCAGTGCCTCTGCTAGATGGTCGTGGTCCCTGCTGTTACTGTGGGGGTGGTAGGCTGCAAAATTTCATCTCTCCATTTTTTTTCCGTCCTAGCATAAAGACTGAAATTCACCAGTTTCTTTCTTCTGTCATCTTTTCTTTTTGATAAAGTGGGAGAAAATACGAACTCTTTCACCTTTTTATAGCCGCTGCTTTCTTTCTTTTGAGTATTGTATTGCCTTTTTCAGAATTATCTCCTTTCCTTTAAATGGTAGAAGTTTGATTATAACAGCCCAACAAGATTTTCCAGCCAGTGGACCAGGGGCTAGAGACCTACATGCCCTTTTCATTTCAAAAACTGTCAATATCTTCACAACCCGAAAAGGCTTTCAACTTTTCTTTCCTCCTTTTTTTATTTATTTAATTCGGTAAAATGAGCTCCAGAAATTTCTCCCACCATCTCTCTTGCCAAACATACATATATGTAGGTAAATGAGTGTGACTATGGGTTTTCAACTGCATGCAGCCCTCTTGGAAAGTTTGTGTTTCTTCTCCCATTCATCTCTTTTACAAAAAAAAGAGATGATGGCTCTCTTCCTCACTGCATTATCCTGCTGTGCCCAGCGGGTGGTGGCTGGTTCCTCTTAGGGACTTTTGATTTTTGGGAATCCAACTCAAAATGACATTGGAGGGTCTGGTCATAAAAGACAGGTCCTCAGCCTTACTTGAAACTCATCCTTCTGTATGTGCATCCTCTAGCCTGTGGCTCTCATCAGGGCTGGTGGCTAGGACTGAAGACGAATTTGGCCCCACTGGAACCAGTTGCCTGGTACTCCATTCCCACAGTGCTTTTAAGTGATACCTCTGTTTATGTGGAAGGTGTTGTAGTCCCCCACAGGGTGAAAATACCTTTCACTTCTTACTAGGGTTGTGTCCAAGAAAGGGGTGGAGGATTAAGCATACAGTTCCCACTAGCAGCAATAAGCTCTGGCAAACCGGGGAGCCAGCAGGCTCCTATAACCCTCAGGATTAAACCCTGGGGGCTTGCTTACATACTGGATACTGGTTTCTGGCCTGGTTCGCAAAGATTGTTGTCCTGGCACACATTCATGTGAGTCTCTGACAATGCTCAAGGGTGCTAGATGAAGAACTACATGACTCAGTCTCAAAATCATAGTTGCTTTCAAGGTAAGAAGCCAAACCTTTGCTTTTCTGTTGTCAGCAGTAGGTCCTTTTTCCTTCTTTTTAAACATAAACTTGCCAATCGAGAGGTAAAGTCAAGCTAAGCAAAAGAGTGTGCATACTTGTTGCTGATGTGAATTGAGCAGGAAATTGATGCAATAGGTGGAAAGACCTTTATTAAGAGCGAAAGACGCTTTTGGAAAGTTTTTCCTATTTTCCAGTATGCTTTAAAAGGAAATTGAAATTCTGACTCTCCTGGCGAAAGGCGAGGAGAGGCTTGGCGTAATTATGTTGGACAGGTTATGTTCCAGGTAAACTTGAGCTGTTCCAGTGACGTTACATGGTTTGCATCCCTCAGAAAACCTGAATGCAGCACGGTTAGAAAAGGAAATCAGGATCAGGAAATTGCGGGTGGGCATACAGCGTTCAGCAGTAGCTGCCGCTTGTGCCTTGCTCAGTAGCCTGAAAGTTATCTCTGTGCATAACTTGTAGTGCTTTCCTTGCACTGATAGCTCAAAAATCTTGCTCTTCACCGCCGTGCCCACAGCTGGGGGGCGATGACTGGCTGTGGGAGCGTTCCCCGCTCATTTGGGAGCCAACAAAGCAGGTGAGATGAGTTAGGTTAGAAAGTGTTCCCTGCTTTGCTCCTCGCTGAGCATGCCTGTTTCCATTCCTTTCCCTGATTTTATTTTTTTGGATTGTCTATAAAAGATTGACCTTCCACTCTTTCAAGTGTTCTTGCCATTAGATATAAAGCATATGTATTGGCATCAAAACCGCCGTGCGTGGAATGAAAATTACTGGCAGCTCTTGAAAGGCGCTCTGCGCATGAAAGCCTAATTGTGTGTTGGACAGTGGCGATAGTAAAAAATAATCTCGGCTACTCGCGGTGTAAATCAATGACCTTCACTTCTGTGAGTGCTCACATTGATACCGAGGTTGTCGAGTGCTAAGCCGAGCTGAAACCCTATATTGTGTGAAAACAAAGGTGCACGCCAACACTTGGTGCCAACAAACAGCATGCCCTCAGCGAGGGCGTATTAGGAGGCTGGAGAGGAGATTAGCAGGTTAAGGTGCAAGGGTAAGGGCTTGTCCATGGGAGCAAGGATGGATTGCTACAGTCCTGAAGCCAATAGTTTGCTAAGATGCAGGTTTTTTTCATCTGAAAAGCTTGAGGAATTCCCTTGCTAACCAGAGTATCTGAAAACATCTCCGTCCAATTTCCACGAGATGGAAATGCTTTTAAGACACAAGTGTGAGAAGCGGGGCCAAATGCAGTATCCAGGTAATTGATGACAGAGCCATTGACTTCCATGGAGTTTCCCTTGGGTTTCTGTAATGCTGCAACAAGCAGGACCGATCCCTCACCTACTACTACACTTTGAACACAGTCAAGGGGGCTGCGTCAGGGAGGTGCTGGCAGCGTGCAGGCAGCATGCACCCAAGAGCTCTTGCCCTCATCCTGCCTCCGCAGACAAGCCTGTGTGCAGATGCAGCAGCGGAGCAGCTGTTTGGGTAAGGCTGAGCGTGGGGAGAGGGTTAGACTGGCATTGCTGTGCAGACAAGTGCTGTACAGAGTTGGTCCAGTAAATAGAGTGACAGACCCAGTGCAGCGAAAGCCACGTTCACTTCTGTATGTTTGTGTGCTCCCTGCTACTAATGAGAGCTTGCGTACTGCTGCTTGAGAGGTGCTGACAGACGGCTCTGCAAGCTGAACTCCTGTGCTTCCAAGTCACCCTGTAGTGCTTCAAACAACAACAACAAAAAAAAACCAACACGGGAGGGAAGAAGTACTAATCCACGAGACCCTCTGCACCCCTCAGCTGTTCACCCCTCTTCTGAGAGCCGAGGTAAGCCTGGTAATTAGCAGCGTCGATACCATGGGCTTTGCAGGGCTGGCGTCTGTCCCCCCAGAAGGCTGGTGACACGCTTTGGCTTGCGCCCCACGTGCTGCTCTTCCCACCAGCGAAGCAGAGGCAGAGAATGGGTGGCCTTGTTGGTGCCTGGGCTCGTCTGAGGGACACAGACGTGGTAGAGTATGCAGCTCACGGACAACAAAATAGTGTTTTCTACAGCAATAATGAATGGGAGGGAAACTCAGGAGGCCGGCAGCTCCAGGTGAGGAGCTCTGGGCTCACTGCTACACATAAAGAAGCATGAGAGCTACCAGCCCTCTGCACTGTCAAATCACCTGTGATTTGGTTTCTTTTGCACCACCGTAGGCCCAGATTGCTGCGGATCTAAACCAGTGAGAAATGGCTCAAGGCCGAAGTCAATTTGGTTTTAAAGTTTCTTCTGCCAAACTGCGTCCCTCAAAGCTTGTTTCTGGAGTTGTACGAAGTTTCGTTTTATTACGGTACGTTTCCCCCTCCATCCCCAAATTGGCGACCGCTTATGTGAATTTTGGCAGGGGACGACTGATCCTTCACACTCAGCCTGTAATTTACAGCTACGTTTGGTTTTACATAATGTACAATTTCAACTTTGTCTAACATTTCTTCATGTATTGCGGAAGACTTTCAGGTTTTATTAAACTGGCATATATAAATTGATTTTCCAGCTGGATGCAGCCACTTGGCAGACTCTGCACATTCTAACTACATATGAGCTAAATTACACACTCTAATAGTGTGTTTGAATTACTTTATGTGCGACGTAGAGTTGCAGGAGCATGTGGCAGTCTCCCAGTGCTTTGCCTAACTAGAGCTTAGCTCCTAGCTGAAGGAGCAGTAACGGAGACAGATACAAACATTTCAATAAAAGAACAAGCAGGCGGTGCCTTTCACTGAGGGCGATTCTTGCTCATTCGCAGTTGCTGAGAAGAGGTATTACTGTCTCCCCATGACACAAAGAAGTGTTATTTAAGGCAAGTCAAGGTCTGCAAATTGGCCAGCTGAGTTTAGAGGGCTTTATGGAGATGAGGAAGAGTAGAGCTAAACCGGGACACCTTCATGATCAGTGGGATTTCTTGCACAGATAGATGATCCATAAAGGAAGAAGACTTCTGCAGTCTGGCCCACAACTGTTTCAGGACCAAATTCTGGAAAAGTTGAGCATATTTTGTGGATTTCCTCTTCGCTAAAATGGGTCAAGGTGCCAAGCAAGACACCATTCAGCTCCAGTGTGCTTGCTTCCCAATTTTGCCACTTGTGCTCATTGGGAGCAGGCGCTAATCCCCATGTAGCCTCACGTTTGTATGAGTCTTTGTAAAGGACCAGGATAGACCTTAATCTCAACCCACTTAACTAAGGACTGGGAAGGGTGCTGTGTTGGATGTTTGCTCATTGAAGACAGGTGGATGCTTTCAGTCTGCAGTGAGCCGAAGTGTGCGTGGCCTGAGATTTACAGCGGAGTTTTGAGTTTGAAAAGTCACTTGGTGTTACTTGTGTGCTGCCTGGAATACTTGGCTTGTCACAGGTGCTAGCCACTAGAGCCGGCAATTTTTTATGATGTTTGCTTTGCCAGAAAGCTCCAAATACCACTGTCCTGTTCCAGGATGGTGGTTTCAACTTGGTGATGGGTATTTCTGCTTCGTAATAGCAGTAGTCCTGCTTTCAGGGTGCTTTTGGGGAAAGTAACTACTGAGGGGCACGCTCGTTCTGCTAGAGGCAGCTCCTGAGGTTGCCCAGGCTGCTGATGGATAAAGACCTCGGAAAGTGGGACTGAGCTGGAGTCACCTACCTGGGGCTTTGTATTTTTTCCCTTGAAAAAGTTTGACTTTGCATCATAAACAATGTCACAGCCTCAAAGTCTTTGTAAAGTCGAATTTGGGGGTTTGAGTCTCTTTTGTGTTGAGACAGTGCAGGTACTTAGTGTCAGGCCGAGATTTCTCTAATGCACATCCTCCTCTCCTACAAAAGGCGGCAGAAAGGAAAGCAGCACTGTAAGGTTGCCACCAATAATCTTTTAATTCATCAGATACTTGAATTTTACTGGGGAGGAATGTGTTTCCTGATTTCCCGAGGGGCAGAATTAGCGTGAAATTCTGCCGCTGCCCCTCAGCGCTCTGATTTTGTAGCTGTTGCTCCTGTTGCAGTTGCTCCAGGTGTCAGTTGTGCTATTTATTTACCACATGGATAAACACATAGCAAGCATTATATCACTTTATTAAGCCAGTAATATCTAAGAGCTTTGTCATATGACCTGGTATAAACAATAAATCATACGATCATTGCAGTTATTCTGTATGTCAAGTCTTATTTCTATGTCCCGGGCAGAATGAAGTGTTTGGTACAGTTCTCTTGTTATGTCTTTCCACCTCCTCTGTTGTTATTAATAGGCGGTGTGCCTGGCTGTTCTGCCAGGGAAGGCAACATGAGGTACATCGGGGGCTCAGGTAAGAGAATCAGAAAGAAATGGCTCAGTTCTTACGTGGTAGCGTGGTATCATGCATTGCTGAGGTCCTCATCCAAGATTTGTTGGGGTAAGTGATTACCTGTAGATAAATTCACAGAGCTAAAAGCATGCTGTATGGCTCCAAACTACGTATTTCAGGCATATCTTGTAAAAAAATAAAACAATGAACCAAAAAAAAAAAAGAACAACCCACCAACCAACCAAAAAAAAACAACCCACCAACAACAAAACAACAAAAAGGAATATATATATATATATATTTGCCAGCAGCATCTCTCCCTGTTTTGTGTCTGGATAGCTGTTTGGCCAACGGAGAAAGTATGATTGTGTAAATCCTTACATGGCTGGTGCTGAAGTTACTCTGAGTAATCTCAAGCTCATCTCTTCAATCAGTGCATGGTTCTGGAGTGAAGGAGTGGGCAGGTAGGAGCACTCTGCTGCAGTGTTGAACCAACCTGAGGCTGCTCACAAGACAAGATTTGCCTGATTGTGTGCCAGGACCGTAAGAGGTACAGATTAGTGCTCAGAAGAGTTTTTCTGTTGCCTTCTCTTACGTCTGTGTGGAGCAGCTGTGGCAAGAAGGAAAGGGAAAGCTGCTCTTAGACAACCATTTCCTGCCTGAACCTAAAACTGAGATTGCCTGTCCAGTCTTGCAAGCTGAAGGAAAGCAAGAACCACACTATCTAGTGTGTAGATCTCGTTCGGGTGCTACAGTACTTGTTCCCTAATTCAGGCCGCTCTTTTCTTTGCAAATCATTCAGAAAGACATCCTGTTTTCTGCGGAGCTCTGCCAGACGGCCGGGGGAATGTGATTCAACCTCTGCTTTGTTTGCAGACTACCCGTTCCATCTGCTAGTTGTTTGGTGTTTGTGATGAGTGGTTTGTGGCCTAAATTGCATAAAGTCTTGTTCTTAGCAGGAATGAATCTATACACAGCTATGCTTCTTTTCTTTTTTTTTTTCTTCCCCTCTTCAAACAAAGTCTGGCAGATTGTTTTGCTTCCAGTTCTTGATTGGTTGCCTGAATTTTTTGAAGAAGAGAATAATAACCAGTGAGTAGCAGAGAATAATATATGAATGCAGTTGTTTTCCGAATAAAATCATCATTCAGGGAATTTTTATCATGAAGAGAAGGGAGCATGGTAGCATTGGGTAGCTAATATCCATAAAGCATCAGGATAGCATGGCTTTCCTGCAGCCAGCAGCATATCTAGCCTTTATTTCCATGAGGCATGGCTTTATCCCTCCCTTTCTGTAGGGTCTGGCAGCTCTGGACCAGGCAGTCTGACGGGTAGGAGTTCAGCTATCAGGAGGTGAGTGCAAAGTGCAAGCTTTTTGCTACGGATGGGCAGAAAAAAGAGCAGAAGTTCTGTCCAGTTGTGGTTACAAGCGGATGGGAAGCCCACTCTGAAATACGTTCAGGAGCAGCAGCTTGCCCACTGCAAGAAGAGGAGGAGGACAGTGAGAAGACAAAGCCCCTTTGGTGAGATGCCCTCGCAGGCAGATGGCACAGGTTTTGCCATCCTCCACGAGTACAGACATGTTACCTACGGGCTGTGGGCTGGGAACGGGCGCATGAGAGCACTGAAGGCCACATCTGCCCAGTTTTACTCCTAGCCCATGCCCTGCTTCCCCTCCTCTGCTCCTGGCCCCGCATCAGGGTGCCTGGTGCCTGCTGCAGCGCGGTGCAGATCAGAGTGAGCACTGCGAGAGGAAGAACTCCATGTTGACTAATGCCCGATTAAATCATATGCTTGGGATCTCCTCTGGGACTGCAGATGGACCTTTCTGCACGGTAACCTCCCCTCGGGCTTGCAGGTAACGCTGAATTTCATCGCACTTCGTGCACGGAGCCGCAGAGGCAGAGCCCCTAGAGGGTGCTGACAGCCTGCCTTGCGCAGCGCGCCGAGCTGACCTTAGCATCCCTCGCAGATCTGCGCCCTGCATCGCTCGCCATCCTAAAACTGGACAGCTGGCATCTTGCCCCCAGCTGCGGGCTGCCACCCGGAGAGGTGGAGGGTCGTGTTTTGGGGGAACGACGGGGAGAGCCCCCTTCCTACAGCGCCATGGGTCGGTGGCAAACCTGAGGTGGGCGACAAGTCTGTGCCCAGCCCCAGCTGGCCGGGACTCCATTTCCAAGACCCTGATGCCTGTGCCAGGCTGTGAGCCACACTTCAAGACGAGGAGAGCTGGAAAGAGGAGAGGGGAAGACGTCGGGCACCCCATGAGGCTGTCACGCTGGCTCAGCAGTGCCGGGACGTGCAGAGCAGCTGCCGGCGCCCTCAGAGGATTTGCTGCTCCAGGGGACTTCCCGGCAGAAGCCTGGTTGCAAAAGTCTTTGAGGGTTTTCTCATCGAGGCTTTTTAAGAGGAAAAAAAAAAAAAAATACCGTCGTAGATCAAACACTGTGTCTCACTTCTCCCACACTGTTTATAAAGGGAAGGAGAAGCACAGGAAATGGGCAAACACACATTAATCCCTTCCTGCCAAAATTTCTGTTAGAAAAACGTCTGGGTCTCCTACCTTTACTAGGAGGCTGTTTGGCTGCTTGGCGGGATTGATTTGATGCATTGATTCTATTATGGCAGAGCTTGCAAAGAGTGAAAGAACATGAAATATAGCTCCCTGAAGAGCAGGTTTCTTGGTCAAGAAGGATTCTTACAGACTAGCAGCAGGCTAGTGTGCTAGCAAGTATGCTAAATAAAAGCAGATACCAATCATAAACAATTACATATGTGCTTAAAAATTCTCCTTCTGACATCTTTACATTTGCTGGTAGAAGTCACCTTATGAATATCAGCAGATGAATTATTCTATATGGGTAAGGAGTTGAAAAAGCAAAGGACATCTCACTTTTTCCTTTAACCTTGGGGAGTGGAAAAGATCAGGCGCTCGCATCTCTTTTGAGAATACAGTCCCTGCACGGGAAAAACCTGTACGCAGTGGAAGGCTTCTGAATGCATCTAAATAACAGGCATATCAATGAAATGCCAGACTTTGGCTGGACGATAACCCGAGGATAAATCATACGGCGTGCTGCTTACCCTCAGATTTACGCTGAGCTGTGAATCTGCTCTGCTGGGAAGTTTGTGCAGAGGAACCAAGGCAGAAGTCCGTCTGCCTCATCCATCTGTATAAGCAGAGCTAAACGGCCGGTCTGAAATCTACCATGGGAACGAGGCAGCTTTTGATTTTCGGGCTAGGTGGAGAGCCTCCCTGTTTATTTGTTTGCCATCAGAACTAATATCCTGTAGCCACCCAAATATTCGTTTTGAATATATTTTGTTATGAACGTAAGCCCCTTTCTGTGATGAACACCCTCTTGCGAGTGGTCTGGCTTTTTGAGAAGGTATTAATTTTTCCTACGAAGCTAAATAGTTCTGCTGCATAGCTTTCAGCTTGCGGTTTGATTGTGAACTTTCTTCTTTGAATATTCATTATGTGTCTTGGCCATCTAAACATACAGCCTGGTATTGTTTCTGGCTGCTGATCGTGTGACTCAGATTTTTAAAGAGTAGATGGATAATTGGCAAGTAACAAACTTTCAATACAGATTAATCATCCTGGCATCATGGAAAATGCGGGATTCTCAAGGATTTCCAGAAATACCTACTGGCTATATGAATATTCTGAAATAATGAATAGTATTACTCACAGCCAACTGGAGCTTGGCAATCATGACTGCAGAATATTTTTGGATAAGGTTTATGCCTGTTTGTTTTTTGCCGTTCAGCGAGAACAAGTGCTATCACTTCCTACCCCGTGATTAACGCGGTGTTGCCAAACCCTGTGATTTTTATCGCAAGTCTCGTGATACTTTGCATTTTCTCCATAACTTCCCATTCCCAAAGAGGTTTAATTAGGTGAGAGTCTCAGTTTTCATTTCTACAGGAGTAAGTTTCTGCTCCTCAGACTGCGAAGAAGCTTGAAAATATGACCCAAGGGCATCCTAAAGACAGCCACAAAAACCCATAAAAAATAAAAATGAACATAATTTATTTAATTTTTTTTGGTCTCACGGTTTTCAGATAGTTTGTCAAACATGGTTTTGGAATATGTAGGGATGGGACAACGCTGAGCAAACCTTCCCCTTTCCCTCCCTCAGTGTGAACCGCGTTTCCTTCACAGGGGAAGGCCGCGTCGCTTGTTGTGCTGCTGAGGTGAGCTCGCACAGGCAGCGTTCGGAGCACTCCCCAGCCACCTGTACAGTTAGCTCAACCTAACTGCGATCTGAACACATTTTTTACTTCATGTTATTTTGCTCAGAGGTCAAATTCCTTGGTTCCCAAGCGCAATGAAACCCATTACACGCGGTGCTATTACAAGGCGACCCTCCCTGCGGCCTGAAACAGGAGACACGCTGCCGGCTCAGGATAACCTGCCATGAACAGTAAAAAGTGAAGGCTTGCATGACGAACCCAGGGCGATGTGTGCGAGTGTGCATGCCGCCATAGGAACAATTTTGAGTCACAGAGCAGAGGAGATCCTCAGGCTTTCGCAGCTGATGCTCCTTGAGTGCTCCCGGACGTCCCTCTCATCCCGCTTTTTTTTTTTTACTCGGTCCTGCACAAACCAGCCTCGGTTTCCGTGAATGTACCTGCTGTTTGTAAGGATTTCCAATAGGAAAAGTACATACGCTGCTAGGGTAAATAGCGTATAGCTGATGGGTTGTTCAGGCTGTTTGATTAGGGTTTCTCAGAGCTGGCTGAAAAGCAGGATTTCCAGTTTGTGAGGATTTTTTTTTTTTTTTTTTTGAGAAATTTGACTTTGGTCCAATTGGCCTGAAAACTTTTTTTTTTTTTTAATTTCCTATGAACTGAAAAAAATGTGCTCTGGAGACATTGGCAAGGGGTGTCTGATGTGGCGGTGAGGAGAAAGCCGGTCTGATCTTCAGCCTCTCCCCCTCAGCGCTGTCCCGGCCTGCTGCCGAGCCATAACCCCAGCGTCCCTGTCACAGCAGCCCAGGCACTGCTGCCCTTCCTCCTCCTGCCCCTCCATCCTCACCTGGGCTTCACGTTTGCTGGAGGACGTGAAGGGGGCCATCCCAAAACAGAAAATTGGCTGCCTGGCCTCTCTGGGACTAGTGGCCACAGAAAGGGGGCAGCGCCCGAGCAGCAGAGGCGGACAGCTCGGCCCTGGCCTTGGGAAGATGTTTTAGCACAGATGAGGCTTTTCTTCACCCCCCAAGGCACTTTCTGAGAAAAGCAATGATGAAATGAATGCTACAGCTCGTGTTTATTCTTAACCTGAAGGAGACTCCTGTCTGCTGGGTTTTGGAGCAAGCCTTTTGCTGGTAGGGTGTGATTAAAATGGCTAATGAACAAAGGGGAGTGATTTTGTCCTAGAGCACAAGGCTGGCAAGGGGTCTGGCTAAAGTAAATGTGAAGGGCGCGCATATTTATTGCTCTGACCTGCACCTCTGCTCTGACCTGCGTGACACTTTCTGCCTCCAGCCTCTCCCTTAAACTTGTGAGAAGTTTTCATCCTGATCTGGCTATTGCAGCTGAAGTGTGAAAGGGGGAAAAAAAATGCCAGCAAAAGAAAGGCACCATAAAATAGCCTATAGTGGATGGAAATTAAAGGTAAGGAGAGCTACGAGGGACTCTCTGTTGGGATACACGTTGCGCTGAGAGGGCGTTTGCAAGGAGGAATGATAACAAGGAGGAGGACACATCTCCTGCACACGTGGGCAGCCAGAGAGCTTTCTGCTTGGCACAGCAAGGAGTGCTGTGTGCTGCAGGCCTCCTGCCAGGCTGCCCTGGGACCAGGCTGCTTTGCCCTCCAACACAGTGGGGCTGGGAGATGAGGGAAAATGGAGTTCCCGCTCCCCCTGAGCCTGGTGGCACCACGCGACAGCCACCTTCACACCGGCACGCACGTGGCTACGTCCTCGCTTGATGAGTCAGGAAATCCTCCCGTGTCCTCTGTGCATAACCTAAAAAAAAAAAAAAAAAAAAAAAAGTGCTGATTTAAGGTCTTTTTTGGATTTGACGGGAGTGTTTGGGAGGTTTCTTTCCAGTCAAAACAAAACAAAAAACCCAAACCGCATTGCCAGATGCTACGCTGCTGGTATATCATAAAAGAAAGCCAGCAGTAATTTTGTCACAGATGCATATGGGACAGGGCTGGTGGAGGCAGGCTGAGGAATCAGAGGCTTCAAAGCGGCCGGGAAGCGGGCCATGCAATAAGCGTATTTTTAATTCGATTAGAGCCGTGTAAAAACCTGAACTTGTATCAACAGAAAGCCTGCAGCCTTCTCCTCCTGATCGGGGACAAAGAGCAGTTTTTAAATAGGAGATGTTGAAAGTTGCTGGCCCGGTCTTCTGTGTCCCATGCATCTACCAGGGTGACTCATGGAAGCTGCGGTTCTCGTGATCTGCTCTCCTCCAGGGCTGGCGCTCCCCGTTCAGATGACTCTTTCCATCAGGAGCTGCGGGAGTCCAAAATAAAAAGAATACTGTGGCGCACTGTGGAAAATGTGCTCAAGCCCAAGAGCCAAAGAGGAAAGGGAAGGGGGGGCTCGCAGCACTTGAATTACCGCTCCCGGGAGACAATGGGACTAAGACGATGACTGGAAAATGTGGCTGAGAAGAGGCGCTGTGATTTTTGTTATGACCACTTTTCGTGATTCGGGTTAGCACATCCTGGAGCTAAGAATTGTACTTTTTTTTTGTGATGGGAAATCAAAAACTTCTGACAAAATCAAAACTTTCTCATGGCAAGTACGTTTGGCAGAATTCACATTTGTGTTAGCAAAAGCAGTAATGTTTCAGTGGGCTTTCTGATCTCTTCTGCTTCCCATATTTAGCCCTGTTTCAAGTGGGACTGAGCATGGGGTGCAGTTGCTACATCTGAAGCTACACTTCTGTAGATGCCTAATTAACCAGTTTGATCAGCTGTCACCGAGCTTCTCTCCGCAGATGTACTCGCCATTCTTTTCGAAAATGTTGCTTTAAAAGTATTAGTTCCCAGGAGGCCGAACGATAATAATAGCACAAGATTTAGAGCGATGACATCTGGTGTCCCTTCCCTTCCCTCTAGCTGGAGTCCTGAGCCCGCATACTTGGCAGCCCCACGCGGCAAGCCAGAAGAGGTCCGGTGCAACAGCTCTGCAAGACTTCCAGGCTTTTGTGTGCGAGCTCCCGTGCTGAAATGTGTAACTTGAGCGCTTGGTGAGCACAACAAAGCTTGTTCTGGAGCTGCATGCTTTCTGGAGCGAGGTGTAGACAGTGTGTAAAAATAGTCCCCTTTATGAGTTCCTGGTCTAGTGGACTTGTTAAAATTATTAACAGGGTGTCCGCCGTGCTGTACCTCTCTGCTTTGTCTGTGGGACAAGCTAGCTCTTGTCAAGCCGTGTGGGATCTAGTCGTTTTCCATAAGCCCCAGCTCAGAAGCTGTGTGGGAGTCTCCAGTCTCATTTGGGAAAACAAATAGTGGCCATCATGGAGATATTCGTGAATGTAGCTCAAATGAGCTTGAAGATGCAGAGCATTTAAAATATTTCCCTTTCTCTGCCCTGCAGGCAGTAGTGGGAAGGTGAGGAGAGCCTTTCTGTGCCGGGTGGCACAAAGTCCACGGACTACAGCATCGTGTGCCTTGTCCTCGCGGCACCTTCCGTGAATGGTGTGCTGTGGAAAGTGGAGTGTTGATACAGAATCAGGTGCTCGTGTGGGGAAAAACAGGCAACCTATGAAGTACCTTGCTTAGCCACAGAAAGCAATGTGCAATCCAGCCTTTGCTAAAGGTTGCTAACTCTCCGTGTTACCATGTTGGCCTTTTTCTTAGGAAATTTATTGTGTCAGGTGTTACAAGCAAGCAGAATCTGCTATGTGCTGTCCCAAAACATCTCTGATAGAGAGGAGGCTGTCCTACAAGCATAGGATGCTACCAAAGCTACCCTTTGTACGATTATTCTGTCATCCTCCCAGTCTAAGGTTAAAATTTTCCTATTTGACATAGTGCTAGAGCTTCCTAGAGCTTCTTCAGGAGCTTTCTAAAACGCCAAGGAGGAAGTGCCCATGGTGCGTGTAGCACTGAAAACACAAAATGACCGACTCAGTCACTTGGCTCTTGGCCCAAGAGCAGCCTCCACTGAGGGAAGACTCAGATTTCCCTGTGCAGAGAAGGCAGTCAGGGCAAAGCAGATCATTTGCATTGACTGACTGGTATCTGAGTGACTAGGAACACGGGCTGAAATGGCAGGTCGCTCATTTTATAGATGTATAGATTACTTAATTAGCGTAAATAAGTAGTAGCCTTTTTATATTTTCTCTCTGCTGCACAGAGCAACAATGAAGAACAGAAACATATGGATGACAGGCAAAACATAAAAGAAATGTGAAGTGCCTTGTAAGAGACTGAGTTATTTTTGTCCTTTTAAAGGAAAGAAGAATGATTTCTAGAGTTGTAAGGTTGGAGATTTGTTTTCGGGTCTTTATGCTTTAGCTGTGGCTCTTATTTGGACCACAAAACTCCTAAGCAAAGAGTGAAAGGCTACCACAGGAATAAAGGTAATGAAAAGTGAAGAGCAGACGTATTTCCTAGGCTTTGTTTCACATCAATTAGTGGTTAAAACTTGGAAAACTTGCTTATCGTTTCCACTTCTTCAACTCACACTGAACATCCTCAAGCTCTCAAAATTCTTTGTAGACAAATTAGGGCACATCTAAATTAACCACGCAGCTATTTCTAACAAGGAAAAGTTCAGGAGTTCAATACAAGTGAGGGGAATTGGGAAGCCACACTGGGAAGACACATTGGCAGCTTGAGAGTCCAAAACGAAAACTTGATGAGGTGCGAATGTGCCAGGCACTGGGATGGGCCCAGAGCCCCCATATTTTGGTGGCAAAAAATACAGGGGCTCTGTGTGTGGGTGTTACATGGGGTGAGGTGCCTACACGCACGTGATCCCACACATCACCAGGAAGGACGCAGAGCCATGACTCGCTCAGCAAAAAATGAACTACGTGACCAGCAGCAAAGCTCAGTGAGTTCCCTCTGCCCTTCCCCTCTTAGGCGAGTTTCCACGTTTTGGGGAGGAAAGGAAAAAGAATAGCTAATTACCTTGCAGGGTTCATTCTGCAGCTGAGAATGGAAATCCCATTTGTATGGGAGCTTGGCACTGGGAGAGCAGAGGATGCAAAGGGGGCTGAAACGCAGCTCTGATGTTTGGCTGGTCTTGATTCAAAACCTGTGAGGGTGGGATGCAGTCATTCAGGTCTTTATTTCTGTTGCTTGCAGGGGAAAAATGGTTTGGGCCCAGAGCCCACGGGAGTCCCACAGGAACAGGGCTGCCTCCTGCTACCTCCCCTCTGTCACCCACAGCTGCTCTTTCACACCTCTCTGCTCACTCTGAGCCCTTTTCTGGAGGGAATCTGCTGGAGTCTGCTCAAGGAGCGTTAGACTTTTTTTCCTCGTGCTTGGAGAACAGGGGCAAAAACAATCAGATTACTGATTTTCATTCTTTCCCTGGTCCCAGAGAGAGGCTTTCCTCACGATCTCTGCTCCGGGGACGAGGGGAGCCTGGCCGTGGCTCCTTCTGGTGGTGGTCCTGGCCCAGCGCCTGCTGAGCACCGTCAGAGGAGCGCTGTGTGGGGACTGGTCTGCACGTGGCTGCCTAGGGACGCAGGGAACCCAGCCACCAAGTTAACTGCTGTTTGAGCACTTCAATTCACACGTTCAACAGTCCTGAAAAGTACAGATACAGCCTCTGTTCCAAGCTGTCCCTTTTTGTGGCAGGTAATTTAATTTCTTCCTGGAGGGACCTACGTTCAGATGATGAAAAGCCTTTGTCTTTGCATGGGGCTGTGTGAGATGGCAGCAGATGAAATCTCCCAGAATCAAAGAAAACATGACCACCAACTAGGTCCAAGTTACCATCCTTTGGATTTCCGTACAGACTGCAGCTGTCCTGCTGGTGCCCTTTCCAAAATCAAAGCCCACAGCTCCGACAGCCAGTTAGCGGGACTACAGCTGCCTCTTGGAGAGGAGTGAAACAAGCTGGCACGAGTTATCTTGCCTTCTCTCAATGGAAAGTTACGTTTTCCTTCTATGACAGCATCCACTTGGGATACTAAAATAACTTGCCAGGGCTTAATTAAGCTTCCACTTCCTTATTGGGAATAGATGATGGTACAGAACGATCGAGATCTGCCCAATGCAAATAAGCAAGTAGGCACGGGATACGAACCAAGAATCCTCACTCCTGGCCCCCCAGGCTAATATCAGACGACCCCAATTCACCTGGATGTGCAAGCAGACTCCTGTGGTGGACTGACATTTATTCAGGGACAGAGGCCTAAGGAAAGCTAACTGAAATGCTTTACATCTTGTTTTCTCAGTAGTAGCCTTCCTAAAAAAATATATTGAAGATGATCCCCAACATTGTTTTTGTAATTTTCTCTCCCAGATTCTGTCTTTTTTTTTTTTTAATCAAACAAGTAATTTATTTATTTATTTATTTCCTTTTGATGCATGCATGTAGCACTCCAAGTGTAATCTCCAAGGAGCTGATGTTTTCAGGCGTACCTGTCTATCTGTAGAAGAAGTCTTATGTATAACTCATCTGTTACATACTTGGCTTTTACAGAACTGTCTCATCACTGAAGTTGGTGGTGTTCCTTTTGATACGCATCAGGACATGTTCTGCCAAGTTGAAGTGGCCCTGAAATAGTGATTTTGTGGAGCTAAGCAGGTGATCACACACTTGTATTGAGGCTACATGTGACTTCCTAAATTGTGAGAATCACGAGACTCCTGAGCTGAACATGAGGGGAACTAAACAATGGAAACTGGGTTTGCTCTGGGTGTGGGGAACTGGTTATGTTTTGGGGTAGAAAAGATAAATATGGAGATAGGTGAGCTTGCAACAGCAGCATTTATGTTAAATGAAATCACTCAAACCAGGCCATTTGGTCTTCCCTCTCTCTTTCAATAATAGTAATAGTAATAATATTAATAACAACAACAACAATAACAATAATAATAATAATAATTCAATGCTATTTTAGCAGAGGCCCTGACTAGAAATGCATTGCAGGCTGCTAGTTTATTAAAATAAATGTGTGTGTGTGTATTTAATGTTAGCATTTTAAAACTTGCCTGTCCTCTGTGTGCTATTTTGTTCCAAAACCTCTAGAATAACACAAAATACAGAGAGTGAGGTGTATGTTCAGGCTGCTGATGAAATAGTTCTGTGTTGGAGTGAGCCTAATTTCTTGCTGAATTAAGAAATTCAGCTGTCAAAAGCTAATGAATTTGTATACTTTTCTGAAGACGAACTGCAACTCAAATAGCAATGTAGTCAGGTCGCTTTGCTGAACATGATTTTCATTTCTCCTAAGTGGTTTCCCTGAGCTGGGCGTCACTACAGGTGAGAAATTTTCATCTTGCCAGGAGATCTTTCCAGTGTATTATATCAGACAAGAATTTGGGTAGCAGTAACATGAACCCTACAAGTCCTATATTTCTTTTTGCAGTGCTGTTACTTGGTAGCAAATCAGTATTGAATATATTAAATGTTGAGCATTTAGAGGACTAATTGCCTTCTGATTAGGGTGTAGGACTAAAAGCTAGAAGTCAGCGATGATGCCCTGGGCTCAGCGATTTGCTCAGAAAGCTGCCGTTGTTTTTTAGAATTTACAGCCCAGCATTTATTGGCTTCACCACTTGTGTCTGGACTGTTGGAGTGTGGGAACTTGGGATCCAATTCTAATACCACCACCCTGTTCAGAGGATGCCAAAGGAAGGTGAAGTGCCTTAAACCTTCCTGCTTTCTGTGCATTGAGCACAGGCTGACGTGGGAGGACCTGTCTCAGGTTGGGATTTACAGACCTGCAGCCTGAGTTCAGCATTTGTGCTGTTCCTTCCTGAAATGGAGGCAAAGTATTTTGTTTGTTTGTTTGTTTGTTTGTTTGTTACTGTCTGTTTTAAATAGAGCAGTAACTTCAGCTGGTTCCACCTTCTCACCCTTTCGTATAAGCCAGCAGTGGTTGGGTGTCTATCTCCAGGTGTGTGCAGAGGGGACAGGCACATAAGAAAGCTTAGAAATGGGGCAGAAATGCCATCGTGGATGGACTTGGGAAATCTGTGGTCTAGACATGGGCTTGAATGCCCAGCCTACTGTCTCTGGGTGAGTAAACCCAGAATGGGTGCTTTGCCTCATCTGTGGGTCTGGTTTTAACCTGAGTGTGCCTCTGCTTCGTATCTTTAAGATTTGGAAGCTTCTATACCTAAAACATATGAATAATGGATATGGTTTAAGCCAGACCTTCATGAAGTTACTAGAAAGATACTTGTGAGTTTGCGCAGGCCTTGGTGAAGCTCTTGTAAATAATTGCAAAAGCACTCTAGGGTCTTTCTGGTGAAATGTGTTATAGCCATAGTGGGCATCTAAAATACTGATTCTAATAAAAAATCCATCCTAAATTTTGATGTGCAGCCTATTTTATTACTGGTAAGAAAACAATTGCATGAACTTAATCAAAATAGCATGCAAAACAGGAAGATACAATGGCGCTGTCTGCTTTTGGAGCTGTACTGGTGGTCAAGGTGTCTACAAACTGTGCTCGTGTCTATGGGAACTCGTGCAGCCCCTTACTGAAGCTGTCGCTTTCTTTAGGTTAGACCCAGCTGCTCCTGCTTCTCCCTGAGACCCGCGCTCTCTGGCGCTGGGGTACTCGATGGTCCCAGTCCCATCATTCCTCGCCTCACTGCTGCCAAGCAGTTTTCTTCACTGAGGGCATCACACAGCAGAAACACGAGGAGATGTTTCCTCAGATCAAATAATACTAATAAAAATAAACAGGAGAGAGTGGCTTTCCACCCAGTGAGAGCTGTTAGGAGGCACTTCGCAAACACATGCAGAGACGGTCTGTGGTCGGGGAAGCTCGGGAGTAGGCATAGCCAGAAAGAGGAACACAGTTTGGAAGAAAAATCAAGAAAATGTGGGACATGCAAACAGCATTTGCTTTCTTTTAGCTGCTTTAGTGCTGTATGCTGAGACTTTGTCTTGAATTTTTACATGTGTTAGCACCTGCAGAGGCTGACTGGAAGCTTTCCGGGTGCACCAGGGACTGGGGAGGGAAGGGTTACCTCAGGTTGAGAAAAAAATGTGGTATTTCTTTTTATTGCATCCTGCTGTATCAAAAATATCTTTGAATTCTTCTGGTTTCTTATTGTCTGTTTAGATCATACACAGCACCCATTGTATGTTCTAACCAGTCTTAATTCTTTGCAAATGTTCAGCCCCACGACTGCCTGTGTTTCCAGTCCCACTGTCATAAAAGCAATTGACTTCATAGGGTTATTATGCATTTGCCTAATTATTGATATTTCTCTCCACCGTATGATGCTAATTTAACTTTTACTTTTTCCATCTTGGATTTATTCCTTGTAAACTTTTTTTTTTTTTTTGTCCTGGCAGCATGTTGGCTTGGGCTCCAAGTATCAAATTTAACTGTGACAGGGTCTCTATTCAATTCCAGAGTTATTTTCCATTCTTTATTTTCCTCAGTATTGACATGGGACACAGTTCCAATAAACAGTTCGTATAGCATAGTATCTCTGACTGCATGTGCATTTCTGCAAGCTTTTTTTTTTTTTTTTCCATCTCTGCCTATATTCCCATATGCAGAAATTGTATTTGTGGGATATTTAGTAATATATCTCTCATAAACCAAATTTTCCTCAGTTTATTGCTCACTGGTTGCACAATTGGTCTTTATTAAAAAAACTCCTAGTTGTTTTTTTTTAAAAAAACATTCTGTGCACCTCACCCTCAGTTATTTTTACTATGTGACCTTGCATAATGAAACCCCTCCAGTACCTCAGATAAATAGCAATGTGCAACTGTTCAACTTCCAGAAGGGTGTTGGGAGATTTAATGCACTAGCTTTGGGATATGCAAACAGCCCTGCTTAGCTGAAAGATAAGATGGCCCAAATAATTCAAAGATAAGGAAAGACAAAAGGGAGGTTCTTACCAGAAACATACGGTTGTGAATAAAACAGAGTGGATTTGGGGAGTTGTTTTTAAATCTGCTACCTAGAAAATTCTGCTTGTGGCAAAACTACAGGGCTTTTGGTCTGCTTGCACAAATACATGAATACATGTGAGCATTAGAGTCATCTGAACGTTTGCACTTGATATGCGCAGTAGCCATCACTAAGGTTTGCCCAGGCTCTGAAATTCACGTTTTCAGGAGCTTGTAAATTCAGGGTCCAGTCCCATAAATGTAAAATTGAGTGTTGCATGTTAAAATTTTGTGTTTTGAAGGGACGCAACTGGTGGTAGAACCCTGTGGTGGACCTCTGCACAGGGATTGGAGAAAGGGGAGTGAGCATCCAAAGCTGGAGTCAAGAATTTCTGCTGAACGCTCTTGCTTTCGCACTTACATCATTTACTCGCTGCTTTTGAAGAAGGGAAAAAAGCCCTGGTAAAAATACAAGCCTGTTCATGAACAATTCATAAATAGAGAAGGGAGGTAATACCTTATATTATTATATAAGTGACACCAAATAATTTGTTCCATCCAGATTTTTTTCCAGCAACATGCTTAACTCAGTTGAATTGCATTTCCTGACATTTAATGGCACACTGAGTAATTTCTGGTATATACATTTAACCAGGAAAAACAGGAAATTCACCTCTATGGAGAAAGCTAACAAAAGACCTGTGTGTTGTGACAAAGTTAAAACTGCAGTAGGAACTTTAACATATTCATTTCCTGGTTTCTTGTTATACATGTATTAATTATGCATCCTTTGCCCACCATTAATTGAAGCCCAAGGCTTTCACAACAGGTGTGTGAAGTTAGGCTCATGTCCTTGTCAGACAGGCAAGGCTCAATTAAATAGTCTGATTTTTCAGAAATGCTGGATAGACTTCAGCTCTCCTTTGCTGAAAAGCTGCACTTTCAGAAATCACATCGTAGGTATTGAGTTTAATTTCCCGAATGGCAGATGGTTTTAAACACTGCAACTGGAGGGGAAAAAAAAAAAAAAAAAAAAAAAAGTTGGTTGAGGTTATTTTGTGGGAAGAGAATATGCTGCTTTTCTTGGGTTTATTGATGCATCTGTGGTCAATGTGGTAGCAGATCTCTGTGCATGGCTACCTTTATGTGCTTCAGAGATGGGGGAGCCATGGGGGCAACAAGTTAGCGATAAAATAACTTTTTCCTTTGGCAGTTTTTGTGTCTGACTGCTCTCAGGCAGTGATGCAGCATATGGGGTGTAGCCCCTCCAGAGTGAGATTTGATTATTGGGTTTGATTTTTATTTTTATTGTATACGACATTGTGAAAATATTTATCATTCACCCAGTCCCTAGGCTTCATGGCAATGAGCTACACCTGGGCCATCAGGCAGGTCATCGCCAAATCCCCACGAAACATCTCCCAGATTGTTTTCTTGGGGTTTTCTCTGCACATAGTAGCTGTGTGCGTTGTAAAATCAGCGGTCCACAACAGCAGGAATGATTTGTGACTTCTGCTGTACAACCTCAAAGGACTTGCCTTTATGTGAAGGGCTGGTGTTACCCGCTGGTGTTGCTGCATACCTATGGCTTCAAAGGCCAGGATGTTACCAGGCAGACAATGAGGAACCTGTACCCAAGAATTGCTCTGTGAAATAGAGAGAAGAGGTCAAAAAACATATCCTCAGCCATCAATAGCTAAAAAAAAAGGCGCTCTGATGTGCTGATAGCATTCATGAGGCAGACACTGAACAGCCTTTGCCGCTGGCTGCAGCACAGCATGCTCAGTAAAATACGATGAATTCAGTGCTCTCAGGAAATGGTACAGATACCACGAGATTCGAGCAAAACAAAAGCTGTGCTAAACAAAATCATTAAACTAAGCGGTACAAGTTCAAATGGGTCTCAGCCGTTCCTGTCTCAGGCTGGAAGTGCAGAGATTTTTAAGCACTGGGAGAGTGAAATCCTCAAGCAGCACTTTGATACTACTGATACTGGGGCAAGAAAGCAAAGTTGTCTTTCCGTCACTCATGATAAATGTTTGAAAGGAATTGTGTAACAGAGATGGAGTGATCCTGGATTTACTTGGTTGGTTGGTTGGTGTTTTTTTTTTGAAATGTGTTCTCAGCTTCCCTCAAAGGATGCTGAAATGAAATTGGGCACTTCCTCCTTGTTAAGACGTCACATTGTGGGAATATTTAAAGAGTTGCCTTGGTTGGGCTTACCAAGGGCCATACTTTTTTTCTCTCCAAGGCATAACTCTTGAAGCCATTTCATGTTCCTCTGAAGTACGGTCAAAGACAGAGGTGGGAAATGGCAGGTCACTCCTGGTGATGCTGGGGAACCTCTCAGGTTCTTGGCTACACAACTCACCCTAGCACTCAAAAGTGGTCAGGCGTGTGGCCAGGTCATGTGGAGAGGAGCTACTGAGATAATTTTGGACTTACTTCTTAGTATGGGATACTGTCAGTGTCCAGTACCTGTGTCCAAGTGCTTTCACTCCCCAGATCTGCTTCTGCAAGGAGCTGGTGCATTGGTGGTTTTCCCCTGTAGGTTGTAGGGGCACTGTGTGAGTTATGCTGCCCCCAAAAGGAGTCTCCCGTGTCTTTGTGGGCAGATACGGGGTCGTTTGTGATTCCAGGAGACTGGATGTGATCATAGGTGTTTAGTAAGTCTAAGAATGGGGTGAAGATTTTCATCAAATTACTACAAAAAATGTCACTGTTGTTTCTCTTTTTTTTTCTTAGTCCACCTATGCCTATGTTGTCAAATGAAAGTTAAATAGTGTATATTTTTTAAAGTCAGAGGACTGATGTGCTAGAATCAGTAGAATGGGGTTCAGTAAAAGAAAGGAGTGATTAATAACTATCTAGAAAAAAGCAAGCATTTGATCTGTAGAAAAAGAGTGGGTCATGCAGATGGAATTGAAAGCAGTGAGTATTTTTACACAAACTAAAATGATAGACTTGAGTTACTTGAGTACTTGATTAAACTAATTAGAAATCCCAGCAGAATCATGATTCTTTATGTTGGTTTGTATTATTGAGAGTATTGCTTGTACTACAGTCATCCATTTTCCCTGTCTGCAAAAATTGCCAATTTTGGAGCAGCATGACTCTTTTAAAAGGATATATAGCAGAGAAATAGTAAAGAGTGAAAACTAGAGCGACAGCTTTGAAGGAAAGAACTAGAAAAATGATCAAAACCAGGCAAGATTCGGTGTGGGGAATGGAAGTCAAAGAGGAGACATGCAAATACCTCCTAAAACAGGAATGAGCGTGCTAGGCAGGGCTAGGACTCAGTTGTTCATCTCAGCTAATGAGGGTAAAAGACATTATTCAACTCTTGGTCAGGGATGGTGTGGCTGTAACAAGCCAAATTCACAATGCTTTCCATGGTGTTGGCAGAGTTGTCCCCATTGCACTTACCAGCGAGTTTTGGGCAGGGAAGGGGAAGGAGGTGCAGAGGAGCCAGAGCTGGGGATTTCCAGTAGCAGTGGACAGGGAAATTAGGAAATATCAAATGAGATTTAAAATACTCTTCCCAAATTCAGTTCCAGGTGACTCCTCTGTTAAGACGTGCCCTCTCTTCTAATACATGTAAAATGTCACGTCCTAAAACATGGCGATGAACAGGCATCGTTGCCCATAGACAAAGTCTGTGCTGGGTTATTATTACATCTTTTCCTTTCAGCCTCGTGGACCCAGGCTAAACCTTCTGACTGCAGCACTTCAGCTGGGTTGAGATGCTCTCTCTTTCCTCCTGTTCCTTTGTTCTCCTTCTCTTCTTTGTTTCAATAAAAGCTACTGCAGCATACGCATATCAAAAACCTGAAAGTTGTCTGGCACTTCAGATCAAGGAAGGGATTCAAATTCACTGCCTCAGGATATATGTCAAGTCACTGCGCTTATCTTGCTCTTATATTACTGACTTTCTAGTTTTCACTGGGGATAGCTTTCTGGTCTTAACTTATTGGCGTTCAAGCCACGAGCAAGAGAAGACAGTGGAGGATAGCACCTCTGTGCACAAATTGGGCAGGGTCCCCTCCTTCCCCTGAGAAAGGAGATGGGGAGCCCTGGGAGGTAAGAGTGAAACTGGGCCAGGTGTCTGCCTGGAAGCAGTAGGCTATTATTATTATTATTATTATTATTATTATTATTATTATTATTATTATTATTATTATTATTATTATTATTATTATTATTATTATTATTATTATTATCATCATCATCATCATCATCATCATCATCATCATCATCATCATTATTTCTTCTACATGGTGTTATAAATGAGGGATACTGTAGATTCCTTTAAATGACTGCTGAAACCAACAGCAAGAAGAGCACAGGTCAGAGTGTGAGAGTGTGCTGATACCACCACTTCCCAAGAGTTAATTTTTCTGCACACACATAAGGACATTATATGATTTCCACCATTTATTCCTGCAGTCCACAGGGTTATATTTTTAGTCTCTTTCTCAGGAAGAAACGCTGAAAAGTTTTTAGAGCCCCTTTGGAAAACCTAGAAGAACAGAATAATGTAGGAAACATCTAAATCCAGCCCACCTTTAGGAAGAGAAATTAATGTTCTAAAAATCCTGCTACCAACCCATCAAAACATCTTGGCTAACAAAATATTTAATCAGACATACTGCTTGCTGAGGGGGTATGCGTGTCTGTGCTTACAGTGTGATTCGGGTCTGGTTGGCAGCAGAGGGCAGGCAGCTGTTCTCGGCCTGGTGTGTATTTTTATATGTATATACATGTATGTAGGCTGCGGGAGATTCCACCTGTATCTGCCTGCAAGCCTGCAATGTTAGCTTTCCTGAGTGGGTTTATCGTTAAGGTGTGCTTATATAATTATATGGATAAATTATATGGAAGAATTAAAAGAAAGAGAAAACCCCATAAAAGTGATACAGAATTGAGGTTTCATGAGATGTTGTAGTATTTTTCTGTCTGTAAAAGACCGAATTCTGGATTTTGGGGGTAAAATACTGTTAAAAGTCTGGAGTTGGAAGTTAGGAGACTTCTGACCCTGCCACGATCTCTCTGTGACACCCTGCACAACTCCTGTTACCTTTCTGCCTCTGTTTCTCCATTTATAAATTGCTTCCTGCTCTGTGTCATATGAACCAGTTCATGCCTGGGCAGTTTTGAACATTAAACACTCTTAAAAATGCCAAGCAGTATTATACAATAATGCCTTTTTTTCCTGGTGTGGTGAAGCCAGTGTCTGTTCTCTAATTTGACATCAGGAAGGACCAAAGTACTCGAGGGCTTGGTTTAGAAAAAGATGTGGGGGAAGAAGGAAGGTGAGGCAAGCGGTGGAGAAACACCCTTTAATTGGCATGTCTTAACATGGTGGAAAGCCAAATCTGACCTTAAGTGAGATAACAAGGCTCAAATACAGCAGGCAAACCTAAAAGTTTGTTTCAGAAGCTTTGGTAACAGTGCACCTCCCCGAGGAGTCAGGCACGGTTCCTAGGTTTGCCAGGTCCCACTGCAGAAGTACAGCTAAATGCACCAGCAGTCAGTCCCCTGGATGTTGGCCCTATGAGCCGTGACGTGCTAAGGGTTTGTGCCATGTGCCTTCCCCAGGAGATTTTATTGTGTCAGAAAAAAGGTAAGGTTCTCTTGGGCATGTTTGAGAAGAAAACGCTATCTGTGTTATTGTAGGAGTTACAAAGATCACGTAGATATAATAAACAAGAAAAGATCTCGAGGCATATTTTCATCCTTTCAGTTTAAAACGGTGGCAACATCTGTTCAGAAATACCTGACCTGGACTGGCAGAGTAAGCTGAGTACATCTGGGACTGTAAACATACACACACATGTCTTTTATATGTGAAAACACAACAGGTTAAGTTCCCTGGCTCAAGGTGGAAGGGGTTACGACAAGACAGCGGCCTAGAGGGAGTAACTGAGAGAGTGGTGGGTGAAGCACTTCGAAGGTCAAGGCTGAAAGGTTGAACCTCATGCAGTAAAAAAAGGGCAGTGAAGGAAGGTATTTGAAGAGACTGCTTACATTTAGGGTAACAGGCAAAGAAGAAAATGCTTAAGTGTTTCCAACTCTTTACCAGGCAAGAGAAGTTGAAGTTGTGGCTGTCAGGTGAGAAACTGCTGAAGGTCTAGATAGATGAGAGAAATAAATCTGATTTTAGTATTACAAGAGGAATAACAAGAAGATTTGAGGTGCTGGAAACACGCTGACACATTACTGGCCCAGATTAACAGAAAACTGCAGGTGAAAAGGGGAGGAGCCGGGAACCTTCCTGGTACTTAAGCGGGGCTTTGCTTTTGGTCTTGCTAAATTTGGGGCTGACAGTGAGATGACAAAGATGGGAATGCACAATAGCTCTAGAGATGAGGAAACGTGCTTGAACGTTTTAAGGCTGTTGAAATAGATGAAACTTGAGATTACTTGAAGTAGCCACTGGTTTACTGTGTCTTGCTTCAGGAAATGACCAACAGGAGGAAATAGCCAGGCCTAAGTAAATAGAGCAAATGAGAGCACGAGGGAAAATATGGAACTTCAGGCCCGAATGTAATGTGTGAGAAGCTATTTTGAAGGAAGAAAGTTTAATTTGACCCTAACCCAAACCATCTGTGCCGGTCTTTACTTTCACTACTGTTATCTCTGATCAGAGCGTACTATCGCAACATTAAATTTCGGGATCCGAATCAAAAGTTCAATTAACGCTGACTTCACATTCTGTGTAATCACTGAAATTCCAGGTTTTTATCTTCACCTGTGTATACATCCTCCCTTCCCCCTCTGCAGACCCAAGCCGTGTGTGCATACCTGGCGGATTTCCATCTACAGGATTCAAATAAATTTTGGCTTGTTTTGCTTTCCTTGCTGTTACCAGACACTGGTTAGGCAGCATTGCTAAAAGGTCAGCCCTTGCTGCTCTCCAGCTTTGAGAAAGAGGAGTAAATAACACATCTTCAGCCCAGAATCAGCTGTGACAGGGGTGGCTGGAGCTGGGCAGAGTGACCCTGCTTGCATGCTGTAGTAACGAAACTGTTGCTGCATTGAGCAAGAAGTCGTCTTTCCATGTGCAGGAGACATTTTCCAGTCACAAACTTGTCACAGGCAGGCATGGGTACCCTTTGTAGATACCACCAGCTGGTTAAAAGCTGGGAGATCTGGTGGGACATCTGGTGCCCACCTAGACCTGATGGGACTGCAAAGAGGTGCTACTTCTAGCTCTGATTCTGTACGGCATATCTGGATAGCACAAAGAGCTTCTCTGGGCATTTTTCTGTGCTCTTTGGACTCTGAGACCAGTCTCAAAGCTTCTGAACACCCCACCCACCACCTTCAGGGATCTTCTAATATTGTGGTCATACAAAAATACTTGCCTAATGGTGCCATGGTAAATGAGAAAGATATTCAATGCAGGACTGCTGATAGAGTCAGATAGGCTCTTAACCACAACCATTATACTCATCTTGTACTGAAGTGCTACAGACCTTGGGAAGTTCTGGGTCAGAAAAGCTCCTGGTGCCATCTTCCTCCTGGGTAAGTCTGAAGTTTGTGAAGCCAGATGGAGACACCTTGCTCTTCTATCTCCTGCTTGTTCCATTGTCTTGGAAATCCTGCAAGCAGCAACCCATGCCGAAGTAACCTCTGCCAAGCACTGCTTTCAGTAGTGTTGGCCTCCTCTGTAGTCATACTGGCATATCCTCCATCAAAAACCATTTTTCAGAGGATTTGGAAGCATAATCATTCAAAGTTGATAGCTAGGCTGCTGTCTCAGTGGGTTCTCAGTCGCAGTCCTTCACCAGAGCGTCAAGCAGCTTTTCTGGGCAGATTTGTTCTCTGGCACGTAATTTAATAGGTTCATGTTTCTGCACTGTTTGGACATGTGTTCAGCAGAACATGAGGCAGATTTGCCAGTTTAACACAGCCACAGCTTGCCATGTCACACTACCTTTTGAGAGCACGTCAGCAGGGTCATGCAGATAGAGCAGTGAGGGGGACGTCAGGTTGCTTTATATTCCCAGCTCTTGCGGCTGCCCTGCTGCATGACTCTATAAAATCACTTCAGTTTCTACTGCCGCTCTATCCATTTGTCTTCCTCGCCCATGGTGCCTGTCAGGCTTCATGCAGTTGTACAGCATCCTGCATCGTGGCTGGTATTAGTACCTTGGCCAGGACCTCGAAGTCCCCGTGACAAATAACAGTCCTCTGTTATTTGAACAGGAGATAGAAGAGAAGCCTGCAAAGCAATTTTGAAGTGGAACACTGCAAATGTAGGTACAGCCCAGAAGCCATCCTCTCTTGCCTGTGCCATCTTCCTCTGTCATCTGCTCCGAGTGCATCAGGTCCCCTCTGCTTTTCATGGGCCTCTTCTGCCCCCATGCCCTTGTGATAGCCGATTTAAAGCCTGTTCCCTGAAATTTGGCAGAGGGAGCAGAGCTGTAACTCTAAAGTGGCTAGCTCTTGGTTACTGCATCTTTGCTGCTGAAGGGCAGGGAACATTCTTAAATTGTGGTGTGTCTTTCCTATCTTGTTTTGAAAGAGGTAAAACACTCTCTTACTGTGATTTGCTTTGGTGAAGAGTTTTGTTTCATCCTACTCACTTCTGTGTGCTTGCTTTCTTCAGCCAAAATGCAACACACTTGTTTTTTTGATAAGGTTGAGCAACGTGTTTGCAAACAGCTTCTGCAGATAGGGAGATCTCCCTGCAGCACCTTCCGGATTAAGGTGTCGTCATCTCCTTGTTTGTCTTCCTTTGCTTTGTAAGAGTGAAGGATTTTAATGTTTATGAAAGATGTTTATTTAACTTCCAAGAAATGAGCAAAACATGGCAGAGAGATGAACCAAGCACGGTCCTCGAGGAGGCCCTTGAGCAGGAATGAAAGCCCAGCCTCACAGAAGGGGCAGCAGTTTGAGATTAAAAGCTCCCACTGGGCACCACTTGTACTGTTCTCCGGCTGAACTGCGAATAGTAGCTTCAGAGTGCAAACTTCTAACGCGGAGAGTGCAGTACAGCTTGCCCATTTGTTCGTGCCTCATCTTTTCCCTAGTTCCCTGTTCCTGGTTTCTGAGCACTTTCTGTGGGTTGGGTGTAGCGGAGCACTTTTTTGTGCGTCTTGCAGAACAGGGTGCAGCACCAGGAAGGTTTAGGTGCTGAAACAGCCCAGCCACTACAATAGTTGAATGCTCTGAGATCGGGAATGGTTTTTAGAACTGTTTGCTTCATTCAAAGTCCAAGGAAATCAATTGGAAGGTTTAACTCATGTTTGTTCAGGCACTCTGACAACAACCTTTTTTCCCCCCATCATTTCCCCTTCTGTCAGCTCTGTCTGGAACATGGGGCTCTGTCCCCACGTAACACCAACTGCAATAAATAAGTGGAGAAACTATTCACACTTCACACGTGAGAATGTGCCCTCATTTTACAGCCCATCTATCAAACATACACATACTCCAGCTTGAGTATGAATGCAGACCAGGAGGATTTATGATCCCAACTCCCTGAACACAGTTTTAATAAGTGCTACTACAAATATTGCAATAATATAATACATCTTAATGTGTTGGAATGCAGTCCTTGGGGGTCTGTGGGCACTTAACAAACCCAGCCCAAATAACTAAAGCCAATGCTTTAATAAAGCAGCTAGAAAGCCTTGGACTGAGAGCATCTAACAGTGCTCGAACTCAAAATTCAGACAGAAATGGTTTGTCCGTTTAGGGTTCTAGAGAAGCTGTTCACAGGTGGACAAACGTGTGCGGAGGTGGAAGCTGTTCCAGCCACGCAGAAGGTAAAGGGATACAGAAGTTTTGGCAGAAAGGACGTGGCTCCCCTTTATCACTTGCCATTTTCAGGAGTAAAGTTCTGTTGAGTGAAGCAGTTACAAGTAGATGGCGAGGACATCTATAAGAGATGCAGTTGTGTTTTATTTATTTTTTTCTTAGTATTATAGCTGAGAAGTGCATCCATGCATCACACAGATGAATGACTTGGATAGAAAGCACCCTCTTGGGAACCTCTGCTCCATCGTATGGCAAAGGCATGCCTGCTCCGTGGCACCAGCCAAATTCAAGACTCAGAGGCTCAGCACTCTGGGTCTCCAGTATCGTTCATCTTCGTCAGCAAAAGGAAGATGAAAACAAGTTTCTAGGGTCTTCAGGGCTGAGTGAGGACACCTCTGAGCAGGTCAGGAAGTAGAAATTTTGACTCGTGGTATTTAAAGCATTTGTGCTTGTCTCAGATTGGTACTGAAAGGTCTTAGAAACAGTAAAACAAAAACTATGAAATGCCAGACTATGAAAACATTTTAGGGAGGTTGCTGAGACATTTTATTTTCGTAACCAAAACATTGCACTAGATCCTGATTGATATTTCCAAAAATACCAGTAATAAGGAAATGGAACTGAAACAGTCAATACAAGAAAAACTGAACCCGTATATTGCATTTGGATTTAAATTATTTCAAATTTTAAATTGTTTCAAATTTCCTCTGTCCCCACCCCCACCAAAATCTACATTCCTTTGGTGAGAAAGTTTCCAGTGGAAAACTGATGAACTGCGGTTGCATCTCTTCAGTGTAGGCTCTTGCTCCTGAGTGATGGGATTGTAAGCTGTCCCATCACGGCTTTCCCTCCGAGCTCCACCACACCTTAGGAAAGCTGTCCTGTCAAAAAGGAGGAGGTGATAAAATGTCATTCCTGTTGGGAAGGCTGTTAAAACTCTAAGGCACTTTTACAGGACTTTGAAGAAATTCAGTGAATATTATTTTGTCCCATACTTGGAAGCATGCGTACACAGAAGTTGGTCAAACTGACGGTAACCTCTCTTCATGTGTCAGGGAACACCAGAGGGCTATAAAGCTGCACAGTGTGGAAAATTCAATTCTAGCAGAAATTACATGGGTATAGTCGGCAACACCAGTGAGATTGGACACTCACCAAAATATTAGAAAAACAAGTGACCACAAACCACAGAGAATTCTCAGACCCACAGCACACCAAAAACGCTGTGAAGCAGAATTTATTAAAGCCATACGCTCTTGGATATGAATAAAGTGCATGACTATTTTGAAGGCCTTTTAGTACTTCTGGCTTTTTATAGGAAATCAGGCCGAACAAGCCTACATTGGGCTTGCCTGAACACATCCTGATGATGTAGGTCTATGTCTCCCAGCTGAAGGGAGCAGAAAGGGTCCACAGAAGTCAGTAGGGTCTGGAGAACCGGGAGGAGTGCTGAGGTAAGAAAGGATGCTCTGGTGTTACACGTACTCACGTGTACTCACTAAGAGCCAGGATCTGTGACTACTCATGTGTTTTTCCTGGTGTTGTGGGTCATTTGTGTGCACCAACTGCTCAGCAGCAGGAAAGGTCTCCTGCACTGCTTCCCTCACCGCCAAGCATCAGCGTCCTGTCCAGAGTGAATTGTATGAGAAGAGCACCCCTCTGCCCTGGCCTCTGCTCCTCACTGCTCTCTCCTGATGAGACCCAGGCTCATTTCATTTTCCTTTCACTCATCGCACGCCCACTTGCCTCAGCACTCCGCCAGCGGTACGTGATGTGCTGCACCGTGGCTGCTGGCTGTAGCGGGGCTCCGAGCCACGCTGTTGTCCTGGCTCTACGTGTAGGATCTCAGCCTCTCGCTCCGTCTCCCCCCAGCGTGTTTTCAGATGCTGTGGTCTGAAGTAGCAGCCGTGGCTTCCAGATTTGGAGCGAGGAGATTGGAATCATGTGTGTGTGCCTGGCTGGGAGAAAAGGCTTTGCTTTGTATGCCACTGAGCACAGCCCTCCCTGGCTCCTGCGAACAGGCAGCAAGAAGCACAGGCTCCCTTCCCTTGGAAAAGTGCCTCGCTGCAAATGAGCAATGGCTAAAGGTGTCCGCTCTTAACGAACCACCTAAACATGCATATTCCAACCAGGGCTGTTTGCAGTATTTGTGTAATGGCAAATACAGCCCATCTCATCCCAAAAGTGGTGTGCCTCTTCCTAAGAGAAAGGGTCAGGGTTGCGGTATTGCAAAGCTTCCCTGTCCTTCCATGTGAATGTGCTACACAGGGTCGGGGGAAAGGGAGGATGTTTTTAAAAGGCATTGTTGGATGCACTTTTGGAAGAGGCCTCAAACCTGTCTGTGCAATCAGGGTGGGACGATGGAGAGCTGTGTGGGCAGTGCAGTGTGGCGTAGCCTTGCCTTTATTAGCTTGTTAACTGCTGAAAAATCCATCTCAGCATGGTGTGTGTGACAAAAGGCACAGGAATCACCGATTCTGTGGCTTGTGTTGTGGGTCATCCCCGCTCAATGATCATAACGTGCTTCCATGGTCTGTAACTCCCAATTCTGCAACTGCTGCATCTTGTGGCCATGGAGCTTTGCTAAGGCTTCTCGACAGAATGTTGTGGGCTATCGCATGGCCTTGCTCATAATGTTTCTGCCTCACAGCCTGATTGCCATTGCCGTGGTTGTGGTGGTGTTTCAGTCAAGAATCCGCCTGTTTAGAGTTTTATAAAACTGGAAGAAAAATTCACTGAGGTTAAAGGTGGCAGACAAAACCTGGGGAATTAATTTTTATATCTTCTTATGCCTGAGGTATGCTTAATGCTTATTAGAATCATCTGCAGCCTATTTAAGCAAGGGTTTCTCTGCTTATCCTAGTTTTTTATTCTGGGTGGTGTCTGCAGAAGGAGGATGATTAAGTGGTAGAAACTGGGAAAGCAGTATCTTGGTTTGGGTGTGCTGAAAAAGATTTTCCAAGTACAGGCACCGGGCCAAGTGATATTGCATGAGTTTTGATTTCAATGCTCTGTGTCTGCCTAGGATAAGTGAAAGGCATGTCTTAAGCACTTCTAAATAAATAAATGTCATTTAGGTATGCTGTTGCCACCCTCAAAAACTTTCCAGTGCTTCACTTTGCAATTAGATGTTATCTAAACTTCCCTGCACTTAATATAGAGAATACTTAAGCAACCCGTGAATAATGAAGTATCGTTATTTAGTTGCCTCAGGCAATTGAAAAAAAAAAAAAGTTAGAGGTGGCTGTTGTAGTACAACGGCTGCTATATCTTAGTGAAATAACTTGTCATTATTACAAGCCTTTGCTGAGGTCAGGGAGCAGATACTTCCACTCCTGAGCATACAAGATCAGGAGTTTCAAAAATGAATCATAAGATCGATTTTAAAATAGTGGCATTTTAAAAAGAATGTATTTTCTTTGTGTCGGATGCTGTGTTTGGAGCCCTTAGATACCACGTTTTCAGGACTTTTCTGCATTTACCAGTACTAGAAACTTCTTTTGAAATTGAAAGCGAGATCTTCATGTAACAAAACAACCTCGGGAGTCAGGGCTTTCTGGAGAACCTCACACATCTCAGGAATCACTCAGTGATCTGCAGCAGGGGCCAGAAGCACTCAGGACCTCAAAATCCTTTCAGTCCAATAAAACCTGCCAGTGGCTCTGTGCAGTAAGTGAAGCCATTGGCCTCATCTGTGGACAGATGGCATGACACAAGGGGGCCTGCGAGTGATCAAACAGCTTTGTCCTCTCTGCTGCTGCCCCACGGGTGAGGGATGGTTCAGCGAGGTGTGGAGGTGTGCTAGCAGCAACGCGAGGTACCCTGCACAGGCACAGCAGATATATGGCATCAGGCATGCTCTGTGTTTTCTGTGAAGGGATAAAGAAGAGACTGGGCATGGAGGGAGGCAGCCAGCACTCCTCATGTCAGTGCAGATGCAGGCTTTTGGAGCTCAACAAATGGTTGCTTAGCTCCAGTTGTTTAGTCTGGACTGTGCTCTTCACTGCATGTTCTGGTTAGTTAAACCACATTGAAAACAAGTTTTTCCCTTCAGCATGGCAATTGAGAGTGAAAACCACTGATTTATTATCCCATCTCCTCATCCCTACAAGATGGTTTGATTATAAGAGGCCATAGCAGTTAGTCTTCCTAAATCCCCGTAGCTTGTACAAATATCAGTGTTCCTACAGGCTACCATCTAACTTGACAACATGTTTGCTTAAGTGAAATAGACCTAATTTCATATTTGTGAAATGAAAGAGGTTATATATTGTAAAAAGAAATGAACGTGGCAATGGCAAACAGGTTCATGAGCACATTTATTTCCTGAACTGGTAGGTGTCTGCCAATGGCTGTTGTACTTAATCATTCCTCTTTTGATTCTGACCTCATCCGACGGTGGGAGTTGTTTCACCAATGTCTCGTATACCTGCTTCTCGGAGTGTCTGGGCATGCTTCTTTCCTCCTGTGTCACCAGAAGATACCTGACTGATCTTTTTGAGAGTGTGGCTGCATGGCGGATACCCAATTGTAGTTACCTTAAAAGCTGCTGATAAAAAGGGAATGCGTGCTGCTTCTAGTAATTCGGTAAGGAGGTTGTCCTCCGTAGGGAGGGCAGAGTGAACATTTGAGCTGATGCCCAAAAAATAAAAAGACAGGCAAGGCTTTCCTTGGAAAGTAGGGTATGGCTTATTAGAGCACAGGCTTTCCTTCAGTTCCTCTAGTTTGGCTAACCTTTTAGGGCTCCCTATCAAAAAGCCAAAGATATGCTGAGGCAAGTTTCATGGGGAATATATCAACAAAATGTTGAGCTTTCAGAACACTGAAAAATAAATTGAGGGCTTATAAATTACACAGAATGAATTATAGTATACTGGAAATGTCGGGAAACCGCATTGCTTTCATTATGTTTTTGTTACAGGATCCTCAAGTTTTCCCAATCAACAGCTAACCTTCAGAACCATTTTATTACCTACATATAAATTCTGGATTGCTTCTATGCAATTCCAATCTGGAAACTACTTATGATATCTAGGGGAAAAACTGTTGAAAAATTTGAAGTTTTATGAAGAGCGAATACTCAATACTTCTCTCCGCCCTGGCCCATGTACTTTTGCATTTGGGATTTCTGTCTCAACACGGTTGAGGTGGAACTGCTGTCAGTTTGTGCTGTGGAAGAGCTACGATAGACTGGTTACAAGAACAAGTTAGGGCACCATCAGATTTTTGGAACCTACAGCCTAAGCCCAGCCTATGGGGCTCCCTCAAAGGTAAAAGTCAGAAAGGCTTGAGAAAAAGGTTTGTTTCGAGCTCAGTCTTCTGACACCTACACAGCCCGAGATACTCGAAACCACACAGCTTAGGGGTATCTCATATTCTGCTTGTGCTCAAACACTTGACAACACGAAAGTTGCCAGGAGAGAGCTCCAGCACTGATGTTTATGGTCCTCAGTCCAAGCATTTGGGTAGGGCTATGGAGAACTCTCCTGGGGAAGTTGCATCAAGGTGATGGATTGAGACGTAGAGATTAGGCAAAACAGGATGCTTGAAACCTAGCCTAGCAAAGGCCAGACAGGATTTGAACTTTAAACAAATGGTTCTCATTTTCTCTCAGTAACTTAAATTTACACATAATCTGGACAGAGTCAGAAATATCTTTCTAAAATATTCTTCCTTTTGGCAGGGTGCTGTCTTCTGAACCTTGTTTTCTTCTTTACATCTTCAGAAACATGATCTGGGAGGGAAGACTTGTAACCGAAGTTCTCCACTGCTGGTATTAATAACAAAAAGCCCGACGCGTAGCCTCTCCAACTCCCACCCGCCTCTGACAGGATCAGGCCCTAACACGGCTTAGAGACAGATGTTCTAGGAAGTCTCAAGTTGCTTAATATTATTTGTTCACACATCCCAGCTGATGCTAAATCTTGTTAGGGAGGTGTTAAATGTCTGAAGACGACAGAGGCACTATCCATTCCCAGAATGAGTCACCAGGACGGGAGAGCTGAGTCCAACTATTACCACCCGCCAGGGCTTCCGAGACTTCCCCCCATGACTCCCCCTTTCTTCATTTTAATGGCGATATTAATTCCATTCCCATGAATTGGAATTTGGACACAATCCTTGATTTTCTTATGACATATTAATAGCAAAATTGGAAAGGCACGGGATTTAAAACAAAATCTGGTTCATGATCATAAATGTATCAAACAAAACTCTTAATTTTTTCTGAAAGGGAAAGAGTTAGTTTATTTCCTAATCTAAAAAAAAAATAATAATTCTCTGAAAAGGATATGACAACTCCTTGCACACAAAGAAGCGGTTGTGCATGGAGAGCTTAAGACACTTTCCGAATTGCATGTACCTTCCCTGAGGAAAGGGTACCGAATTTGTTTATTCTCCTCACTTTGCAGATGGGGAGGCAGAAGCACAGAGGCGAAGAAACTTGTCCATTGTCAGCTGTGGCCAGGCATAAGGCCAAGCAGTCCTGATTTCCAGGCTCTGCTTTAACCTAACAAATAGACTCTAATTCTTCCTCCCTCCCTCTCTCCCTCGGCTGTGTCCATAGTGGTTCTGCTGTCTCCCTCCATGCAACCTCCTTCTCAGGTCTACAGACGTAGCCCAAAGTCCCTGCGGTGCTGTGCATGAGGAGCAGCATGCTGTATGGCTTCCTGGTGCAGAAACTAACAGGGAAACGCCGTTCTCCCTGGCCTCAGCCATGCGCACACATGGTGCGCAGCCCCGCTGAAACCCATTTAATGTGTTTAATATGCATCATCCATGACTTATAGGTTGGATGCAGGAAAAGAAAAACAAAACATCACTGTAAAACAAACTATGATTTCAGAGAGTTGCTGAAAACGAAAAGCAGGAACAGGCACCAGGGATCTTTCAACAAATGTAATTTAAAGAGCTCACTTTCAGCTCTCTGGGCACTTTGACAAGCATTTAGTGGGATTCAAGCAACTACTGAGTAGTAACGGGCAGCTGTCTGTGCAGCAGGGCCATGTTGGGGTGGGAGGGAGCAGGGCTGAGCCATGGGGCCTGTGGGGACCCCAGGCCACAGAGTGTACAGCCGGCCGCCTACTGTGGCTTTTGTGAGCTGGGGAAGCGAACGTCCTTCTCAGTGACGGGTCTGATAGCAAAGCTGCCCTCAGCGAGCCAACAGCATGCCGCTTCCAAGGCTGGGGATGACACTGAGGGACTCCAGGCAGCTGAAGTGCCGGAGAAAGTGGGGACGGGGAGGCAGGGCCCGGCTGACAGGACAGAGCAGCTTGGTGAGGGCTGAGGTTCGCCCAGAGCTGCGAGGTTTCTGTCAGCTGCTCCTTCCTTCCCGGAAGGCTGCTGCTTTCTTCGTGAAAACTGTCATTGAAAGTGAAAACTGTCCAACCCACATCTTTGTTTGCCTCCTTTGCAGAGCCAGTGGTTATGCTGGGCTGGCCTTCCTTCTCCTTCTTAGCCCTCACAGCATCAACAGGGGAGATCTTACCATCTGTAGGCTCTGCGTGGCCTGTGTTTCCACCTACCTCCACAAATAGTCCTTCAAAACCGTCATTGAATAAAAATACAATTAGCTTTGACGGGCCAAAGCAGGGTCATCTATAGAAGGCTGCGCAGAGTTATGTCTGGTTTTGAGAATCTCAAAGGATGGCGACCCCACAGCTCCTCTGGGCAGCCTGTCCCAGTGCTCAGTCACCTCCATTTATCAGGTGCTGCCAGGTACATCTCTATTTTCTCCACAGTGTGAACTATGCAAATGCTGTTACGGATTTTCCTAGGATTGTGTTCTTTGATGGCATAGGGACTGTCCCTCTATATGTCTTGATAGCTGATATCCCTCTCACCCTCATCTCTGCTCTGCCAAATCCGTGTTGTGCATTTTTGGCCCACCTAGGGGTAGAATGGACAGCACTAAATTTTGTCACAGTATAATTATACAATTATACGAGATATGTGATTATGATATGCACATGGGATAGATACATGATTTTTGATGTATTTTTTTCTTCCTATAGAGATTTGATGTGGCATGTTCAGACAGCAGTGGCTTTTGACTGGCTACGCTTAGTTCCCCCACCTGCTTTTAATGTTTGTGTCATAAACAAGCTTGAAGTTTTTGCCAAAGATTATTTACGTCTCCTAATGGCTCTGAATTTTCTTAGGAGAAAACTGTTCTCCTTCATTATCTGAGTAGTAGGAGAACCAGATGGCATTGGGTGATAATCAAGATCCTTAGCAAGTAAACTTTGTCAACAAAGAGATCAAATGGTTTATGCCACTGGCTGAACGAGGCCGTTTCCTAGTAAACTGAAGCTCGCTTTCCTCTTTCTGTTGTGCTTAGAAGTGGGCTCGGTGGTGTAAATCTTACTGCAGAGCCCAGCCACCCCATTCTTGGCTCCACCTGGCCCCTCCGGCTGCTGGTACGGAGCAGCTTCCCTTCCCTGCCTCCCCAAGGCAGGAAGCACCCCCACACACCGATCCACTCCCTGAGTTATTTCCCGAGATAGGGATCCTTCCCACCATTCGGGAGGAGCTACGGCTTTTAGGAATGGGCCGGGAGTGCCAAAAAACGCCCACTCAGCCAGCCGGCAGGAGAGCTTGGCCGCATCGCCTCCAAGCGCCGTTGGGGTGGGCAGGCGGGAGGGTTTGTGCCAGCACCGTGATCGCATGAGGCACGGCCTCCTGGGGTATTGGCCAGCTGAGGTCAGTGCCTTGCAAATAAAAGGAAAAAAAAAAAGATTTCTGTGAGCCAAACCCGAGCTTGGCTGAGTCTGAATTTGACTCCATCTCTGCATGGGACACAGCCTCGCCAGGCCGAGTGGTGTAACAGTGGGATTTTGCTAAGAGGGATAGTAGTCCTTGCCTTGCTGTGTTGCCTTTGCATTTCTCTGCTTGTACCCTGGCATCACCCCCTAGGTCCGAGAGAATCCTCATTCAGAAGCTGCAACACGTAGAGGTAGAGTGGGCGTAGGTTAAATGATGTTTGGCAGCTTTTTTCCTGATGTGGTATGTAAAGCAGCTCTGCACTACTGCTGCTTTTGTACTGCTTTCCACCAGGCGAAGGCCTGACCTCTTCACATTTGAAAATAAATGCCCATGGGTGATGGATATGAAGATGTGGGGCACCAAGCACTGTGGGCAGGGGCAGGAGAGCTCTTCCTGGGCTCGTACCTCCAGTACCAACACAGGGCAGGTTAAGTTTGTTTTACCCAAAGGCAGATCACCTGCACCCATGTCCAAGAAGGAGCTTAGTTTTTAGCCATTACTTTTGGCCCTTCTAATTCAAAGGAGCCATATCCTTTTGAGAACGTGCTGAGTAGATGAGGAGTGTTTTAATGACCCAGAGAACAAGATGAAATTGGCCCAAAGACCTTGTTCAAAACTTGCTGTGAACTTGGGCCTGGCCAGAAGCACGGGGACTGACGTCTTGAGGCTGCTGTGCAGCTGAAGTGTTGTTTGTTTTCTGACAAGGAGGGTCAAAATCAGAACATTCTGGGGGACATTACCAGGAGAAGCATGTGCTACACACAGCGGATCACTTAGTTAGTACCAAAGCTGTACAGAAGAGACTTTGAATGACTCAGAAGACAAACTGAGCTCCCTGCCCATGAAAATAGGTATGGGCATGGCTCTCCTAGATACGTAAATTAACTCAGCGGGAGAATACATGCCATGGGGATTGGATGCATGTATGTGCATACATCAAGATATTTAAAGAGACACGACAGATTCTCGCTGTGTACAACATACTGCATGTTGATTATCATTAAAGTGTCATTTCCTGAAAATAATGCTTGTGTGGGATGTTCTGAAAATACATTAAAGTTTATAGCCATATATTAGATGGAATATGTTAAGTATTTTCCTTCGTAGGACATGAGCTAATCAGTGTCAGATTTGTAAGTTTTCCATTGTTTAATTCACTTAAATAGTCATCAGCATATATTGATTTTATGTATGTAAGGTTTGCAGTAACATCTCTTACACTGGCTAAGAAATAAGCTCTGCAATCAAAATACAAAATACACCAGGATAGTTTATGCAAAAAATAAACAATTTTTTAAAAATGAATGAATTAATTCAATTTAATTTCATGTATCAAAAACATCAAACTCTTCCCCTGCAATCTGTAAGCCAAAATCCCTTTGCATGTGGAATTTTAATGGTGGATAAGTACAGATACTGAATAACTCTGAAAAAAAGTGTAACATGAAAAAAATGAGAAAAAGGAAAAAAGTTTGAAATATTTGCTGTGAGTTACTACTTTGTTACTTCACCTGGTTTGTCATGCTTGGTAATGTTACCTTTAGTGCTCACTCCAGCTTTAGCACCAGTGCTTAGATCAAGTAATGGCGTGGAGGATGCGGGTTGTTTGAAGAAGTATCTTTCTTTTACCATAAAAGAGGAAATCAGCTCTGGGGTGATTTCTGCACATTGCAAAGTTGGCTTTGGTTTCCTCTTTAAGAAGGAAGGAGACCCATTAGTGATAGCCCAAAGAAGAAAAATCACGGATGTTCAGAGGCCTGGAAAGCATGACCTCCTGGGGAAAGATGGAAAGGTTTGTGTTTGTTTAGTCTAAAGAGAAGTCTGGGAGAGCCTTCAAGGCTTACCAAGAGCTTCAACGCATAACAGCCTTCAAGTACATTAAGAGTTGCTCCAGAAGAGGATGGGATTAAAGAGCTGTCTGTGTCCTCTCTGGGCAGTGCAAGAAGTGGTGGCTTCCACTGAGGCAAGTGCAGATTTGTGGTTATGGCCTGGGAGGAGGCACCAGTGCTGGGGTCACGATCTCTCTGGTTCAACTATATGACCTCTTAACATCCTGTTCTTAAAAAAAATTCCTCTTTTTTAAATCCAGATTTTTTAAAAAATTCTGTTAGGGAAGTAAGAGGGGAATGTACCCATAGAAATCCTTACCTGTGTGTTGTGCAGCATTACGATCTCATGCATCTGCTCCCTATTTTAAGGTTTTTGGCCCTGAACATACTCCGGACGCAAAGATAAAAACTGTAAGTGTGATCTACAAGGCTGTACTAGGAACTGACATTCAGGCACTGTTAAGTACGGATTAAAGCAGGTGAAGATGGGAACAGTGAGCAGAGTGGAGGTGGAAGGGGCAGAAGCCTGCCTGGGGAGAAAGGTTAGGAGGAGTGAAACGGTGCTGATGTCTTCTCTGGGGGAGTAAGGAAGATCAATTTTCTGCAGATTGCAGGGTAACAGGGAGAGCAGGAGGAGTGCAGCCAGGAAGGGCAGGGAGGAAGGTGTGACATTAGGGTGAGTGAAAGAGAACAGAGACACAGGCCCGGCTGTCAGTAGCGGTGGAGGGAAGGGGTCCACTTTTGTTAGGTTAACTGGGAAAGACCGGAGCAGAACGAGAGACAGAATGTAAGGAAGGAAGGAGGAATCCAAGTGGGCACAGCGACTGCAGGAGAGATTAACATAAGCTGTCATGGAGAGGGGGTAACTAGAGAGAACAAAGGAGATGTTTTGTGTTCACCGTGTTTATGGAAGTGTTGGGACTTCCAAGAGCATACGTCAGTAGCCAGAGAGCTGCATGAGCCTTAACAGAGTGGGAGCCTTGTCAAGATGAGATGCCCGTGCACACAAGCATGTGATTGTTTGTTTTAACTGAAATGTAGAGAAATACTTTTCATGAGCTAATTCTGACCCAAGTCTGCTTTTTCATTAGCGCTGTGCCTTGTAGCACGCGGTCAGATATTGGCTGTGCCAGACCAAGCAAAGGGACTGCGCTGTCTGTTAATTAATTATTTTCCCCCTGCCTTCATTGATAGATTTCAGAAGATTTATAACGTACCTTTTACCCGCGGCCCGAAGTTCAGCTTGCTGAGGAAACACGAGCCCGCAGAGTAATGGAATCCGAAGCCTAACCCCAACAAAGCGTTTGTTTATAAATAGGAAGAGAATAGCCTAATAACAAGAGGCAGATGTTGAACATCTTGATTCATTTCAAATGTACTCGGTCTAACTCAATGAGCCCAAAGGCAGGCTTCAGTGGACAAGCACGGCTTTATTTTTATCCTAGTGGGTCACATTAAAATATATGTTGTGTTTTCTGCAGCTCGCGAGCTGACTTCGGAACAGTTTGAACAAATTTTGGAGAGAAACTTTCAGGATTGATTGTTAAAACTATTTAATCATATCCTGATTTTCATGATTATTGTTTGTTTAATATTTTAAACTTTCTGCGTATTAAAATCCTCTGGAGTGCCTTGGGGTTTGTTGGTTTGTTGATTATATTACACATAGTTTCTCCACCACCATCCCTATTAAAGGCAGTGTTACAACATCATAAATAGTTGAGTTTTTATATTGTCAGTGGTTTTGGTGACGGCAATTTAAAAATATTCTGAAGTGTTCTTTTTCTGCTTGGCCATGTGTACTCTTTCAGTGCTGTTCGTACACAAATAAACAATTGGGATAATGCTGTAAAGTTATTTTTGAACTGCTGCCTGAGCTTGAAAAAGCTCAATGCACAAAGCTCACCGAGGTGGATGGAAACTTTCCAACATATTTCAGTGAGCTTTGGATCAGGCTGCTGAGCACAGTGCCATTTTCAAAGCCCTTTATATTTTTTTTAACATATTGTAATGGGCAATGTTTACTGAACTTATCTAAGGTTTCCAGTGATTAATATACATTAGCTTCAACGTGTTTTGACTGGCTGATGATTAGGTATCACAGGGCAGTTTCTTAGGGTTTTTTTATTCTGCACTTCACAGCCATTACACAACACTGCTCCAGCTGTCCCAGTGTCCAGATGTTGGCTGTAAAGCTCTCTGAATTTAATATCGCATGCAATCCCCCCTTTTTTTATTATTATTTTTCCCCAAACTGGTTGAAGTCGCAACGTCTGTGTTAGCTCTGTTTTCTTACAAGGACTGTTTTGAGGCACCTATTACTCCAGTGTGGTTTGGAAGGAGCTCAGATTTCATCAAAACCTGCGTACAATCACTCCGTTTGTTTGAAGCTATCTTTCAGATTCAAGGTGAAGGAGCCTCCTCAACGTGCATGATGCGCTCTGTTCCTGCTTTGGCTCCAGACCCTTACTTCGCTGTGTTTCAAGTCTGGCATCCATGCCATGGTTCCTAGGTAATTTTTCCATTGCTAGACAAACACCCCCTGCAAATCTTCTGCTTGGGACCCCATGGAGGAAAGATATTGTCTTTGTTTTAACAAATTCTGTCATGTTAGGGCAAATGATTTCTTCCACTTTTTTTTTTTCTTTTCTTTTCTTTTTTTCTCCCCCAGTTTATGCACATCCTTTCTGTGATTTCCTCTACGCTTGATTTCGCATGCCTGTAATGGCTGCCAGTTGAGTATCTCAGAGACCATTCCAGGTGTTAATCTTCACAACTGCTCTGTAAATTAGGCAGGTCTCCTTACCCCTTTTTGGCCCTCATTTGAAAATTAAGGAAGGGATTGATGTGCACTTATGAAAGCCTGTGGCAAGAAAAGCCACTTCTTCCTTTCAGGTAGCATTTTGTAACCATACCCGCAAGCTGTTTGCTGAAAAGTGTATCTGTTTGGGAGAAAAGCAGTTAATTGTCCCCAGATATTTGACAAGGCTTTTTGGTGTTGGCAAGGGGCATGTACTTGCAGTCACTGTATACCACTTATTGCTTTGCAAGTCTCTTGAGAGCTCAAAGAGGGTTGAAAAATGTTGCTAATTCCTCTAATCTTTCAGCACAGAGTCAAGATGGGGCATGAAGTATGCCATTCATGGGATACTTGAGCAATATGATTGGCGAATGGGGAGTCCTAGCAGCAGGTACAACATTTTAAACACGCGCTGCCAGAACACAGGCTTTTAAAAAGCATTTCTCCTCACCCTCACCTCAATGTTTGCCACACTGCAGATAGCTTTTCTAATTGTAATAAGTCACAACAGGGCATGCCTTGTTGGGCCATAATCATACTTCTCAGGCTGCTGATAGCACTCCTCCTTCGGGTTCGTGGCTGGCGTACACCCGAGGAGTGCAATTATGGTACAACAATGATTGCCCTGTTGTGCCTTATTATGCAAGCGAGGCACTGAGGCAAGTGTTTGTGTGTGTGCACATGCAGAGACGGAGTACATCTGAGCAGGTCCTTACCAGATAATTAGCAAACTTGCATTAACCCTATCCCAATGTTTCTTTAATTCAAATGTTTCTATGATAGCTGCCATTTTATCCTACTTGCCAGCTAGCTAGATCCCAGAAAGCCCACCAGGGGCTCCCTATTCCTCTACCTTTTCCCATTTTTTAAATTTTTGTTTTGTTTTAGCATGAATTTGACCTTGAGACACGGGTAGCATCCTGCCAGCCTTGGGGTAGGAGGATGCCCATTCATAAAGGGCATGTAAATCACATCCTGTGCTGGTGGGACGTCCCCTCGCACCAGGTGGAATCAGGAAGGTTTGAGCTGTTCTTTTGTGTCCTGGTGGCCAATAAGGCCATGTATACCCAGATCCCCAGCAAACGTACCTTGATAGTGCCATTAACCACAACAGGTCTCAAGAAGTGTCTCCTGCTCTGCTGAGATCCAGACCAGGAGAGCCAAGACCTCATTTCACAGAAATCCTACTTTTTGATGGGTGGACCTGAACCAAGAGCATGAAAATGAAATGCGGCAATTCTACCCAACCCTTAAGCCATCCAGTCCTCTTTAAAACTTTTCTTCTTTTTTCTTTAGATTTAGGAATATTTTGACACACAGAATATGTAATGTATTCATGACATACAGAAGTGTGATGTACAGCAAGTGATGCCCTTCTCCTGAAGTAATGTCTGCAGCAGTGGGCAGAAGGACGTGCCGGGATCAGCACACACTCATTTGTCACTGCAATTTGGGGTTGAGGAAGCTTCTTAAACAAAAGACAGGAAAGACACATTTCTCTCATTTTTCTAGGATTATGCTCTCAGTTTCATAAGTCATAAGAACGGAATGAGTTCTATGATCCACATGTTTTTTTGGAAGACCTCTTCCAACACCGAGGAGTTTTAATTGCAGATGTTGTTAAGATGTCATTTTTAACGGCCTTATGAAAAAGCTCTGCCATTTCCACATTCTTGAGCTTTGAGCAGCGTGCATTCTTCAGCTGCTCAGCAACAACAGCCCGTCCCCCTCGCTCCCGAAGATGCTGAGGATGGGAACGCTCTATCTTCACAGATGAGCTAGTGTTTGTCACTGCGGCATGGCACGTACCCAACTCGCGGGGCTGTAAATTTTCCTTTGGGTGCAGCTTTGCGAGAGCTGGTCACAAGTGAGATTCTGTGAAAGCCGACACAGCATTCCCTGAGATTACAGGTCGCGAGGCTGGGGTCAGTGTTAGGGCCACAAACATAAGGTGTTTGAGCTAAAAATATTTTATGGCATCTGCCAAAATGGTGAGATTTTCCATATTTGCTGCTGTGTTCGGCTCTTGTAACGGTTACAGAGGATCTTGGCTCCCTCTTTGTCCTCCCTTGATAGCAAAAGTTAATCACTTGCACATGGACTCCCTTGAAAAAAATATGTAATGTTTACTTGTTTTCCTCTTTTGTGTTAAATTTAATTTCCTCTGCTCCTACCATTTCTCTGTGCTGCAGACCTATTGTTCATTGGGCTGTAACACACAGCTGTTTTTTTTATTTCCCCTCAAAACAAGCGATGCCATTCATTTCTTTCGGAAAGGCCACTCTTTTATGTCCAAAGACAGAGGACCTGCCCCGATCCCCGTAGCTCTGCTGGATTCCCTCAGTTTCAGTCAAGAGGAGTAAACTTCGAAGAGAGCGAAAATAATAGCGTGGAGCTGCATGGGTGTTACACCTGTAAGCCATTACGGCAGAGGTACAGAAGGAGCGGGGTCTGGGATGCCAGATTCACTTAGCACCACTTTTATATTCACGGGAAACAGGCTTGTGACCTGGTTTGGCTCTTGGGATTTACATCCAGCTGCAGAAAACTACCAGAAGGGACCCTTGCGATGGGAAGATTCCCATCATTTTGGCCTGACTGTTGCCGATCTTGGCTGCTTGGTGGCAGCCCAAGAAAGAGATATATGGCATCCCTGTAACCCCATCAGTCCCAATGAAGCCCTCCTGTGACTAGGGCACCCTCAGGAGCCCAGTTTCAGCCTGCCTCTTTCACTCCAGGTGCTGCCAGCAGGTAGGATTCCCCCTGACTTCCCTCTAATTCCCTAATGAGCTGTTTCAAGATGTTTTGTCTCTTCCCAACTGTGTTTGGTGGTGAGGCATCTCTCCAGTTCTTCAAGGACAAGCACCTCCTGTCTACATGGTTTTCATTCCCACTGACTGGATTTCAGGGCTCAGTCTGGCATTCACTCTTCAGGATGGTCTCGTAAAAGAAATCTCTCTCTATCACATATACATCCTCATCAAATTAGTCTCCCCTCCCCTCTGGATCTGCATGCCAACCCTGCTGCTTTGATGTTACAGCACTGAGGAATTTATAAGACATGGTATTTTTTCCCAGCAAGAAAACACGAGCAAACCATCTATTATGATAATTACTGAAACTGATTTACATCTTGTGAAAAGATTAGGCAGCTGCTGCTGCTGCCTTGGAAATGTCCCGTAATAATATCAAACTTCAGGCCTAAGGAGAAGTACAGAAAGGCAGCTTGCAAACCTCTGGATGTGTATCTTTGGATAAGTCTCCGTGGATTTGCTGATAAGGCTGTCCCTGGAAGGATTCTCGCTTCTGGTTGTCTCACCAGGCAGAGGGAATTTCCCCTCTTTGCAGTTGTGCTTCCAGTGAGCTTTGGAATTTAGTAGGACTTGGAGAACGACAACTAGTGAAAAATTAGATTCAGACACAAGTAACATTTCAGCTGGTTTTACAGCATTAGCCAACAAGTCACACTGAGAGCTCTTCCACAAACAAATCTGGAAAGTGTGGTTTCAGATAAAAGTCTGTCTAATGGGGTCTTTCAGCATTTCCTCTTCTCTCTCCCCCAGCTTTTGGAACCTCATCTTGCAGACACATTTATGCAAATAAATAGCTTCACATGCGTAATCTTCTACCACGGTGTAAATCCTGGAAGCATCTTGAACCCCTGCCAATGGAAATTAACATGAGTTTTGTCTTTGGCTCCAGTTGGTGTGCAAGGACAGCTCAGGTTCATAGTTTGCTTTCTCCTCCTCTGTTTAGATACCACTCGAGTAAGGTGTGTGTAGAGGTGGGTGAAGTATGCAAAACGTTTGGCGCACATTGGTGTTAAAATACTGAGGTTTGTTCCAGTATCGGGAGTCCATCAGGGTTCAAAGGATAGCATGAAAATATATCTGGACTATTAAAGTATCACCAACCTGCACTATTATGCATGTAGCAAACTTACTAGTTTGCTCCCCACTGCTACGATCCCTGCTGGTTAAAACCAAGATCCTTGGTTCCAAAACCTCCATCCTTGGAGGGGAAAATGAGCAGCATGCCTTTAGTAATTTTGAACACCTCTAAACTGAAGGCAGTGGAAAAGCAGAATGAATTTTCCGTGAGCAAAAAGAGGTAAATTAATCAAATACTTCACTGTATATATTGCTTACTGTGCAGTGATGCTTAACGGGGATGTCATAACTCAAAGTAGTTTGTCCTCTGTTCTTATAACAGATCGAGAGAGGGCTATGGACATGGATACCTGCCGTAAAGTTTTTATTTCAACACACTTAAAATGCTTATGCCAGTACACAAGTATTACTTGGTGAAAAAAAAAAATAAATAAAAGACTGGCTGTAGGTAGCATTTGGCTGAAGGCAGTGGCTAGTGCCCTGAAGGTCTCTTCCACACCCTCAATCTCCACGAGCAGTTTCTGACCTCGCAGAGGCTCCTGGAGCTGCGGCAGAGCTGCAGAGCACAGCCTAACGTAGATTATCAGCATTACTTGACTTGTTTGCTTAGAAGCTCACTGGCACCAGGTTTTCCCTGATGGCTGCTAGGATCTGTGTGGAAAAGCCCTACAGGATGTAATAGGAATCTTTGCAGAAACATTAAGAGGCCCTATTTAAACCGGTCTGAAACCTGTAGAGTTTAATAGAGAGTAATATCCTTTCTATTGTTGTTTTTAACTGTCCTATATAATTCTATATTAAATTCTTGAGAAAGGCTGTAATTCTCTATTAAATTCTTTCAGGCTTTTCCACAAGGGTTCAGTAACATTTTTCATCCTTCCCAGAAGTCAATCACTTCAAGCCGCCAGCCATCTGCACACATCATGCGTACACGCACGTAGGGACGTGTGCTGCTCCTCGGGAGCCCCTCATTGGGGTCAGCTTCACTTCCTCAGCAAGTGAGAGCCTTAGCAGCTCCCTGCAAGCACCCAGTCCCACGGGGAGCATTGTACGCTCATATTCTGGGTCAAAAGTAGCCTTTCTGGGCAGGCCGTGCCGGGATGGAGCCTCTGTGTCTGTCGCCAGCCATGGTGTGAAGGCGGCAGGTCACTGCCCGGCACCGTCAGCGCGCCCCGTGGGGCCACGTGCGCTCTCACCAGGAGGAGTCCTCTGGGGGGGAAGCAGGAGCACGCTGGCAGGAGGCGAGCAGCCGAGAGCGGCAGTCGAGCAGCAGCTCCAGCTGAGCTGCCTGGCGCACGCGAATTAATCTCCCCCTTTTAAAACGTTCACACGCTGATCTGATTTTGACTGCTGCCTTCACCCAGGCGGCTTTACAGCCCCGTGTGGTTTCAGGGGAAATTCCGACGGCGCTTTCGCTGCAGATTCCCGTTATCCCAGCGCTGGCACTGAGACCACCTGATGTGCACGGTATGTTTGTTTATCGTGCTGATACCCTGAGAAGGTCGTTGGCAGTCTGTTCCCTGCTCTTTGGATACATATGCCGCCGCAATCGCTCTGCTCAGTGTGCAGCATGCAGGAAATGTAAAGTTCAGTAAACAAAACAAACACGATTGGTGAATCGGAGAATATTTTCTTCTTCCTCCCGGACTGCAGCATTACTCCCGTGCGGTGGGTGTAAAACGGCTCTGGAGCAGGAGCACATCTGCAGTTTGGCTCTGGGGCCTCTGCCCTCTTTGGTTTTGTGCTCCTGCATATGGAGCTGAGGAGGGGAAATGCTCCTCTGGTGTGTGAAAGTTGACCACGAGGTGTTCGTCACCAGAGCCTGCAGCCTGGCAGCTCACCCCCTCCCTGGTTAGATGGCACAGCCACGTAGGTCCATTTATTTGGGGTGCGGGAACATTGTGCCATGGCACAGCAGTCCCAAGCTCTGGGGCAACCAGGGAACCTACAAGCCTACAAGCTGGCCGTGCAGCACCCAGGTGTGGTCAGGAGGAGTACACCATGAGCTTCTTAGTTCACTCACCCATCACCAGAGCCCAGGTGGTGATGCTGAAGTGTGCAAGGGAAAGCTCATCATCTCTTTCTGCATGCCAAGAGGCTGGACTCAGCAAGCCAGGCCCTGGTCTGTGAACTCTTTTAATGTCTGGATGTCCAAATCGAAGTGTGTGAGTAACAGTGGATAAATAAAAATGGATGGGTATTTGTATATCTATAAATAAATAGGGCATTATATATGGGCTCGTGTATTGAGCTGTCGATGCGTAGCCATCTGCTGGTTTTGTGCCTGCCGGAGCTGGAGAGTGAAGTACATGAGATATGGAGCAGCTGGGAATACACACACTGAGATACACTTATCAAGCCCCCTGACAGCTATGCGGGAGAAATTCCCATACCTGCGGAGTGCGAATGTCTTGAAATTTGGGGGAGCAAGAAACAGAGCACCAAAGTTAACCCATCGGGAAGTGCTGCTCCAGCAGTGGTGAAAGTCTGTGGTGACTCCGGTAAAATTAATGGAGCTGCAGTAATGCAAAACTGTTGTGAGATCGGCATCAGGCACTTTGCTTTTCTAGGAGATATTAATCAAAGTTTTGACCTTTTCCCTGGGAAGTTTTATTTCTTTTTAACTCTGTCCATAGGGTTACCAGATGTGCGGTGTTACTGGGACTCTCTTAGCTGTGCGAGGCATTCTTGGGGTCCCAGCTGATTTCTGCAACTGGGGTCCTTCCTGATCTCAATAAAACACTGGGATTTCCCAAGGGCTTTCCTGGCCATCGCCTCCATCCTAGCAGCACGTCTCTGTGGCCGAGCATGTCTTCTGCTCCTCTAGGACCCTCAAACCCCAGCTGCCTGTCAGCTGAGAGCCTGGGACCGTCATATTGCTGCCTCTGCGGTGGAAAGGTGTGCACTGTGACAGCGGGAACACAGCAGCAAAAACAGCTTCAAGCCTGACATGCTGGGGAAAATGTCTTCGTGCTTGCTTGTGGGCTCTCACAGCAGGGGCAGCCCGAGTACACTGACTGGCAAAAGGGTAAAGAAAAGAACCCGAAAACTCAGCAGAAGCAAAGCTAGTTGGGTAAGAAATAAGGTAGGACTGGGAAGCTAAGGGTAAAAGGAACCATATTGGGGGGGTGTGTGTCACTTTCTCTGCAGAGGTAGGGTAAGATTGGAAACAAATGATCATTTATAGAATTGGTCTGAAATGGCAACACAGGCTTAAAAGTTAAGTCCAGGATCTTCTGGCAAATCAAGGGAGCTGATCTTTGGGCTTGATAGGAGGCTCGGACCGGGAATATTTGGCGTGATTTAGCATTTCCTGATAAAAGCTCACAGTGCCTGGCATAGCATCCTGCTCTTGTTGAAGCAGCAGTGGTATTTTTAATGAGTGAGTGTTCAAGGAAGTGCTTTAATGTCCTCTTCAAAAAGCAGCCGCTCGTGTCGCAGCACTCCTTCACACCCTGCACAGGACCATATTGCCTTGAGCAGAGCGTGCTGCTTGGCCGCCCCAGAGCAGTGAGCAGAGACCAATGAGCTGTGGCTCGGTCACAGACCTGGGCCTCGTGTCCTTCCCCCTGGGGTCTAGCAGAAAGTGAGGACCTCCTGGCCCTTGACATTAAATAAAATACAAAAATTAGGCCTGGAGGACAACTTCAGCAGCCACCTTTGCCGGCTCCTGGAACCTTCTTTCTTCCAGCTGTGTTTAGTTGTGTATTTTCCTGATGTGCAAGTGGTGGCTGTTGGGGCAGAGCACTCCGAGCCCTGCCAATGCCATGTGCCACCGCAGCCCATGGGTGCTCAGGTGTGTCAAGCAGATGCTGCTGGCACCAGACTTTGTCCCCTCACGTTGCCAACCTGATTCTCCTGAGTCGTGGCTTGACAGCCTGACGTGCTGGGACATAAGCCTGCTTTTCTGAATCATGTGCTGTAGGCTGAGGCTCAGCCCATGTCCCCTGGCCTTGGTTTTATTTGCTCTCTTTTTGCTGGATGTCTTCTCTCTGCAGTTGCCTTTTGCCTTGCCATCCTGGCTTTGTAGCCACGGGTATTCCAGTGCAACCTGGATGTTGCCTTTTGCCCTTATTTTATGTAGCTACTTGACAGCAGGGTAAAATCCATTTGTGCTCTGATCCCAGGTCCTTCGCGTTTTTGTGACAAGCGGGCTGCTGGACCTCCCTCTGATCCCTTTCCCTGCACTCCTTCTCTGGGCCGCACGCAGGAAGCAATCACGCTTCCCCAGCCCTTCAGTCAGAGCTCAGTAGCTATCTAGTCCTTGGCAAAATGCCTCACGTTGGCATGTGATGGTCCACGCTGCCTGATAAACAACATGCTTCTGTCTTCTGTGTCTCTGACATCAATCTCTGGGCTGTCTCTGCTGCTGATGTTACTTTCGCAGGCACCCACGGGAAGATGCATTGCGCTCGAATTCCCTTTTGGCACCGAACTACATGGTTGCTGCTGCAGGGCACGGTGGTGGGTGGCAGAGCAGAGTGTGTTGGGTTGTGACCCCCCCATACACTACAGCATCAGCTCCCTGAGCTTGTCACTTGCCTTCGTGCCGTACAGAGGGTCTTCTTCATGGGGGTGGGAGCAGAAATCTGCTGCAAACATATAGCCTGAGTTACTGACAGTGAAAACCTGCCTTTCAGCACTTCTCCACATTTGTGATTATGGTTTTTCGTAGCTTTTTATTTTATTCTATTTTTTTTTAAGCTGTAGAGTTTGAAAATTACAAATTATGCCTTTGTAGTCCAAATTCTGTTTTCATGAACAGCATGCAGCAGACTTTTTTGGATCACCTCACATGGGACTCCAGGTGTGAAACACGTACCAGTCCCATGAGATAATTCCCAATCTTCTGGGCTGACTGCCAGTCCCCCCGAGGCAGTGTTACTTTTCCCAATTCAGCTGGAAGTGTGGGGTTACATCTGTGAGTTGCTTCATGACATCTGATCAGCCCTGGGATTTGCCTCTGTTGTGTCCTCTGGAAAGAAGCAAAGATGTCCCAGTGGGCAGCAGCTTTGACCCCCAGTGGAGAAATGCCTCGAGGCTGTTCTCAGAGAAGGTTTCTGGGAGATCAGAGCTAGCAGGGTGTTTCTGGGGGTGTTGATTCTTAGTCAAAGGCGTTGTGGACACACGCATGGCTCCTAGGTCTTGGTCCAAACCCCACGCAACAGTTCCCTGTGCTGCTGACATCAGGACAGTCCCTGCTTACCATTTCTAGTAAGTTTCCCCAGTGATGCAGTTCTCCATCTACTCTGACTGTACCCCTGCCTGGAGGCTCCTGGTGCATTGTGCCACCTCTGGAAAGACGGCTGCCTATTTCTCTATCCCAGGGCTTCTCTCACGACTCCTGCTCTGCTGGTTTCTTTAATGCTTTCCGGTTTCTTGGGATGTTTTGGTATCATAATCTTGAATTGCGTCTCTGTTGTGAGCTCCTTCTGTAATAGCAGTGTCATTAGTTACAGCCTCGGTGGCTGGGAGTCCCTCTAATGAATGGTTCAGTTTACCCAGCAGGCTGGGTTGGTGCCAGAGGTATTTGTGTCCAGCCAAAGGTACTTGTCTGCTTGCCAGAAGGTACAGTGGAGGCTGTCAGGAGAGCCTCGCTAACTAACACCTTACATCTCGGTTCACTCTTTGGCATCGCTAGCAAGGAATGCTTTTGCCCCAAAGACCCTGTGGAGTACATTTATAGTGACACTGGTTTTCAAACTGTGTAATGGTGCGTGTCTGGCATACCTGAAGTCTTCCTTGTCACTGCTGGGCTGGAAGGCACAGTGGGGATAAAGACAGCTTTGCTAGCTCTTTCTTCAGAGACTCCGTCATGGATAATGGAGCTCCACATTTCAGCAGGTTCAGGTTGCCAACAGGGATCTGTTTTTAACCTTAGTTTATTCAAGGTGTGTGTCCTTGACATGCATCTGTATATCCAGTGCCTCCCTTTCATGCTGACAATATCTGGCATCAAACTACACTCCTGCCCAAGGCTTGTCCTGTTCCACATACAACTCTTTCTGCAAGCCCACGTGATAACATCTCCCGCTTGGTGGCTTTCTCACAACAGCCAGAATTCCCCCAGTGACCTTTCAGTGTTTTCCCCTGTGCATGACTAAGGTGTAGTGATATGCCCTCAGTCAGCTATATTGTCACTTTTCCGCACTTTTAGGATTGCATTGCAGCTGATTCCACTTTCCAGCTGGAATCAGATGGGTTGAACAGCACGCTTGCAAATATGGAAAGTTAAACACTTAGCGACCTCCTTCTACAACATGTGCATACTGATGATCTGCAACATCTGCTAAGATCTTGCTACTATCATCAGCAAAGCTCCTAACAGTATACCTACCCAGAAAACGAGAGGATGGCTACTTAAAGGTTGCAGAAGAAATAATACCAGTGACGACATGGACACACAAAATTCAGCATAAGTGAACACAAGGAGTGCAGTGGCTTGTACAGCCCCTTGGAGGTCAGTACTAAGTATGTTTGCGTAGCTAGCAAGACTAGAGCTGGCATGAAATCATAAATTGCCATACACAACCTACAAAGGCATCTCTATTATTATTATTATTATTAGTAGTAGTAGTAGTAGTAGTAGTAGAGACAGACAGTAATTTGCTCTTTTTTTCTCTCTCTCTCTTTTTTTTTTTTTTTCCCTTTCCTATGGTAGCAGGTTACCCTTAAATCCTTCTTTGGATTGGTTATTTCCTATTTCTTCCATCTGCCCTTGCTAGCTGGAAGTATTTCTTTGGAGTAGAGGCTTTTTCCTCAATAGTCTCCTTGGGGTACTTGAATCTCATGTTTCACAGAAAACCACAGGTTTCATGAGGGGATCCAGGTTCACGTGTGGATACCATTATTCTCAGTCTGTAATAAAAGTATATTTTCCCTCCTTGCTTTGAGGAAAAAGATTGGTTGGAGGGGGATGAGAGAGGACCACTGTCTTTACATAGCCTCATTTCTCCTGGGGTGAGAGCCTGCTAATGCCCTTCCCAGCTGCCACAGGGCTCTCAGGATGGTTCACGACAGCAGTGTCTCACTTGTGTCTTGTTCCTTTTCAGTAAGGGGATGGTCAGATGTTTTCCTTTCTCTTTCTTACCTTCCATGATCCACCCTGTGTACAGTTCCTGGTTCAATTCAATCCTTGGTTACTCTTCTTCACAGCTTGAACACTGATATCTGTCTAGAAATTCAGCTCTGTCTCTCCATGCTACCTGCTTGCCTCCTATTCATGTTCTGTGTCATTTAGCTTGAAAACAAACATTTTTATTTGCTATTAGACTTGCTGAAATAACCACTGCCACAATATTTAATATACTTTATTTATGGTAGGAATCTAGAGAGAATTAAAAACATACCAAAAAAAAACAATTGGAATTTACCAAACTCTGTGGCTTTGATAAAGCTTTTCTCTGAAAAATATTATCTGCAATATGTAAAATGAAATAAGCTTTTATTAAAACAATTGATCAGGGAAATGATAGGCCTGTGGCTAGCATTTTAGTTGAATGGACAGTCTGATTTTCTGGCACTGCCTCTGGCCCCTTCTCTTCCTCACTCCAGATGCTCTCCTCCAGCCTTCAGGAGGGTTGTGACCATCTTGCTGAAACACCAGCTCCCTGCACCCTCTCTGCATCATTGATGGAAAGGAGAGGAGAGGAGAGGAGAGGAGAGGAGAGGAGAGGAGAGGAGAGGAGAGGAGAGGAGAGGAGAGGAGAGGAGAGGAGAGGAGAGGAGAGGAGAGGAGAGGAGAGGAGAGGAGAGGAGAGGAGAGGAGAGGAGAGGAGAGGAGAGGAGAGGAGAGGAGAGGAGAGGAGAGGAGAGGAGAGGAAAACCTTATAATCCTATGACATATTCAGCTTTGATATGTGTTCTTGATGCTGAGAGACGTGTAAAACCCACAAATCTTTTCTGTTTCAGCTGTTTGTCACAATAACTCCTGCATAGGCTTTCTGTAGAAATGATCAGTGAAACCCTAAGTCCCCTGAAGTCAACCGGAAAGCTCTTGTTTTCCTGGCTGGCAGAGGGCAACAACACTAGCACAGCTGTGGCAGTGACCCATTTCGTTTTTTTCCTTGTGTATGTTACAGCACTGAATGTAGATTAATTTTTAGTCCATGTTCAGTCCCTTCCAATATATTATTGTTAAATATACAGTATCCGATTATCCTGAGTGCACGATAACTGCAAGTAGAATGGCATTAACTGCTCTAAATGAAAGTAATTTGATAGCTAATTACACAGGAGGGAAATGAACAAACCCCGAGTTAGCTAGAAATAGCTAAAAAGCAGGTATTTTGGATGGATTTAGATATAGAATTTTGCTTGACACAACAATGCATCATCCTGCGTTTATAGCCTGTGTTATAAGAGTATAGCTGGCTGGGGGAAAATTAGCCTCCAAATTCATAATTTCCACTTTAATTATACTTTAGATTAATATTGTTCCTTGGAGTTTGGGGGTTTAGGGTGATTTTTCTGGGACAATCTGAAGGAAACAAACTTCATCTGTAGAAAGGTCATCCTTTATTCAGACACTTGGATAAAGACCCACCTAGAGAATCATTTGATTGTTTTAGCCTTTATTCTGACTGCGTTTCTTGCTTTTGGGATACAAGCATCCTTCATAGCTTATACTAAAATGGTAGTAAGTAACTGGCTCACGTGGGGTCAAGTTTAGTGAGTAGACACGAGTACAGATTTGGGACTTAGCCGTCCTTTGGCCTGGACCACTAAAAGCATTTTCCGTAGTGGGCGAATTGTTGTTAATGTGGAAGTTCCTCAGTGACTAAAACACTGAAGACGTAGCCACTTTGTCACAATGTCTCGATATGGATCCAAATTCACATTTGCAAGGACACTGGGTGAGCCAAGGCTGCTCATCCCCAGGGCCAGGCAGTAACATGGCCGCCCCGGCCTCTCCCCTCAGAGCTCCTGGTCACCATGCCGCCGCCGCAAGCACCGCATTGGCCTGCGCTGCCCGTGTTTTTTTGGGGATGGGGAGCTTTATCAAGCATTGGGGCGGATGGACCAATTGCACTTTTTGTTGGGTCCCTGATGGTTTTTACGCCGTCATCTCAGACTCGTCGGATCTGATGGAGAAAGCTTTGACTGACACATTGTCAGAGCAGGCGCTGGACCGGATCCGCTCTCGTGCTGATTATCATATTGGTGTGAAACTTGACTTCCTTGGAGTTACTCTGGAGTAGCAGCAGCATAATTGAAAGTGGAATCAGGCATCAGAGCTGCCTTTATTCCTCCAGCTGAGGAGAAGTGAGTTATCAGTGTGAACATTTGAATGTGAATGAAGCTGAAGAGATGGAATTCTGTAGCCAAAGGCAGCAGCGAAACGCCTCCGCCAGAGTTTAACACAGGCTGGCGATTCTCTTTTATTCCTAAATTCAATACCGAGGAGGAGTACACCCTGTCACTTAGTGTATAAAATCACAATTAACGTGGGATAATGGTCTTTTAACGGGGAACCCTGTAGAACTGATTTATATCTCATAAAATATTACATTAAATGCTTCTCTTTCTTCTGACTCTTCTGTTGTATTTTTCCCTCCTGCCTGTGTTTTAAATGCAACTCTGCTGCTTGTGTCATGCTTGCACAGACATGCAGGACAATGGAGGCAATATAGGAAAAGGAGAATTTGGGCAAAACATAGCCATTTTGCAGGGACTGTGTTCCTGTTGATGGAGCTCATCATTTCCTATTTGCTACCAGCTTTTAAAGAAAAGTAGTACAGTGAGGGATGGAGGACAAAAGATAAAGAAACAACCTGTGATCTCCCAGTCTTTTGCTTGCTCTTTCCTTCTTTCTTTGACAGATACAGGATTAAAACCCCAGTGTCACAAACTCTTGCGATAGCTATTAGAGACCCAGTCTGTGGTTGTTAGACCTGTGAAATCCCACCAAACATGAGGCAGCCAAACAACGTGCAGCAGTAAGTCAGCAGGACCAACTGGATTGAAAGGGATGGCAAAAGCAGTAGCTCATTATTTGCCTACCTCCGCATCATCTACATAGGTCCACAAAGGGATTCTGACATTTGGTGCAATGCAAATGTGTATCTAAGTGGAGTGTGTATTTGCTCCAGTTGTAAGGAGAATTTAATCTAATAGTGTATTCACTGGTAATTGAAGGTAGCAACCTGGAATTCTTACCCGTGTCTTTGGTAAGGATTAAGTGGAGGAGGCTTTTGCATTCAGGAGCGCAGTAAAATCAGTCTATGGAGGACAATCCGCTTCTGTCAAATACTATCAGGCAATCAGAGAGAGCTTGTTTCAGTCTTGAGTTGTTCTTGTACATCGTTCCGTTTCAAGAAGTCTGGAAAATATAGGCAGAATTTCTCACTGAAATAAACTGGCACAACTTCACTGTCTTAAGACGAAGCTACCCCAGTTTGAGCCATGTAAGGATTTAGCCTGTGGTGAAATTCTGTACTGGATTTTTTTTTTCTTTCTTTCTCCAAATACTCCACAAGATGTTCTGGTTTTACAACAGTTACTCGATGCAATATGACATTGGACAGGTTGGAAATTAGGAGAAATTTCTTCTCAGAAAGTGTTTAGGCATTGGAAGGGGTTGCCCAGGGAGGTGTTAAAGTCACCGTCCCAGGGGGTGTTCAAGGAAAGATTGGACGTGGTGCTTAGGGACATGGTTTAGTGGGTAATATTGGTTGGACCAGATGATCTTGGAGGTCTTTTCCGACTCTAATGATTCTGTGATTCTATGGCATAAAGGAGATATAAAAAGTAGAGTTGATCAGTTGATCAGTTGATGTTGGCTTGCACCCTGCCCAATACAGCAAAGCAGGAGGGTCAAGGAAATTCAGCTATTGAAATGTCAATGCTTTCTCATATGGGTTATACCAAAACACATCTGTCTGTGTATTTTGGGGGGATGCTCCAAAACCTGGTTAATGCTGCTGGCTCTGCCTTTATCAGATATGAAATAATACTTATTTGTTAATAAAACCCTTATTGGATAATAGCTGTAGACACAATGAATTGGTATTTAAAACTATTGCTCCTCTGTAAAGAAGGATATGTGTATTTAGGAGCAGGAGCTGCATGTCAAAGAACAGGAGCTCTGATGACTCTGTTGTTAAATGGAAATCATGTCCCATTTTAACTTTCCTGTTCAGCTTTAAAGGAATGAACAAATCAAACTGAATTTTGATCTAAATAAATGAGAATCCCAGCTGAGAGAGTTAAACAAATTCCTCCCAGGCCTTTCTAGACAGGATCAAGGCCATCCAACATTCTCCTGGTTCTTCAGACGTGAATATTCACAGCTCTTAGAGATCTTTAGAGATCTTGCTGTGTATGTGCATATGGACATATGTGTTTTGACATTACGAATAGAAAGGGGAAATAGAGCAATATAACTTGATGTGAAACTCAGTTGCAAGGAGGAAGGGACGACACTGCTTCAGGATTTTTTTTTCTCCTCCAGCAGCCAGTATATCGTAGTTGAAATCAAAACCCTACAGCAAACTCCCTGAAGGAAGCAGCATAATAAATAGGTCTTTAAGGTCCTTTCTGAATGACATGGAAAGAATGCCCTTCTCTTTCCCCCTCTCCCTACCCAAGGTAGAATTGGAAAATGTAGAGAGATACGTGATCTGCGCTCATGGCAGCAAATGAGAATGCCAGCTGCTGTTTCACCCTATCTCGCACCCCTGCCCTGCTCCCACCTCCCCACCGTCACTCTGACAGCAGTTTCATGCTTTATTTCAGGCTTACTGTTTGAATAATGATAATACGTCTTGCACTCCTGTAGTGTCTTTCATCTGAGGACTACAAAGCGTTTTCACAAACGTTAGCTCTATAGGGGTTCATTCTGCAGTGTGCTAAAGATGATCACAGAGTGGACCTAAAGTCATATAATCACACAGTTGATTATTTACCCCTTGCAAATCTGTGTTATCTACATCCATATCCATCCCAGAACAAAAACATTGTGACTATCTTTATAAGGTACAGTGCATATATGCATGTGTAATGCATAGAACAGAATTCAAAGGAAAACTTAATGTGGTGATCCCAAGAGGAGGAGACCGATCATATTTATTAACTCCCTACTTTACTATGAAAAATGGAAAATAGTATGAATGATATTTGTGCTTCATTATCTAAGACAAGTTTGCATGAGTTCCACCAGGAAATGTTATCCTCTCTACAGCTGGAATTGAAATTTCTGTGGCCTTGATGCAAAGTACCAGGTCAATTCAACCCTGAATTGTGTGACACAGGAGAGGTTGAACATGCACCCTTGAAGCGAGGTCCTCTGTATTCTTGGAAAGTTTGGGATTCCTCATCTGAGCTATGCAGCTTGCAGTTCCCATCTAATCTAAACTGCATGTGAAGGGTTTTGTTGTGTTTTCCTGTTATTTTCATGCAGGGTAAGGCCAAATTCTGCCCTTTTTGCTGTTGATAAGCAAATTTTACTACTTGCAGTTCCCATAAACAAATATGAGTCTGCTTGTTATCTTTACCTCCCAAAGCCTCAAGTTTTTGCTGGAAAATTCCAGAACTGGGCTTTTACTAATCAATTGCAGTACTTCTTTTACATCAGCATAACAGGATCTCTCATGGTATGTCAGAATTTTAATTTCTTCTGCCTCCATCTCAGTACAAAAGGAGCTGAATAGAAATGAGAAATAGGCTAGCCAGACATTTTAGAACTCAAATTTAAACAGAGACTTGAGGTGGAAACAAAAATATATAACCCAGCAGCATATTTTTTATTTTATTTTTTTTTACAGCTTAGCTCTTGACTCACTTGACCATGTCACTTAGGTCAGGGTTTTTCAAAAGAATTGACGAATTTTGGCTCTCTCCATGTTTAGTGCCCTAATGAAAACTCACCAAACCTAATTTTCATTACCACTGGTCAAGGTTACTGTGTGCTCAACAGCCATAACTAGGCACTGTGTTTTGACAAGCACCCGTGCTCACTTAGTCACCTATGTAAAGCCCAGGTAATGCACATCATCCTTAGGGTATCCCACGTATCTTGATCCCTGGAAGTCTTTAAAAGACGTTTAGATGTAGAGCTTAGGGATATGGTTTAGTGGGAACTGTTAGTGTTAGGTCAGAGGTTGGACTCGATGATCTTGAGGTCTCTTCCAACCTAGAAATTCTGTGATTCTGTGATTCTGTGATTCCTTAAGGGAAAGATCAGTTCCCTAATGAGTTCTGCCATTGTATGTGTTTGGAGAGCGTGCACTTTGCTTGGGTTGTTGACCTGTATTTTGTTAGGATCACTGGTGAAAGTTTTCTGGAGAAAGCAGACACAAGAATTGTATTACAGTAAGCCAGCCCTTTTGAAATATTTGAGAGGTCTTAGAAGAGAGAGTCAATGGCCCTGCAGCCTGGTGTTCAGCCTGGCATTGCAGATTGATCATAGGAGGGAGTCCTGGATCCTCAGGAGATGGCAGCATGACTCAGAGGAAGTGCTTTCACAACTGCAGAACTGAGGGACCTGCAGGGGTGCTGGAGCTTGACCACAATGTGCCCCAGAGGTGATAATTTTCCAGACAGAAGAAGATGCATGTAGATTATTTGCTGCTTTCAAATCCATTTCATTAAAAGTTTTTTCTTTCAATGTCCTTTTACTTTTAGGGTGATGGCTGTGCCACGTTACGCCTGTGACCACAGCAGGCCAGTAGCCACAGGGACCTGGATTTGTTCTGCCCTTACAGAGGGCACCACACCCAGATCCCAGTCTAGGAGGGAAAGCATTCCTACCCCAGGGGTCTGGGAGAGGGTGAGGTAAACAGGCAAAAGGGAAAAGGAACAGAGCTTCAGCTAGCCTGTAACCACACAAATCCATAACCAATGATATATAGGACATTGCTATGCTGAAATGGAAAGCTTTTTTAGATGGGTGATCGAAACAGGATTGGTACCCGGGGTTGACACTATGAGACAAGGACATCCCAGTGACCTGCTGTCTGCATTTGTCAAAACCCTTTTTAATTTGTGGGTCTGTCTGTTGATTGAATTCTGCATGCTTTCTGTTCTCCAAAAAGCAGCTCCCAAAATAAGGCAAAAAATGCCCTCCAGAGTTAGCACTACATCTCTGTTGGCCCAGCCAGGAAAACCATTTTAGGCTTCTCTCCACTGGACTTTAGTTAGCCTAACCTACCTTCCCAGTGCTGTTATTTGTGACTGCTGCCAGGAAAACAGGTCACAATGAAACATGGGGAAGTCCTAGAGCATGGCTTAAACTTAGACCAAACTGGGATTTCTTTCTTCAAAAAAGTCAGTAGTCCTTTTCAAAAAAGTGGACAAATTTTCATAGAAACTTCTGACTTGGAAACATGTCTTGTGGCCCCGTGACTCTTAAAAACACCTGCCTGGGATGTGCTCCAGCTGTTCCTCTCCCAACGCTTGCCTCCAGCCATTTCTCATTTGTGGACCTACAGAAAGTTTCCCAGGTAGGCATGAGCCCTGTACAGTTCCCACCGAGCCTGGTGACGGGCTTCCAAAAACCATATTCATTTCATGCAGATGTTCTCCATTTTTTTCCACGCTTTGTACACATCCACAGGTTCATTCTCCCCTGTGCAGGAATCATCCTCTCCCTCCCCTCTGTGTTTGGACAGTGCACAAGGCAGGGTGCTTTGCAGCATTGCAGTTTTCCTAGGAGGACTTTGGTGGGTTCCTCTCCTCTGTGCCAGGGCTTCGGGGGCTACCCTCTGGCTGTCTGAGCCCTGCTGATTTCAGTGGGAGGTGGGAATGCCCTGCACCTTTTCTGAAAAGACACGGAACATCCCCCTGGCGAAGGATATCGAGAAACATGTGCTTTTTACCATTGCAAAATGGTCCAAAATTAGCCTTTAAAAGCCCTAAATTACCACAGTAAGCCAAGGAATTTGCATTTGTAAAGTACATGCCCGAGGTGCAGAACACATTAACAAAATACACAAATAAACAAAGCTGTTCAAAACCAAATGCAATTATACATTCAGGGCAAGGTGCCATGGAAATCCACGTCAATTGTGCACGTATGTTTGAAGGAAACGTTTGGCCCCGAGTCCAAACTGTTTTGTTCCCCCCTTAGGGAAAATATACCAGAAAATATTGCTGCTATTTTGCTGTTTACAAAGTAGCAGTCGCTAAGGAAATGAATGGTTTGAAATGCTTTTTGCACTGGACATGCCTGGTGTGCAGAGTGCACATCTGAGAACTGCTTTTTTTTTTTTTTTTTTTTTTTTTTTCCTGAGAGATGCGTGCTTGAGTGCACACCTCTGTCTGTGGCCATGCTGAGAGCTGTTGCGTGTGCAAGGAGGATGCCAGCAGGCACTGTGAGGTTATTTAGGTGCTGAATCTCCCATTTCCACACACACCCTTCCAACCCACTCGGGCATTTAGGGGGATACAACACATCTGTGCAACTATGACGTGAAGATATCCATCACCCACCTCTTTGTTGTGGCACTTCTAAAATCCCCAGAAGTTAGTGATGGTGCAAGAACATTGTAGCGATGGGGAATTTCATTTTAGTTATCTTCCCTAGCATCCTGGAAGCTGTCCCCTGGACATGTGTGACCTTGGAGCAGACTCATTTTTCAGATATATGTCCCCATACACCATGGTTGGCTTTGATTCGGGCACAGCTCAGCCACTCGTGACATTTTCCATCGCTGTCGAGCTTTTCCAGCAGGAGTGTGGGGCCTTCCTGAAGGTAATGGAAAAATGAAACTTTCACAGCCCCTGCACGATGTAGAGGAGAATTAACTCCTCTAGAAGAATGGTCTCCAGATTTCTTCAGAGCTGTGACACGAGGCCTGAATCAGATCTCTGAATCTCTCTCACGTTTCTTAACCACACAGCAGCTTTCCAGCTGCTGTTCAATTGCACTTCTCCCTGGGGAAGGAGCGGGCAGGTTTCTGGCCTGGAAACCTGTTAGAAGCGCACTGCAACTGCTGAATTGAGGATATGTGCCCACGAGTTACAACAAACCTGGGCCTAGGACTGCAGTGTTGCATGGTATTTGTTTTTATTTGTGTGTCTGCTTCCTGAAACCAAAACATTCAATTTTTAAATTGTGAGAAAGATTTTTTTTTGGTCAATAGCTTAAGAAGTAAAGAAATGGGGAAGGAATGGCTGCTTAGGTTTTTTAAAGAGCCACTGAGGTTTCAGAGCTCTTGCAGTTCGTGGGGTTAATTTTCAAACTGAGGCCTTTGGAAATAAAACAGCTTCCTCATAAAATTTTGAAATTTGGAAGCTGCCATTCTCTGGAGTTTTTAGGGAACTTAGTTTATTAAGGTGTTTTACCACTAATATTTCTCCGCAGTGACCACGCCGCCCTATGACAAGGACCTTGAGGTGACAGTGGGGCGTACCAGTTCCCCCCACAGCTAAAGGCCAGGGGGTCAGAGAAAGTGCTTTAGTTGCTCGTTTATCCCTTCTGTTTTGTGAGGAGCAAGTTGCTTTAAGCCAGCCCCGCTCAGCCCAAAGCCCTGTTCAGACACGAGAGTCATATCTCACTGATCCAGCGACTCCCAGCTCGCAGCAGCTCTGCCTTACACCGCTGCCTCGTGCCTGTGGAATGAATCGCCCGGGCTCACGCCGCTTTGACAGCAAGCTTAAAGCAGCTCAGCAAGTCGGAGTGAGCCTTACTGTGCGAGGGCACGCAGGGTCTGAGCTGCTAAACTTCGGGCCATGCAGCTCAGCATAATTGTGCTCTTTCTCTTTGCAATTCCTCAAACGGGTTGCTTATGTATACGTTTCTCTCCCTATCTGACTAATAAGATTTTTGAAGGCTCAAAAGGCACGCAGCCTTGAAAGAAATCCTTTCTTAGTTGCTTAACAAAGATATGGCTGGATTTTCTGCAGTGGATGTGGGTAGCTGTCACATTAACCTCTGCAACTGTTGTCGGGATTGTGGGCTTATTCTAGAGGAGGGCAGAGAAAAATAAAGCTTTGCCCCTTTCAGAACAGTGCTCGTCTGAAGACAGAGTGAAATGTTAACATTACAGCCAGCGATGTTTGTAAGGCTTAGGGGCTTTTTCACCTCGGAGGGCCTCTCAGCTGATATCATCTTTGTTTCACCTGGAGGAAAAAGAGAGGCGGGAGGCGCAGTGCTGCGGTACGAACCTCACCTCCCCAGGCTGGGACCCAGCCGCGCTCAGGGCTGCGCTTCCCCCCTGCACAGCCCCCGGCGTGGTTACGGGTCATTTCCTCCCGTCTGGGGTCAGGTACACCAGCAGAAATAATCCACCAGATCGTACTGCAAAGCCTGGGTCCTCCCCGGAGACCTGCTGGGATCCCGCAGAGGCAGCGCTTCTGATGAAAGGCAGCAGCGGTCCCCACACTCGCTGCATGTCGCCAGCCCCCTCAGTGAAAAAGGTGTATGAAATAAAGCTTTAAGGCTGTGTTGTTCCTGCAGAATCCCATTGTGTGTTGCTGGTTCTGTCCCAGAAGGAAGCTATTTCTAATGGGCAAGGGTTTGTTCCTATGTGGAAAAGAAAAATGCTGTCTTTGGTGGTGTGAGCACCGTTGCCACTGCTGGAGTAAGGGCTTGTAATACTGGTTAATATTTAAAAGACAATTTTTTTGTTGAATATCAGTGCAAAACCATTCCTTTCTTCTTCACTGGAAGCTGCTACAAGAAACTAAACGTGTTAGTCCTTAAACATGCACGAAATGGGAGTGAAAAGTCTCAGAAGCCAGCCCAAAGCCTGTTTGCCCCAGTGCCAGGACCATGTCTCCTGAAGCTTCAGTTGTAGCTCTTGTTGTAGCACAGCTTGCGGATCTGCAGAATAATAAACTCAGAGATAACAAGCCACCCTTATCCCAGCTTTGAACAGGAGCAGCAGATGCTGACAGTGCTCACCAGTGCCTGGTGCTGATCCGGACTTCTTACATTTCGAGCTTTACCCACATTCAGCCTACCAAGGGGGGATCATCACAAAGCCACACTGCTGAGATCTACCTTGCAAACGGTGCTTAAGACTGAGAATCAGACATACACAGGGCCTACTAAGTTAAGTTAATGCTAGTGGTCTGGAAAGGCAAAAAGAAGGCTAAACTCTCCATCTTTAACCCTATCCTTCTGCCCTTGGTAGGGGACATTTGTAGTGATTTTGAGGATCCCTGGTAATTTGGGAGCTGTTTGTTAACTCTTTTTACCCAGTCTGGGCTTGCTGATAAAGCATATGTGATAATCTCTACAATTAATGAGTTAATGGCAAATACTCAGGGCAAGAATCTCAAATGCATTAGAGATTTCTATTAATTTTGATTTCCTGCTCTTTGAAGGGTGAGGGAGTAGAGAGACTGCTTTGGCTACTCCCTAATATTTAATCTTAAAGATTTCGGGGGGGTACAAATACTGGCACAAAATGTATTTAATCAGAATACAAACAATACTGTAATTTTTTTTCCTCTCTACCAAGAATGCGTCTTAGCAGTTTCTTACAAGCAAAATGACAGTGCAGGCACAATGTAATAATTGATCATGTAGAAGACTTTGGAAACTGTTTCTCTTCACAGATACTGTCCTTTTTTAAGCCCTGCGGTATCTGCTTTGTATATTGAAGCCAGGAAGTGCAACTTTCTTTCTCTCCACCTCTCGGTATGCTGAGGGCAGACGTTCAGCTGTGGTCACAAGGGATGGATTGATCCAAACAGGCCTGTGACATTTCACACCAACTGGAAATGTGCTGCAGTCTCCCTCTGCATGCTTTGCATCATCATTACTCAGTGGATCATGACTCTGCGGGCCATACAGCTCAGCACTGTGAAAGCCCTAAAATATCCAGTCTATTCCAGTCAATGCAGAGTGTTCCCAGTGTGCCTTCGCCTCCCTCTTACAGTCCCAGACATCTCCGTTATTGGCATCTTTGCCCTGATGGCCTTTCCGCAGCCTAAATGTCAGGAAACTCCTCTGTATTTTCTCTTTCTCTCTCTCTCTTTTTTTTTTTTTTTCCTTTTCCAACATTTCCCTGTCTTTCAAGGTATGGCCCTGTGTTCCCTGCTGGCCCCTCTCAGTGTGGCCTTCAGCTCCTGCAGGGAGCTGCGCTCTGCCTTTGTGCAGCCCCTGCACACGGCGCCCAGGATGTCAGGATGTGCTCGGAGGAGTAGCTCTCTCTTCCCTCTGGAGTTTTGCTGCCCTCCTCAGAATTCTTTCCAGCTCCTTGGGTCTTTCAGGTAATGACATGCCCAGAAATTAAGCCTGCATTCCAGCGTCTGAAATCAAGCTTCTGGTGACTCAACCCAAAATGGCTTTGGTCTGTTTCACTACTGTATTACTCTTTACTGCGTGTCCAATTTGCTGCACGCTATTACTATTAAATCTCTGTTGACATTACTGCTTTCCAGGTTTCTCCCTCCCATTGTGTGACTATTTCCCATCTGGGCTTTTCTCATGTGGGAAATATTCACGCAAATTCAAGACTTCAGCAGAGCTTCCCAGCTGCATTAGGCATTTCACCAATAAATCACTGTTTCCTGTGGAAGAAGAGAAAACTGACTGAAACGGCCTTTCAAATCCCACATGCAGCGATAGCTCACCCTTCCCTATTCCCTTACTCCCAAATCCTGTGTAATGTCACCAGCAAAAATTTAAATAGAAAATTGAATCAGGCAGGATTTCAGGGAGGATTCGAAGTTTCAGCGCTAACAGTTGGCGAGGATCCACACACTACCTCTGAAAGACATTAGAAGGCTAGCTACAAAAACAACGCTGAGTTTGTTTCTGCTGTGTTAACTCAAGGTTATGATCTGCTGTGCAGCCACCAGGATCATTTCCCTGTTTCTTACGCTTTGGCGAAGGTGGTGCTATAATTTAATGTTGTTTAGATGTGTTGGAGCTGATTTAGACACCTGGCTTCCCTGCAGCATAACTACAGGTGATAAGAGGTGCTCGGGAGTGACAACCCTTTCCCGGTTGGGTACAAGACCTGGAACCCTACTGAAAACTGAGCAGTTCCCACAGGATGTTGCTGATCTTACCCCAGCCCCGATTATGAAGGGAGAGTATATCATCTGGAGTCCCTCTGTGTCACCAGCAAGGACGTAAAGATGGCCAAGCCCGTTCAAACCCATCTAGCCCAGTGCTCTGTCCCCAGCAGTGACCCCGAGAAGGCAAGGGTGAGAGCAGGGCAAGCACATTTGATATTTTTTTTCTTTCAGCTTCCATCTATTTTCAGCTCAGGGGATTTCCTGGCCCTGAAGAGGCTTCTCTGTTTTTGTAACCCAGGGGATTTCTATTTCAAGCACTTGTCCACTTTTGCCTCAAGTCTACTTAGACTTTTTGCATCCACGCAGCTCTTTGGTAAAAGCTCTACAGAGTCTCTAACTGCTGAGTGAAAAAGTGCTTCTCCATGTGGCAAACCTGGCTCTGGCTAATTTCACCTGGTTCTTGCCTTGGAACAGGCAGTGAGCCATCGCTCACCATCCAGCCACTCCCTCCCACTCTGGATTTTACAGACCTTCATCATACCCCCACCAAATGCAGGCAGAAGAGTCCTTTGACTACTCGGTGATTCCCCATATGAAAGTCATTTCATACATTTGATTGTTCAGGTTTCCTTCCCTTGAATTCCTCTTCCAGTTCAAGTTGAGCACAGTACTGAAAGTAAGGGGGAATAAAGGAACCACACACCGGCACAGTGAGGTTTCATGGTTTGCTTTTTGTTCATTTTCCAGACATTTTCACTGACTTGGGCTGCCTTTGGATCAGCTACGCAGATCATTTCAGCTCCATGTGCTGACAACAACGTGCATCAGCCTATGTTGCAGGAGAACAGAAAGTTGTGCTGGCTGGTCACCGCTGGAATAAAGTGTCTTAGCAATAGATCAGATCTAAGATGTGAGATTGCAGATACGATTCAAACCAGTTCCTGGATTTCTTAGCTAGAGGAATAGCTGTAAACTAAGCAATTCCGAGGGCTTAAGCCCTGGCTTGAGTTCAGTCACTGGCACTGTTCTTCATGTGCTGCTGGGCATGAGTTTGGCCTGCACCAACCTGCCCTCTCCCAGGCAGCTCCTGAGCATGCATCAAGACTTAGCACGGGCCAGGGGTGGTTCCCAAAGCAGTCTGGCTGCAACTCCAGTGCTGCAGGAGCTTTCCTCTGTGACATTTAGAGGATACAAGAGATCAATATGATGAACACAGGCAGGCTGTGCCAGCTGGGCTCAGATCCAGGGAGTGGGCCCTGGCCATAGCTAGAAGCTTCCTTCTAGGGACACAGCCGTGCAGCCCCACAGCAGCGAGGCCAAAATCTAGGCTGGGTGTGGAGATAGCTAGGTTTGGCCGTGGGGTGCCCGGGGGCCTGTACCAGCATTGGTCATGCTTTGTGTGTTTTGGGGTAACACTGAACTTCTGTCACTAGAGCTTTCCACCTTCCACTTCCCTCGAGCATTCAAAACTGGAGATGATTGATTTATTCTAGATGAGCAGATGTATACTTTTATGTCACTTCAGAACACAAAAGGGTCCATGCTGGGGGCAGATGTTGATTTAACTCATTTGGTTGCTAACCCATTTTAGGGAAATCCATATCAAAGCTGCGTGGAAAGCAGTCCTGAGTGCTGATTGCTTATGACTGTGAAGAAACCCTATCCATGTACTTTTTGCAGGCAAACACAGCTTGGATGTAGTGAGGTGCAAACCTTCAGTGTTTGCCTCAGAGGTGTGTTACTCCAAAGCATTTCAGCTGTTTTAGCTGTTGTTGCCACTGCCATGCTCCCTTTGCTGATCTACCCTAATGTATTTCCCCTCTGTCCATTGCAGAAGCACCAGCAGCATAAAAACAAATTTCCATTAAAATTTTTTTACCATCTGGGGTAACAAATAATACATAAGGTAACTGTAGTGGAAAGCGATGAGGGACAGGAAGTTTCTCATTTATTGCAGTTAATTTACACCAAGAGCATTTACATGCAGTTAATGCACTGTTGGCAGCGTTCCCCTGTTGTTTGTGTGGATCTTTCATACAGCAACAGGGAGAAGGGAGCATTTGAACAGATAAAAGAAATTAGGCACTGGGAGCAGAGGTTCAGGTGTATGAAAAAAAAAAAACAAAAAAAAAAACAACTTCAAGTGCTGGCAGAGACTGAAATAAAGTCTTCTGGAGGAGGATCACATTGGATGTTTTGTGAAGAGTTGTTTTTATAAAAACTGTTGAAATAATGACCAGATTATTTATGGTTACCAGTTCAGTGAGGGGAGGCCAACATTCCCAGAAAATGATTTGTTTGCTTTAGTCATCAGTCATTTATTTTATAGCTGTAATGTACAAAGAAGCTAAAAGTATGTTAAATACCTAAAATCAAGGACTCAGGAGCTGGGAAATGCCAAAATTATGGTTACTGATTGAAAACATGGATAAAATGGGAAGATTTGGAAGTGGCGGAGGCAGCACATGCTGGGGGAGCAGTAAGAAGTGGGTGTTTCATCCTCAGGTAAAGTGGTGCTTGCCTTTCTACGGCTTTAAAATGTTAGTATATAATCCACAGACACTTTTGTTAGCCTGAGTCTGAAAAAGACGTCCTTTTATATGAGTACTTGAACAATGAAATCTGGAGACTACCAAAAGAGAGGAAATGCCTCTCTCATGTCGATTCTACCTGGAAGAGGTGCTGCACAGTTCCCCGTTACCTTTAGACCTTTGCCACGGTCCCAGAAGCCACGGCCTCTCATCATCACGGCCTCTCGGTCTTCCTTTTCCAAGGGGCTGGAGTTCTTGTCCTCATCCATTTCACTCATCCCCAGTAAACTGCTGGCTGCGTCTGTATTCCCCAGACATATCCCTGGCTACACAGCAGAGCATTTCTTGGAGATGCTGTTACGAGTTACAGAGCACGTTGCCTGACTAGTCTGGTCAGGCTGTGATTTTCCTGATCCTTCCTGTCCCGGGGCTTTTTTTTTTTTTCCTCTGCTCTACCTGATGCTCTGAGCAACACCTATTTCCTGATGATGTCTATCAAGCTCTTATGGATAGCTGAAAGCAGCCAGTCCTAGTTCTCCTTTTCTGAAAGTCACCAGTGTCCTCAACACTCTTGTCCATACATGTTTAATATCTTGTATGAAGCCTTTCAGGACCAGAAAAAAAATGAAGTCATACAAATTAGGGAAAAAAATTGATTTACGTGAGGAAAAATAATTGGTTTCATTCAGTGATACGTGAAACCTTGTGTTCCCAAAGTAAGGACTGGTTTATGCAAAGGCATTCGCCTGCAGGTAGCTGAATTTGTAGACTACAAAGGCAGGGAACGCCTTGTGCTGAGACAATGTGGCAGGACTGGGAACAACGTATGCACCACGGAGGCCATGACACTAGTCTTTCTTGTCTGTAGGGGAAAAAGAAGGAAAAAAAATAGCTTTTTTTTTTTTGTTTTGTTTTTGTTTTTGTTTTCTTCTATCTGAGAAGAAAAAAGGAGATTGTGTGGTGCATGAAGAAATGTAGTGTCCTGTAAGGACACTTACTGACCTTACAAGGATGAAAGCAAACTCTTCTCCTGCCAAAGCTTCGTCTCATTGTGGCTTTCAGGTCTGGTGTTGCTGTGAAGGTCAGTACACTAAGGTGTAGAAGCTATCTGGAGGAGAAGTACTCACATAGCCTTTGCTGGAGCAGCAGGTCCAGTGCACGGACAGCCAGAGTGGCAGCACAAAGCAGACAGGTTACGATGCATCCCCCAGTGAGAAGCTGTGCAGGGCACAAAGCCCAGCTCCACTTGCAGTCCCAGCGGCTCCTAAATCGTGCAGACGTGTCTGGTACTTTCCGTCTCCATCTCTTGGATGACTTCTAGTGATCAGGTACCCTGACATGCTGCACTCAGCAACGTGCCTGCGCAGGTGAATGGTGGTTTTGGGGCCAATTTATTTGATCATCATAGGAGTGAAGTTCTTTGTTCTTTCCTTTCCATTCTTTCTGTTTGATCATCTGTTCGCTCTGTGGAAGCCAAATGGGCTCTGAAACATAAAGTTAACTTCATTTGCAAGGAGGATCTTAGCTGCAAGGTGTAGCATATCCAGCCTTATGCATTTACAAATGATAACTCAAATTTGTTTACTATGATTAACTTATTTTAAAATCATGTGTTTTTTTTTTTAAATAATACCTTTTGAACAACTTTTTTTTTCTTTTTTTTTTTTTATTTTTTTCTTTTTTTTTTATCTTCTTTTTTTTTTTTTTTCCAGGCCTTAGGTTCATGTTTTCAGACTTGTCTCTGCAGGCACAGAAGCTACTTTCTCTTTTAATGAAAGCTGAGACTTTCACATAATCATACAACTCCAGAACCTGGAGCTCAGAACAAAACAAACACTAATTAGAATTATGAGAACTGGCAGTGCTGAGAAGGCAAGGTCTTCAAAATGCCTTCTTGTCTCTACTAGCAAAACCTTTCACTTGCTGGATTCAGCTAAAACTAGTCATTCTTCACCCAGATGATCATTTAAATTACACCGAGACAGCTGGAATGGGATGCATAGAGTGGCTGATGGTGGGATATGGATATGGGGATGCAGAAATTAACTGGTGGTGGGATGTGGACATGGGCACTGTTACTGTGCTGGCGGCTGTTCTGTTTCCCTGTCACCCTCCACAGCCCCAAGAGCACAAATGTATCCTTGTGCCTGGGGATGGGCAGAAGGGGAAGTAAGCTTTGACTTAGACTAGAGCAATTCTGGTCTGTAATGTAATTTATCCTGATACTTTCTAAAATAGTCTGGTCCATACTTTCATCCACTTGAAAGAGAACACTCAGACTAAGCCATCAGATACCTTGGAGAGTTTTAGAGAAAGTTTACATGTACTTTTTCACTCTTTGTTGCTTTTTCTGACTTTTGTGTTGCTGACATACTTATAAACTGCAGTCCAGATCTGGATAACTCTTGGGCTAAATACTGTGCTGGCGTATAACAAATACATACTCTGAGGAAATGTCCGTGGAAAGAAGGTGATCACCCACTAGGATAAAGGCTGATCACCCATTGTCCTTAGTCTTCTAGAAACCCTTACCTGTACCCTTAGAAAAGTCACACAGTTGGTTATCCAATTATGCTTCTCTGACCTTCTCTAGTTGTCTAAAATATTTGAAGAAAACAGAAAGAAAAAAAATCTTATTTAAAAATCTAGGCTTATTCAAATGCAGTTTTGTTTCAGCCCAGACTACTTAGAGCATTTGCAGAGTTAATTCTAGGATTTCACCCATGTTCAGAGGTGCAGCAGATCAGTGGAGACTGATCTGTGGAGTGTTCAGAGACGTGATTATTGATAAAAACCTGTATCCTGCACTACAACTGTTTTTCACAAGTGACACAATTAGAGCTTTTTGTCTTAGAAAGGAAAGAGTGTGATAAATTTGTTAGATTCTCAGTTGAGCCTCTGCAAATATCTCTAGGGGGATATTCCACAGCACAGGAACAGTCCTTCATTGTGTGTTTATGCAGGGTTTATGTCTGATAAATTAATTGAGTCACAGGTGGTAAATGTGATTATCAGTCACTGTCCTATTTATCTCCTATAGTGGTACTAATGTGTCTGCCAGCGTAGCTTTTCTCTCAGTTTCAGAGGCAGCAAGTAAAGGGCTGTGAGCATTTAAAAATACGCATATATGTATATATATAAATGCACATACATGTGTGTGCGTGTGTATACATGCAAACATATAAAATGCATATACCTAAAGCTTTTCAAGGTTTCTCTTATAAAGCTTGAATAATCGGCGATCCTGGCCGGCTTTTATGGAGTCTTCCCAAGCCTAAAACACATGTGGAAAGTCCTGGGATGACCAATCTCAAAATGTAAGTTCACCTCCCCTTCCTGTGTGCACCCATAGACGCAGTGTCCCCCCCAGCCCCTGTGCCCCTTGCTTTGTTTTCCAGCCCTGGCCCCACGGAGCGGGTGCCGTCCTCGATCCCGCATCGGGCCCCGGGCACACATTCCTCCGGAGGCACGGAGTTCCAAACCTTTTTTAGAAAGACCCAGCTTGTAGCTCTTCCAGCTGTAAATACACGATAGATGGATACCAGGCACCTGTTGCCTAATTCTCTGCCAAGTTTTTCGATTTTAAATTGCATTAGATACTTGTTCGGGGGAATCTCGGTAACTTATTAGCTGTCGAATGTGTGGGAAAGCACCGGCCATGTATGGGAATGGCAGAAAGCTGCTTTCCGAGGTATCAGAGAAAAGCAACAGCCACACGCTTTCAGTCTAAGTATGAAGCACCATCTGGTCTTAATTACTGTTGAGGAACGTACGTATATCATGCATGGAAATTATATCCATCAGAGGAAATTCCTCCCAGTCATATACCAGTGTAATTCAACTGGATCCAAGGGGGTTGCTCCAGAGTCACCTGTAACGACGAGCGGAGCCTGGTCTGTCAGCTAACTGCTGTGGCCCTGTGTAAGGAAGAACACACAATAAAAGTACATAGCATAAAGTTAAACTGGCTTTTGCCGAGCTTATACTTTAGCAGGAAAATAGGAATGAAACAGGGACAGGGACATCAGGGAAATAGTTCAAAAATAGGTAATTTTCTGAAATGATCACTTGAACTCTTAGGCAAAGTTACAAATATTTGCTGTTTGCGTTTTGGTTGTGTCTGTAGGTCTCGGCTGAGAAAGATAACTGTGAGATCCCTGTGTTTCTGCAATGCCCATTGCAGGATCCCCATAGCAATGAGCGACATTTAAAAAACTCTGTGGATGGCCAGTATGCAAAGGAAAAATGCAAGATGGAAGTCAGAGGAGCTACAGCTTGCCTTGAATAAAGCTTTTCAAATCAGACCCCATGCTTCTTAAATAATAATCCTTTTAGAAACACTTGTATTTTGCCCTCTCTTGCACAGTTGTTCTGTTTCATTTGTGTGCTCTGACAAAAGCAAGGATACTTGTTTGTGTCCCGTAGTGAAGATGAGAACTAATTTGCATGCTGTACACTTTACATATAATAGTGCAAATATGTGCATATTTTTTTAATTAGTCGATCTGACAAACTCAGTCTGCAGTGTGAACCTTTGCAATTTTCCTCATGGACACAGGGACTTTTCTACTGCTGTATTACTGCAATTGGTACAGCTACCAAAAGCTTATAAGACTAATTCTTATGCCACTGTAGCTCGCTGCGATATACAAGAAACCACACACAATCTTCCACTTGTTTCTTCCTTGTGTTTTTGTCTGTGGCTGAACATGCTTAACTGCTGTTAAAATCCCTCTGTCATGCTCCAAGAGTGTTTTCTAACTGCTTGCCTAAATCAAATCAGTTATTTTCGGTTTCCTAAAAACAATCTGTTTAATCACTTGATGCCCTGCATACTTCTAATCTATGCAAAGTTGGCATACAGGCCACCTGCAGGCAATGCCAGCTTTGATTAGCCACCGCGGAATCCCAAAGAGATTTCCCCGATCCATGGCTATGTTTATATTTCACAGTAACAAACCACACTTTGTGTGTTATTTATAAATCCTTTTTCCAAACGGACAATATTTCCAACATCTTCCTGTACTGCCTTAGCTGCAACCTATTTGCTAACCCAGTAATTTGACAGATGAACACTGTGTCATCTTCACCAGTCAAAATAAAGCACGTAGAGCTGGTGCTTGAGGGTAAGTTCCCCTTGCCGCTACTTCTCAGAGATGTGACACGACTTTTGCAGTGTTTTTCATGTTGGAAAAAGTAATCTTTTGTTTTATATCTGTAGCATGGAGTTGGGCAGGAGGAATTCTAGAGGCTAGTCTTGTTTTAGTGTTGTAGCTAGTATGAGATACAGGTATTCCTTCTAGTCTTAAAAGGCTGCTCCACTTGTAAAAAAAAAAAAAAAGTCATCTAGTTCCTTACCATCAACACATCATAAAGTGCCATAGGATAAGGGACACTCTTGCTGTAGGTACAAGTCAGCGCTCAGTAGAAATGCCAAAGCCTCAACCTGTAGGTGAATATTTAACTTCTCAGTCATCTTCATAGCAGTCTCAATGCAGCCTCCCTTCTCCTGTGTTAACTAGCAGCCAAGTGCATTTTTGGTCTTTCCCTTCCAATAAGCAATACTGATAGCATGTTGCTTACTGGCCTTGTCTCTCCCTAAGGAGATCTGAGAAACTGGCATGATCTCTACCATGCTTTCTACCAAATATGATGGTTCTTGAACCTCACCAGGACTCCATCCCCCATACTTCATTGTGATGCTGGAAGTTGGTTTTGTTCTCCTAAATATATCCATGCGTCTTAAAGAAGGCAAAAAAAATGTGGCTTTATTTTGACAAAGTACTACGTGCAAACAGTAGAGGGGTTCCCAAGGGTTCCCATGAATTTGTGAAGGCAGTCCGTGAGGCAGCTTTGAGCCTTTTTACCCATATTTTTACTATCTGTTCCTGAGCTGACTTTCCCATCGTCTCTAATGCTTTGTTTAGCAGAAACCTGACAGAATGGGATGTCCCAGTAAGCATAATTCCTTTTGAATGTTGCATGGATTACTATCCTCCCACAGGGGTGGCTAGCAGCGTTCTGCATCTCACTGTGAATCAACCACCTTCTGCAGTGATGCCCGAGACCTACATCTTGCTGTAAAGAAGGGACTGTAAATGGGAAAATCCTACACATTGTGGGTTTTGGACTTCTGTATCAAACAAGCTGGGATTGTGACAGAAGACTGTCTTGTCCTTGGGATCATTTCTACCTGCCACCAGGTAAATAAAAAATAAAAATATTAATTAAAAAAAAAAGACCAGGTCCCTTCAAAAAAATCCATAAATCTCATTTAAAGGTCTTGCTGCAAATAGTTTGAGATGAGTAACACTTCAAAACTTGCAACTAGCTAGAACTGGTCATCTTCTGAAGTTTACATGCTACATTTTACCCGAGAGGTAGAGGGCAATCCATAGTTCATCCCAGGCATCTAGCCTCTCTCCTCTGGCCACAGAGGTAGGGAAGATTGACTGTGGAAGATGCCAGGGAGAAAATTTCTGTGCAAATTTCCCTTCTCAGGCACTGTTGTTGGACAACTGCTACTATGGAAACTCTTTCCACAGACTGGAATATTTGTCCTTCAAATGGTTGGCTTTGCCAATTTTACAATCCAAGTTAATCATGAACTGTAATTTTAGAAAAATAATTTATACCAAATCCTATTGACTTTTGTCCCTAAGCTACATTGTATTCCAAAAATCAGGCAGTTGGAAAAATACAATAAGTCAAAAAAAAAAAAAAAGGGATAAGTTAATGAGAAGAAAATGTATACACTTGTTGTATTTATGGTACAAAACATTGCATGGTAACTGATTTCTATTACTGCAAAAGGAATCTATAACCGTGTTAACTGCACTTAGCATATGTTTAATTTCTTAATTCTGTTTTCACTTATGGCATGCTTCAATGCCTAACCTGTGATTTTCCCTTAAATATGGTATGTATTATGGAAAAATTAGGACGTTTACTCTGGAAACTGTGAGTGTTTTGTTTCAGCAATGAAGAGCCCCTTTTTTCCTGTCCCATACAACTCTTGGTTGTATCTAGGACAGGTTATATCCATCTGGAGTCTTTGCCTCTCCTAGCAGAAATTAAAGGGGGAATTTTTATTAAAGGGGAATTTATTTATTTATATGAATAGGGTATTTCTAATGATATGGCATCTGCTGGGCCTTTTAATCTTCCTGAGAAAATGCAAAACTGACTGTGCTAACAAAGAATGCAAGTTATCTTTGGTAATGAGTTGAAATATCTACTGCTCAAATTCCAGGTTTCCTTTGATTTATCAATGTCACATTTCACATTAAGGCACCCCACTGTCCATTTTCTTCATTTCCTTTCTAATTGCAGCTACTCGCTCAGCTCAGTAATGTGTACTTGCGCCTTTTTTGAAGTCTTGTTTTCAGTTTATTCAGCAAAATGCAAGAGTAACACGATGGCTAGCCTTTCTGATAGCATAGTAGTACAAAAAGCTTTCTTCTTCGTCTTGCAGTTGTGGATCAGTGCTGAAAAGATGGTTTATTGCTGCGCATGGTAAAAAGGGCCGAACTTTATTTCTCTTGTTGTTCTTACATGAATATCTTCCCAGCTAGTAATTGTAGCAATAAAAGTGACATACGAACAACCATGGGAACAGCCAAGCAATGCGTTCATTCAGGGAGGCTTATATAGGCTAAAAATTGGACTGGGACGTGAACGTTATGAACTGATAAAATCACTTGGGCTACAAAGCAATTTTTTTACATTTTTAGAAGTTGTTTTATTTAATGTTTATAATTAATCTGAGGTCTAGTAATCAAGCCCAATGTTTCATCTCTGTAAGGAGAGCACAAGCTGCTTACCTATGCCCATTGGAACCACCCTTACACGATGAATGGAAACATCTTGATAAACAAAGCACACACGTTTCTTTGATGCCTAACCATGTTCCTCAGAAATAAAGTGGTGGCTCTATATAAGATTCTTAAATTATATGTATGGAAACAAGCTGTTCCATAAGCAGGGTAAGTAATGAAAGCTGGTTTCCTTAAGATTTGTGCTCTTTGTCCTCAAATCCTCAAAGTCAGCTCCTTCTGAGTTTACTGTAACAGTGACTCATCTATTGCGGATACTATTAGAAGCAGGTCAGGGCTTACAGAAACCCATGTTCCTACAGTATGGCATGGCAATGTTTGTTACATCTGTGCAGGAAATTTCTACTTAATCATCCTACATGCAGAACCGGGTAGGATTATTGAAAACCAGAAGAATACAACCCCCTTTTTTCATTACCTGCAGCAGGTAACTGCCAAGCTGGCAAAGTTGATCACATTCACTGTGTGGTCTGCAGAATGCAAAACCTTTGTAGGTTGCTGAGAGGGCAGCCATGAGAAGACATAATAAGAAGTGGGAGGCCAGACATCCATTGTCTTTGAAATTGGTGCATTTCTTTGTTTGGCAATACCAGATTCTTAGCAAAACACCAGAAAGACAGTAAATGAGACTGTTTCTGTATCCAGAGAACTTGTGTTTGGTGATGTCAAGTGTGCAAAGCAGTTACTCCAAGCTCAGGCACACCTCACATCATGCTGGGGGGGAACGATCCTTGGGCTCCAGCACTTACCTGGAAGATCTGCAGCTCTTATAGCTCTTGTGCAGGTGGATAGTGGGTATATAGGGGGAGAAAACTGGCGAAGATGAGCCTGCTGAGGAGTGCTGCGTCTTCTGTCCATTCTGTGCTCGAGCAATTTGATGTCATGGGATTTCCATATCATGTAATTACTGCTGACTTACACCGAGGGGCTAGGTCGCAGCTGGGCTCCGTGTTGTAACTGGCAATATGCCTTAGATGCAGATGCGTCTAGTCATAGATGTACATAAAGATTCACGGTCTTTAAAAGATCAAGTTAGAAGACCTCTGATGAAATGAGTCTCAGTGAAATTCATAGCAAAAGACATGGAAAGAGTGGAAAGGAAAAAAAGAAGGGGAGCTAAGGAGAGGAACACTGGGTTTTGTAGTGCTTAGTTTTCAGGAGCTCATCCTCTCCAGGACTGTTGTCCTTTCGGGAACAGGACGAATTAGGTTGTGATCACAAGCAGCCCCTGCTGTGAGCAGGCAGCGTGTTTGGAGCTTTCCCCAAGGAAAAAGAGAGGATGCAGGCAGCTGCCCATCTCGAGAGAGCTTATTCAGAGACACTGGGTGCCATATGAGCCAGGCTACAGAGCCTGAAATCTTTCTCTTCTCGGAGACACCGAACCACTTTCTTTTGAAACTGAAGGAGAGATGCTCCCACAGCCACCCAAGGGCCCTGCCTGTCAGCGTCCCTCGCAGGCACAGCACTCACCTACCAGCAGGACATGGCAGGTGACCACCTCCCCTGCTGCCCAGGTGAGCCCAGCAAGGCAGGCACAAGGAAATTGTGGGGCCCAGCCAGGCACAGATCTGAGTTGTGCACCCAGCTGCTCTCCTCTGGCTTCACAGCTACTATGGAGGCTGAGCAAAAGTGCAGTTTTAAGGAGCAAGCCTGGGTTTAAAACTCAGGACTGAGGGACCCGTAGACTGAGATAGCGGCTGAGCACACCTGCAGACACTGCCTATATTAGGTCTAATCCTAATCCTAATTTCTGTCTTGGCACAACTCTTTCTTCTCTGGCTATGGGAAGAGAAAGAACAACTTGCTTATCAAAACCATGGTCAGACTTGATACTGGCTTGATAGCGGTAAGAGTGTGGGCCAGGCTCACCTGGCTGCTGCAGCTGAAGTAGCACAGGACCAGGAGAGGCTGCAAATGTGTCTGCTGGGAAGCAGGAGGAGAAAAGGAGGTGCTCTTTAGCCATGTTAGAGACAAGTCTTCCCTGTCGTTTCTTCTCTTTCTTTCTCCATTTATTCTTCCTTGTCTGGAGTTGCTGTTCCTCTGGGGAAAATGAGGAAATACTAACGGATGTCTGAGATCTCGTCTCACATCATGTCTCCTCATGTTGCCCTCTCAGTAACACTAATAATGAGTCTGGCCTCAACACCCCATTTATTTCCAGCTCGCACTCCTGTCTCCATTAGTTTTCCCTTGATGACTTTGTGTGTGTTTCCAGAGCACCTAGCAAATGGTCCACAGATCCTGATTACGGCTCTGTGCACTAACTCATTAATAACAGCAGTACTCAGAAGAAATGAGTGTATTAATCAAATATTTTAAAAGCTGCCGATCCACATCTCTGGGTTTCCTGGTGTGTTTTGTCCTTCATGTGTCTGGTTTTTAGATTGCTTTCTTTTATGATAGAAACTACCTTTACTTAGCATGTTACCCACTGCCAAGAATGGCACTGACACTAAACAAATAAGTAATAATCTGTAGTCTTGATTAATACCCTATGGTAATAAAAATAAATAATACACTTAGCAGTTTACAAATTCTGGCTGCCAGATGGTTTCTTCTGCCATTGCTGATCTCTTTGTGATCTTTGACATTATATATGTCCCACAAAGTTTGTGTGTGCATCGTTACGTCTTTGCTTTTCAGCTGCTGTTGGCATAAGAATGAAATAACCAAAAGTTTCTGAGTGTTTGTCTAATAAAACAGGGGATCATGAGAATGACCTGAATGCATGGGGGATTTATCATGTGACTCCAAGAAAACATGTTGGACTATTTGTAACTAATATATAAATATTTGAATTACCACTTCTGTCATCTTTTAAAATCTTCAAATTAATAAAAATCACAAGGTATTTTAGGCTTCCCTAAAACAAAAAGGTTTTTTTTCATTGGCAACCTTAATCTACATGAAATTTTCAAGCATTTGTAAAGTCCAAAGGTCCTGAAGTTTTTGAGCTAGGTTATGGTTTACTAAAACAATAAAGGACACTATGGGAAAGTTGATTTTTTAATTCGCCACAATCTGCATTTTTTTAGTTTGTTTGTTTTTAAATCCTGGACTGGAAATGATACAAATTTGCAAATTCTCCCTGTGAAATACAAAAATGTGTGCTCTTTTTCAAGAATATAAATGAAAATGTGTTTTTTGACAAATATTTTGATTAACTAACTAGTATCATACAAATCAACAAGACAGGCTTCACAGGAGTAGCTCATTCATTTCTGGTTAGAAATTATTTTAAAAACACAGAGGTAAGAAAAGCAGCATATTCAAGGAGAACACCTAGAATAATGAGAGAAAGAGATGAAGAAAGAGGAAGGAAACTAAAATCCATAACTGAAGGAAAAACGTATTTAACACCTAAACATATGTGTGCATATAAAAACGTACCATACAAAATGCTTAGTTTTAGGAACTAAATAAAAATTGTTGACGTTTTTCACCTGAAGGAATGTGCAAAAGATGCGAGACCTTGTAACCCAGCTGGCTCCTCTCTGTCTGGGAGGCGAGCTGGTTGGGATGTCGGTGAATAATGGAGTTGGTGCACGGAGCTGAGATTGGCTATGGTGTTGCCCCATCAGTGAGGTCTTCAAAAGATAACCGGGCTGGTTGAAGCCCAAGGGTCTGCTGGTCAGATCCATCTGTCTTCCATTTTTTTGTGATGGTTTTCTCCAGTAAGAATCTTTTTGTTTTTCTTTCTGCTTCCTTACATTTCCTGGAATGAGACATCTCTTAGGATGCAGTGCTCCGAAGTGAATATGCTGATTGTGCACAGATAAACATATGGCGAAATGCAAAGCTGACTGCATGCTGCTAACTGAAACTTACTCTGCTTGGCCAACACTTGACTCATGTCAAAGGGCTTGTGGGCCTCCAAGGAAGCTAAAAAAGGAATTGAATTGTGAGAATACGAAATAGAGGAAAGATACTCTTTCATGTCAGTATTTATTCAGTGTTAGGAAGACATTCCTCCTAGAGAAAGAGACCACTCTGTCCTTGCCTACTGGGGCTCTTTCACGTTCATCTGACGGTCTAACTACAACAGCCTGTGGAGATTGGACACTGGTATTCTATGGTATAATCTGGTAATCTCCAAATTCCTATGATACACCAAACCTAACACATCTGTACAATACGGATTCATAGCACATGTTAAAGCGCAAAATAAAGTTCCTTGGAAGAAGATTTTTGTATAGTAGCACCTGTAGACTGTTGAGCCAGCAACAAGAGGCTGAGTAACATAAACTTGCCTTTGAAAACATCTTTTATCACAATAAAAATGAGTTTTGATTCAGCCTTTTTTTATCCCTTTATGGTGTGCCATTGAGGTATCACTAAGGGAAGAAGTTTGATTGTATAAACATGCCTATATATTTCAGAATCAAATAGGAGTTAAATTCATTTTGAGTAGAAACTTTTTATGGATCTTAATCAGTCAACAGGTACAGCATCCCATGAGTTAGGTGCCCAACACAGTATCTGAGATGTAGTGTCCAATTCATTAATTATCCTTAGGTTGCCATTAGTTCTTAGACGTACATTGAAAAATCAATTTAAATTTGTTTGGACAAATTTTTGGTAGTTGCTAGGTATTTTGCAATAACATCTTTATTTACAGAAGAGTTATGTATTTCTATGCTTCATTTACTTTCTTTTAGAAAAAAATAGCTTTAATGTCAACAAATCAGTAATGATATGCACACAATATGAAAAGGTAGTTCAAAAAGAAAACCAAACCAATAACAGTGAATACTTTTGCTTTAGGAATAGAGGGGAAAATAACATGGAAAATATTACTAGTTCATTATGTAGTTTGTGATCCTGTGAAAGCAGGGCAAATTTGGGGGAAGGAAATATTAATAGCACATGGAGAAAGAAGCACTCTTGTATGGCGAGGGAATACGGAACCCGTTCGTTGTGTGGAGTACTCCCATTTACCCAAAGAGAAAGGGCACACCTAAGGACCTTCATCCCTCCATAGCCCTGTCAGAAGTCTGTGCCTGGGGCTGCCTGGAAGCCATAATCTGAAGAACAGTTCCCCAGGAGGGCCCACTCATCTCACATTTGCCATCTACTGAGAGCTCGGCTTCTGTGCCACCACTAAGCCAGAGGGTTGGTTTCACTGGGAAAAAAGACAGTATGGTCTCTGGGAGTAGCGTACAAAACAGCAGTGAGGTGCATGCTTGCTCTTTTTCAGCAACAAAATGCAGAAGACCGTGACATGAACAGGAAATCCAGGAGCCCTGCTGTCAGCTGACAGGCAGACCCAGGATGAGTTCAGTGGATGCTTGGCTCAGTCACTTACACCAGTTAAGAACATAACCCAAGAGGCATAAAATGAATGAATCAGTCCTCAGTGAATTATTATCCTCTGGAAGTTTTTCTGCATTTCAGAATTGGATACGGCAGTTAAACACACAGGCTTTGGTTCTTTTCTGCCCTGAGGAGCTGAAATAAGATGGAAAATGATGACAGAGCAGGGCAGTCTCAGCCACAGTGTTTTTGATGTTGTTGTTTTGGTGGTGGTGTTTTTTTGAAAAGCAGAGGAGACTGACTCAATACATGTAATACTGAGAGGATGACAGACTCTGCTTCTTTGGCACCTGGGAACTCCTTCTTGAGCCTTCTGTTGTTGTTCTGGTCTGGTAGCAGTCTACACACACTCTGTATGGGTAAAAATGACAAGATGATGTATAGGCACTAGAAGATCAAATTTTAAAGTTCTTTACAATTTTGGGGGTGGTAGTGGCCCCAGCAAAATTTCTTACAGTTAATTCAGGAAATAATTCTACAAAAAGGTTATTGTATTGTAAGAATACGTTTTGTAGTACAGAACAAAACAGATCAAAACCACATAGTACAGACAGAAGCTTACAAAACATTGTGAAAATAATACTCTAAATGAATTTCAGGTCTCATGCTTCATGGATTCGTTTGTGGCAGTGAGTTGCATGTGTTACTTCGGTGGTGTCCTTCATTTGAGGTTCTGTGTGCCTGTGGCTGTACCTGTGAATAATGAAATTGCTGCTGCTGCAGAGATCCTTCATCCTCTGTGGTGAGCATTTCCGTTTCCTATCGCAGGGCAGGTATGATCATGAAAAGGCTAAGAATGGTAATCAATTCTAAGCTCTCCTTTAGGAGAAGGTTCATTGAGCCTTAGTGCAAAACAATCTGGGCAGGACTTGGAAGAGCCAATGAAAAACGTGCAAAAATTGGCTTTGCTTAGATACTGCAGTACAATGTGCCTTGCAAATGCACCCCGTTCTCTGCGTACATCTGCGAGGAGGAGAATGAGGCTGTTCTTCAGATACTTAATGGCACATTTACTGGTGACTCAGATATCCCATGCTGAAGTGCCAGTCATTGATAACTGCCATGGAGAAGACCCAGGACAAGGTGAAACTCTGGTGTCACTTCATATGTATCAGGTGAAATGTAATTGTTTTTTTGTTGCGAAACTCCAATTTGTAAATCAGCTTTGACCCCATCTTAAGTCCTCCCAACTTCATCTCTGTTGTTTTGTCTTAATTTTTATTTCTTCAGCACCTCATTTAGGTCATGAAAGATTTGTATGGTGAGTATTTGGAGAAGGTGTAGGAAAGTGTTGGCTGGAGGGAGAGCAGCAAACACCGCTCTCCAGGTCCCAGCCTGACCGGGACGTGACCCCTTTGTGCTTTGCTGTGTTTTTGTTTTTGATTTCAGAAAGTTTTGATGATGGCGTTGTTCAGGAAACAGAGCAGAAAAGCATTGTTTTCCCAGATTATCTCTTCAGATGCACTCCTGAAGTATATTGCTTGGTCCGACTGCAGATCAACCACAAATGCTAAAGCAAATAATACTGTGGGAGCCTGAAAGTGCAAATGCCATTCAGAGTACTCACAGATACTTTGATGTGGGCACTCGCTTTGTACTTCCTGCGTTTTTTAACTCTAAATATAGTTTGGGCAGATCTCTGTGCCATTAAATTACAGCGTATAAATTCTGTGCACCTGATGATTTGGTTGGTACCGTACCATAACTTAGGCCACTAGTACCTACAACAAAGGCATGGATTTGGGAGGATTCACATGTCAAATGCATATGTGGATCGCAAAGGAGTTTGAACCTCCAGGATCCGTTTGTTTGGTTATAGAGAAAGGTACTACCCAGTAATCCACACCTTCAAACTCAAAGAAGTTAAGCACTTGATGTGTGATTTTGAGTCTGGCACATCTGCAACTTGAGCCAATGTGAGAGACTTTTTATGGTAGAGAAGCTATGGATAAAGGAGTGGGAAATGCCTTGTTTTAGGGATATTATTATGCCTTTGTAGTGGAGGAATTGGAAACATTTGCCTTTCCTCATACTGTACCATTTTCTTCATCTCTGCTGAGCTAGTTAAAAATCAGATTGGAGACCTATTTGTGCAACAAAAAGGATGATATCTAAAAGGTTATTAATAGCATATGTGCACCAATTCTTGACATGTTCTTGCCAGCACTACAGTATTCACTAATATCTCCCATAACTTAGGCATTATTCTTTCTTTTTCTCTCTCTGAGGGAATAGTTTCTTTTCTTATTTCATGCACCATGAATATTTATCATCCACATACTTATTTCTTCCTTTTGGCAACCCTCTTTCAAAGTTGCACCAGCCAGATGGATTGGGAAGGTCTTTAAAAATACTGTGCAGGACATATGAAAATTAAAAAATCCATAGCACAAAGACCATGCCAAAGCCTTCCAAAGCCTTCCTTTTTGATTTGGTTAGTTTTGTCTTACTTACCACTTACATGAAAGCAAGAATAAAGCTTGTGTGGAAAATGGATGAGTACTGTTCCAGACTCCGAAAATCCTAGGAAATACCTAGAGCAATATGTGGAAGACCTATAGGTGGTCTTTTAAAAATCATGTGCAGTGTTCTTGAATAAAGCATGGCTGGTGGTTTGGTGGGAACGTAGTTCGAAGCAGGGTGTGAAGCAAGGCAATAGCCTTGGAGACAGTCCCTCACAAACAGCAAGGCAACATAGAGGTAGGAGAAGACAGCCACAGTCCCCAGGCAGGGAAAAAATCAGAAGTAGACTCAATGTGTAAAAAACAATGTAGAACATGAAGAAAACCTTTTTGTGAAAGAAGAGAGGAAAGTAAGGGCACAGTGGATGCCCCAACATAAGGAATTTGGTGTAAGTTGCTATAAAATAGAATGCACTTCCTCTGCTTTGCGTTCTTTGCATTTATTATTATTATTATTATTATTATTATTATTATTAATAATAATAATAATAATAATGTTATTAATGTTATTATTATTATTATTACTGAGTGCCTTCACTGGCCAACTTCAGCGGTGACTCTTCCTTTTTATTGTAATAACCAGAGAACAGCAGTTAAACACACTGTTCATTACTTCATTGGTTTCCATCAAACCCTCTCACAGTCATCTTGCCTTAGGTATGAAAAATTGTCCCCCATCGAATCCCTCTTTGTCTGGAAGCCGCTCCATATTTCTGACCATCCTCAGCGTCCTTTGTTTGCTGGCTCCTTTTCTGAGGTTGTGGAGGGACATGGAGAGGACAGGACAGACAGACTAGCACTGCATTCTGTGTTATGAATATTCAGGGCTATATTGATTTCCTTTATTCCTTTCCTATACTTCCCAATTATTGAGAGGTCAATTAGACCCTCACCTCTTCCAGTAACGATGAAGAAAAGATTTTGTCTGAGTCAAAAAGAAACATGCCAAAACCCAAACCCCCAAAATACAAGCCATGAAAATCTATTGCTTTGATTCTGGAAAAAATATTATGTGTTCAAAACCATGCATCTACTTCCTACAAAGCTGTTACTTCACATCCATTTTCTTGAAAAGAAAAAATAAATAATAATAATAATAATAAAAAAACACAGCAGGGTCTTGAATTAATTAAATAGCATTATGTCAGCAGTGCAAGGGAAAGAGGCTTAACAAGAAGGAGAGGAGAATCTGACACAGAACTTACCACATTAGTTGTCTGCTTTGTCCACGGGAGACTTGGACAGAAATTAAAGTACCTGTATGGCAGCTAATAATAAAGGATAGATTTCATAGCAGTGGAAATGGGCCCAAACTATTTAGTTCCTAATGTTTCATGGACAGTTTGGATGTAGGTTTTTGGCTCAGGTGTGGTTTGGAACAGTTTCCAGCTTTGGCTTTTTTCTTGTGCTTCAAGGCATTTGGGTTCTATTTTGCTATAGATTTGGTAGAAATGCATGTACTACAAGGACAAGCAAAATGTGTTTATGTGTATATATATATTGTAAATAATGAAAAATGGATGGTGACCTTACATTCATAGCAAAGATCTCAAAGTATATACCCCATATTTTTTCCTGAGCTACAAAAGTATAATAGTTTCCTCTCCCTCTAAGGAAGGACACGGAAGAAAGCAATCCCAGTAAATATATAGTACTTCATAAAACTTCCCTAACTTTTTTTTTTTTCCTTTTCCTTTATAAAAACATGCATCTTTTATGAAATCTGTAACAATGAAGAGAAAGTACTTTGGTTCATATTATTTATACTGAAAAAGTGTTTGTAATCATTCTGCATTAGGCAAGTATCTTTTCCTATGGCATCTTTTAAAAATTCTGTTCTTCTTGCTACTTACCCCAAAACTGCTGCAAGTCTGTTTCCCAGGAGACACAACACAGTCCAGATTGATGGGTTATCTTCTGGGATGCGGAGTGCAGAATGTAACCTCTGATGGACCTTTCCCAGATCCGCAGTCTGGAACCTCAGAATCTCTTCTCATGGACTGAAGTCTTTATCTGTTAAGAAGCAGCAGAGAGAAGCAAATACGCATTCCCCTCATTAAGGTGAGAGATGGGATGAGTGGGATGAAGAAAGAGCCACAGCATCTGTAGATCTTCTCCTGGGTTGGAAGCTGTTCAAACATCAGTGTTTTGAAGGTGTCAAGATCACCCCTGAATATATTCTTACTCTCCCAAACTATATAAATAGAATAGAAATCTGATACTCTGTTCCCAGTAGTAAAAACGAGATGTGGAGTATGTGCTGGACAGTCAGGGGCATGTGCTTTTATCTGTGTATGTGTGAGTGTGAGAGAGAGAAGATAGGAAGAGGGAAACTTAGTCTTCTTCACTTCAGAAAGATGACCATGATTAGAGATGACCATGTGGACAGAGGGGAGAGGGTGCCCATTTGATCCCTTATTCCTTCATTATCCTCCCTCCCAATAATCAAATATCCACCACAATATCTTCAACAGCCCCATCCCTTCTAATCCCCATTCTCAGCTTCCAAATTCTCTTCCATCTAAGCCCTGATCCATCTTCAAATCTCCTCCTAGATCTCCCATTCCTCCACATATGGAAACCTTCTCTGAATTTGCAGATTTGCACCTAGACACCTCCTAGGCAGATGCTGTAGTCCTCTTGTTGCATCCTGTGCTTGCTTTTTCTCTTCTTGTTGTGGTGATTTCTATAAGCTGAATACCAGTTGAACAGATTAAAAAAAAAAAAAAAAAGGAGACAACAGGGACATGCAGAATAAAATATATGTGCTGTATGTAGTTCAGTGTTGTGAAAAATGGCTTCCTCCTCATGGGGCTCGAATTTGCATCCAACATCTGCTACGCTACTTAGCTCTTCAGTGGACACCGCATCATTGCTGCACCGAAAAGGCTATCTCAGCATAAAAATAGGGCTATCTTAGAGGGATGCTTGTCCAATATTTCTCTGTCCTTTCTGGCAGTCTGCAGCCTGGCACTTTTTGAGCTAGAGGTTAGGTCTGTATTTTCCTGTTTAATAGGTCCTTGTGGACTTCTGTTACTTTGTTTAATTGCATTTTAAAACCCTTTGATATTTTAACCCATAGAGCACGCTGTGGGAGGAAGATCCACAGTTTATCCTAAGCTCAAAGGCCACTTCAGCGAGGTGTGCAGATGTGGTCTCCATCATGACACTGCAGCTGAAATGGTGATGAACGAATAAAGTTGAAGCTGAGTGCAGTTCTGGCAATTTGTGGGCCAAGCTGTGGACTATGAAATAAGACTCAGAGGATATAGGGCTGGTAAGTGATGGAATAGCTGTCAAAGGAGAGACACAGGTCACAGTCCTTTATTAAAAAAATTATCCTGTAGCTTACTGTGCTGTCTCCCAGCTACACTCAGCTGACTCCAAAAGCTAGTTGTTGAAGGAAATAAAATATTTCTCTTCCCAAAAAGTAAGGCTGGGAAAAGTAAATGTCAGCCCATGTCTCAAAAAGCTCCTCTCTGGTGGGGTAATGGAGTCCTGCAGCCATATAAGTTCCTTCGTAAAAAATGGTATAAAAGGAACTTTTGTCAGTCGCTAGGAGAATGTATCTGCCTCATCAAACACTGGTGAAGCTAATAAAAAAGGTGGGGTGGGGGTGTGCTGGAATTCCTCAAGAATCCCTACAAATATTTGTTATATTGCATTTCAGATGAATCCCTTTTAAAGTTCCCTGCTTGACCGCCCAGAGCATTTCTGTCCTCTAGCCCCTCAAATAATGGTTCAAATATGAAACTCAGACCTTGAGAGTCCTTTTTTTTTTTTTCTTTTTTTTTTTCCTGAAGGAAAATGTGAAGACAAACAACTGCCTAGGATAAGCTTCTTCTTATCTTCATCTTGTAAAACTCCTCCAGGAAAGCTAATTAGAATATGTAAGACAGGGGAAAGAAGCACCAGAAAAGGAAAGGAAAAAGAGGCCTCGAAACCCACAGGCAGTCAGCGAGGAAAGTCCTGGCCTTTACAGTTCCTGTCGACAGCTGGAGAAGTCTGGAAAAGGTTTCAGAGTGAAATCTGTGTCTCAGTGATTCATTGCTCCGAGGGGAGGTTTAGCAGCACGGGCAGCTGGGCGGCCCCAGCCTCCCCGTGCCCAGGACAGAGCCGGTGGCCTGGTGGCGGCAGGACAGTGCTCCAGGATCGTGGTCTTTCCCAGGGGACAGACCTGGGCCTTAGGCACCCAGACTTCTCCACAAAAAAGATCTCCCTCAGCGGGCCACAGCCCCGTGCTGCACCTACCCCTGACGTGGCTCCCGGAGCTGGCGTCCATGCGGCGGCAGCTGGGAATCGTGGCATGCAGTGACAGCAGAGGGCTGCTGATAGAACCAAAAGGGTTTTTATTATTTTTATTGCTGTCAGCGATACGGTAATAATAGCAGTAAGTGGGCCCTCCCCCAGGACGTTTCTGCGTGCAGTGGATGGCTTTTGGTTGAGTTTCCTGACTGGCAATGTGGTGAGGTGGAATTGCGCTGTGACCTGATTTCCAACTGTACCTTAGAAAGCTCAGGTGGATGTAATATATTTGTACTGGTGATTGGTGATAAGGGTTGGTGCTTTTTGAAAATCGTCTTCCTGCAAGGGAGATCCTGGAAGAAGTCACCCCAATTCTCCCTTGGGTGCCTGAGAGCCCCCTGGCACTGTGGACCTCATAAGGGAGGGCACAGAGGTAGGCCTCAATGGACTGATCCCCAGGGAGGATCACTCAGGATCATTCCTTTATCTCATGAGGTCTGCCCCCAAAATTCGAAGCATGTTTATTTTAAAACAAGACATGGAAAGAATATTTTCCCTTTGATCTACCTGCCAGGATCTTGCTCCCAGAGTTTGCTTCTCTCCTGCGAGTGCTGCTGATGTGCAGGACAGCTGAAGTAGGAGGTGTGAACTTGGGCAAGCCACTAATACTGTGGTGCTTCTGTTTTCCCTCTTGTAAAAAAGGCCGTAGCAATCCTTACCTGACTTACAGTGCATTGAGGGGCTTATTATTTGCTGCAGACTTTGAAATCCTTGGCAACCTGGTGCTATCCCATATCACTTCTGTGTATTGTAAGGAAAGTGGAGTGAAGTGCTGATCTTGGTTACCATCTGCTGAATCAATAACAAGCCTTCATTTCACTTTTTTTTTTTTTTTTTTTACCTTCAAGCCAGCTGACGTTCCTGCAGTGCTCTGTGTATCCCTCTTTTACTTTTCAGCTTTAAAATTTTCCATTTTAGGTCATCCCTTATAATCTCTCCTTTAGCCCATACTCAGTCCAAATGTGCCGAGCCCCCTCCAGTTCCATCAGCTCTGTGCCTTGCCCATTAATTACCGCTGTGGAGCTTGTCAGATGGCTCTGAGAAACTCCCAGCCCTAGCGATGCTGTGCCGTAGCCCCTTGCCTAGCCCAGCAGTAACATCCGTGAAGAATTCCCCTTTGCTAGTGAGCCATGGTGACCTCTTCTTCCTGAAGCCATGCTGGCTATTTTCAGTTAATCTGTGCTTTTCCAAATGTTCTCCCTTTTGACTCCTAAAAGAGTTTCAAAGGCTTTTGCTCACAACTCATGTCAAGCTGACTAGTGTGTAGTTTCCTACTATGTCTCTATAGGTTCACTTTTAAAGTTATGGCATTATGCATTAGTCATACTCCTTTTCCTCAGAGACCTCTCCTGAACTCAGTAAACTTAGGAAAACATCCACCAAAGTCTCTCCAGTTCCTACTGCTACTCTGTTCAGTGTCCTCTGATGTCCTTGGCACCAGAGAGCCAAAACCTGGTCCTGTGGAAGATCCTGGGCACATGCCGCATCCTCACTGCGCCCCTGGAGTTCAGAGAGTAAGTCCAGAGGTGCCAGAGAAGCTATTTTGTCTTTGCACAACTGTTTGCACAACCTCAAAGTCTGTCCCAATAATGCTTGAAATAGTTTTTAATATTACTTGCAAGAGCAGCCTCAGGAGAGGTGCTGTAATTTACTATAGACCTTGTACATCTTCAACTATATCTCAAAGTGAAAGTTAAATATCAGTTCCTGAGTAGGACTCCTATGTTGCATTTTCTGTCCAAGTAATTCATTTGCCGTCTTCTTTTGCAATATTCATATTCCTGATGGTGTGAATTCTGTCCTTTGTTGATATAAAAAAAAAAAAAGAGAAAAGAAAAAAAATTGTCCCCTGATATCAGTGTTAGGCAGAGGTTGCTTAATTTCTCTACATTTGCACTTTTCTGTAGCTTGTTGCCAGAATCATCATGAATTTCCTTAGTTTATTACATGTGGTTTTGAAATAATTGCCTTTCCTATGATATTCAGCTTTACACTACTAACTAGTTCTCCCACCCTTCATTCAAGTGTACTTTCTGCATAAGATTTTCATACCAACATCTTCACCTATCTTGGTATTTACATTCTTGTTCTTATAAACAGGCATTTATATTCTGTGAAATATATTTGTTCCAAATATTTTCATATCTAAATTTAATTAATAAATGAGCATATGAAGCAATAAAAATGGAAATGCGCTTATAAAATTTATAGTCATGCACGATGTTTGGAAGAATGCATTTTATTTTTAGGATCAACAGGAGAAATTAAGAGAAGCAGAATGTACAACTGTAGAGACCAATGATGCAAAATGATGTTTAAGGTGTAGTTTTTTGTTTGTTTGTTTGTTTGTTTTTACTAACAGATTAGCAAGGGAGCACACAGGTTATTTAAGGAGAAAAGATTTTCCATTCATACTGTAAAAACCTCTTTTTATTGCGTAACATAGATTTAAAAAATCTTCATATAAGTGCTTATAGTACTTCAGAATTTGACAAAAGGCCAGTATTTTCCTGACTAGGTATTAGAGTAGTCTTAGGTCTTCTGGATCTGCCTTCATGCAATTGTCTGGGAATGAGGGGATGCTTAGGAACTTTACCTGTAATCCGTCCCAAAATATTTTTTAGCAGGAAATTTTCTGAAATTATTCCTTCTCTCTGTTCCTTCTGTTTATCTTTCATTATTCCAGTAATGATAGCATGGTCTTTGAGGACTTTCTCTATTTTTGGATGCATTTCTGTACAGCTAGGTGGTTGGCAAAGACAGGATGTTTGTCTTTTTTTGCTTCTGTTTTTGGTAAAAGTCAGTGTGAGTTCAAGGGCAGACTGAACATGTTCTTGGAAGAGAAACCCAGTGAGGATTATTAATACACAGGCACCTCATCTTAATCAAGAACTTCTGAGCTCCAAATAGTTGGAGAGTAGGAGATTACTAATGGGAAGTTTCATATACGCTTGTCTCATTCTTTCTCTTCCCTAAGCATCCATCCAACTACCACAGTTGCAGAGAGCGTTGCGTGTTCAATGGGCCTTTGCTGTGACGTGTTATGTCTTGCTGTCTTTCCTCCAATGCAAAGATGTTTTAATGACACAACATGGATTTGGTTTTACCTGGTAATTGCTCCGCAGCTAGGGGAGCAATTCAGGTACCTGGCAGTGTATTAGATGTCACCAAATTGTTCAGGACATTTGGACAGGGCTGGCAAATGTAATGTATGTCCTCTTCTAAAAGACAGCCTGTCGCAGAGGATCTCAGTAGACCTGTGTCCTTCTGGAGAGGCAGTAAGAGACCAAGAGGGACACCCTAGGGTGCCTAAGATGATGTGATGCAATTGTTTAGGCACTCGAATCTCACCTAAGGCTGGCTGTTCAGGCACTGAGTGTAGTTTAAAAAAAATGTGCTCATTAAAAGGTGGCATTTACCCGGTGTGTTTTAGACATGCATCTTAAGATGAGGTGACTCACCCAGTTCCTAAGTCATTCTTTCACATTTCTTGTTAGGGGAAACAGAAGGCTCCCAGATAACTAGCTAGCTTTCCAAAGTTACAGGACATGAGTATGACACACCATTGCTTTTGTCTTCTTTCCATGTCAAATCTGTTAAGAAAAAAAGAAACAAGGATCTGATCTCAAGCCAGGCTCATACATTGTCTTCCTGCTGTGGTTGTCCCAGCTGAGCTGCTCGTGTGATACCCTTTCACTCTTCTGTTAAAATGTGCAGGTGTGAAATCCCACCAGATAGCACCTGTCATTGGAAAATGCTTGCTTTGGCAGCATGTGTAGCCAGTACACTCGCTGAGTCTTTCCCAAAAACATTGAATTTGAACTCTGCTCCAGGGTCCTGCAGGCAGTGATATGTACTCGTATTTATTAAGCTGACTTCTGTGTTAAGTCAGCGTCTCCTTCAAAATTCCCTGTATATATATATATATTCAGAAGAGATTTTTCCTCCCTCTTTTCAGAAGCTGAATGGAGACAAATAATAGAACAGAGACCTTAAAGCACTTCTAATGCACTGCACGCTACCCACAGCCACCTCTTCAATTAAAGTTAGATCTGCTTCTGGATTGTATCCTTATGTGGAGTTCCAGTTTCCAAATCCTCCTTTCAGAGACTCTCTGAACCTGGGATGGTCGCATTTTCTGCTGCTAACCGTTCCAAATTCGCCATCTGGCACTTCTCAGCGCTGGAGAGTGAAGATAGTTGTCAGTAGCAATGCAAATCATTGTTGTTTTGTTAAACTAACCTATAGTACATCCCTTCTTTTTCTCTTGCTTCCAGAGGGTATAAATAATAATGTTTAAAAATGAATAAACACACATGCAAAGACATATAATATCTCAACCACATTCCAAAGTTCTTGCTCAGGTTTTTCATTCACTTCCTGTGCCAATAAAACTCCAACTGAAGCGAGCATGATTTTGGTAGACTAAAAGTCGAGTAAAATTTGCACAAGAAATCTGGCAGAAATTTGCAACAGCAGCACTGGCGATTTGGTTTAGAATGCTTATTAAAAGTTTATGGATAAGGAAATCTGAAATGACATTTGTGGCTTGGAAAAAATGTCTGTTTTGAGGACTTGGCTTCCCCAAACCCCACCCCGCTTCATTCTCTCTGTCTCGCTGTATAATTATTAATGCTTAAGAATGAAATTCTGAAAATCTTCTCGCATCTGCCACCTCTTACAACAGGAATATGAAATCTACCTCTGGAAGAATAGTAAATTATCTAGTGTAAGACACACAAGGAGCCTTGCAGCATCTTTGCTTTTAGTCATTCTCATTGATGAGTGGGCTGTTGTGTTAATTGCTTGGTTTAATTCAACAGCAGTCACTTTGAACACTGGGTTTGTACACTCCCCTCCTCAGCAATGCTGTTCAGGAAAATCTGTTGAGGATGGGCTCGGTCACCAAGTGCCCATTCAAGGCTGTATTTAGCACCTGTGGGATCCTGCTGCCTGTGACACTGTGAATTAGCGTGATGAGAAGCTGTGGAGCGGTGGAGCTGCCACCCTCTGTCCCCTGGGACTGTCGCTGTGCAAAGTTTTGATCTCCTCCTACCTAACAGGCAAATGAGATCATTTCTTCAGATACGAGCCTTTGTTAATTATTAGCAGAGATATTTTTTAAAAAAATGAAATAACAAAACGTAATCTTGAAGAAGGGAGCACCGTAACTGCCGCAGAAGCAGTTAAGGATCTGTCTGGAGATCTTTGAAATTTCCTGTTAGTGGGATTTCCACGCTGATACAATCTAACACTTTTTGGGGACTGTGTACTTCTGTTCTGCCAAGATATCCAAATTATCAATCTCTTGATGATAATATTCATGATACTCAAGCAGACCAGAAAGAGCACTAAAATGGAATTCAATTTAACCATTTCCACTTTATTAGTTCTAAAGTTGCTGATAAATTATCCAGGTGCAGTATATCCTCTCATTATCTTGTTTTGTTTAGAAACACTCCATCCTGCTGTCACATACTGCTGTGTGTGTGTTTTTCTCTTTCTACCTTTTCAGGTAGAAAAAGGGCTGGGTCTCATCCTGACCAAAGGTACACCACTATAAATACAGAGCCCTGCTGTTTGCTTGCTATTACATGGCTCTAGTTTGCACCAATACAAATCCCGGCAGCATCTGAAAGTTTGCATGGAGAATATTTTTCCTGGTGGACAGTGTGTTGGCTGGTCTAATTCAGCAGAGTTCCCACAGAGGTGCTGCCCGTGGCTTCACCTGCCCTCGTGCTGGTTCTGTGGAAGACCTGGGTGAGTTTTCTGCTACAATCCTGGTGTACCTGTGCACAACTGATCACTGCAGCTCAGCCATGGTCAAGACCCAAATTCCCGCACCCCAACTTGTCCTCTGATGACATTCCTGCTAATGAAGGGTGGATGTGGCAGACTGCCCTCCTCCTGCACCTCTGCCCCATCCTCTCCCCACCTCCCAAAAGGAAAACCTTTAGAGGGAATACAACAAAAAGCACTGGAGACACAGAGAGACAGAGAGTGCCTGCGGTTCAACAGCACCAAACTAATCTGTCAACAAAATCTCATTACAGTAATACACAGTAAGGCTTTCATTGTCCTACTGAGGCAAGCCCATCCTTGCCCTGCATTGTTTTTCTACCAGAACCATTTTCCCTGATCCCACCACCTCTTTCCTTGTGCTGGATGGTCGCAGCCTCTCCCTGTCCACTTGGGGAGGGGCAGACCCCAAGCTTGGCTCTGACGGGTTTATGGCTCTAGCCAGAAAAGTGGAGTGAAGCAAAGGTTAACTACTCTGGTGGTTTTCGGAGCTGGGTCTGGTGCACATGTTGCTCTCAGCTTTTGTTTGCCTAGCTCTCAGTGCTGAGTAATACCCGAAGTTTCATGTCACTGCAGCTACAAGACTTAGTACCTGCCCTTGCAGCTTCAGACCACAAGGTACAGACTGACTGACGACTGGTGAAGGAAAGGATTTGGTTGCTTTTCAGTGACATAATATCTTTGGCACCAAATACATTCTCTATTTCACACTGTCACACATCTTACAAAAAAATGAGTGTTAGGCTCTGTGAAAGCAAATGTCTGCAGCAGAAGATCTTGAAGCTCACAGGAGAACTTTCCCCGCCTGTAAGGAGCCCTGGTCATTGCTTTGTAGGGCAATAACTAGGCAAACACTGCAAGGGAAACATCCAGGGGGGCTGCACAATCTTCTGAGGGTGAGCTACGTGAATTATTGAGACCAAAAGTACAAGTGATGAGCTGAAGGATTTCTCCCCTTGTTTGCAATTCACACTGACTCTCTGATATCTAATAGGGTGTGGGTTTTGTTTTTTTTTTCCCACTGAGAAAAGCCTGTTCTCATTTACAGTTAAAAAAATGTTATATTTTCAAGTCTAGTAAACAATAAAAAGCAATGAGGTGAACAATTCAAATAAGTTAATTTGGCACATCATGCTTGCCATCCAAATGACATTTGAGGAGGAAGGCAAGAAATGAATGAAAATAGAAGCTGTTTTGTTGTCAGGCTGAACAGCTACCTCCTAACCACTTTTGTACAGACTTTAATCCTAAAAAGAATACATGTTCTGATCATGCCATTAAGTATAAGAATGTTTTAAACTTCTATTTCTTGCATTTTGCTTCTACAAAATACGTGAATTCACTATTCAGTTGAAGGTTTATAAATTGGGTTTATGAAAGAGGTAACGATTTTTGAATCTTGTATTACCTAATTGTTAAAGGCAGTCCAAGGTATTGCTAAACATGTCTGAAGCCACAAATAAAGTTGCTTTTATGTCTGTCCCTTTGGAGAGGTAGACTGACTTGGTTTTAAGACTGAACTGTACAGAAAAACCTGTTTTCAGAACTGAGATTTGGATAGACATTTTCCCTTTTTGTTTTGCTGCTGTTGTCTTAAGTTATGTATAGATTTTTTTGTCAAAAAAACAAACAAACAAATAAAAAAAACTCCTCTGGATCTTGCAATACAAACAAAAGAGCCGAAAGGATGTTGAGATTGACATATTGTGATTTATTCTTGCCTGCCATTCATAATTTTGTATTCTTACTGGCTCATCTGTGAAGATAATATGTTAATGTATTTTAAGATGATTGCCACATAAGCTGAAGGTGTATACACTTATTTATTTGGCTTTTAATGCAAGGGTATGAAAGCTAGGATGCTGCTGAGATACGATGTCAAAGCTGTACCTGGAAGAAACTAGTGCAGACTGAACTTGGCCCAGTTTCCTGTTTTATTGAAACCAGATGCCTTTGCAGCATTTAGCTCTCAAACCTGCAGTGCTTCACCCAAGATGTGACCTTGGGAGCTGCTGTCACCCAGGGCATGATATGGGAGGGCGCCCCAGTGGCTGCAACCACAGCAGTGCAGAAATGGTGGGCTTGGTGCAGAGGTCTCGCTCCTGGTGTAATATATAAGGATATTTAACTTGGTGGGCTGGGTTAACCACAAGCAGGGCCAGACTTGAGTCTACATTACTCTGGAAAGTGAGGGATGTGCCCAGGCACACCTTTTGAGGCAGATTAGCACCAAACCCTTTTCAGGCCATGGGAGACGCCTCAACCTCCCAGTGCTGGAGCTACACAGGGTCTGGGAGGCATCTCCATGGGGCAGAGCTTCCCTCCTGGCACTGCCAAGGGTAAAACAGAGCAGGGGAAGGCAGTGGCCCAATTTGGCTTCCCCCAGCTGCCATATGGTGCCTGGATGACCGTGTCCAGCTGCCGCAAATTAAGGCTGTCCCTAGGCCTCAGACTGCTGGAGGCTGTGCTGGAGCTGGGCAGGACATCAAAGGAGCAGCTCCGACCGACATCTCAGCAGTACTCTGTAAGGCCACTCTGCCAGGGCCTCTGTAGTTAGCTTGGGATGTGCATGGTTGGATGCAACAGAGGTCTCCAATGCCCAGCTGAACTTCTGAGGCTCAACAAATTGTTGGTTGGCTTTCTTATTCCCTCATCTGTTCCAGCTTTCTGTCCTCACCTGTCTCTGGAAATAGATGCTTTCCCTTACCACAGAAAGCAGCTTTTAGATATCTTGGTTTGCCAATGGAAACTGCTACAAGGCAGTCTGCTCTGATGGGATTTTCTTGTCAGGGTTTGGCCCTTCTGTGTTGCCAGTTCCTCCCTTTCCCCTCTGTGAGCAGTGGGAGGACTCATAGGCAGCTGCCACCTGAGCAAGGCCTCCTGTGTACTGACGGCGTTTTTCAGATAGAGGAGGGTGTAAGATAACTGGTTTGTGAGCTGCTCTGGTTGCTGTGTCTAGAAGCACAGGTTAAATGGATCCTGTGCCTACAGTGATACAAATATACTGAGGCAGAGTTAAAATTCCTTGTCAGAGCCATGGAGTAATCACAGGAAAAGTAGCATTTGAGGGAAAGAAGATTTGTATAAAGTGTGATCATGTATGGCCTGAAAGCAATCTGCAATGGGAAATCAGAGCACAGGACTACAACAAAGCTGCTTTTCGGAGGACATAGTTCTAATTCCTAGAAGGGATTATTGATGAAACTTTCTATATCCCTGCCCTGTTGTGCCTTGAAAGCCACTCACCCTCTGTGTAACAGTATAGAAGTCTAACATATACCCTAAATGTTGTCTTTAAACCTGAGACAGTTGTCCCACTGTGTAGTATAGATCAAGTAGTCAGGGTTTTGTACACTGTATTTCAATAGAAGGAAGCATTTAAGGGGAAAACAGTAACATGAAACATAGCTTGAGACACCAGGGCCAGTGGGATGGAGGCTTAGATGTATTTATTTACGTTTCAGATACTGTGTGCAAGATGGGAGATGACAGTAAATAGTTCACAAAACTTTGTGAAAAACTGAGTATTTCAGACACAAAGTCATACATATTATATTTTTCAACCTTTGCACTCTTTGTGAAAGCATTCTTTGTACGTCTTGTACCTCTAAAACACTTAAAGTCTTCCCCAACCAAAACATCTTTTAGCCCTTCCTTATCAGATGCTATAATACTAAGGTGAATTTCACCCTTGTTGGTCAAGACTTCCGTTTCCAAAAGTGCTTCTTTATCTTCTTATTTGTTCTGCTTCCTCTGGCTGAGTTGCTCTGAGGGAGGAAAAAAAAAAATCCTTTTTATGGGTTACATTACTTATGCAGCAGGCATGAAACTGCAAACACCTGGTAGAGTTTCCCTTGTGTGAGCTGCAGCCTACCTCAGAGTGCTCTGCAAACATCTGAAACTCATTCTGTGCATCTCAAAGGCCCTCTCCATCACTGATTGAATATTTTTATGAGATTCATTATGGAACAGCTGTGATTGATACTGGTGATCACACAATGGAGGCTATTAATGTTTGAGATGTGGTCACTGTCATCTAGAAGACTAATTATTAAATTAAGGTAAATACAACATATACCCCTACTCTACACGTATTATGCCTGCTCTTGGCAAGTAACATCTGGATGAGGTGATGCTTGCTGTAGGCATGGGGGTGGCTGGAGTATTGGCTCAGAAGGATGTTAATTTTGGCTGGTGAACTGAGAAGTAAAATATCTGAAAGAATTGCTAAATTAGTATCAGATTGAAAATAGCTAACCAAGAACTGAATGGACAACAGAATATTTTATGACTGGGCTGGTGCCTTTCTGTGCGTATCTTGATGCATTTCTGTTCAGTACCAGGGAAACCCCAAAATTTCCCCATGTCAAATAGTCTGCAGTAACTGTGGCATCATCTCAGGCTTGGAAATTGCATACCACTGTCACTATGGAAAATAATGAGGTTTTTAGATGTACCATGAATGTCTTTTTCATGGATGGAAATCCCGCACAAATTCAGACCTGGCACAAGTACCTACAGAGCTGTGTGTGTGTTTGCACACATGTATGTAGCATTGTGTCTACGCACAAAGTGTGTGTGTGCTTGTGCATGAATGTATGTACATACTCCACAACCCATTTTGATTGAATGAGATTGTCACACGAGCAGCATTAAGGAAGCTTATCTTCACTTGGGGAGAATCAGCAAGCGAGCTACTTCATAACTTAAAAATTATCTCTGGGACCTGGAGCCCGGCCACGAGCAGCTGAATGCTGCTAGACATAACAACTGATTCACATGAGGGGCACTCTCTGGCAGTTGCACCCTTTGAAGGAGCCTGTGCCCTCGATCAAAAACGCATGTGGGAAACAGAAAACAAGTAACTTAAACCTTTTCTTGCTGGCTTGCACCGTCAGTAGTTTTTGGTATTTAGTCTCAGTTCTTCATAAATACTATGGTTTGCGTAAGGTTTATATACTAACCAAGAAAAACTCAGCAGAGTCACATGCTGTTTAAACTACTTCATTGATCACAAACTGGCTGTAGAGTAGGGATCTGAAAATCACCACCATGGCGAGCTTTATTGCTACAGCCCATATCGTGCTTCACAGTATTTCCCATTTAAAAGAAACTTGTCCAGGTTGTTTCATCTCAATGGAATTATGTTGTTTTATACCTGAAGGATCGTATGTCCCAACGTAGAACAGAGGACAGAAATGCCTTTTTAATTTTGGCTGCTTTGATCCTTTGTTGATAGTTTTCCTCCAATCTTTTTTCAGTTTAATGAAGTGGATACAGTTAAAAGACTACAATACAAACCCAGAAGTTATTAAAAGGGAAAACAACTACCTTTTATTCACTTTTTTATAGGCAGACTCTGCTTGTCTTCTTGTTTCCTGTATTTTTTGTTCTTAAAAGTCAAGGGCAAGAAGATCTGTAGTCATAAAAACACAGAGGGATTCTTTACTTTGTATCTTGCTAAGAAATAATAAATCAAAAAGATTATTTCTAGCTTTACTGTTTCTACAAGTGGCCAAATTCTCCTTTCAGTTATACCTGGGTGACTGTGTTGAATTTGGTGCTGCTCACTGGTAGAGATGAGAATTTAGCTTGTATTTTATAAATGAATGAAGTATTTTACCAGGTTCTCCTTTTCTTCCTGTGTGAGTCAGTTACACAATCCATTCAGAGACTCGCTCCAGCTGGGACTTTACACAGTAATCCACAGTACTCATATGCCAATCTCAAGTTTATACTAGAAAGAATCTTTAAACAGTTATAAGTTCAACAAAACAGAAATTCAGGGTTCAGTGTCAGAGAATTAATCTTTCTCCAGATGTAACAAAATCTGCTCATCGTAGATGATCTCAGTTTATGCAGCTGAAAACTGCATTTCTTTAAAGTGGAACTATGCTTAAATTTTATATTTGGCTAAATTAAGGATCCAGTCCTTGATATCTCTTTCCTGACATAGCCACACTACCAGAGGTGACTACGACTCAACATATGGAGTTTCTCCAATGTAGACAAAGCCCAATTATGGCAAGGTTGAGTGGTTATTTGACATTTATATAAGGTACGCATACCCTTAGGTATGGAAAATTATCATTATTTTCAGATGGGAAATACCTGGCAGACTACTGAAGGAAGTCTGTGAGACCCTTTCTTGCACAGCGCAACATTCAGCTTTGTGTTTCACATTTCTAGCAAGCGTGAGTGTTAGAAGACAAACTGTGAGAGAAAAAACATGGCATGCTGCTTCTGTGTGGTTTTTAAACACATGCTGTGCTTCATTCTGTGCATTCTGCAGTGCTTAAAATTTGCAAATTTCTTTTATATAGGCAAATCAAGCTATCAGCATTTGAAAATTTTATGGTATGGGCCTAGTCATGTCGGCAAGCATACTCTGCATGCGGAGTTGTTCATATTGTGTTCTTAATATCCTACGTATTTCTTCTGGGCTTCATTATCTCCAAGGCTTTTCTAACATCCTAGAATAATGTAGTCCTAAACGGAGGTTGGGTATGTTATTTTCATTAGCAGTTCTCTGCTGGGACCTTGGAGGAGATGATGAACAGCTGCTGAAGAAAGGCCAGTGGTGCGTTGTCTCCTACCACTCGTGCATAAGCAGCTGTGGCCAGCTAGCCAAGCACAGTTTACAGCTTAGTCATCCACCCTAGTGGAAGTACTGGTGTTAGCACCTTCTAATGTTTTGAGGTACAACTTGAAGAACCTTGTTTTTTTGCTCAACCTTGAAAAAAAATGTTGTTCTTGTACCCTGAAGTCCTAACGAAAGTGGGACTTGGCTGGCCAAAAACAGAGGTCCACCTCTGAAAGCCTCTGTTTTTGCATGGTAGTATCTCATTAATATCACCATGATTCTTGTTTGCAGATGGCTTTGGAAAAGTTGTGAGTGAATTAGAAATGCAAACTGTGTGCAAAGAAAGGACAAGAGAGAGGTGGCCTGAAGGCTGTCCCAAGGACTCATCCTGACAGGTAGGAAGCAGGGCTGCAGTCCCGTGCTGCATTTCCAGCACAACTTTATCTGAACTCACCTCCACTTCTCCAGATAAAGAATGTGATATTGCCCCTGCATTTTCCAACCGTACTTCCCAGGAAATCCAGGCTGTGCTTCCAGAACCTTCAGATCTGAGTGTGCACATTTTCTAACATAATTACGTTTCAGAGTTGATTGCTTAAAGTACCTGCGATGAGATCACATCCATAGCAAACGGACAGGGAGAACTTACTTGCTTTTTATCATAGCAACCAGATGCTTGAAAAGAGTTCTCTTTCAGCCATCCTTTCAAAAATCCTACATGATCTCATACATTTGTGTCCCTTCAACTTAGCTGCGTGCTTTTTAACATGTTTCATTTATTTTTATCTTATAGTATATGATTCAAAGGGAAAAGCAGCACGGAGCAGCTGCAGATAACCTAGTGAGGCCTGATGGCATGCACTGCAGTATACCTCAAAGGGTCTTGTTGAGTTTGAAGTGAGATTCACCCTCCTTGCAGCAGAGATGAAATTCAGTTACCACAAAACCTTCTCTTCGTTCCAGTGGACCTAAGATAAGGATGCCCAGAGTTAAGCATGCAAATCAGCTTTATCCGAAGCCTGAACTTAAGAGAAGATGACTCAGGGAGAAGCGAAGGCGAGTGCATACCAGCACGTATGAAAATTTTGATAGCATCAGTCCAGATTTTTGCTCTAGCTTTCTGTGTTTTCTCTAGTTCTAAAGGGAAGAGCGATGCTGCTTCCATAAGTGTATTTATTTTGTCCAACAGCGTAAGAGTGTACTGGATTCTTTAGGTGAATATTCCCAACACAGCAGTACATCCCATACTGCTGCTGAAATAACAAAACCTAAAAATATGACCAATACCAATGACCAATTTCCACCCCATATTTAAAGGAAAGAGAATTGGTGCTATTTTGTTATTGGTTTTGATCCTTTTTTTTTTTTTTTTTTTTTTTAAATCTGAAGGAGCTGAGGATACCTAAATAACGTTTCTTTTTCTGCATTTACTTGTACGTCGGTAGTCAGCCAGAGACTGACACAGATAAAATTCCTCTCATGCTCTCTCTATTGAGTCTTCATTGTAAAAGACGTGACGTACTATAGAAAAAGACAGAAATCACATGTAAGTGTGTATATGCACAAATACATTGTATTATGTATTTAAGTTTAGCACTGGAATTTAAGAGGTGAATCTGCCTGTCTGTTATTCTAGTCTTCTGCTGGTGTCACTCCTCTGTGACGTATTGCGATTCGGAGAAGCATCCATTATTTATTTTGATTCCCCCAAGTGGCATGAGGCCCCAGGTATCCAATACATATCATCAGGCCCTGCAGTGAGTATGGAATTGCTAATTTTTCTGTAGTCTCACTTGTTAGCTGTTACGAGAGCAAGAATTGGCTGAACATTTCACAAAGGTTGGGGCTGGTCTTCAAAACATGGGATGCAGTGGTACTGCTGTCTCTATTTTTCTGATGAAAAAAGGAGGGCAGGATTAAAATCAACAACAACAACAACAACAAAAACAACAATTAAAGGCATGTCCTAATTTGGGACAACGAGCTTCAAGAGCACTTGAAGGGCATCCTTATCTGGACTTGCCAGCCTGCTCAGAGAATGATGGGCTCTCCCACGGAGGGATTCATCAGGTCTGTGTAAGGTGTCGATCCTAGGAAGAAATGAAGGGATGCACTTCAAGTACAAATTTCTCTCCATAGACTATGAAGGGAGCATGGGAGCAAGGACCAGTAGCTCAAAGCCGAGGTCCCAGGTCAGCTGAGGTGAACTCTTGGGAGTCTAATGTTTGCAATGCTTAAATGAAGACTCCAGTTCTTTCTGGATAGTTTTTTGGATATCACACTAGATTCAGGTAGCGGTGTTTCATTATATACAAAGTTTGTTATAATAAATACATAAAAGTTTATCACATTGTTTATTAGATAGATACACAGATTTTGCAACCATACGTACAATGTTGTATACAGACAGTGAAACATAAAGGCATTTCTGAAAAAATGAAGGACAACTAATGCAGAGCAGAACTATGCTGCTCTTAAATTGAACTTTAGATGTTCTTCAAAAGGATTTTATAAGGAGCAGGTAGAGTTTCATGTTAACCATTTGGGAAAACACTGCTAAGATCTTTATTACTGGCTAGTTTCAGGAACTTACTGAATATAAACCTAGAAATGTCTGTACAGCAATAGGATGGCTACAGTTTTATATCAGTATGTGTAAATATTTTTAGTGCTTGTGCATTTATTACTAGTGGTGTCGCTTTTTAAAGACATGAAATTTAATTCTGCTTCCTCTTCTTTGATTCACTTTACAAGTGGTCTACTCAAATAATGGCCTACATAGGTTGTGGACAGCTAGTCGAGCAACTGACCAGAAGATTATCTGATTTCTTGACTGGCACATACTGCTGGCAGTTCTCTCCATGTCCAGAGATCTTTTTGCAGTAATTGTTAATCAGTCACTTACTTTCTGCAGTAGATTGGATTGCGGTCCTTGTTCCTGTGTGATTGAAAACTCCTCAACTTTTGGACAACAGAAGGATAGAATTGCAGCTATTGCTGCTTTACCCAAGGCATTGTTACTTGATTTGTTGGTTGTGGTGTTTTTGCATTTTTTTTCCTTTTTCTTTCTTTTTTTCTTCTTTTTTTTTTTTTCTTTTTTTTTTTTTCTTTGTTTACCAACAAACATGCGCTCCTGCTGAGTGGGCTGTACATAGTTCTTCTTATACAACCTGTTGGTTGAGTGAACTCACTCAGCTAATCAATAAGTCTGTTCTGATTGCAATTTATTCTTTCACAAGGAAGAAGGGAAGTAACTGGACAGTGGAGGGGTGATGCTTCCTGTTATACCTCAGATGAGGAGGCACATCTGAAAGAACTTTGAAAGCAAATAACTTTGTGAAGAAGTGAAGAAGTGTTTCCTTTCCCCTCCTGCTCCTCTCTGCTTTCCTGGTAAACTGAAAGTGGAAATGATGGTACTGGCGTGTCTCAAAAACAATCTTAGTGACTCTAACTTAACAACAGAGAAGTGTAACTTAAAGAGAAATAAACACTTAGCTGTATCCTCAGCAACTATCTTCCACCACACCAGTCCAAGTGCTACCTTCAAGTCTGTTATGCTTCAGTTTCTTGCTCCCTTTTATTCCCAAATTATCTCCTTCAGGCGTAGACATAAGATTTATTCCAGCTCTGCCCTTTGTTCACCCTTTTAAAGAAAATTAAGTAGATTCCATATGACTTTGAGGAAAATATTTCTTACCATCGTTTCAGAAGGATAGCCAGTGTTGTGTTTCCAATCTGGTTTGTTTACTTCAAAATAATTTGAGAGAATATATCGAAGCCTCTTTAGTCAACGTTGATCTGTTAAAATGCAAAACCACTTTTTTTCTTTTTTTTTTAGAGCTAGTGTAAGCATTAATTTAGTGCTTTGTGGGACAGTTGCGAAGATGCAGGCAGTACTTCTGAGGTTGCCTACAGAATAATCTAAATCTTGGGGAAGTTCACTCAGACCTAAGAATTAGCTGTTCATTTATGACCAAGTGAATTATAGATAGATCCTTCTAAAACTCTTGGTTTGACTTCAAATATCTTTTATCAGGAATCTAGAAACTCTTGCCATTACTGTGCCATTAATAGGAATGACTCTTTTATAGAGTTAAAGGAACAATCAATTAAAAATACCGTTTTCAAGTATTTAGATGAAAGTATTATAACACTCCATAGGTTTAAAGCACACTGAAGAAAACGCTGAGTTCTTTGAATACCAAAACAAGTTTTCTATGCTAATGGTCTTCCTACCTGAAGTGTGTAACATCTCTACTTTGCTGTAACTGGTGATAAAGAGAATTAATACTTAACAAAGGGATTTGTTAATTTGTGTTGTCCAAACAGAGATGACAAAGATGACATTCTTAAATTATTTATCAATACATGAGGATTTTTAAATTATTAATTAATTTAAAAGTAGCTGTCTGCTGCATTGATTAAGCAAGGCAAAAGCAAAGTCACAGAATCACAGAATCACAGAATTTCTAGGTTGGAAGAGACCTCAAGATCATCGAGTCCAACCTCTAACCTAACACGAACAGTCCCCACTAAACCATATCCCTAAGCTCTACATCTAAACGTAAGTCCTTCCCTTGGATCCAAACGAGAGCAGAATTACTGAAGGTACTTGATGTTGCTCTCTTCTACAGTGCTCATCAGTTGCATTGAGTGGGACAAGCTCTATGAGCAAATCGGTAACAGCGAGAGCTCTTAAAATTGGTTTAACATCTGTTATAGCTAAGAGTTGGAAAACTACTCATTTAAAGAGGGGAAGAAGTCAGAGCTGAGACCTAGGACAGGAGAACACAATTCTGCTCTCAGGTCTTCAAAACTTTCTACAAAGTTTACAAACATTGTATGTATGGCTAGTGGGATCTTTCAAAATCCATTGACTTTAAACAAAAAATAAAAATAACTACTCTTTTTGATGATCGCAGTGGGCTATTGAGCTGGCTTTGTATCATCAGAGCACTACTACAAGTTAAAACGTCATCCATGGGAAACAGAAAGTGCTCATTTAGAAATCATTTTCCCTTATAGAAATCTTAGGCTGTAACCTTAAATGCATTTGTATTAACAAAGATGATAAAATAATACAATAAGAGACCTTTTCTTCTCCAGAATTCTCAGAGTAATAAAAAGAACAGTGGGCAAAAGTGCTTTAAATATATTAACATTTTTTTTAACTCTGCAAGCCTTTGTTCTCAAGAAAGAAAACTGCTGTTTCACTTCCCTGAAGCCATTGGTAATATGATGCAAAAACATCAGAGAAAATCTAATCCAAGATAGGTGCAGTCCCCAAGGGAACATGCTCTTCTTTGTTTTATATTTCCATTGGAAATCTGGGAGATTTTGCATGCAAACATCTTATTTCATGGGGCTGCTTCTCAAATTGAGAGATTAAATCTAGCACAGTATAAAGGGCTTTTCAATAAAGTGGGTTGCACAGTCTTCTGTTTACAGAAAATTGATGCATCATCTGATATGTCTGAAATTGCTAACTTCTGTTTCAGTAAAGCTGAAGGAATTTCAACCAGCCCATTATCTAATCAAGAAAAATATTCCCTTAGCATCTTGTCTTAAGGTAGCTGGCTGGCAAGCAGCGTTTGGACTACTATAGATCACGATTCATTACAGCTGCAAAATGGACTGATTTTCTTGGGAAAGTCATATTTGCAGAACTATCCATCATCCACAAAGTGTTCACAAACGCCTCGAAAGGTACAAAACAGCTATTAAATCCTAACTTCATTTTGGTTTTTCTTCCCCCCTCATTTCGTACACCACCAGAATTTAAATATTTAAGGTAAATGATCGTTATTGTCGGGTGAACGCTGACGGAGCTCACTGCAGTAATGACACTCAGTATGAGCCATAGTCGATTTCCCTGTCCTTGGAGCTTTATGGGCCCCCCGTGCCCCTGACATTTCCTGTTATTAACATACCTTGCAGGCACGCAGAGCTTGTGGCCCAGTGTTGAGCCCATCACCTGGAGCAGGAGGCTGTCCTTGGCCAGCGAGGCACGGTGTGACCCACCAGGGAGACCCATGCCATGTAACACGTCCCCAGGTGGGCATGCCTCACCAGCTCTGTACACTGTGGACAACCCCTTGTTGTTCCCTTGGCTGCTTTCAGACAAGTGACGTTATTTAAAACATGAGCCACAAAAACATTTCAGAGTGAGGAACAGAGAGCTAGATGAAAGCTAGAGAAAGCATGGTTGAAAAGTAGGGCAGGTGGCAGTGAGGGTCATGGCCCAGCGCCTTTACAGCTCTGGGACAGCAAGGGTTGACATATTGCATTTCATAAGAAAGCCATGAAAGCTTTAATTAACAATGGTGACCTTTTCTGTGGTTCTTTCCATGAGTAGATCTCCAAGGGCTTCACTAATGAATTAACAAGAAGAGTGCACATCTCTTGAGTTCCCATCCACCCCTCCCACCGCTTCTTCCTTCCTCTCCATTCCTCCCTGCCATGCTCTTGTGGAGAAGAGCAGGTCTCATGTGCTTTCAGGGCAGGACTGTTGAATTTCTCCCGAGCCTGGATGGGGCTTCACCATTCTCCGAGGCAAGATAGGGGATATTTTTCTGAATCTAGCTTTATGAAATGTAAGCTGATACCTGATTGCAGAAGGCGTAGTGAGAAGTGCATCCGAAGCAGAATCTTCTACTAAGTATCTTAGGCTAACATTTTCATCTCAAGATTACTTACATAAAAAAGTATATTTCTTGGTGTCCTGATTTCAGTTAGGACAGTTAATTTACCTCCTAGTTAGGGTAGGTAAATTAACCTAGGTAGGGTGCTATGTTTTGGATTAGGCTGAGAAGAGTGCTAATGACATGCTGATGTTTTAATTGTTGCAGAGCAGTGCTCACACCAAGCCAAGGACGTTTCAGCTTCTCGCTCTGTCCTGCCAGCGGGCAGGCTGGGGGTGCAGCAAGAGCTGGGAGGGGACAGACCCAGGACAGCTGACCCAAACTGGCCAGAGGGGTATTCCACACCTTATGGGGTTATGCTGAACAATAGATAGGGGTGGCTAGCCGGGGTTGGGGCGGCCGGACTGCTCGGGGTTAGGCTGGGCATCGGTCAGCGGGTGGTGAGCAATTGCATTGTGCATCACTTGTTTGTACACATTATTAATAGTAGTACTACTATCATCATTATTGTTATTATTATTTTCCTGTCTTAATAAACTGTCTTTATCTCAATTCACGGGCTTCACTTTCCCGTTTCTCTTCCCCATCCTAGAGAGGGAATGGGGAGGGTGAGTGAATGGCTGTGTGGTGTTTAGCTGCCCGCCGGGTTAAACCACAACATTTGGCAGAGGAGGCAATTCATACATGGACTTAGAATTGAGACTTTACATTTAGACTGATGTTTGTATTAATCGTCAAAAAAGGGAACTGCAAATTTCTGTGATTTTGACCAATTGTTATTTTGTGTGTTACAGCAGCACCTCTAGGTCCCAAACTGGCACTAAGGCCTTAATGTACGAGGCACATCACAAATATACAACAGGAGATAAGCCCTTCCCGGATGAGTTTCTGAGCTAAGCAGATATATCAAGGTAAAAGGAGCACATGATTATACCTCATGTGCAAGAGAGGGCCAGGTCACCTAGCTGACAATCCACATCTGACTCACACTGCTTCCTTGCTTGGGAGAATGTTTGTTTTCAGCTAACAAGCCATTACTTCTGCTAGCTGTACCATAGGAAAACTACTGAATGCAGCAGAAATAAGTTAGTTGCATAAAAGCAATTAGAGCTAATGACAGAGACAAGAGCAGGCTGGGAGTGGGTGCCCCGTGCCCTGCCCCTTCTGCACAAGTCACGACTGCTGGGGGGGACAGGAAAAACATCTGAAGATGCATGTAATGTGAGGGGTTTTAGGCATCCATTCAGGTAAATGCCCAAAATCTGGGGAAACAGCTTCAGACCCTGATCCCATCTGAACAGGGAATGGAGAAAAACCTGCACTCGGGAAGTCCTCTCTGCCAACAGCTCCTCTGGGGCCAACAGCAGTGAGGGACTTCAGGCTGTCTTCCCCCTGCCAGCAGCCTTGGCAGCCCCTTTCCCAACCCACTGGGAGCTATCAAGGCTTCATTCTCTGAAGGAGAAGGTCAAAGTCGTGTCTTTTTCAGTGCAACACCACCGGTACTTCTGAAAAGTTTAACCCGTCAAAGGATTTCTGTGTAAATAAATGGATACTGGACGCATTTTGGCAGATGGTCTACTTGTGTTCAGTGGGGGGTGAGGGGTTAGGAATTGATTACTGCCTAAGATCCTCGTCAGCTCCACTGGCAGCATCATCCAGACCTTGAAACCAGTGTCATGTACTACCCAGCAAGGACAAACTTCAATTTTATTCAACTGGAAATCTTTGCTGAAGGAGATCTGAAGTAGAGGCTTAACCAGTTGTTGTTGGACATCATGGCAAACTGAGGCAAGGTGAGGAGAGGAAACCTCAGGTGTGTCCCTCACTGGCAGGTCCCCGTTTCAGAGACTGCTAAATCAGGGCATTTATTTTGAATTCTTCCTGCCTTTTTTTTTTTTTTTTTTTTTTGGTGAAAGTGTCAGATATAAGGGCGGGCTGTGACCACCTCCTCCACCTCTCGCGCTGTGGGGTTTGATCCTGGAAGGAGGTGGAAGGGATGCATGACGAGCTGCCCTGGAGCCAGTCCCTGCCACGAGGAGTCTCCCTCATTGAAGGGGAGGTAGTGCCGGAGGCTGGAAATTCAGGATAAGATAGGAATGGAAGCCCGCAGCTGGGGAGCAGAGGGTAGAGATTACTTTTTTATTATTTTATTTTAAACACATGTATTAATCATGGCTCAAAGCAGGGATGGCAATGGGAAACTGCAGCTGGAAAGGGTAAGGCAGGAGGAGGAGATGATTTTTATTTCAGACATAAATTATGTATTAATTGTGGCATGAAGGAGGGGTCAGTGTGGGAAACTGTAGCATGGGGAGGACAAAAAGGAAAGATGATTTCAATTGCAAGTTTATTTATTAAAGCATAACTCAAAACAGGGACTGGGTGGGAATCTGCAGCTGGAAATCATAGGGCAGAGGGAAATATTGCTTTGGGGGGGCATTATTTTAAACACATGAATTAAGTCCTTAGCTCAAAGCAGGCATGAGGGTGGGAATCTGCAGCGTGAGGACGGCGACTTGAGGGAAGAGGGTCTTCGTGCTTCTGCAGGCATGCTCAGGGCCGGTGAGTGATGCTGAACTGATCTTCCCAGAGCCGAAACTTCCCAGAGCTGCTCCCCACAGTGGGCAGCTGAGGTTCCCCAGCCTTTTCCCGGCAGCCATCTCTGCCTGACAGAGGCGGACGTGCCTACGTGACCAGTGAGCGAGGCAGCTGGCTCCAGAGGCTGTTTGCTGCTCAGCGCAGCAAGTTTTGCTCAGTTTTGTGTCTATACAGTCTTCCCGTGGGGTGGCAGCAGCGTGGGCTGCTGTGTCCCATCTACTTTTCCCTTGTCCTGTGGGCAGCTGTCACCCCACACCACCGTGGTGGGTCCCCATCACTAGTGGTGGTGATGCCTGATCTCCAGGCCATGCGCTTGATCTGCAGGAGCTGCTGAGGTGGAGGCAGGCTGCCGGGGCCAGCTGGGAGCAGGGCTGTGTGCTGAGTGTGTCAGCTCGTGTCTGGGCAGCAGGAACAGTCATTCCCCAGGAATTAGCCTAAGGGAGCTGGCTGGCATGTTTTGGAAAGGCGTTCTTCTGGAGAAGGAGGATCCTTGTTGCAAATGGTGCATGACAGTGGTAAGAAGGAGAGTGCTGATCCCATGGAAATGTCACAAAAGCACTACTGCCAATTCATATTCACATATCCTAAAGAAATCAGGCCTTTTCTGAGCTCTGAAGTCATGTCTCTGGCCAGTATGGTTTGTGTTACAGTCCTGAGAAGGAACACTGCAGCTTCCACAAGTTAATGTATATGAGAGCCACTAAACACCGTGGTTTTCCTCAGTGTCATTACAAAACCACCCATACCAAGTAACTTTTCCCTAACAAATTGTGAAGACTGCTTTATTATCGTATTGCGCAGTTAGCTTTAGCGATTTTTTCTTTGCTCCAAAGAGTAAAACATACAGAAACATTCGATTCTAGGCTCTGCTTCATGAGCCTTTCATGAGGCACACCAGCACCTGTACCCCTCCTGGCTCTATAAATCATGCCACTGTAGCTGTGCTGAGGATTCCTTTTGAAATTCCCACAACTGCAAGCCCTCTTCATGCCTACTGGGTCAGCATGCACATATTTGTGCACATATGTGTATTATATAAGTAAGATTTCGATCCATAGAAGTGCACTGCTTCCCAGGGCCTAGTGCATTCAGAAAAAGTCACTCCAGGAGGGGATTCAAAGCGCCTGAACCATCTGATAGAAAACTCTCTGGTAGGTTCCAGAGCCTTTTGGTAGCTACATCTGGCACATGCTTGTGATGATGCTAAACAATCAAGGAGATGGGAGTTCTTACCGCTTTGTTGGACGATATTTTAATGCTGTGCTCATCTGTTGTACCTAATTTTATATTACACATAATTATCTAGCACTAACTTATGAGCTGCAATTGAGAAATCTTTCAGAAGGTTTAGTGTTAGCCTAGTTTTGGCATTGAGTAGTTGTTGTACTTGAGGTACAGAAGTTTTGAGTTAAGTCTGCCTTGGTACGTGCTGGTTGAAAACACTCTGAAGAGAGACAATAAAAGATCAGTTTTCTTAGTGAAATAACATATCTTTGCTGCTTTTGGGGGGATAAATGGAGTTGATATCTGTCTCTCTCTGTGTCTGCTAGATATCAGTTTGCTCAAATCCTGGTTCTTGGGCTCATTCTTTGCCTGTGTAAGTCCTTGAGCTTGAAGGAGGATGAACCATCCACCATTTTTGGGCAAGGTGCTGTCTAAATTGGTCCGATGCACAGCCCTTGGTCCCATGTCAGTCACCTTCAGAAGCTCATCTTTTCTTTTTCCATCTCACTGAGCATGGGGGACTCAGACAACTTCATAAACCGGGGATGTGGCAAAAGCCTTGCTGTATCTCAGAGTACTGGAATCCCTGTTGGAAGCTTCAAAGTCTTCCCAGAACACAATGAACACATGAACACAAAACTGTGTTAGTCCAAATTTTTGAAGCTATTTTATATCTTGAGATTCAGTAGGAGTGGCCAAAAGTGATAAACTGTCCCTTATCCTTATCTTTCCTTGTTGGGAAAGGAAAGGAAAGGAAAGGAAAGGAAAGGAAAGGAAAGGAAAGGAAAGGAAAGGAAAGGAAAGGAAAGGAAAGGAAAGGAAAGGAAAGGAAAGGAAAGGAAAGGAAAGGAAAGGAAAGGAAAGGAAAGGAAAGGAAAGGAAGGAAAGGAAAGGAAAGGAAGAAGGAAAGGAAAGGAAGGAAAGGAAAGGAAAGGAAAGGAAAGGAAAGGAAAGGAAAGGAACTACGGTTCCTTGTTATTTTAGGTTCAACTATAAACTATTGCCTCTCTTTGTAAAGTGAAACAAACAGGAAAAAAATTACTATCTCATTTTAGTTGGGAATGTGTCAACTGTGAAAACTCAAGAAAATCAGACAGGTACTGCTTGAATTTCAAACCTTAGTAATAGGTAACTGTTGCAGATTCTCTAGTATTACTTACTCTCTGAGTGTTGTTTGGAGATGTTTTGGGGGTGGTTCCTTGCTCGTTCATATGTTCTGTGTAGCTGAGTAAGGATGCTTCTGGTTCCTAAGTTTTATTACCCATGACACTTAAGAGAGAAATTTAAAGGGGATGTATTTTCACTTGTGAGTCCATGGTATCTGGTGTTTAGAAGACAGTTCAAACAGCTGGATTTGGCTCAATTCAGCAAATGCCCATATGGGGACAGATAAGTAAGTCAACTGCAGCTGAAATAGATACCAACCACTTTGGGATTGGAAATAATGTTCTTACCCTTTGAAAAAAAAATATGGGAAATTGTAAAAAAATAATCTTACATCAAACTAAGATGAAAAATCTCAAATATTGTATTTGATCACTCAGAATGTTCAAATCAAAATTTGTGTTGTTGCTGTTACAGATTAATATACATTTTGAAAAGCCATTTTACACCGAAAAGGGTAGTCTTCCTTTAAAAGTATCGACACACATTTTATAACTTCAAAACTTTTTTCCAAATTTGTCACATTGAGAAGTTTTCAAAGCCAATCTCTTTTTCCATAAAACATTGACATTTATGTTAATAAATGTGTATTTGCTAATTAAAAAATAAATCCAAAATTCCTAGTAGGCAGTGCTTTCTTAAATTCATATTTGAAAGTGCTCAGGATGCTAAAATAAAGAGACAGCTCATCTGGATTTAAGTTTTATTTCTTGGCACTTTAATAGCTTTTCTCTGTAAAAGCAAGCACTTACAGTGAATGCTACATCTTTCTCCTGAATTACATTTACCTTCAGTTCTTTTCCCATTTCCAGGTTAGAACTCCAAGCTAAAACATTTTTCTCTTTTGTAAGACAGCAGGCATTGCACAAATATACAATGTGACCTGTGTTATCCCTTCAAGAAACAATGAACCTTTAGCTCTTGAAGCTAAGTCAGGACACAACATGCAATTTACACCTTCTTAAATCTTCCCTTGGTTCTCTTTATCATCCTTTCTCAGTTCAGTCATGTTATGTGTCAAATCTCCCTGTTCCCCAGGATCTCAGGCTTTGAAGCCTTACTGTCCTCCAGTTCCTGCTTCTGCAGTACTCATCCTCAAACCTTTGCTGATCACGCTCTCTATTTAATACTTCCCTGGGGGCTTCAGACTGCCTATTGATAGTTTCTCTTTCAAATCCTCTTCTCTGCTTCTGCTGCATTTCTCTCAAGCTTGATTCATTTGTGCCTAATATTTTAGATGTGTAAGGAACCAGAGCCTAACCTTTTTAGACGAAGGTAGTTATGTAAAACAATGCTCAGACCGTAAGGAAAGCAAATCACAGTAAAAATTGCATTCAGCCACCTTCCCCAAACTGAAGTATTACAGCTTTGCAGCGTTGTCTAGCTAAGGAGTATACATGAGAACTAGGCTTCCAAATAGTAGTAAGTCTCAGACCAACAAACAACATTAGACATGGGAAATAATGAGGAAGATGAAGCATGCAGTTCTGAGTGTTAGCAGTGCAAACATTTCTTTCATGGTGATGCTAACAGGGCAAAGAACCCTGGAGAGAGTGCGCTGTGAGCATAATGCAAAGCTCGTGTAGGACTAATACACTAAAATCTTAGCTTCCTATCCCCAGAATTGCACAAGGCCAGCACTGTGCTTATCGCCTCTGTATCTCACAGAAGTTTGCCAGATTGCCAGCGCAAACAGCAACACAGGAAAAGCTAGGTGTACACAAGAAACTCTTGGTGTACGTCCAAACAAAAGATGGAATCCAGGGCAAAGAAGCATGAATGTTAATAATCGTGCCAGAGATCCTTTCTTCAAGGCTAATAGTTCAGTAACCTCCTTTGATGTATGACTTGAATATATCACAGCATCTGTGTGCCTCCAGCACCTCCCCTAATGCATGACTGCAGCCAGAATTAATTAGTAAGCAGGAGTGGGAAGGAGCAAATGACCCTGTATGATGCAGATCAGTTTGTTCTTACTGGTAATGCACCACTACCAATAATCAAAGAAGAATTTTAATAAAGCACACATAGCGGCTAGTTCCTGTGGTAGACTTCACGCCCTATAGCCTTTAATTATTCATCTCTATGAACAACAAAACCCAGAGATGCCTAAGGTACTGGACAAATCCCTTGACCTGCTCAGACAAGAGATGAATGTCCATTGGATTCATTCTTCTATTTACCAGTCATTTTCATTACTCCAAATCTAATTAATTTTGTTTGCACCGAGGGATAGTGCTATCCCGCAAGTGATCACATCAGCAGTGCAGGGAATTCAGCTGGGTTTAATCTAAATGGTTTCAGGGGAGTAGTTTGATTTTTCTTGCCCTGCTAGAATTAGCAAAAGCTGAAATGTAAGAAACTTTGCCCACCCTCAGCTACAAGCTCTGCAACCATGAGCTGAGATGTGAAATCAAGTTCTTGGTGCATGGTGCATTTTCTGCCTGTAACCAAGTTTGGTTCACAGTCTGAGAGACAAAAAATAAATAAAAAATCCTCTCTACTGTTTCACAATTTTCGTACTCTGACAATCAGAAATATATCCAACACAGAGAGAAGACAGTTGGAAGGGAAAGGCATTCTTCCTGTCTTGCCCTTAGGATCCTTTGTGTTAGCCCCAGCGATGTTCTGTGGGGACATCAGGTGTCCTCCTCCCTCACCTCACCATAGTTCCTTTTCCTTTTTTTTTTTTTTCCATGCTATCCCATTGCTTTAACTCTGCGATGCATGTAGCTGGCATACCACATCTATTTGTAAGGTATATCGATACCTACTGTTTACCTATAATTGTCTAGGAAGGATTCCCAAGTCTAACATTATAAATACAAAATAAATACAATAATTTACAAATACAAATAATTACAAATAAGGAATAAATACAAAAATCCTTAGTCCATCTACAGTCTTTGGATATATCATAAATGATAACAATAATAACAAAAGCAATGACTCCTAACAATTATATAAAGTCACTTTTGTGCTCAGAAAATATTCCACATTTAATGTTCTGCCTATTTAATCTTTGCGTGATTAGTAAGATTGCTGTGGACCACATTTATATAAGTGGAATCACCACCATGTAGAGGTGAACACGAAAACAACTAAGTTCTCTTCAAGTCCGTTTTTCGAGTCCAAAGCGCACTAAGGTAAAAAACATTTGAGGTCAAAACTATCACTGAAGTAATAAAACTAATCCCCCAAGCTAAACTCAGTGACTCAAGTCAGTGGGGTTATACAGGGGTGAGTTTGGCCCATTATTTTTTAATTGTTTCCAAATGTGCCTCTGCCCAGTGAACTGTGCTGATAAAAAGAAGGGATTCTCATGAACTCGTCAGGCAGCATCGACATCCACGGCAGTGCACAACTGTGTCTACTGGTGAAACCTCAGCTCTGTGTCTCCAGAAGTAGAAACATGTACAGGTAGAAGGCTGACCTAGAGGGAATATCTGAACACAAGACGCTGGCCAGAGAGTGGTGTTGCAATCACATGGCAGATCCCAGGATTGCCGTGGAGTGGCCACAGGGCACAGCCAGGTTAGCTCTCTCACCTTTCTTGCCAGCCTTGTTTGGCCCAACAGCCTTCAGAGCTGGGATTGCACCAGAAAGGATGCAGTAGTCCTCATCAGTCCTAACCTGAGTCTGACAACCTCAGACAGCCCTTCTATGAATGTCTGTGGGTCAGAGAGAAAATGCCTGGCTGCGTGCGTGCCACATTTTAGGCAAATGGAACAGAAATGGAAGTGATTGTTTTGTTCCAACTAAATGTCATTCCTGGTCCCACAGGTCTCTGAAATGCTCTTCTGATTCTGCAAGCTCTTGCACGTTTTGAAATCCTGTATGCCTAAGTAAGAATGGACATTTTTCTCCCAGAATGCAGACTTTCATACTGGTAAAGAGGAGATAGGCAGATACGGTATCAAGTTAGACTGTTAAGAACACACTGTCGTTAGGTGATTTTTGGGCAGAATTGGTCCCTAATCTTCCCAGAGAATTAGGGGAAGGTGATCAGCTTATTTCTTGAATCTTTTTAGTTGCCTGTCGTGAAGATGGGCCCAACGCTTGCCTTTTTCCAGTGCTTAGGAACCTTCCTTCATCACCATGGCCTTTCAAAGATGACAGGCAACAGCCCTCATGGTGACTTCCACCAGCTCCCTCAGCACCCCTGAATACATCCCCCTTTCATCTGTTGGACTTGTGCACGCCCTGGCTGTATCTTCTGCTCCTGCAGGGAATCCTTCATCCCACAGGCTTTGCTGTGCTGGAAAATGGGAGGCTTGCAGGCACACCTTGCACCTGGGAACTGAGGGAAAGCATTCCTCAGTTTGTAGGTCTGGTTCCTTCCTATTGGTGACTCTCACCACCTGGTAAGTGCTGCTGGCATTTTGCCTCCCATCTGACCTGGACAAATAGGTTTCCTTTCTAAGGGTGGGAGAGCATTTCATCTCCTGAGTTACAGCACATAACTCTTTGTTTCCCTTCCACTTCTTCAAAATTGCTGTAACGTCACAGCACCTGCATCTTATTTCCTCCCACTTTGGGATACTGGCGGGGTACTTTTCAGCAGCAGCACCCCTAGCCACACACATAGCCACTTCGCCAGCTCATGATTGAATTCTGTTGTCTCTTTCATAACAAAGATGCAGGTTTTGAAAAGAATGATACAGGAATTTCATTCAAAGTTCTTCAATACTTCTGACTAGACTGCAAACAGAGAAAGACGTGTCCTATTTAATCTTTGTGTGATTAGCAAGATTGCTGTGGACCACATTTATATAAGTGGAATCACCACCATGTAGAGGTGAACACGAAAACAACTAAGTTCTCTTCAAGTCCGTTTTTTGAGTCCAAAGCGCACTAAAGAAAAAAACATTTGAGGTCAAAACTATCACTGAAGTAATAAAACTAATCCCCCAAGCTAAACTCAGTGACTCAAGTCAGTGGGGTTATACGGGGGAGAGTTTGGCCCACACAACTGCTGTCTTAACTAACCTTCTGTCATGATCTTCCAGAATATTGAAATTGCTGTCCTGACCCAATACCATGTAAGAAAATCATCCTTTTATCTCCAGCACACTTCAGTGTTACTACTTTTGGTAGTCAGAGCAGCAAAGACCTGCATAAAAGCAAACAAACAAACAAAAATAAAGCTTTATTCTCCCAGCTTGGATCTCTACTCTCTTTAGTATTACAGAATTTCTAGGTTGGAAGAGACCTCAAGATCTTCGAGTCCAACCTCTGACCTAACACTAACAGTCCCCACTAAACCATATCCCTAAGCTCTACATCTAAATGTCTTTTAAAGACTTCCAGGGATGGTGACTCCACCACTTCCCTGGGCAGCCTGTTCCAATGTCTAACAACCCTTTCAGTAAAGAAGTTCTTCCTAAGATCCAACCTAAAACTCCCCTGGCGCAACTTAAGCCCGTTCCCCCTCATCCTGTCACCAGGCACGTGGGAGAATAGACCAACCCCCACCTCACTACAGCCTCCTTTGAGGTACCTGTAGAGAGCGATAAGGTCGCTCCTGAGCCTCCTTTTCTCCAGGCTGAACAAGCCCAGCTCCCTCAGCCGCTCCTCGTAGGACTTGTTCTCCAGGCCCCTCACCAGCTTCGTCGCCCTTCTCTGGACCCGCTCAAGCACCTCGATGTCCTTCTTGTAGCGAGGGGCCCAAAACTGAACACAGTACTCGAGGTGCGGCCTCACCAGAGCCGAGTACAGGGGGACGATCACCTCCCTAGCCCTGCTGGCCACACTGCTTCTTATGCAAGCCAGGATGCTGTTGGCCTTCTTGGCCACCTGAGCACACTGCTGGCTCATATTCAGCCGACTGTCCACCATCACTCCCAGGTCCTTCTCTGCCTGGCAGCTCTCCAACCACTCATCTCCCAGCCTGTAGCTCTGCTTGGGGTTATTGCACCCCAGGTGCAGGACCCAGGACTTGGCCTTGTTGAACTTCATGCAGTTGACCTCTGCCCATCAGTGCAGCCTATCCAGATCCTCCTGCAGAGCCTTCCTACCCTCGAGCAGATTGACACACGCACCTAACTTGGTGTCATCTGCAAACTTACTGAGGGTGCACTCAATGCCCTTGTCCAGATCATTGATGAAGATATTAAAGATGACCGGCCCCAGCACCAAACCCTGGGGAATGCCACTAGTGACTAGTTTCATCAGGAGTATGATACAGCACACAGTCTCATCTCTGCTACCTGTTTCCCAAGTGTAAATGGTCAAAGAATTATGAGCACATTCAAATGGCAGCGTTCTTGGCCAGCATGCATGGAAGTGGCATCACACCTGCAGTTCATCAGATGTATTGAGAAAAAAAAAAAGATCCTAAAGGTAGGAATAAAACATGGAAGAGCTGCTTTGCTGTGAAAACTGGTTCTACAGAAACAAAATACCTGTGTGAGCTCCTGAGCCCATCTGGCTTTAAGGTCTTTAACTCCACAGTCAGGAAGGGAGTGGGCCATGGTGTAAACTATATTTCTTTATCTATATTTATATGTGGAGCCATGGAGTGGACTGGCAGGTATCCAGCACAGGTGACTGGAGCCCTGTAAGCAAAAAAGTGCTTTTTTGTTTGTTTGTTTGTTTGTTTTTCTTTTGTTTTTACCTGCTACATCATCTCTTTTCCCAGTTGGAGTTAAAAAAACAAACAAACAAACAAACAAAGTCATTGCTTACTCATGTATTTTTATTTCTTTTCTTTCTTTTTTTTTTTTTTAACATTTGCCTAGTTCTGTTGTGCTCAGGAGACAGACTATGAAACCCAACTTAGCACCGTAGCAACATCAGTTAGAATGAAAAAACACTCATTCCGTCACATTGGAGTTGCAGCTAAAATGCTAAGAGACCAAGAAGTAGCAAGGTAGAAAAAGGCAGTTCTGAACATACACAGGCTTGGGGGGCTATTGTATGTGGGGAACTGTTTCTGTCCCGTCACTTTTCAGAGCAGAATATCCCCAAATCAATCACCATTATAATGCAATTCACATTACTCAACATTTTATTTTTCTTTCTGACTATGGTTTTCAGTGCGTATTCATTAACTCATGTCCATAAAAGCAATAATAACCAATTTAGGATCTCAGATGAGATTTGAGTAAACATTTGTATTATCTGCAAATTGGTGTTAACTCTTATTTACTTCAGACAAAGTCAGGAATAACTGACAATTTCAATCAGAATCAGGCAGTCTGGATCAGGTGTTGGGACATATATAGCCTGATTCCTTTCAAGTATTTCTTCAGTAAACATTACAACCACTAGGTACAGCCTACATTCATCATAAAAGACTTGGGACATGTTTACATGAGGTGCTGGAGCATGTTACTCCTTAGGGAAGAAGACCCAGAGGTAGCTTAAGAATTAAAAACAATTCTGCTATTGCAATTAGGGGGTTGCAAAAACACAGAACATATGAACAAAAGGTTGATCCTCAGCATGAGCAGCTACGTCCTTTATGGAAGTCATAAACGTAACTTCGCTCCTAATAAACGTATCAGGACTAAAGGTATACCTAGTTAGCTAACACCTAACAATTCTATACTCCATCACAGAGTACAAACGGGCCTGCACAATTTATTCAAGTATCCCACTAAGATAGGGAGAAAAAAGAGTAGTCAAAATAATGTGGGAAACAGAAGTGTTATTAAGAATGATGTTAGCTGTTAGTGTTCCCTTTGCTATCCTAGAGCACATCTAAACTATTAATTGTATAGGGAACAGTACTGGGGATACTGTGGTGAGTCAAACCAAATATGAGTTCAGATATGGCTTTCTTCTAAATCTCTAATATGGACAACTCCAGTACAGGCACAGTATGAAGAGGGAGCTGGAGACCCCACAGATCCCCGTGCCCCAGGGGCAGGCATTCTCTCTGGCAAACCAGGGGATCCATCCCCAGGAAGGGGCTCTCAGCACCCCCGTCCATCCTCCTCCTCCAAAACTGGGGCTGCTCTCAGGCCATCGGCCCCAGCTACCAGCACTGCCATGTTTTGGTCACCATGGGACAGTGTCAGAATCATGTCGCCGTGGCCTCCTGATGTCACAGTTGCTGCCATTCCTTCCAAGCCCTATAAATAGGGGGACCCTGTGGCCAGACCGTCAGTCGCTGAGCGGCTAGGGCTTCTAACAGCCAGAGCTTTTGGTTGGAGGAGGCCCAGAGAAGCGTGTGGAAATTGATTTTGCCATAGATAGGCAAATAGTTAATCTTCCATCGAGGAAGAATGAATCCTCCTCCCCTAAAGAAGATGCGGCTCATGGGGAGGAGATCTGTGGTAGAGCCAATGGACATTGATACAACTGATGGTGACGTGGAGCCCATGGAGGTGGATCCACATCCAGATGAAGAACAACCAATGGATGTGGATCCACCTCCATCAGGGCAGGCTGGGCACCACACCATCATGCACAGCCTGACTCTGAAGAGACGGCATATTAACATTCACAGGAGCGCTAGGGGCTCTCCATATCCCACCAGACGGCGCGCTCCGCAGAGGCATTGACTGCAAGGCACTTACCATCAGCCGGGAGAGCCCCGAGTCCGTTAACATCTAGTGGACTCCCAGGTAACATCTGCCTCCTGGCAACTCTTCAAGCCAAAGCTTGGAGGATCCCTCCTTTGCCATCCCCCACTCCAGCACTTCCCAAAGAGCTGGCATCTCCTCTGCGCTGCGCCCTGAGGAAGAGGAGAGGACAGGGACTGGCGTCCTCTGAGCTGCTGCACCAGGGTCAACAGGAGGAGTCTGTCCGACAGCCCGCAGGCTCCTTGGGACCTCCGGGTGGTGCCACAGAAGCGAGAGAGGCAGCTGTTCCTCTGGAGAAGCAGAAGACGTCCCTTCCAACAGGAGGAAGAAGTGCTGGACTTTGGCGCTGAGGTCCAGCGTAGATGCTTCCTTAGGACTCTTTGTCGGGAGTGGGAAATAAAGAGTTCTAAATAACTATACAAAACAATAAAAAAAAAAAAATAAAAAAGCAAAAGCAACCAAGAGTAAAAGCAAACCAGTGTGTGTCTCCCTCTCTTTTTTGGAACTTTGGAGTTTGGTTGTGCTTTCCTGTTTCCCCTTCAGGTCTCCCCAGTACAGGGAACACATTGCCATGTGTCGCAAGGGCCCAGCCCAGGTCCTCAAAGCCCAGGCACACGGGTGCCCAGGCACACAGCATCCGTGGGCAAGCTGAGGGACCTGCCTTTGGTCGACATTAACCAAAAAGGGCTTGAGGGAGGGAGAGATGGGGGGACTCACCTGGGTGTTGACTATAGGTGCCTACTGGGAGCATAGGAGAAGAATATGCACTCAGTGAAAAGATGAGCGGCAGCAGGCCCATGCTGGAGGATGGACAACTCGCAGCTAGGCAAAGGAGAAGGCTCATCCCTGTGAGGGTGCCCAGGCATGGAAGCCGTGCCCTTAGTCTGCGGGGTCTCCATCCTCTCCAGTTTATCCCGAGGTGACTGAGCTTGACAGAATATAACCTGCAGAACTGTCAACCTGTCCTTTACACGTGGTCCACACCAGAGGCCTTCACAAAAAGGAAGGAGTTGAAGGAAGCAAAGAAGCCAAGAATTAGTCAGTATGTCCTCCTGCTGCATCTCTGCAAGCTGTGAAAGCAAAACCCTGGACCCAGCCATGAAAATGGGGTGTTGGGATCACCTGCAACCATGGCAACACATGCACATCAAGCCGACAACAGAAACACCAAGACAACCAGGTTAGTTTTTCTTAGTTCAACAGCAGTCTGCACAACTTCTTGGCACGTTGCTTGTAATTTAGTTACTGTACGGGAAACAGAAACACCTCCCTTTCCTCTTTGCCTGATGTTAGGCTCTGAACCTTTCCCCAGTCCTCGAGGTGCATAGGAATCAGTTGATGGTGGCGGACAGAAAGCTATGCACAGGTGCCACTTCCCCGTCAGCCCTCCTCCCACCAAGACCTCCCTTGCAGAGGTCAAATCTGTCCTAACCACTTATCTAGAGGCTTGGTTGATCTCCAGCTCGTCTGTCTGCAGGGCCATGGAGAGCCTGTCTTCCTCTTCAGCCACCCATTTGGTAACTGAGGGGAGAACAGGCTGAGGACAGCAGCCCCCGGTTGACCTTCCCGTACTCACACAGGACAATCCCACCACCACCAGGCCCCAGGAACATTGCAGACCCATAACCGACCCATCCTGTGGACCTAGCACAGCACCCCAGAGGATGCCAGGCCCTCTCCTTTCCACACCTCACCCTTGGGGATCAGGGCAGAGGTGATGCCACCTGCTCATGCTCCAGGGGTGGCGTAAATAGGACAGGAAAGGAGGGCTCACACAACCCATGAAACTCAACAGTTTTTTATTGATTGTGGCTCCATTGGCTGTGTGCAAGGTACTGGCATGTTTGACCCCTCTCCACTACTGTTGAGCCCCAGGGCGGCTCCACTTGCAAGCAGCAGTGCGGTAGTGGAGAAGCCCATCCCTGCTGGGACAATTGCCACTGAGGCCAAATGCAAAAGGATGCCAGGCACAGGATGAAGAGGGAGCTGGAGACCCCACAGATCCCCGTGCCCCAGGGGCAGGCATTCTCTCTGGCAAACCAGGGGATCCATCCCCAGGAAGGGGCTCTCAGCACCCCCGTCCATCCTCCTCCTCCAAAACTGGGGCTGCTCTCAGGCCATCGGCCCCAGCTACCAGCACTGCCATGTTTTGGTCACCATGGGACAGTGTCAGAATCATGTCGCCGTGGCCTCCTGATGTCACAGTTGCTGCCATTCCTTCCAAGCCCTATAAATAGGGGGACCCTGTGGCCAGACCGTCAGTCGCTGAGCGGCTAGGGCTTCTAACAGCCAGAGCTTTTGGTTGGAGGAGGCCCAGAGAAGCGTGTGGAAATTGATTTTGCCATAGATAGGCAAATAGTTAATCTTCCATCGAGGAAGAATGAATCCTCCTCCCCTAAAGAAGATGCGGCTCATGGGGAGGAGATCTGTGGTAGAGCCAATGGACATTGATACAACTGATGGTGACGTGGAGCCCATGGAGGTGGATCCACATCCAGATGAAGAACAACCAATGGATGTGGATCCACCTCCATCAGGGCAGGCTGGGCACCACACCATCATGCACAGCCTGACTCTGAAGAGACGGCATATTAACATTCACAGGAGCGCTAGGGGCTCTCCATATCCCACCAGACGGCGCGCTCCGCAGAGGCATTGACTGCAAGGCACTTACCATCAGCCGGGAGAGCCCCGAGTCCGTTAACATCTAGTGGACTCCCAGGTAACATCTGCCTCCTGGCAACTCTTCAAGCCAAAGCTTGGAGGATCCCTCCTTTGCCATCCCCCACTCCAGCACTTCCCAAAGAGCTGGCATCTCCTCTGCGCTGCGCCCTGAGGAAGAGGAGAGGACAGGGACTGGCGTCCTCTGAGCTGCTGCACCAGGGTCAACAGGAGGAGTCTGTCCGACAGCCCGCAGGCTCCTTGGGACCTCCGGGTGGTGCCACAGAAGCGAGAGAGGCAGCTGTTCCTCTGGAGAAGCAGAAGACGTCCCTTCCAACAGGAGGAAGAAGTGCTGGACTTTGGCGCTGAGGTCCAGCGTAGATGCTTCCTTAGGACTCTTTGTCGGGAGTGGGAAATAAAGAGTTCTAAATAACTATACAAAACAATAAAAAAAAAAAAATAAAAAAGCAAAAGCAACCAAGAGTAAAAGCAAACCAGTGTGTGTCTCCCTCTCTTTTTTGGAACTTTGGAGTTTGGTTGTGCTTTCCTGTTTCCCCTTCAGGTCTCCCCAGTACAGGGAACACATTGCCATGTGTCGCAAGGGCCCAGCCCAGGTCCTCAAAGCCCAGGCACACGGGTGCCCAGGCACACAGCATCCGTGGGCAAGCTGAGGGACCTGCCTTTGGTCGACATTAACCAAAAAGGGCTTGAGGGAGGGAGAGATGGGGGGACTCACCTGGGTGTTGACTATAGGTGCCTACTGGGAGCATAGGAGAAGAATATGCACTCAGTGAAAAGATGAGCGGCAGCAGGCCCATGCTGGAGGATGGACAACTCGCAGCTAGGCAAAGGAGAAGGCTCATCCCTGTGAGGGTGCCCAGGCATGGAAGCCGTGCCCTTAGTCTGCGGGGTCTCCATCCTCTCCAGTTTATCCCGAGGTGACTGAGCTTGACAGAATATAACCTGCAGAACTGTCAACCTGTCCTTTACACGTGGTCCACACCAGAGGCCTTCACAAAAAGGAAGGAGTTGAAGGAAGCAAAGAAGCCAAGAATTAGTCAGTATGTCCTCCTGCTGCATCTCTGCAAGCTGTGAAAGCAAAACCCTGGACCCAGCCATGAAAATGGGGTGTTGGGATCACCTGCAACCATGGCAACACATGCACATCAAGCCGACAACAGAAACACCAAGACAACCAGGTTAGTTTTTCTTAGTTCAACAGCAGTCTGCACAACTTCTTGGCATGTTGCTTGTAATTTAGTTACTGTACGGGAAACAGAAACACCTCCCTTCCCTCTTTGCCTGATGTTAGGCTCTGAACCTTTCCCCAGTCCTCAAGATGCGAAGGAATCAACTGATGGTGGACAGAAACCTATGCACAGGTGCCACTTCCGCATCAGCTCTTCTCCCTATTGATTGTGTCTCCCTTGTCCTCCATCGGGATTTTGGTCCACTTTGCCCCCTCTCATGGACCACAGCAACTCCACCTGAAGGCATATGAGCATCTAGGCAGTAGTGGAGATCCCCCGATCCTCCTGGGACTTACATGTTTTCTCACCATTAATAATGCTGTAGGGGTTTAAGATATGTGTGTTTTTAATGGCATTTTTAAGTGTATCCTTTAAAAGGGTAATGTTTTGAAAGCCTGTACCCTATCTTCTGAAAGTCATTCAATTTGGGAGGGGGGGTCACAAACTCCTGTGATAGAGAAAGACCTCCCTGTTGTCACTTCTATTTGTTGTCCAGTGCTCTCTAAATGCCTCACAGCCTCTGCAAGAAAAATTTGGCTGAATTTCAATTGAAATAAAAACGAGAATGTGCTTGTGGTTCCAGGGAATCTGCACTGAACATTGTTGAGTACATTTAAGAGAAAGATCTGTGATAGATATATTACCTGTGGCATTGCCCTCAAAATGCCAGCCTTCTCTCAAATAACTGTGGCAGTAGATATTCACACCTTCCTCACCTTTACGCTATCATTTATGACTTCAAGTTGTTATGCTACTGCAGTGGTAAAACATGGTTAACCATTATTTTTCCTTGGAATCAGAGCAGTTGATTCAGGAATTTTATCCCTCTAATATTGGTCCAGATGGTTAATAAGTCTAGATTAATTTTATGAAATCTCTGTAGCAACTTGGCCATGCAGGTCCTGAGCAAAGGTCCAGTCCCTTGAGGCAGCTTTCACTGGTGCTGGCTGGGACCAGCAGCCCCCACTCTCTGCTCTGTTTTTCATTTGAATTCTGTGCTGAGCTCAAGCATAGCTCTGTGAAACAAGGATGCTGAGGTGTCCCAGCTATTTTACTGTATGGACATGAGTCAACTGGTGCATAAGGCAGGAAGCCTGCACTGAGATTGTATGCAGGGCTGCAGGCACAGGGAAAATCAGATTTACATCAAAAGCAGACTGAGACTAGGTTCAGCCTCGACTGCATGAGTCCAGTTTTACTGTGTGGCTATCACAGGGTTGTACTGTATGTGTATGCATGAAATGCCTGAGGTCCTTTCATGTTGGCTATTTTGGCCCTGTTCGGGTTCATGAGTTTTTTAAGTAGCTTGTGATGAGAGCTATGCATGCCACTGAATGCTGTCTTATGAGTACAATACATAGAGTTGTCAGTACCTAAGTGAATGCTTTTTACAGTGTTGGGGTAAAACTTGGAAGCCAAAAGTAATGTATTGACTATCAACTTCTCTTGCCTTTGTTAGTGGTACAGAGCAAATGTAAAGACCTAACAGGGGAAAGTGTAGTAGCATTGATACTGATTCCAGATGTTCTGCTAAAAGGTGCTATTTATGAGAGGATATTATTGGGAACAGTCCTGACCTAATACCTAAAGGATTACACTAACTATACACTACACACACACGCTCACATGTATACATACACATTCCCACCAGCAATGTGAGACTTATATAAGTCTGGAAGGACAAAGTGAAAAACAGTGGATCGGTGAAAACGTAATTGTAAAACTGTCTCTCTTCAGGTTTAAAGTAGAAATTTAAAGACTTAGGCTTCCCCACTAGAAGTACCTCAAATTTCCAAAACAACTCTGAGCATTTCTTGGTTCTTATCAAAATTAGTTGAGATAAGATCAGAACCTCAAGCTCAGTTCTCTTCAGTCTACAGATTAGAAAAGCTGAGTTTATCTGAAAGTCTCTATCCAATCTGCAAAACCAAGCTGGATATTGCAAAACTTGTGAAGTTGCATCTAGGGCTTGAAAGAGAATTATTTCAAGAACAGATGCTGTGCTAGTGCTTGGACACCTCCAATTCTAATGCCAAGTGAAGAAAAAAATGAAAATGGAGAGAAAAATTGGAAGTGGAGATAAACATTTTCCAAACTCTGAATGAGATTTGCTCAAATTCTAGGTGAGCTCCAGACTGAGCAGAATCTGCAGAATTCAAATGTAATCAAAACCACAGCATCCATTTTTAGTAGATGGGGAACAAATGAAAATGATTTAAAGACTAGAGGTGAGAAAGATAAAGAAAACCCTGACAAAACAGAACCACGTGGCCTTTTCACTTCCCTATTCCATACATCCATCTTCTTATTAGATATGGGAACAAAAGTGTGCCTGATGCTTTTCAGCAATGTCTCTAAACTAAATTTCTCTTAGAATCCTGTCTAGGACACACTCCATGTGTGTCTGGACTGCCTGCACAGCCCTCATTAAAGAATGCATTTCTTTTCTGAACAGCTTGTACCTATTCACATGTCATAGGATAATCTTCCAATTACCCTGGAATGAGAGTGAAACAATGTTAGGAGATGCCCAGTCTCAAACTGAATCTCAAAGAATTTGGAGATTAAATAGAGAAATTGAAGGATGTGTGTTTCAGATCAATCCTTGTGTATTAAAGAATGTGTTTGTTTTAATTGCAACTTGAATACAGCATCACCTTTTCTAATAGGGAAGTAATTAAACCTTCAGATATGTCAATTAGCTACTGATGGGCTGATTTCCTGTTTGTAAGTGTACTATTAGAGAGTCATATGGCTCTGGAAAGTTTCAAGACTGCTGTCTGGGACTTTTTGCACTTCAGGGACATTTCTTGCAGACATTAAATCCCTGCTTGATTCCTGATCATTAAATATCAGCTAAAGTCCAGGAGTGGAGGAGAACTCCAGGCTTGAAACCAGCAAAACTACAGAAAGTGAGCTGCTACCTCATTATAATCATAGAGTCAATAAAGTCACCTGATGGCAGATTTAGAGGAACTCATTAGGAGACGGAATTTGGTTGTGCAGACAAGCTGCTGTGATTCTGGAACCAGGCCCTTTCATTAAAGGTCTTCAAATAGGTACAAGGCAGAGGGAGGGGAAGCCTGCAGGGCACTTCAGCTGAGGAGCATGGCAGTAAGGATTCTATATGCATCTAGCCTTCTGAGTTGCATAGCAAAGGAGGTAAGCTCTTAGGTGAGGTTTAAGCAAAAATAAATGTAAAAGGAATTTAATATACCTATATCCCCTTAAAAGTGATACTTTGTAATTCTGACTTGGAGTGCAAGCTATGACATCCAACGAGAATGCAATGCAACAGACCTTTTATTACTCAATCTCTATGTAAATTTACTTAGTTCTCCTCCTTGGATTTTTTTTTTTTTTTAAGCATAATTGAATTAATATGAGTCGAAACAAACCCAAAGCTTTTCTTGTGCCAATCCATTTTTCCTTTGTTTCTCTAGTCTGATTGCTGTAAATGCAAACATCTTGTACCCTGACTGTAATCAGTGTGCTCTGTTCCTGCAGCACTCGGCTTTACCTTAGAAAGGTGAAAAGATGAAGCTCCTACAGAGCACAGGTCTAAGGTACAAAAGTTGTACAGATGTCCTGTAAAGCCAGCTTATAGCAGGAGAAATGCTGTTGTGTAAGCAATGTGCACACTGGTGCATTGTGCATAGAGAAGTAGAAATAGGTGCTATAATTTTGAGCCAGAGAAAAAACCACCACTAACGATTCTCTTTCTGGGAATCACCGATGTAGCAAAAGTCTAGCTGTAATGAAAGAGAATAAAGCTCAGGAATTCTTCCACTGTAGATGCTGCAATTTTGGTTACTGTGAACTTAGAAAGAAAGTGAATGGAGGGGCATAGCTTAATTATAAGAGGTCTCACTGTGGTTAGTTTAAAATCTTGGGTACAGTGTAGGGTACTTTTTCTCCCAGCCATCTCTCTGGAATTAAGGAAGGCCAGGAGTGTTCTGGATAATCCCCCCAAAAGCACACAGTCAGTGCTGTATATATTTGAGACTTGCTTTTATTTATTTATTTATTATTTATTTATTTATTTTTTATTAAGTGTAAAAATGTTTAGCATAAAACTTTGTTCAACAGTATTGTGATAGAAAGAAGCACTAATCAAGCTAGCTCTGTTAGTGAGATGGGGGCTTGGAAACAGCAAGCAAATAACAGATTGTTAATGAACCACTGACTAATTTGAAGTGATCGCCAATTCCAGCCCTGCTTAATAAATAAATAAATAAATAAATAGAAACCTGGAGAAAGAAAGTATGCATCTTTTTATGCACTGGAAGCTCAGCCCAACTCAGAACTGCCTCATACTGTGTTTGCTGTAACTGACCTGGCTCTGTGAGCATTTCCAAAGCCACGTTTCTAGAAAATACAGCCTGTGTTTAGCTTATGGCCATGAATATGTAAAGGTCTTTACTCGTGTGTTATTTGTCTGCCATGCTCCTGTGCCTGTGCCTGGCTGTCCAAATCCGAACAAGCAGCCTAGTCTTCCTTTTTGCACTGAATGAAGCCAGCAGGAAGTTTCTTGCAAAAGTTCATTCAAAATGTTAAAAAAGCTCCCTCTGCACTGCTTGCGTGTTTGCTTTTCAGGGGTAGCCTCGTGAACCAGCCTCACACTTTCCTTTATGCTTACTTTTTTCTCATTTGTGTCACTGCAGCACCTTGCTGTCCAAATTGTGGTCTAGATCCACTGTGCTGCAAGTGCTGCAGAAACGTAAAACAGGCAGCCAGCCTCTGCCCCAGAGGGCTTCTGATAATATAATCAAAATACAAGACCAGTGACCACAGATGGACAAGGGTAAGGGAATAACAAGATCATACTGGGGGGTGCTTTCCATGTGCCTGTAAGCTAACCATTTTCAAGTTTTTGGCAAAGGAGAATTTTAATAAGGGATTCAAAGGAGGATAACAGTTGGTTTTATGAATGCACATGCAGGCTCTTCTCAAGCCTGAGGGGCAGCAAGGGAGAAAGCACAAAAGATGCTTGTTGGAAAATTTAACAAATTGATCAATTGAAGCTGGCATCTGGGCCTGACTGATGCTGGGCATTTATATTTTGATAGTGAATAAAAAGTGACAAGTTGGGAGTAAGCCATGAAGGGCTTTGCAAGTTAAGAGAGTCACAATAAGCTTGATGTCCCAGAGGAAAAAGGAATCATTGAAAGCGTTCAAAGATAATGGGTATAGTCAGAACAACAGGCCAGGAAAATGATTTATATAGCTGGGGCCTGAAATGAACAGGGCAAGAGTGCTTTTGTCAGGGCCAGAGAAAAGGGCATTGCGCTAATCAAGAGGAGCGGCAGGACAAGAACTTTCACAGTAAGTAGAGACAATAAAGACTATTGTTTAGAGAGAGAGTGTGGAAATATGATGCGCGCTGAATAGGAACACAGATGGGAGGTTCAGCAAGGAGACGGGATCTCGTGTTTCTGCATGTGAACATCCATGGCTGGAAGTGGTGTTGCTCGCCACGATCCCAGATGAAGATAAGGGAGAGGACTGAGAAACATCAAGGTCTTTCAGTCACCCGAAGTGTGACAGCCAGAGACAGGCCAGCTCCCATTTGGATGGAAGGAGACACGTCTGGCATACACTGAGATGGAGCAGGTCTCTGAAACTGTGTTATGGACTTTGTGATCAGTTTGCTTGGATGTATGAGGCTATCCACAGACAACGCATAGAAGTGGAAGACAAGTGAATCTAGTGGAATGCCTAATGACAGCAGGAGAATGGAAAATGCCCTGAGGAAAAGGGCAAGGGCATATCAAGAAAGGAGGGGAGTTCAAGATGAGTCTAGCTGATAGTCTTAGTGACAGTGGCAGTGACAGGAGGGTGAAGTTCGAGTAGAAGTACTGAGATTTAGGTAAGGAGGTGCCATTATGGCTTCTGCAAGGTGCAAGGAGAGGAGAGCACAGTGGGGTAGCCAGAAGGTAGGGGCATAAGAGAGAGCACATAGGGTAGAACCAGAAGGACTGTAAAGTGCATCTTCAGCCTGCTTACAGAGAAAAGAGGTATGAGGTGGAAATTATAGATGTAAGTGAGGTGAAAGGTGGGAGATCTCAGATAGGAGAAGGAACAAGGCATATTTGTAATATGAAGAGGGAGAGAAACCAAATGAGAATGAGAGGTGAAGGAAGGAGGAAGGGAGCAGATAAGGGGAAACGCTGACACTGGAATAAAGGGTAAGATGAGGTCACTGTGACAAGCAAAAGGTCAGCAAGAAAGAATGTTAAACAAAATATCTGATTTTTAAATATATCTTACAGGCTATTTGTGGGAAATGCATCTGGGAATTGGATATCCACAAGAATTTGCCCTGAAGATCTGCTTTGAAGACCTAAGCACTGGCAGTCAAGGGACAAAAGTATAGACAAATAAGACGTGCTAATGGAAGCAGCTCAGTTTTCATCACAGGTTTCTAAAGCAGGACATTTGAAAAGAAAACTACATCTTTTGACAGAGGAAGAAAGAAAATAAAGTTTTGAAGGCATATGTGTTTCTGGGCTTGCACTGACCTACTTCAAAGGTAGAATACCATTGGAGACTGCAGAACCATAAATAAGTGAGTTCATTTTTAATCAGAATAATACTTAATATTGTGTTCACAGTGACATTATATTCTTTACTCATGTGTCTTCATGTTTTGGATTTTGGAATCTCAAGGACATCGTGATCTGATTCTTGCTCAAAGTGAGATCTCATTCAATTACTTCTACAACTTGCTTCAGCAGAAAAATCCTGAAAATCCGACAGAAAAAAAAAAAAAAGCAATGTTCTAAAAATAAAATATTTTCCAGGTGCCTACCTGTTTCAAAAACCTTCTGACAAAGTGCTAATGACACCCTGATGAAATTCTGCCTTTTTTCCAAACATCTTGCCTGCCCAGGGAGCCAGGTCTCCAGGACGTCTTGCTCTGTGAGAGCATTTATATGTTGAAAGGGAGGCAGGAGACTCAGGGCTTAGCCTTCCATATTTCATCTAGGTCTGAAAGCACCAGTTTTGAATATCTTCAAATAGTTTTCTTCTCCCTCTTTGGGAGACTTATGATGTTTACTCAAAAGTGAAATTAATTATTTTTCCCCAGCACTTCTGAACATGTTGTGGAACACAAATACCAGCTTTCAAACAGCATAAAACAGAGGAGAAAAATCAACACATGCCTTTCAGTCATTAAGAAACAGTATGAAATGAGACAAGTCTTTCTTGCACATTGTCAAATGTGTGCATTTTGGGGAAAATTTCAGTAAATTAATGAATGCGTTGAATTCACATTAAAACTTCCATTGAACAGTGCTTGTATTGCAATACTTAACAAATGTTGCCTGTGTTATATGGAGCAGAAGAAAATTAGCTGCAGTTTGGGGTGAGGAGAATGTATAATTTGATACTGGCAGTGCTTCCCAAGGAATGTTACAGACACTGGGTTTGTAATTTTTTTGACTGGATTTAGGGATGAATCAACTGATCAGGACAAGTGGCCCTATTAAAATCACAATTTAATGTTTTATCTTTACAGATCACATTATGTTATGTGGTCTTAAAAACAGATGATACTTTTAAAGAGAATGCTTTCTCTCTAAACTAGGGCTACAGAAAGATACAGAAAAAAATGCTTACTGACAAGGTAAACTACACTGAAATGGGTGTATTTGAGGGATATTAAGAACAGAGATTGAGGTCAATCCTGTAAACGCAGATAGGTAAGGCAGCTGTGTTGGACCCCTCCTGCGGAGTAACAGCTTCAAGTGGCAGTCACCATTAGTAAGTTGATTTGTATTTCATGGGACAAAAGGGTAAGAGTAAGGTATTGGGACAACACCCTGCTGTTACTACAGTAGAGGTATCCTATGCTATAAGAAATCATAATTTTGCATGATTACTTATGAGTTAAATGGATCCAGGACAAAAAGGTCAAGCAATCTCTTTGTTCCTCTCCAGTTCTACAAATGAAGTTAAAGTGAAGTTTACCATATACATTTATATTATTTATTTATTTTAGGGTAAACTAATATGTTCTGATCCTAAACAACACTAATTTCTAAGTAGCCTGGAAAGGCTACTTTAGCTTCTGAAATAAATTCTGTAGAAAGGAGGTCATTGGAAGGGCAACATCATGGAGATGGAAACAGCTTGAGAACCACCAAGAGCATGCAGCATCTCTTCCCAGCATCCCCATTTGCTACATGGAAATCACAATGTGCTGCCTATTATCCATCTGCAACCATCTTCAAATGTGTTGGCACCTAACGTAATAGGACCTTGCCCCAAATACTCACTTCTGCTGCCTTCACAATGGTTTCTGCCATGGCTGAACATCTTTTCTAAGCTGCCTTGTTAAATCAGAGTGTATATTTGTGATGTATTCCTTAATGTTGAAATGCTTTGGAAAGAGATTTAGGAAATGCTTCTAGTTTTTGGATGTTTACCAACAACCAAAACAGTAAGCACTGTGATGTTTAGCATGTGTGTATAATTGTGACATTGCTCAGCTTTAATAACAGTGTGTGACAACAATTTTGTATTTGAATAAAATAGCACAACTGCACAAATATCTCAATGCTATTTACTGCAGGTTGACACCACCGTGCCATAAAGGTCTTTTTCCTTCCTTGTATGAAGTCAAAACTTCCAAAATTACAATAAGGACCATTTTTCTAGTATACTTTTTTTCCTTTCACGAAAATCACAGCATTTAATTCTTCAGGAAATGTAAAAACAGTGTTTTCCTCAGATATACAAGCAGGAACCATGTTTGCCTATCTGTATGTTTTCAGGTTGTTGTTTCTGTGTATATAATGTGATTAACTGACTCTCTTTATTTCTCCAAACAGGACTGCAGTTTTTAAATTGATCTGGAAATCAGAAAAGAAGCCAAAAAAAAAAAAAAAAAAAAAAAAAAAGACAAGGAAATGAAGTGAAATGAAGGGAAAAAAGCAAGATGGAAATATATAGAATAGGGAAAAAAAAAAAGGAAAAAAAAAAAAACACCAGATCCTTCTTCTGGAGTAAAAATCCTGTCAGCTGATATAGTTTTCATAGGAAAAACTGGTAGGAATAATATACCAATATATATATGATTAGAGGAACTGTGAATCATACATAATTAAATGAAAGCTAAATTACCAGGCAAAATGGTGTGCTATCTAACTGTTCACAGGGATCTTAAAGAAATATTGTCTCTGTAGTATGAGTTTAAGTTTTTATATCTACAAGGCTTCGGCTTATCATAAAAACTGATGGATGCATCAAAGAGTGTAGGAGCAAAGATAAAATGGATTAATTGTGTTTTGCAGTTGTAGCAAGCTGCAGTGTAACCTATAGCAAAAGACTGAGTGCCAGTCTGTTGCAAAGTGATGCAAACTCTAAGAGATCTTGGTGAAATTCCATGACACCTGCAATAACACCCAAATAGCATAATCATAACTATTTATTAGGTTATAAGTGCACATTTTTGGCCTTGTGCAAAAGCTTCCATGATGTCAACAGTGTTAACTGTTTTCTGTGTGGAATAAAATGTGAATTATAAAGTATAAATTATAAAGTTTTGACAGTATAGAAAGAAAGATACATTGATGAGAAAAGGTATTTCTTTTTCGCAGTTTATGTAGACCTAGAGATTCTCTGGGAACAGGAAGAAAAAAAGAACTAAAGTTCCCTGGGACTTTAGTACAACCTTCTTTCCTGTTCACTAATCTTCAGCTTTTACTTCTAACATTGATTGTGCCAAAAGTGGTTTTCTCTTCAACAGAAATAACATTATTTTACTCCCTCTACATCAAAACTTCTAGTGTTTTTTAAGATGTAGATAGGAGTTCATCAACAGTCAGCTTGGGACCTTATTATGGCATTCATTGAGGAAAATAGTAATTCAGATTTGTATTAACAAAGTTTTTTTCTAGAGTCTCCAAATTGGAAGGCATTTCCAGTATGTGGGAAGATCAAAATACCTTGGAGGAAGGACCACGTGAGTGGTTTTGAGAAGAAGGATAGTAGTAAAGGGATGAAACTTAAGACTAGAAAATGTTCATTTGGGGACTAATAACTAGGATTTTTGCCCCAGGCCAGTAGCTTGTGACTTGGCAACAACTGTGGAAAAAGGCTGATGGATATATGGCTACACCAGTAACATGTCATCCCAATTGCAGCAGTAAGGCATTTCCAGTAGAGATAGAGAACTCATAATAGCGTTGTGTAAGGTGTGAGCAAGAGCCAGCTAGAATTACTCTGTGTGTAGTTGTGTCGTCCCATATTAGGAAACATTAACTGAATCTAGAACAAGTTAAAAAAAAGAGCTCATAGGATGATCTGGGAGTGGCGCGTTTGATGGAAGAGATGAAAGTGGAGCAGACTGGCAAAGCAGAGTCTGGGAGTATGTAATTCTATGGGTAGGGAGGATAAAGAGCAGGTGGGGAAAGCACTGTTTCAACATTATTCAGGTCAATGTCGGTACAAAAACAAGGGAATAGACCTGGCCACAAATATATCTGTATTAAAAATTAGAAGGTTTTCATGGAATCATAGAGTCATTAGGGTTGGAAAAGACCTCCCAGATCATCTGTTCCAACCATCCTCTTAGCACCAATATTACCCACTAAACCATGTCCCTAAGCACCAATGTTATATGGCATTGAGTAACAGTTGTAAAAACAGAACATCTTGTGGAGTATTTGGAGGGAAAAAAAAAAAAAAGAATTTTTCCAGTACAGAATTTCACCACAGGCTAAATCCTTACATGGCTCAAACTGGGGTAGCTTCGTCTTAAGACAGTGGAGTTGTGCCAGTTTATTTCAGTGAGAAATTCTGCCTATATTTTCCAGACTTCTTGAAACAGAACGATGTGCAAGAACAACTCAAGACTGAAACAAGCTCTCTCTGATTGCCTGATAGTATTTGACAGAAGCGGATTGTCCTCCATAGACTGATTTTACTGCACTCCTGAATGCAAAAGCCTCCGCCACTTAATCCTTACCAAAGACACGGGTAAGAATTCCAGGTTGCTACCTTCAATTACCAGTGAATACACTATTAGATTAAATTCTCCTTACAACTGGAGCAAATACACACTCCACTTAGATACACATTTGCATTGCACCAAATGTCAGAATCCCTTTGTGGACCTATGTAGATGATGCGGAGGTAGGCAAATAATGAGCTGCTGCTTTTGCCATCCCTTTCAATCCAGTTGGTCCTGCTGACTTACTGCTGCATGTTGTTTGACTGCCTCATGTTTGGTGGGATTTTACAGGTCTAACAACCACAGACTGGGTCTCTAATAGCTATCGCAAGAGTTTGTGGCACTGGGGTTTTACAATCAGAGTGGTGAAGAACTAGAATGTCTTTCCTGCAGCAGTTTTTAGAGGCAAATAATATAGCTAGTTTTACAGTAAGTGTGGGATAAGTTCTGGGAAGCTTGTGAAGAGGTTCTGGAGGAAAAAAAAAAAAAAGTAATTGCTTTTGTTTTGATAAGAATCAAAATGTTCTTAACGTATTGTTGGTTGGGTGAGAACATAAGGTTTTGGACTTAATTGATCAGAAGCTCTCTTTCAGTCTGTTTTTGCATAAATATAAATATTTATTTGCATAATATTTAACTGTATAATATAAATATTACGTTTATGTAATTTCTCAGTACAGCACTGAGATATTCACTCCTCATGGTCAAAGACATGGTCATAGAAAATTAGTTGTAAAAATGGAAGAGAAGAATGCTGAGACAAAAAGAATGCTACACTTTGAGGAGCTGCTTTTATGTTGTATTAAGAATTAGTTTATTGTTCCAGAAAATTTGGTATAATAAAATTTGGCCCTTCAAGCACAAATATATAACTCTTAATTTTTTCCTTCTCTATGATCTTACGTGGGAGACAACCTGACTGTCTCCCAAGTATTACAACAGCAGAATACTAAATGCTAAATTTAGGTAGCAACATTTTGATCCCACTCTTTCCTACAGTATTTCTGGTAAGCCAAGTCAACCTAGTAACCTAAAAAGCATAAAGTACCCTTTCAAAGGTGCTTCTCTGTATTGCTCTTCAGCACATCCATTTTGGACACTCACAGGCCTCTTCCACTAGTATAAAGCACAGTGAAAGCCAATGTAACAGTGCCTGTAAGTTAGTCTCTGGTGTGGGAGTTGTAAGAGTGTGAAAGAAGTTGTTAAATACCTTCTTTCCCTCCCCGCCCTTAATGGTCACTGAAATGTGCTTAAATTTTATTTTATTTTTTAAGCTGTTGCTGTTATGATAATATTTTATGAAGCCTCTTTTCTTTTTCTTTTCTCTAAACCTAAATTTTGGACCTGTTCTAAATTAACAGTGTCCCTTTGACATTCATGGGATTTACAGGCATGCATGGAGGGAAAATACATCCTTTTGCTGGATTTGAGTCAGGAGGATCCCAGAGGCATATACTGTACTTCTGAATTTCCTTCTGCTTTTCATGACTGTAATTCTTGTGTCCTCTTTTGCATACATAATTGATTAATCTGTATTTTTAAAGGTTTAATACATTTCCTCTTTTTAATCTGGAGCCACACGATTTCATTTTCATTATACTCCCAAGGTCTCTGACTACTGTTTTTGATTTGCCCGCCCTGTCATCTGTAGGAACAAATTAAAGAGAAAATAACACTTTTGGATTATTGGGATAAAGAGATAATAATACAAGCAGCAAAGAAAAAAAGGGGAATTATATGGAAATTCAAAGATATAGACATGGATTCCCTGAAACAGGAGTGGGGAGATTTAAATTACACATTGTTGTGCCAGTATCTCTCTTGAGCTGCAAGGGAAGAAAAAACATATTTCCACCAGTGCCCTGTGGTCACAGTTCCCACTGGGGACAGCTGAGTCCAGGATCCCACAGAATTCCCACTGATGGAGGTCAATCAACAAATTCCTCAGATTCCCTGGCTGTACCTCCCTACCTTTTTAAGGCTTAAGGGAAGATCCATTAAGAGACTTAAGGGCTTTTCAGGTACTTAAGTGTTTCCAGGCATGTGCTGATCTATGTAGACATTGTGGTGTCCTTTGCATCCTCCACTTTCACCCCTACGACACATTTGCAGGGAAGCATGACATTTTTGCCCTGGATCATGACCCACAAAGCCTCTCTAATCAGACTGCTCAACTTGCATATTGCATGGCTGAGCACCCCAAAGCTCTTTATGGAATATGCCTCTGGCAAATCCTGATATCCTTGGTATGGAGAAAATGCTGTTTTTGTGCCTTGACCCTCTCCCGGTAAATTCTCAACCTGTGGGTTTCTGCTCTCGCAGATCACCATGAACCCAGGTATTGAACCTAGCTGGTTCAATAGACCTGGCCGAGTATTTTTCTAGGTTTCGTACCCCACTATGAAAATAAAAATAAATGAAAATAAAAGGAATGAAGTGTGAGTGAAGAGAGATGGGGCGTTTTCTTCATCTTCTCATGAGTGTACTATGAGTCAGATTGCAGAGAATCAAATTCAGCACTAGCCAAGATGCATTTTACTTCTAACTCACAGTAATACTTAAAAGTGTAGATTTGCAGTGACTTACAAGTTCCAGAAAATTCAAACAAAAATGCATTAACAGGAGGACTGTGTGTAGTCTCAATAGACATGTAACAATGGTGTTAAGTCATCGCAACTGGCTTAGGTGGCTGACTGTTTGAACTCTATACCCCATGCAAGCCTTGGACAGTCCTTCAGCCTGCATCTTTCCTCACGTCTTAAAGCTGAGAGCAGCAGCCACTCCGAACTACTGCCCTGAGAAGCTCGTCTGGCCAAAGGTGTAATGACCTCCTCCTTCCTCTCTTTTCCTGTTTACCTGCCCTCGGTCTCTGTGACTGGGCACTGAGCAATTGGGAATTAGCTCATTTCCTTCCCCCCCTCCTTAAGGTTGCTTAATTATTATTTCTATTGTGTTTGCACCTTCCTTCTACCTTCTGAAAACATGCTGGTACAATTTTATGTGGGACATCATTAAACATACTGAATACACAATCTTCTTACCAGAACTGTAACTGTCCTCACTCAACAAATATCATACAAAAGCAAAATGTGATACCAGAACAGTGATGGTGGAAGAGGAGCTTCGAACATCTGTTCCCAGTGGGAATTTTAGCAGGGGACTAAGGAGGGTGACGGTGTGCTTGCCTAGTTTGTTAAGGTGCTGGTAGTCCTTTTTTTTTTCTTTTTTTTTTTTCTTTTTTTTTTTTCCCCTTTTATCTTGGCAATACCAAGTTGCAAACCTCTCTTATTGGTTGATATTTTGAGTGTGATTAGCAGTTCGCAGGATTGAGATGGCCAGGTGGTTAATTGGGATTGACTTGTCTCAACACAGGAGTGAGTCCTGCTTCCTGGCCCAAGGATGAATGAAATATTTTCCCTTTGGATCATTAAATGATGCATCAAGACAGGGCCAGGAGGAGGAAAGAGTTCCTATTTTCCTGATTCATGGAGGGAAGCCTTTTGTTTTGCTTTGTTCCTTTCTCAGCCCCTGTTAAGCTCACAGTCCTTCACCACTGTGGCCTACCCTCTTCAGGCGAAAAGAGTGATATACCCAACCAATACCCAACCAATACTACTGGGTGAGAAGTGGTCATCCTCCCCTTCTCTTCCTGGTGCTGCTCATACATTCATCCAATGACTTCTAAAAGCAAACGTATTTTAGTCATTGGTAGGTAAGCAGGGAGTAGGACATAGTATGATCTGGGATACTGAGGTGGCACACCAGTGTAAATGCATATAGTGTGTCTGGCTTTATCTTATCTCCCTGTCAAGGTGTGTGAAAGGAATTAATCAGTAATTTGTACTGTCACCGATGCTGTCTGGCCTGTTAGCCAAACTGCTGAGCTTGAGAAGAGAGACACTAACGTAAATGGGCTTTGTATTATGCATCAAGCTCAACTAATAAAGACATTGGTGTTTTCCTAACATGGATCTATTTTAACTGTTCAGCTGCAAATACACTTGCTGCCTCCAAGGCAGTTTAAAATAGTTCCAAGAACTTCTTCACATTTCTCAATCAGATTATCAAGTTACAAATATTACATCATCAACAAAAAGTCTCTTTGGCTGACCACTCTGCTAAACCCAGTCAGATTTTGCTATGTAGGCATTTCTGAGTGTCGTGCATGCTCTGCTAGCTCATGTTCTCAGAGACTTTGTAATTCACCATTGCACAACTCGGGGGTTGAATCCTGGAAAAGTTCTTTTCAGTAGTTTTTCCCAAGTCCACCTAAGTGTGCCTGCTTCAGTGTTGGCATCCATCTGACTTCTGTGGTCTTCTGGAGGACAGCTGGTGTTTTTTGCTGGATATCTTCCATTTCTTTCTTATCTAAATGTTGAAGGAATATGATCCCAGCTTTGAAAGAAAAACAAATGATTGCTTAGTCACTTTGGAGGTGAAGGGGGGGAAAGGGGAGGATTCCCATCTTCTTTTGCCTGACTTGAGCTGTCATTAACAAAAGCGGATGCTAGTCTGATGATGATTAAGAAAAAGATTTTTTGAAGGCCAGGCTATAAGCTCCATGTGAAGTCACCGTACATCCTCACACAGGCTAAAAACGAGCAGCTGTTTTTCTGCTGCATCTGAAGAGGTTGAGGAGGGATGTGAGAGGAGTGTTGCACACACTGCCCAGTTATTGGCCTCAGTATGTCACCTCGTGTAGGTGCTGTCACCAATGGTTCCTGGGCAGACAAGCAGCATGATATTGTCCACCTGCAACAAAGGAGGCTCTGAGTAACAAAACTTCATAGTATGGTGGCATAACATTATTTTCCATTCAAGACATGATACACCATTAAATGTTTTGCACTGATCTCATTAATTCTCTATTACAATAATTCCTCTTGAGTTTGCACCCCCAAAAAGTTTGTCAAATATATATATTTTTTAATATGCTGTTTGCTGTTTTGACGATATGGAACTTGCTATAGGAAAAAAAAAAGGTGTCTTTATATACATATATTTTAAATTAACATGGGGAAGAAAACATTTTTGCAAGCAGATCAGCTTCAGAGTGGTTCCACCAGGCTCTATCCTCCTTTTAGAGATGAACCCCAGTTGATTTAGGGTGGGATGCTTTCATTTCTTGGGGAAGTCACGCAAGATTCCTCAACTAAATTTGAAAAATGGTTTCTGTTGCATCTCACTATTTCCATTGAAAAGTTATCCTAATTGAATCAGTTTACCTTTTGAAACATTAATTCAATTAAAAAGGTCTAGTGTTGCCAACAAAACAGAAAAATGCTTTTTTAATGTACAGCGGAAATCAATTATCCAGTATCTGTGGATATAACTGAAAGAATATTATTATAGCTTTCATTTTGTTTTCTTGGGGGGAAGAAAGACTAATTGTTTTTTAAATGAAATGTTAAGTAGTGTAGTTTACCAAGAAGTATAACCACAGACTGGTTTGATGTGTGTTGCACAGCTGGAATTAGAAACACACACAAAAAGAAAAAAAAAAAAAAAGAAAAGAAACCACAGAGCTATTAAGCTGAGACAGTAAAGTAACAGCAAAATTGGCCTGGCTTTTCTTTTTCCACTTAAAGATATTATTCACTTGGATAAACAGTATAGTCTTCACAAATAAATAAGCTTAAATTTTTAACAACAACAAAACAAAAATAAAGAAACAGAAGAAGGAAATACAAAAAAAAAAAACCTAAACCAAACAAAAGAGCAAGAACATAGGGATCATTAAGTATGTGATTTCAAACAAAAATGCTGTTAATTAAGGGCAACGCCCAGCAGCAGGAATCTGGGAAAGAGGTTGAAACAAGAAACAAATATCATGTCCTTCAAGTTTAATTAATTTCTTTGGACAATATCCAAATATGCAGGGAAAAAAAAAAAAAAAAAAAAAAAAAAAAAAAAAAAAAAAGGAACATAAAATAGCCAAAGGAAGAAAAATATTAGAAGCAAGAGTTCCTGAAATTTGAAACAGCAGCATTTACAGAAATGCAAAAATCTAGTATGTGTTGTCCTCCTGAAAAGCTATAACTATAACATGAGAGGTTAAGAAAATGAAGTTAAAACTCTGCTGTGTTTAACCAAATGGGCTCTTTCAAAGTGCTTGTAGCAGCTGTGCCATGGCTGCTGCTGCTTCATGCGGCACAAAGGCATTTCATGGCAGAATACTCAGAAAAGTGGTTCCTTCTTGTAGAAAATACATGTTTCTCCCACGCATTTTAGTTGCCTGGGTCATCACTGTCTGCAGCCCTGACCATACCCCCAGCAAGGCTCTTCCCATCAGTTCAGCAATGCCCACAAGTCTGTTTGTAGCTGGAAATGGGACCAATGTAACCTGAGAGCAGTAGCACAGTGAAGTGCCCCTGGCAGAGCAAATCCCTGCCAGGTCTTATGGAAAAAAAACAAAGGCAAAATAAATGAGTCAAAGCAAAAGAATATTACCTTCCCACTGCATTGGCTATTCTTTCTCTCTCTCTTTCTTTCTTTCTTTCTTTCTTTCTTTCTTTCTTTCTTTCTTTCTTTCTTTCTTTCTTTCTTTCTTTCTTTCTTTCTTTCTTTCTTTCTTTCTTTCTTTCTTTCTTTCTTTCTTTCTTTTTCTCCCTTTCTCCCTTTCTTTCTCTCTTTCTTTCTCTCTCTTTCTCTCTTTCTCTCTTTCTCTCTTTCTCTCTCTCTCTCTCTTTCTCTCTCTCTCTCACTCTTTTTCTCTTTCTTTCTTTCTCTCTCTCTTTCTCTCTTTCTGTTTCCAAATATCAGTCTTCCAGTTCTTCATGTATTAGCCTACCTCTCCAACCCATATTCATCCTACAGCTATATCGCATGAAAGTGAGCCAACCATGGACTAATGTGTTTCTAACCTCCTTTTTTTTTTTTTTTTTTTTTTTTTTTTAACATTTCCTGAGTTTTCCAACCAGATGTCCAGATGTCTGACTCCCTTCCACTCCTGTGCCTTCTCTCTTCCTTCCACCCTTAACACTTTCCATCACTCCCTAATGAATCCCTCCCATCACCAGGCAACTTCCCTATCTCTGCTTGGAGCTGAATTTCCTTGTCTGGCCCCAGCAGCCCTGTTACTCCCCACAAGGTTTTAAGAGCTTTTCCCACTGTGAGAGAAGAGGCAAAGCCTGACAGGGTAGTAAGCAGCCAAAGGTTGGAAAATAAATGGGTTCACACATTCCAGGTGTATCAGTGGTGCTGCAGACTCCAGGAGCAAGGAAAGGGACAGGTAGTGTGAACAGACACAGCAAACTTGTTTACGCCAAGCACTCATGGGACTGACAAAGATCAGTGTCTTAATGGAAGTGGGTTTTCTATAAACACTGAACGGATTCCTACTGAGTGTCCTGTATGGATATTTTGGGCAGAATTGCATTATGCCTATTAAAATATTTATAAAAAGGCAAAAATCTTTTCAAAATACATCTTTTAAGGATGTAAAAAGAGTGGCTTGGATGATTATGGCACTGTATTCTGTTCTAATTGTGGGCAACCATCCCTTGGATAGATTAACTACATAAATGTTGGCTCAATCTGCAAATAGCTCAGGACACAAAATGAGCAGCCAGCCTGGTCATCACCCCTCCGAGGTGCTCCCTGTCTCCTGTGGGACTTAAGGATACTCAGCTTTAAAGGATCATTTGACCAAAAACATTAAGTGCTGGTAATGAGGAAACATGAATGAAAATAGAATTGTCTTGCCCTTAAAAAAATTGTAGCTTGATAGTTGCTCTGAAGAACATTAACCAGATTTTAAGTGTTTATTTGTATTTATTATTGTGCGGTCTAAGAGGGGAATTAAGCATCTGAATAATGACGTGTTTACATTTTAAAGAACATCCTAACGGTCATATTCCTTCCTCTGCAGAAATGCTTGCAGACTTCTGAAGAAGATATTTGTTTATCTGTGTTGTTTATTGATCTACTGTCTGGCTAATACACCACTTGAGAAGATTCTGAGCCAAATGTACCGCTAATGTAAGCAGCAAATGCAATGACATCGAAATCGGTTGTGAGTCTGGCCCTCTGAGTTTACTCACGAAAAAACATTAACTTTACAATGACCGGTCAAAACATATACATTTATTTTAGTTCAAGCCTCTCACTGAAACCAGATTTACACTGAGATAATTTCAGTGAGTTCAGCAGAATTGCTCTGAATGTGCTCTAGGATGATGAAAACCAAGCATACCTGTTTTTAAAGAGTTCCTCCTAAACTCCAACACGTCAGAGAATAAAAAAATGTTCTCCTTTTTTTTTTTTTTTTCTGTTGTTTATGTTGGGAAGTGAAACTAGAGCAGCCTATTTATCCCAAAGTTCTCCTGGTTTGTACGTACTCATACAATTAGAGAAATTCAAAGTTCTGAGCTCTATAAAGGAGAGATCAGGCTTTTTTGGTCAGATGACAAAGAAAATTTTAAAACTTGTTCACAAAGATTAAAGCTGATGCTCCCAAAGCCAGTTTGGGTATTTAGATGTTTACCTTACACTAAAATTAACAAGATTTACTTGTCTAAATACTCTATCTTTGAAAAATTTAACTCTTCAAACACTTACAATTTTTTCCCTAAATCTGGGCTGTGGCCTACCCACAAACACATAAGGAGTCTCCCCAGTGTCAGAGCCAGTTCACGGACTGGAAACCCTGCATATTTGTACATGTGCAAATGTGAGCCTACGTATGTATATGTTTGAAATTTCAATAACAGATGTAGCATTTTTATACGATAAGAAAAACCTTAGCAAATGATGTGAGAAGGTGGGTGTCAGTCAGGTGGTTTCCTTTACCTACATTTCAAAGGCAATCCATTTGAAATATGATGAAAGGTGGACCATGTCCATCCTGACACTGTTTCAAAAGCTTTTCCCTACCCTGTCTTTAAATAGCAAGAGGGAGATGGAGCTTTCAGAGCAGTCCTTGTATCAAAGGTCGGTATTGTGAAGAAGGATAACATTGTTTCAGAGAAATACATATTTATTTTTCTTGGCAGCCCATTGGTTGTCATCAGGGTTGCTTTGGTGGAAATATTTTTTTTTAATTAAGAGAAAGAAATTGTGAATTTTTCAGCCTTTTGAAAGGTGACGCAAGGTAAGGTCAGCATTGAAATAGACATAATGGAGTAAGTTTGATGTAGTAAGTGTTATCTTTTAGTTTCATGACTACTGTGTCCAGCAGAGTGGTACTCTGGTCTCAGTTGTACACTAGAGAAATAACTCCAGAAATAAGAAAGAATGAGATTTTGTTGTATGAGTCCCATAGTTCTGCATTTTTTATCAGTGAAAAAAAAAATATATATATTTATATATATATATATATAATATTATATATAGATATAAAATATATAATTTATATATATATATTTATATAATTTATATATATATATATATGTGTGTGTGTGTGTGTGTGTGTGTGTGTGTGTATATATATTTTTTTTTTTTTTCATGTATTTCAGACAAAATTAAGAAAATCACTACAGGTCTGTTGTACAAGCCAGAACATGCTCGGGCATTTCTGATGTTCTGGAAAACAAAACAAACAAACAAAACCAAACATGCACACAATTATGCCCTGTAGAAAGGAAGGTTTTCTCAGCCCGTGAAATGGATCCTAAGTAGAAGCAGCTTCACCAGTGATCTGGGAGTAAGTGCAGGGGAACCTGATGAAGGCACAGATCCATGTGTGTGCCTTCCAGCTCACCACAAAGTCCTCTGTGGGTTTTTCCACAGAAGGGTTTCTCACTCACTTCTGGAGCTGCCAGAGCCACTCTAAGGAGCGGGTTGTTTTGTGTGTTGATCAGGCAGGTAGTGAAGAAGCGTGGGTTGCTTTTTGTCTTGGGTTTTGCAGATAAAATGTAGCTCTGTGTTTTTGTCTTTTCCAATATGGTTAGGAGGGTTGGTTGTCTCCCCTGGCATGCGAGGTTGGGGCCTGGAGGAAGGCCAGCTGGCTGCGGTGCCATCCAGATAAGAGTGCGTTGCTGTTAATAACACGGGGAAAACAATCAGAAGTTATGGTAGGGATAATATCTGCCGCTTTGGAAGGGCGTGTACCTGCCATTTATTACTCACATTCACAGTTCTGGTTAGCTTTCCACTTCTTGCTGGATAGCTGGAATCCAGCTGTAATTGAGAAGGACACTTTTCCTCACATTTATCTGTGCTTACCTTTTCTCCAAAGCAGACCTCATTCCTGTGATTCATGCCTTTATCACCTCCAGACTCACTGCTGCCTCACCCACCCTCACCACGGCTCCATCTCAGATGCATTTGGAAGCTAGCTTGAAAGGCAGGGACCTGCTTGCAGCTGGCCTGTCTTGCTCTGGGCACACGGTGCTGGCACTGGCTTTGGTTTGTGAAGCCCACAGTGTCCTGAGGCTGGCTCCCATCCCCTGCCAAGCGTCAGGAGCAGCCTTCCTGCTGATGCTAGCCCGGGTAAGAGAGGGAGCCACCAGCAGAGCCCAGGGAGGCAGGCCCCTCAGTATGCTCCTTGCATTTCTGCCAGCCCACGAGGCTCACAATGGCCTCATACAAGCTGGGTAGCAAAATTCATCTCTCTGTATGCTTCATAAAGAGGTGAGTCCTTGTCCTTCCCTGGAGGATAGGCTGCTGTTCTGATTTTTTGCTATTTGGGACCCAGGAAGAGTTGCTGCTGGTCTGCCTCTGTACTTCAATCTGTGCTGTTCAAAACTCAGGGTCTGGAGAAGCTGCAGCCTCCTTTTGTTACCACACATCTAAATAGATTTTCAAAAGATAGCAGACCAAATACAGGACCACTTTTTGAAGTCTTTATTTGGCTTTTCTTGCTGAGGGTAGCTTTCTCATTGATGTCTCCCAGACTTAGGCAGTAAAACACAGAGAAGCAACTGGATAAGGGCTGCAGAATATGGCCCACTGATCTTAGCCCTGGCAGAAGGAGCAGAACACACCAATCAATCACAGTTTGATACCTGGCCTTATAAAAAGCTTACTGGAATATTATGTATAAATGTATAATGCATCTGTGACTCTGAAGCCAAGGCATTTTCTTCCTGTTCCATGGAAATTGCCTGGGTTAGACCGTAAAGATATGCTTCTTTTTGTGTGGTACATAAAGAATATCAATACCAAAAGAATTTATGTATGATCCAAGAAATTTTTAATAAACTGTGTGTTCTCTGTCCATTGCTTCTGTTCTTTATGAATAGATATAAGGAGTGATAAAATTTCATCTAAGATCATACACCAAAGGTGGATTGCTAGCTGTCTGTAACCTCCTTGAGCAGGCTGAGCTCTGGAAGAAGGAGCTTGTAATGGTTTGATATAGTGAGTGATATTAGACTGCTCATATATCAGGGCTCAGCACACCCTCTTATACAACCCAACATGGCAGAACAAATTAATCATGCTTTGGCTGCTAAATGGGATTTGGGGGGCATAACTATAAATTAAGCTTTCCGGCACTCCACTTCAGAACAATTCCTCCTCCACATTGCTCATAAGTCATACCTTTCCCGAGCGCCATGCAACTGAGTGAACCCTGTTCGTTGTCATATTGCACACAAACTTTGGAGGTCTGCTGTGATGGTTGGATGTTTTCTGTTTATTTTTCATTGCTTGTGCTTCTCTTCCCTTCCCGGTATGGAGATGGCAGGTAGGAGCTCGCAGCTCAGCTGTTGGAACAGAAGTCAGCAAGAATTGTTTCTCAGCGTTGCGTTACCCCAGTTTCCTGTACAAACAAGGCTCACCATAGGAGGCTCCAGGGTGTCTGAGGAATGATGTTATTATTGTGGTTATCACCTCTGAGCATTAGGCAGGTTTTTCATTTGCACTGAGCTGAAGAATCTCATGTTCCTTGGGTTTCTTCAGGAAGCAGGTATAGAAGACAAGGGACGGGATTGTTTTGCTTGCAGTAGTCTATACTGCTGAGGAGGCTTCATGAGCAGGGTTCCTTTTATGTTATCATAGTAGAAGTATTATATGGGAGGCTTTTATCAGGCAAAGGTGAAGAGGGCAGATGCAGAAGTCAGAGACGAGGTCACTGGCAGCCAGGAAGGAAGCACAGATGGAAGAAAGCACTTCTCAGGGAGCTGCAATGTCAGGGCCCAGGTGGGATTTGTCTCACCAGGCAGCACTGGGGCAGCTGGATGCCTGCGCCTGACCTCCTCCAGTGACTTCCTCGCAGACAGCAAGATGAATCAGCCCTGGGTTTCCAGAGGTTGATTCATCTCCCCTGTCTTAGTCACCTGCTCTAGGAGGGGTGAATCACCATGCGAGGACTGTCAAGGGTGTCCAGATGAGAAGGTTCAAACTGGAGAATGAGCTTTTAGCCTCTTAAAGTGGAGTAGACATGAAGTCTGCTCATAACTGTGAGTGAGGAAGGAGCTCTTCTGAACACAGGCCTGCACTGACCAAAGTTTATCTGTTTAGGTGAAAGAGACAGCATCATGGCTGCAAATTCTCCATAAAGCTCTTGTCTGCTCATCATTTCTTTACTTTCCTGTTTTCCATAAATTAGCTGATCTTATCTAAGCCTGGGACATGGTGTTGGTAGTCTTGAAGTTGTATATGGTGAAGGATGAGCTGTGCTCTCTGTCTATGATCTTGGGATCTTACTACTGCCTTCTGCATATGAATTTCTTCTGCTTTATCTATTTACAAAAATGGAAAGGACCCATCAGCCTTCTTAAATTCACTTGTGCAGTGTCCTCAGACATCCAATTCTTTGCTCAAGTATCCTATATCACGTGGGTTTTTGTGCATTCTTATTAATCTCAAACTCTAGACCCCAGAATCATGTGAGCATTGGCTATCATTCTGCTTTAGCCATGTCTTCTCTGCCTTTACAGCTGCAAAGCAAAAGTTGCAAGCCTAGAACAGTTTCAATTTTTACAGCATATCCTTCACTAAGAAACCCTGGCCAAATTGAATAAGCAGAAGGAACTGTAGAGATTTCAGCTGTATTTCGTACTGTGTGCATCATTCACACAACATATCCAGAAAGCTACCTAAAATGAAAGCAGTTTAGATCCCATTTGTGCTCATATTAAATAAGGTTTTGAAAAGTGGCAGACATCTGATTTCCAAACCTAGCCTAATAGTTCAACTAACTCTAATGGTAATTGGAAGGAAAATATAAGGCAGAATAAATTTGACAGGGTAAAATAATAGATCAAGGAAAAGAGAAAAGAATCATCCATCTGCACCATAGATGGTGTAGTATTTTATTGTAGTATTTTGAAAGCTTACGGTGAACATAGGATGGATACCATTTATAGTTTTTGGCATTCTTCCTTTGGATTGTGTAAAACTGTTTTGCTTGCTTAACACTAAATGCATGTAAAATGAATACCTGGAAACAATTTTTGGTGTCTTGGTATTTTTTCTAGTCTGTTTGTCTTATTTTTAATAGCTTATTTTTCACTTTGAGATATTTTGCAAGCTTGCTTTTTCTCTATAGCTATTTGTGGTGGTTCCTTGAACTGAAGATGATAATCATAAAACCATGGTTGGTCTCCACTGCAAAATGTTCTAGTGCCTTTGAAGGGGCATTGGTCTTACTGTGCTGGGTAAACGTACAGATCTTGAAATGATATTTCCAACCTAAAAACTGTAATTCTTCTGATTTTTTTTTTCAAAACTTGTGTTTGGTTTTGTCTTACTGGCTTGAAATGCAAGGCTATATATTATAGCACATCTTACATTGTTTTCCTTGTGTTCTCTTGGTTGGCCAATTGCTGGGCTGTGTCAGTACCAATAACAAGTTAGCACCAGCCTGCAATGTTTGTTCAAGTAAAATTTCACAGGCTTTTTGTTTGCTTGAGCACTACAGGACTGTCCTGGTTTCAGTTAGGACAGAGTTAATCTTCCTCCTAGTAGCTGGTAGGGTGCTATGTTTTGGATTAGGCTGAGAAGAGTGCTGATAACACCCCGATGTTTTAATTGTTGCAGAGCAGTGCTTACACCAAGCCAAGGACGTTTCAGCTTCTCACTCTGTCCTGCCAGCGGGCAGGCTGCGGGTGCAGCATGAGCTGGGAGGGGACAGACCCAGGACAGCTGACCCAAACTGGCCAAAGGGATGTCCCATACCATCTGGGGTCATGCTGAGCAATATATAGGGGTGGCTAGCCGGGGGGAGGGGGCCGGACTGCTCGGGGTTAGGCTGGGCATCGGTCAGCGGGTGGTGAGCAATTGCATTGTGCATCACTTGTTTGTACACATTATTAATAGTAGTACTACTATCATCATTATTGTTATTATTATTATTGTTATTATTATTTTCCTGTCTTAATAAACTGTCTTTATCTCAATTCACGGGCTTCACTTTCCCGTTTCTCTTCCCCATCCTAGAGAGGGAATGGGGAGGGTGAGTGAATGGCTGTGTGGTGTTTAGCTGCCCGCCGGGTTAAACCAAAACAAGGACTGAAACCTTTTAGGTTCAAGCAAAATAACACACAGTTCTTCCAATTTATTAGGTAGCTCTCAGATTTTCTTGCCAACAGTTGACAAATTAGATGCCTGTTGACAAAGTGTCATAATTTCATAAGACAAATGCTCCTTTACGTTTTATTTTCCAAATAGCTTCCTTAGGATGAAATGCTGCAAACATACCAAACATTGACATTTACTTTAAGCATGGGGGTAACTCCAGTAAATTCAATTGAATTAGCTGCATTCCCTCATGCCCATCCAAACCCATGGCAAAAATTCCACTGACTTCAGTGCTATGGAGTGAAATCTGGACGGGCTTAGGAAGCAGGATTCTTATTTACAAAAAAAAAAAAAAAAAAAAAAAGTTGCTAAGGCAAAATGTCATTTATGCTTTAATTTAAGACCTACAGGCACATGTGTGTCCCTGGCTGCTGAATGACATTGAAAACTGCTGGGAAGCTCAGTGATTGTTAGCTTCCACCTGGCACTGGGTTTGACTTCAGAGTGCCAGGGGTTCGGATCACAGCCGGACCAGAGTAGGAGAAGGCAGGTTTTGCACTGTGGGACTCCTCTCCAAACTTCCACGGAAGACTTCTGTGAATTTGTGTGATGAAAGGTAGGAAGATCACAGTCTTTTCTTCCCCAAATATCTGCAGGTTTCTCAGCCTTTCTTTTGTGCCTTTGCTTGCTAGGTCCTAGGAAGAAACAAAGCTTGCTTATCTCACTTTGTGTAACTAGCTAGGTGTAATATTGAAAACTTAAGTTTTTCAGACCAGGGCCTTAAATTTAGACAGAGGGAGCTCAACTTTACTGTATTTTCTATCATCAGCTGTTTTGTGATTAATACGTTTTTTTAAAAAAAGTAGTACCAGAGAACTAAATATAAGGCTATTTTCAAAAAGAGGGAGCATGTTTCAAGTTCAGAACAGCCAGTTCCTCCCAGGTTCTTGTGAATGTTCTTCATTGCAGGAGAGGAAAAGGGAGGGCTCAAATTGGCTGATGCAAATGACCAGCAAGGGAAAATAACTATAGGAAAGATGAGAGGCTATAAAAGGATTTTTGTATGTGTGCATGCATACATATTTGTGCATGTGACTGCTCTGTCATTAACAAGAGCTCTGCACACTGCTGGGCCTCACACCAGCAGCAGCTTGGTCTCTGTGAACATTTGACCACCTTTCTGTTGAATTAACCAAATACAGGTACGCTGGCTGCAGGCGAACAGAAAATCTCTCATCTGGTATAAATTCCGACTGTTCAAGCTTGTTAGCATTTCATGATGTACTAACTTTTTACCAACAGAACAGCCTTATGTTGTTGCGTGGCATTGTTCATCCATTACTAGAAGCTGTAAAGCTAGATTTGCTGTATTTCTGGACTGTCGCCGGATTTGGAGCATGATGCCAGGGTTAAGGGTGGGAGCAGAGTCACCGACAATCCCTCCAAAGTATCACCTGGTGCAATATGTGTGCATTTATTTGATCCAGTTGGGGGGTGCGCAGCTCAGTGCCTTGTTCACAACGGGACTCAGCCAGCAAGTGGTGCAGACAGATAGATGTGAGACTGAGAGATTAAGAGAGGTAGATATAGATAGATAGATCACATGAGGTCTTGGTGGATGAGAAATTCATTCCTTAGATTCACTAATCCCAGATGTCACCTGTCTAGATATCATCAAATATGTTGGGCTGCATCTTTCTGTAGGGACAAATGTCCATCGAGGACAGATTAAGGCCAGTAAACCAGCTAGATTCCTGACGTGATTTGAGTTTGCACCCAGGTGGCCAGAGAGGATAAATCAGCACTTCCCAGGGATGCCTGAAAGCACATGGAAAGCTAACTAACATACAGACACTACTGTCACGCTTTACGCAGGACAACCTTAACTGGGGATACTACTGTAGTGGTAAAGCATTAAAACTATGAAAAAGATACTCAGAAATGCTCACTAAGTGGTCTCATTATACATACGTAGGGCCAAGATTAAATTGCTTAGGAGCCGTTTATCTGTTTTTCCTGTTGCCATTAAGAAAAAGCAAATGAATCCCTTGTATGTTTGTTTGAACTATGACAGTGGGTATCAACTAGCTATTAAAATAATTGTTTAAGAACCTGATGAAAAGTCTGAAGACTGCAAGATTTCTGTGGTATTTGAGAATGCTTTAACTCTAAAATATGGGCTAGTAGATTTAAAGCTTAGGGAAAAACCTAGTCATTTCTTTGGGGAGTGCCTGAATGCCATGTTTCACCTCAGAATGCATATTTCCAACTCACTGCATCAACAGCTGGAAAAAAAAAAAAAAAGACATTTTGATGGATCCTTTATATATATGATATTTCCCACCATGACAGACACAACTGTGCTAGGTAATGTTAAAGTAGGATTGGATATACTAGGAAAACTGTCTTTTTTTTTCCTGATTATTTCATTCAAGGAACCGGGTTAAATTCTGCCAGCAGAAGAATCTCTATAAACTCCATGCCCTGTAGAAGGGCTTGTGACTACACCTTGCAAAATACTGCCAAACCCTTGTACGTGAAGTTCAGCATCTCACTCAGTCAGGAGAGAAGCTGAGACAATTCTCTCGAGAGAGGTCGAAACTATTCCAGATCATTTAAAGGGGATGTTAATGATGATCTAGCTAATTATAACAACCTAAATATCAGCACCATTAGCAATTTCATTTCTTATTATAGCATGGCAAAAAGGAGATAAACAGATTATTTATGCTTGTTCTGAGTGGAATTTTATTATTTTGGTGTCTTTATTGGAAGCAGCCTGTTAGACTCTGCTTTTCCCTGTATGCTTCCTACCTGATAATTAGTATGTAGAGTTTCTTTTAAATAGCAAACATATGAAACTCCCTCTGCTTGTTTACTTGATATGTTTACACTCATATAAACCAAAGTGTCCCCCTCCCCCCCCAAAAAAAAAAAAAAAAGGTTTAAATTTATTGGAAGAAAACTTGCTTCTTATGAAATCAATGTTCATAATAATGACGTGGTTTAATGCAACTATATATTAAATCAGAGAGGGTAAAAGTATCTTAAACAAAAGTTTATACTTAAAAACTGGAGAGCTCAGGCTTTCTCTATAGCCAGCCCACAAGTATAGAAAATCTTGCAGAAATTAATGCATTTTTGGTCCATGTGTAAACCACACATCTTTGCGTTACTTTTCCTTCAGTAATCACAGCAAAGTTAAAATAAATAAAGAAGAGGTTATCTTTATGTATTTAAGATGGAAAGTGAGTAAAAATATCATTATATCACAAATATCACTTGATCTGTTTGATTTTATTGCAAGACATTCAAACCTAGTGATGGGTATGGTATAAATAGCTAGCTAGATTACTTAGATTAAATAGTCAAAGAAAGGACGGTGGATGAGAGATGATCTGCTGGAGTAGAAAGATAATCCTGATCACAAGGGATCAGTCCCTCTTCCACTGAAATCTAGCAAGATTATGTCCCCCCAAAATTTGTTGACATCCATGTATCAGCTCTATATCCTACTTTAGGCCACGCACCCTTCCCTGTATCCCCAGCTTCTCCTCCTGCAGACTTGGAGGATTTTCTCCTGCTACCACCTCATACCTCTGTTCTTCTTCCACCAGCTATCTCTAGAGACCTCTGTGCTGTGCTAGACAGCTATGCAACATTTTGCAAGGTGTGCAGCCAAGTTCTCTTGAGATAGAATCAGTGTCTGCCCCTCCACTCCCCCTTGTGAAGAAGCTGTAGGCCGTGATGAGGTCCCCACCTCAGCCTTCTGTTTTCCAGGCTGAACAGGCCCAGTGACCTCAGCCATTCCTCGTACATCTTCCCCTCTAGGCTCTTCACCATTTTTGTTGTCCTCCTCTGCACACTCCCCAACAGTTTCATGTCCTTTTCATACTGTGGTGCCCAGAGCTGCACACAGTACTTGAGGTGAGGCTGCACCAGCACCAAATACAGTGGGACAATCCCTTCCCTCGACTGATTAGTGATGCCGTGCTTGATGCACCCCAGGATATGGTTGGCCTTCCTGGCTGCCAGGGCACACTGCTGGCTCATATTCACTTTGCTGTCAGCCACAACCCCCAGACCTCTCTCTGCAGGGCTGCTCTCCAGTATCTCATTGCCCAGTCTGTACGTATAGCCAGGGTTGCCCCATCCTAGGTACAGGACCCAGCACTTGCTCTTGTTAAACTTCATGTGGTTGGTGATTGCCCAGCTCTCCAATCTGTCCAGATGGATATTGCTTTATGGATATTGCAAAATGACCAGAAATCAGTGCTATGTCTCCATACTTCAGTACTTCACCTGTGTTCCCTGAGATCATTGCAGGGAGACCTTGAGAAGGCACAGTAGATGTGCCCATTTCATAGGATTTATTCCAATAGGGTATTTTCTTGGTGTCCAAAAAAAAAAAAAGTAACTGTCTTGATAGTTTTGTCTGCTAGGGGGTGACATTTAACCTGGATAACAAGAAGCAGCAGCTGAGGGTCTGGCTGCCAATGGGGAGGTGGGTGCCAGTGCTTCAAATTTTTTTTGTGTGTGTATAATGGGGGGGAGCCCAAGGGGTAGCGGGTACCAGGAATACAGAAGATGGCAATCTCTGGAGGCCAAATGCTCACTGGCATTGGAGAAAAAGTGGAGGGTGGTGCTGCTGGTGGCGCTAAGACCAGCTCTTGGTGTGACCTAATGTCAGGTCTCTTGCATTGCAACTGGTGTTGGCAGGTTACCTGCAGCTAAAGGGGAACATGAGCACACAGCCTGTTATTTTCAAGGCATAGTCAGAGAAGAAGTGGGGAAATAAGGCAGACTGAAGAAATGCACTAGGATTGTGCATGATACAAGTTTTGGCAGAAATGTCCTGTGGCTGTGGCATCTTCTGTCAGAGAGATGGGTTTGGGCACTGACCATTACAGCAGACATTACAGGTCTGCTGTAAGAGCCAGTGCCCATTTGCAGGGAAACAAAATAGACAAGTCTCACAGTTCAGGCAGTTGGAGGGGCAGTCCATATGCGTAGAAAAATCAATGCATTTTGTTAATATATACTTTTTGTTTTGCTGTTGCCTCTTTAAAGTTCGATTCCTCTGAAGCAGACATGAAAGATTTTAAGAAAGGCAACTCCCTCAACAGAGCTGCCCATTTTCATTTTGTTTAGCTGAAGGGTCTTGGATGCTCTAAGCTTCTGTTACATGCTTCATTGTCAAGGTGTTGAAACATTTACAATACATTTCAAATGGCAAATGTCACCCTCTCTCCTTCATTTTTTATTTTCTGCTTGGCCTGACCACTCAGACAGGCACAGGCAGAAACCTTCGTTGTTTTTTTCTGTGTTTCTCTGACTTTCACTGCTCAGAAATACATCAGAAGTTTTTTTTTTTCTTTTTTCTTTTTTCTTTTTTTTCCCCTCCATATAAACAGAGCTCAAAGCATTGTAACTGCTCTTTAGTTTTTAAAATTTCTTGACTGTCTTAATTTTGATAGGATTTGATTGTAATGAAAGGGGTTCATTTGTTTGTTCACACCAGAAATGTGTGCCTTAAATGGAGCTGGTGTGAATCAGAAATTAAAAAAACAAAACAAAACCATCACCACCAAAAAACAACCCTATGAAATATAATTTTATGATATAACAAGATGTCCACACTCCCAGGAAACAGGAAGTTCTTTTTTTTCAGAAGTCCAAGAGGGCCATACTGATCTGAAGGGCTGTCCTCAACTTTAAAATCATAGCCCTGTTCAGACATTTTTCTTTCTATTAACAAAATTAGTATCTTAAGTTCATCAATACTGAATTATAATTGGTTTGATAAGCAGATTTGTGTCTTTTATAAAGTAACACCTTGTATATAAGTTAATTTCCCCTATCACTTTTGAAGACTTTCACTATCCAAACTGAAAAAAAAGTTTGAGGAAAAAAAAAAAACTGCAACAATATAAAATAGGCAGTACAGAGAAAAGGAAAAAAGGGAACTATGATCTGAAGGAATCATATAGCTCTTAAACTGACCTCTAAAGTGACTAGAGGTTTACCTGAACACCCTCCTGTTTATAAATGTATATTTAAACCAAAACGTCCTCAATGCCATACAGCTATTGCAGTATGATGAGGCAGCTAACAATATACCAGGACTCAAAAAGGAAGTCCTGTGAGATGAAAAAGGTGGAAGAGAGTCAGCTCTTGGTGTCTGTCTTCAGATTCTGCTGTTGCACATGCAGGGCCATGATTTGCCCCTTGGTTCATGGTCAGATCACTGGCTATGGCATCATGGTGCTGGGCTCTCAGACTGCTGCCCTCTCCATGCCATGATCCCCCCAGTGCCCAGGAGCCAGGTTTGGGGGATCTGCTGGCCCTGGAGTGTGAGGCGGGTCAGAGGACGTGCACCTCTCCCTTGCTGTGGGGGTGTCTAGCTGCTGTGTGTCTGTCCTCAAAGCCAGGGTACTCCCAGCACCGTGAAGTGGGCTCACAAACCAGGATGCCTGGCACAGCTGGGGCTTGAGGCACCCCTGAATTACAGGCATCTCTCCAAAGCTATCTTTCCTCACCCAGAGAACATTTCCAGGTGAAAGCAAAGCAAAACAAAACAACAGGAAATTCAGACACGTGGTGGTGGCCTTTGGGTCAGATAAGATTGCCTTCTCTTGGTTTCTAAAAAAAAATTCTGAACCAAGGCTCCCCAAAACACAGAGTGACTACGGCTTTGTTTTGTGATAAAACCCTGTGCCTTTTCGACAGCAATGTGAAGGGGAGCTTCATCAAATGCACAGCGTCAAAGGCTGGTCGTTCATTTTTGGGGAGCGAATGCGCCTGTCTTGGAGCTCTGCTGATTTTTGTGGGACGTGCTTGGGGCAGTCCTAGCTCGGGTACCTTGCTGAATCACATCGGTAACTATCTCTGCTCGGCGCTGTTGCCAGCCAGGTTATGAACAAAGGTGCCTATGAAGTATTTGACATTGTGATGGCAACAACTTAAATATATACATTTTTCCTTGGCCCCGCCTTTGGCTTGATGGAAAATGGCTGTGGAAATGGCTCGTTTATGTTTTCTGAGACTTTTATTTTAGCACCGGGGGAGCGGTCTGCAGCCGAGGTGTCGCTCCCGAAGGAGGGGGAAGAGGGGAAGGAGTAAGCCCGGTGCTCTTTTAGGCTTCCCCTGCAGCTGCCGTGCCTGAGGCCGGGGGAGTCGTGCAGGGAGGCCGGGAGGAGCTGTGGGCACCGCTGCCACCCTTCCTGCCCCTCCGTCTGGTCCCACAAATATCGCTGTTTTTAGGTCAAGTCGCTCGGCTTCGGCGAAACTTTGCCTTCAAGCCCCCCGCTCCTCTCAGCCTGCAGCCCACCGGGGAGGGGGGGGGGGGCTCGTTTTGCTCCCCCAAAATCCTCACTTTTGGGGCCGGGGAGGGAGGAAGAGGTGCAGCTGGGGACGAAGGGCGAGCTGGAGGATGAAGGAGGAGGAAGAGGAGGAGGAGGGGGGTGAGGAGGGGGCCGCCCCGGGGGGGGGCCCGGCGTCGCCCCGCGCTGCCTCCCGGCTGTGGGCGGGCTGTCGCCGCCTTCGGGCCGGGCCGGGGGGATGGCGGCGGGGGAGGAGGAGGAGGAGGAGGAAGGGGGAGCGGGGGTGTCATGCCGAGAGGGCGCCTCGCAGCCCGCCAGGCCGCGGCCCGACCCGCACCCCGGGGCGCCGCCCCCGGCAGCGCAGCCGCTTCGGGGAGCCCGCCCGGCCCCATCCCGGCCCCGTCCCGGCCCCATCCCAGCCCCGTCCCACCCCGATCCCACCCCAGCCCGGCCGAGGGGCGGCGGGGAGGGGAGAGCAGGGAGACGGAGGGAGGAGGGGGGAGAAAGTTTAGCGGAGGGCGCTGAGGAGTAGGGAGCGTCCCGGAGCGGAGCCTTTCCCCTGCTCCGAGGCAGGGGGCAGCGCTGGGAGGAGGAGGAGGAGGAGGAGGAGGAGGAGGAGAAGGGAGGAGGGGGCGGCGTTGGCGCTGCAACATCTGTAAAACTTGGCGGCGAGCAGAGGCGAGGGACAACTTTTCCGACACGTGAGTACCGCGGCGCCCCGCTTTTATTTCCCTCCTCGGCGGCCGCGCCGAGACAAAACAGCGCCAGGGGGGTCGCGACGGGACCGAGGGGTGTCCCCCTGTGTGTCCCCCCCCCCGGGCTGCTGGGTGCGAGGCGGCGGCTTTTTCTTTTTCCCTCTTCTTTTTGCTTCTTTTTCTTTCCCCCCCTCCCCGCCTCCTCCGCTCTTTCCCTCGGAGCGGCTCGGCGATGCCAGCCCGGCACTCAGGCTGGGAGCTGGGCTTACCAGAGCCCCCCAAAAACCCCAAAATTGCGGGGAGGCGGGCAGGGGGCGAGCCAGCACCCAGCGCACCCCCACACCCCCCACACATTCCCCCCGCCGCCTCCCCTGCCCGCTACCACCCTTTGGGGGGGGGGGGGGAGACCCCGACCCCCTTCACCCATGGGTGCTGTGGGGTCGTGGGCGGCAGGTTCGTCCCCCATATGGGGTAGCGAGCTCTTTGTTCGCAGGGCTCCGAGCCCCCCTCGCCGTCCCCCGACCCCTTTCCCCTTTCCCCCCCCCCCCCCCCCCCAGACTCAGGGCCCGGGGGGGTCTGGCCCCGAAATGGCTGGCGCTGGGGTGTGCGTGTGTGTGGGGAAACTTTAGCGGGGAATAAAGGGGATGAAATGGGGTCGGGGGCGCTGTCACAGCCCGAGGGGCGAGGGGAAGCTGCGTCCCGCCCCGGTGTGTGTGGGGTTTGTGGGTTTTTGTTTTTTTGTGGGGTGTGTTTGGGGTGGGCGCCCCGCGGGGGGGGTGGGGGGGTGGAAAGTTAAAGTCAGGGAGGAAAAGTTAAAGTAAAACTTGGGAGGAAAGTGGATGCTCGGCGCTTCCAGGGAGCCCTCAAGCCGGGCCCTTGACACACAATTCCTGTTCCTCCCCGCCAGCTCGCCCGCCGCCGTGCCCACTCCCAAACCCTCACACACCACGTGAAGAGAAAAGGTAAAAGGACCCCCCTACACACCCCCCACCTCCACCCCCCATATATTTTATTTATTTTTTTTAACCCTCTGGTGCATAGTTTTGATCCGGTCCTTTGGGTACAGCGTCCGTGGCCTTCTGCCAGTTTGTATGTAGATATATTTATGTAAAACATTTTCTCTCAGCTCCTTGCCAGCTGTTCCACATTTTCCAGCTGCCACTTCAGTTTGAAATGATGGGCTGTACGGATCTCAGAGAGCCTTTTAGTCAAAGGTACGGATAGCTGTCCACTTGATATACAGTGTCACGTTTTCGAGGCTACTTAACTAAAGGAGCGTTGGCTGGCCGTCCACAGCGAAATGCTGGTCGCCGCCGCGCTCCGGCTACTTCCCGCTTGATTTGCAAGGCTCAATAAACGTGATTTTTTAAGCTTCGACGTGCATACTTCGTTTCTTTTGTGCGTGCTGCGGCGGAACTTGGAAGCGGAGTTTCTCCGAGGCCCTGAGATAATGCAGCTAATTAAATTAACAAACGTTTTTCAGAGGGCACCGCTGCCCCCTCTTTCTGCGCGCGCTGCGGGTACCTGTTCTGAAAGCGCTGAAGTCAGCAGAATAGTGAGAAATCAGCAAGTTCGTCCTCCCTCCGTGTTACAAAACTGCTTTTGGTGCTGTGCAAGGTTACGTAGTGAAATCTGCAGGAACTAGCCTTAAGTAGTTTGAATATTTGTGCAATTGCATTGTAATTTGGAAAGGTGCCTCACTGATTGATTCCTATAATTATTTCATTTAGGTCCTTTATTAAAAATTAATGATGATCTGACACTTTCTTAATTACGTATGTCACGATTATTTTGAAGGAAGACGAATGCTGTGTTTTAAAAGTAAAGTAACCTTAAAATGTGAAAATTGCCGTGACCACACCACTGCGTTTCAGCTGAGGAAATATATAGCCAAAGTAATGGTGAATGAGCCTAACAATGTAAACTGTAGGCAGCCTCCTGAGAGTCTGTTTATACAATGAAGCTTTGGGTTTAACTAGCTAGTATGTAAATACTATCAGCCTGGTGTATAGCCCAATTTTAAAAACATAAATAATAGTAACTATGAGAGAAGGCTGCATGAAGGGGGAGGACTATTTCTTTTAAAAGCGGGATTATGTGATTTTGAATGAGTAAGAGGAATGAGTAAGAAGTGTGCTCCCTTAGCGTACGCACACTCTTTCTCTTTTAAGCAGAAGTGGAAGTAAAACTATGGCTTAAGGTGCCTGAATGAATGCACAGTTGCGTTCAGATAATTGCACATGCTTTTCAGTATGACATGCTGTTTTCCAAGGCATTTCTGCGGAAGTACTACAAAACAAAGACATCACCTGCATTTTCCTGCCTAAGTGGAGTAATGTTTTTGGCTTGAGAACGTGTGCAGTGGCCAAGACAGCGTTTACGGCTATAAGTAATCTTCAGCTGTGAAAGGTACATTGTGTATTTTCAAACACAAAAACATTTTGTAACTGAGAAATTAAAGTATTGATCGTTGTAAATCATTTCTGTTTGTTTTGGAGTTGGTGCTAGAGGAACCAAATTGTTAAAGTTTTGAGGTGGAATTTGTTCATCTCACGGATTACTTATTTTTTTAATTTATTTATTTCTAACGTGATAAATGTGGGCATTTGATACCCACCCTCAAAAGTTTCAGTTACACTTCCTGCCTTGTTTTTGGGAAGGCTATTTCATTACCTGCACTCTGCAGTGTGTTTGAATTTCATCCTGTGTATTCAAGCAAGGAATGGCATGTTTTTGTGTTGCAGAGTGTTAGTGAAAAGTTAGTCATCTTTGCCAGATAAATAAGGAATCTGATGGTTATTAAAGCAGGATTTATTTGGAGTTATGGAAGGAAGCAGTTTAATGATCAGTGTTGCATGCACTCAGCTATATAGAGACAGTAATGTACAAAGAAAAAGCAGACTTGAAGGAAGAGTGAATCAATGAGTCATGAAATCCTCAGGAAAACCTTAGTAATGGAATGTTAATGCTTTTAGACTATAGTAGATTATCTTAAAAGTCAGACTTTTCTTCTTTATGCAATTGTTGTAAATCCCTAGCTAAAGAATACTTTGAAGAAGGCTTTAGTTTTTCTGGCACTCATATTCTGTAGTCATTCTGATTGTTTTGGAAGATTCAGGAAATTTTCTGCCAACTTGCAGTTAGGCAATTAAAATGCTAAAATGGCTACAGAGGAAGCTTTTTATTCAACAAAAGGTTCAGCTGTAATAATGATTTCAAGTTGTCTTTTAAGCATAGGTTTTATAGACATCCTCCCTTTAGACTTTGTCATTTTTATAAGGCAATTGATTTGTTATACTTTAAAATTAAATAAAATGAGACAGAATAAACAAAAATAGGGCATGGGTGCTGTTGCAAACTTTTCAAGTTCTTTCAGTGTATTTTTCATCTTTACTTTTATTTGATAGGTCTGTGAAATAGAGCTGTAGACTGGCAAAGACTTTAAATGAAATTTCACACTTTGATGATTTTTTTTTAACTTTGATATATTGACAGCAAAAGGAGCTGCAAAGCTTTTATATAACTTGAGCAGTAACGCCAAGCAGCAGTCAAACGTCTCTATGCATTTGTGTTTAACTGCAGAAGAAAAACATGTCCATGGGCAGTAGAGGGTTCTTATCAACTCCCTAATCCCAGATCCCAGCAAACCTTGAGGGCATGCCTCAGATCTTGCTGAAATCATTGTAGACTCTCACAGTTTGCAGATTAAATATGCTATGTGTTCCTGGCTCCAACAACAGTTTTATGAGCTCACTAAGCTTCCTGTTTTAAGATCCTTTTCTGAAGTTTTTAGGAGCTGCTAAAGGCGATGCTGTCTAGGGCAAGTGGTACTTGTTAATTTAGAGACACTTTAGATATTTCATTCTGTCTGTAAAAATAGCCAAAATTGCTATTTCCAAATTGGAAGGCGAGTTACGCTGAAAAAAGAGCCCCTTTAAAGAGTGATTCTGTTGTTTTAATGTGTTTGTCAGTACACAAGGTTACAAAGTTTATGTGAGGCTTGATTTGTTTTATGGGGGCTTGACTTTGACTAGGCCCTTTAGATCGAGACTTCTCCTGTTGTAATTCTAAGCACAGCATAGCTTTTAGTACATAATTTCTGAGCCTCTTTTAACCAATTGTATTTGTAGCAGCTCATTAAACATACCTTTGAAGTTCTTATTCTCCTTTAAGTGTCAAAGAAGGGAAAATGTATTCTGCCAGTGGTGAATTTCAGTGAGTCGGGTAGTTAACCCTGGGATTTGTTGACCCTTAAGAAGGAAGGGTGGGTGTTGCACCTCGCATTCTGGGTCTTGCCTTGTTTCCTAGCTCTGAAAGAGTTAACTCTTATATCTCACTCCCTGTAATCATGTTTATGCATTTGGTGTAATAGTTTTAATTAAAAAGGAAAATACTTATTGTCCAACAACATGTGTCATGTTATTCCCAGGAGAACTTGAGCCAATTTTGTGCTTAAAGGTTATTCAATGAATGAAATTTTGAAAGCCCATTTGTCAAGGTGCTGCGCGGTTTCTGTTAGTTTTCAGCCCCCAAATTCATTGTCTGCATGGCCCAGTCATTAGTCATCAGTGTATTAGTGCTGCCTTCAGGCAATGCTGCCCAGCACTTCTTCACACCATTATAGCTCTAAAAGTGTACTCTGCCGACTTGTAGAATTACCGCTCTGATTTCCGCTTGGCTGGGTCTGAGGTAAGTCCCCTCCCTACCTTCCAGCTCACTCTAATCCCTGCTTTCTTTTAAGGCTGCTTTCTGCGGAGATCTAGGGGAAAACTTTCTTAAAGATTGCCCTGGCATCACACTGTGGTTTTGTTGTGGTGTACGCCGTACATATAAATTGTACCTGCATTACCTTGAAAGTGAATTAAATTGGCTGCTGATCTGAAGAGTTGGTTTGTCTCTCTCTTTAAGAACAAAAAAAGAAACAAGACAGTACATTGATCTTTAAAAATGCTTGCAATAACATCTAGATTGCAACAAGGGACAAACTAATTGGGAGAGAACACATTTGTCTCCTAATAGTTGCTGGGTATCAGAACTGGTAAGATTGGAATCCACTAACCAGAGATCTGGTGGAATAATTTTGTTAGCTGAAGTTGTCACTGTTCTGTCAGTTGTTTTCCTTCCTTTTTTTTCCTTTTTTTTTTTTCTTTTTTTTTCCTTCACTGATTACCAAGACCAATAATCCCTTTTTAAAATGATGCTTAAAATGCTGCTGTGTGTTTTTGGTACCTGCTGGTTAGGTTAGGGCTGACTGACCCAACTAACCTTTCAGTGGTTCAAGAAGTGAGCTTCCCCTCAGCAGCGTTTGCTGCTTTGTATGAAATTCTGTTTTCTTTATATACAAATCTGTTAATGTCAAGCAAATCAACTGTGTATAAAGAGTACTTCATCCAGCTGCTGAGAGAATGAAGCCTTCATTAAATAAGATGTATGAATACCTGAAACCGAATAGTCAGAAACACAGATCGAGTTAGTGTCGCTTCAGTACAATGTCTGCTGTTCTGAACTGCCTGCATTAAAATGAAATCCTAGCACTACCGATTCATAACTAGCAGGGCATGTGGTCTGGTGTGGTTTTCCTTATCTTTTCAAGTCACTATGGATTTTTTTCTTGGAAAATCAGACAGCTGGATAATGCTGTGATTACACGATTCGAACAGGGATAGTGGGTTTTGAAGCAGTTTGTACTGCAGCAGTTCAGAGTTGTGCTGTTGTATTTTGTCAAGGTAAAAAAAAAAAACCTTGAAGGAATCATGATACAGTTTTACTGCTACTATGAGACAGGTGTAAAACCTAAAATAAACTGTAAAAGCTGAAGATAAAGTTTTATAAAGTACCTTTCACACTTGAAGTCCTTCTCGGCTGTGCGGAGCTTTCCTTGCTCCTTTTACTTGCGAAAACATCTGTCTTGGGTTAGAACGTGAAATTCTGGATCGAGGCATCCCGTAACCTGAAAGTGTGCTGAGCAGATAAATAGGATTCCAGGAGTGGGAATGGTGATCAAAACATGGCGCTTTCAAGAACGTTCTACTCGAGTCCTTTAATCTCGTTTTAAAATGCTAATTGTAAAATACCGGATACAGTCTTTTCTTCTTTCATTTGCATATCATAAGTTGAAAACAGAAGGCACATCTCTGCAATAGCTGTATATTAAATATGTTCTTCCTTGAGCTTAGTTCCTGTATAGATTGACATTGATATATAGGTCTAGTTTTGATTCTAAAGAAACTTTCATCTGTTGGGATTGATGACATAAAGCAAAAAGTGGGAAGATAATGGTCGCGCCATTGGAATTCACGGTTAGCTTTAGCTCTCAAAATTAGAATATTTTGGCATTTTTCTGTGGCAGTTGTAGCGACTTCTTATTTGAGGAACTAAATAAATGATAATGCAAAGCACAGCCATTACAAATGTTTGTAATTTTGCTTTACCAGGTTGTTTGTTGAAATACCAGCAAGAGGGGAAAGTAGAAAGCCTTGTATACCCTCAGCATAAATGTTTCTGGTGCTAATAACAGTATCAGTGCAGGAAGTCATAGGGTTCGTTATCAACACAGCAAGACTTGCTGATTGTCTTCCTCTGGGCACATTCCTGCCCCTTCAAATCTTGAGCATACGAATGCTCTAAATCAGGTTTCATAAAACAAGCGTTTTACAGAAGGAAGTCACTATGCTAATATTTAAGTTTGTTTTGGATTTAGTGCTACTGAATTCCTGAAGAAAAATATGGGCAAAAAGTGAATGTAGACTTAAAGTAAGTATTCAAACTTCCCTACTGCTGCTACAAACAGTCCACAGGAGATTATTCCTCCATGTTAATTCTTTCACAGGTAATCTTATTTTGACATAATTATTAGAGCTTTTCCTGTTCTACAGCTTGAAGCACGAGGGCATGCAGGATTGCAAAACAAGCTTACTCTGAATTTTCTACCAATATTAGTTTAATTGGGCAGGAGTTGTGATTTGTAAAGGGTAAGCGTATTGCTGTTTTTAACATCCTCCCTCTCCTCCCATAGTATATACTTACTGATTTGGAGACTTGAAAAGTATGTGGCACTTCCTATTTTTTAAGAAATAAAATTTGTTTTATTTTCTGTGATTAGATGGTTTGTAAGAGAGTCAAAGTTAAAATGAGAAATAGAAAGAATCCCAAGACCATCTGATTAAAGTAAATATTTAGATGCAGTGTTAACAGCATAGTTTGTTTTGTTTGGATATGGGTCTTTCACTGTAAAGTTCAGTTACTAAATCTAAAGAGTCTTGGATAATGGCTGGATTATAAATTTTAAACTCAGAGGACGTATCAGCTCTGAAATGAAAAGCCACTAAAATGTATTGTAAGTTCTAGCTCAGTAACCCCTCAGCTTTGTGCTGCTTGTCCCCAGACAGCAACTTCTGTGAGGGATGGAGAGAGGGGCTGTTAGGAGTCGGGCAGTTTGACCCAAATCCCACAGTCCTGTTATCCATTACATTCTGTTTCTTCCTGGGTAAGAAACTATGAATCACTGCTTTTCATGTGGAAAGCTGTTTTATTTAGATACAGGCTTTAATCTGTCGAAGTAATAGTAAAAACATTTAATTGGAGTTACACTTAACAGCAAGATAAATACCATAGCAGGAGCAGAGATAATCTACTTGCAGGAGTATGTGGGTGATGTGTATGAAGTGCAGCCGAGGTGCTGCCTCAGTAGAAATTGTCACTCTCATCTTTGCTGATCCTGCTGTATGTGGGCATGTTTTAAATATTTTTTTTGTAACTTTTGGCAATTCAGTTTATCTGCACCAGAAAGATGTAAGCAAATGTAATTCCTCTGGAGTCAAGCAATTATTACACTTGATCAGTAGTTCAATGTACTCCATAGAATAATTTCTCACTTAGGATCTTAATCACGAGGATGATAATAGTACTGCTTTGCCTAGCTGATTGCCTTTGTGTTTGTGATCCTGCATTATTGTTGCCACAAGCTATTTAACCTATCAGGAACAGATCAGATCATCATTAACCAGGCTTTAGGTCTAGTTGTTTTTCAGTCTTTATGGGGGAAAGAAATCAAAGGAAAGCAACCCACAGGAAAAGACAGCAGATAGTAATGAATTTGGAAAGATTGTATTAATACATATGGTGCCCTATAACTTGGGGTATTTTTTAATTTCAAGCAACAAATCTGCCTATCTGATCCAATCATTTTGTTTTGTCTTTTTTTCTAATTTTACTTTGCATTTCAAAACAGATTTAGAAGTATGCAGTTCGCAACTAGCGCATTTATAAATCATGCATGTAAATTATACAGAGATAAGTATTGTGAAGTATAAGGCACCTTTTTTTTTTCCCCCAATATATTAGTGATTTGATGTATTTTTATTCTTAGTGGTTATAAGACTTTTTTTTGCCAATAAGACTTAAGTTTTTGCTTGGTTTGTATCAGTCTTAGTCTCATTGTGACCAGCTGGCTCAACAGGGACGAATCTGCATGAAATTCGCCCAGGAGTAGTTAATGGGGTTTGCAGAGTTCTGACTGAGCTTACAAAGAACTGAGGAAAGATGAAACTAGTTAGAAAACATATAGCATGTAGATTAGTTCCTATAGCTGTTATAAAAATGGTTTGGTGTACCAGGAGGAGGTTAGTGTTGCAACTGGAATATATTTTTGAAAATACCTGAGCACTACTCATGTATTTTTCGGTGAGTGCTGTCAGGGGTAACTTTGGCAGTGCAGCTTTGCCAGCAGGTTTGATGAAGAGCAATGCTGAAATCGAGGTGGGTTTTAGAAGTTGAATGTACCTGAATCAAGCCTGTATAAATCAGCGTGAAACAGCTCCCGTATAATAGCATAGAATTGTCTCACGAAAATTTTGCATTTGAATGTGTCTGAACAAGACAGATTTTTTTTTTATCCTTAAATAATCCCAAGGAACAGTGTAACTGGTTTTGATAAAATTGATAAAGGGTCCTTTATGGTTGAGAGAGACTGTAATTTCCTGATTGTTCTTCATGCCTCCCCTTGTGTTTTTCACTTTCCTACAGTTGTGCTGTTCAAGATGTGTTGTATCCCCAAAGACTGCTTCCAGTAGTGTGGATCAAAGTAGTACCTATGAACACCCTAAATACCCAGAGCCATTTCTGAAAAATTAAACATGCTATGTTTGCTTGCACGCTGATTGGGGCACTCTGGTTGCTGATAGCAATCAGTCTGAACTTCCCTACTGCTGATGTAATGATGATGAATGCTGTGACACTGCTATTTCAGACAGCTCTTCTCAGCGGATGCAAACCACTTGTTAATGAATTGAATACAACTACAGCAGCTTCAAATGAAACTGGGAAAGGCTTTTTTTTTTTTTTTTATGCATTAAAAGATACCTCCTCGAAAACGTACCTAATAAAGGCAGAAGGTTTAAGTTTGCAAGAAACATAACCCATTCTAAGAAGCAAACTGTCAGTTTTTGATTTTGGTTCCTGACAGCTCACAGTGAAGCAGGTATTCTTGTGGAAGTCAGTGAGACTATTTGCATGAATAAAGATGGGCGTGATCTGGTCCTTTAAAACTAATTCAATATAAAAACAATGATCTAAAAAGTAATTCAGAGAGGAAAAGGAGTGCAGAGCTGAAGATTTCTTGTAAAACTGACGTTTATGTTCAGAAAGGGTCACGTTTCCTGCTCTTTTGGGGACAGGGCTGCTCCACTGCTTTCAGTTAGTTGGTATTGTGAGTAAGTGAACAGAGAGATTCCCACCCCCCCCCAGTGTACTAATATGATTATTTTTACTACTGCGAGGCACAGTTTTATGACCAGCATACGTAAGGACCGGAAATTATATCATTTCAAATTGCTTGAAAGATTTTTTTTTTTGTTTGAAATACACTGCCAACATATTGCCATTTGCTGATGCTCCTTTTAAAAGAGACAGTTTTCCTTGTGTAACTAAGCTTGTTCCTAAATTTTTCTGCAATTTAACATGTGTCTGTGAAAGTTTACATTTATGATTCAGAAAGAAGAGACACACCTGCAGGCAGGTTGCTGTTTTGAGAGGGATTAGGTCGAAAATGGGGGTCTGGAATTAATTGTGCAGGGGGTTCAGTCTTTAGGGATATTACAAAAGATTCAAGCATGGTTGAATGGGAAAAAGCCATGAATGTTTGCTTTCAGGAAGGAATGTTTATCCCTCTATTTACCTATGAAAGTTCAGACTTTCACCCATATACTGTTATAGCATTTTCTTGCCATTCATATGCACATGGAGATGCTGGATAGCTGACAGAAACTAGCTTTCTGTTTTTTTTGAATGCGGAGCTCGTTCTTGCAGAAGAGATATATATTGTCTCAGGCCTGGGGGCAGGATCTGGGAAGTCACTGACCCACATGCTGGGAGAGCCATGTACACGATAAAGCAAACCCCATCGTATTCTAATGTGGGGATGACGTCAGGCTGGCCGATTTTAGGAGTGCTTTTTGATAGGGATTAGTGGCCAGTAGAAATGAATCTTCATGTTGTCCTGGACCTTTTATTTTTTTCTCTTTTTCTTTTGCAGATGACAATTTTCATATGTTGGTACAACTTGTGAGAGAAAATAAAAAACAGCCAAAATTACAGAGAATAATTCTAGAAGAACTGTGTGTCTGGTTTGTGTTTTCAACCTGGGCTTAAGTTTGCGTTCATGGAAAAAAAAAAAGATATATTTTTTCGGGCACCATATTGGTTTCCAGTTGTCTGCTTCCATATCAGACGTGCTTGGCAAAACACCCCAAAACGCATGCCTTCTATCGTTAGTCCTGCAATCTCCCTGGTTTTTCTGCCTTCTGCTGCCGTGCTTATCATCACGTAGCTGATGCAGCGCTGATGGAGCTGCTGGAGTTCTTGCAGATGCCCTTGGACCACGCGCATGGGTTGGGAGCAGAGGGAGGAAGGCACAGGAGGGAACGCCTGCAGCCATCGACTAGTGATGCAGAGTGGGACTGAGCAAGAAAGTTTACTTTTGTGATGCTCTCTCTTCAGTGCTGACATTAATAAAACAGCCTCCTATATGTAAACTCAGCAGACATGAACCAGAACAGGTACCAAGAGCAGATGTTTATATTAGCACATAGCCAATTCTGCAATTTTCTGTCCAAAATTCCACTTCAGCTGCTACTTCAGACCTGCATGCTGCACCATTGTCCACGGTAGGTAGCGTACAGCAGGAAGGTGATAGAGAGTGTTAGGAAATACAGGATTACATCTCCTAGTCGTCTCTGCATTAAAACAAACAAAAAATGAAGGAATGGATGGATGCCTCTCTGGGCAGCCACATGTTGCTCTTGAATTACAGATGATCCAAGGGTGCATTTTAGGAGATTAAAGCGGTGTTACTTTCTTACTGTACCTTTGTGTCTGTCCTATTCTGGGCAGCACTAGGATCAGGTTGTAGCGGAGGCACTGTCCTGCCGTGGTGGAGAGGGGAAGGAGGAGGAGATATGTGTTTCTTGCTCCTATCTGCCCAGACATTGGTGTTTCAGGAGGTGGTGGACTGCCATAGACACCTGTCAGCATTTTCATGGCCTTTGCCCATGTGTTTCGTGCCACTCTGCTGGCCTTGTGAAGTGGGGTGCAGTATGTGGCGTCTTCCTTTTTAGCTGAGGAGCGGCTACAATTGTCTCCTTTCATGACTGTTAGCCAAAGACACAGGCTTGGGGACTGAGGACAGAAGAAAATGAGGGAGAAATTCTGCAGCTTCCCCCTCTGAGCTCTCACACAGCCAAACTCATTGATGTAAATGAAAACGCTGCCTCAATAGATGACTTGGCCCTTAGAATGCCAAACAGATGAAAAATAGCCACAACTGGAAATGTATAGCTTTCAAAACTCCTTCAGAGAAAGCCTTGAAATTTGTTCTTTTTCAAGAATATGACGTAACTCAAATGGCAGTAGTCAGAGCACGCTGAAGGACTAGCTTGTGCACTGGCTAGAGAATGGGCAGTGGCAGATTTTGAAGCTCATGTGGCCAAGGCTGTGCAGAGAAAACCAGCATGTTCTGGGCTGCATGAGTTGCAAAGCTTGGCAGCAGTGCTAGCTTCTCCTGGTCTCTGCCATCACAAGGCACTGAGAAGTGCAATGTGAATGAAAATTGACCGAAGCTGTGAATGCTTTTGCATAGGCTCTGCAAAGGGAAAGAGGGAGAAAGCATATGAGAAATGTGGAAAGGTCCTCTTTACAAAGCTTGTGTGAGATCTCACCTCAAGGTTTGAGCATTGTTGGGTACAAGTGAGGGGTGATTTGAGTATTGTTAGATCTCTCCGGCTTCGTATTTGAAGACACCTGACATCCCCTTCATGTACCGTGTTCTGTTACAAGTCATTTCTCAGGTCACAATAATATTTACTGCACTTTAACAGGTAGGTCTTGAAAGTACTCTTGAGTGTGTTCTGTCCAGGCAGACAAAGCTCCGTTATGCTTAGTTTTTAGCCAGGGAGAAACTGGAGGGGGAAAAATTCCTTGCCGAAGGGTAGACCAGTAGGTCAGTGGCAGGGAGGCTCTGGTATCTAGTCCAGTTCTTTGGCTGTGTTGCCTAGCTGAATAATGATTCATTTAGTGATTGGGCTCCTCTTTGATCCCTACTGTATAACAATGAGGCTTTGGAGTGTTTTATTGTGCTATTAAAAAGAACTCCTACCAGGGAGGTGGGAAAGGGGAAGGTTTACTAGACAGCTGTGTTTGTGATGAATTGGCTTTGTAGCCTTTTTTTTTTTTTTTGCCTTTTTTTTTTTTTCTTCCCGGACTGTCAGAATTGGGGAAACAGGTTGCTAATGTAATTACACTTCATTATAGTTCAGTTTGTGGCTTGTTTTGAAGCCTTTGTTACTTGAATTTGTTTAAATCTTGTTCTAGAACAGCACAATTTACTTCCATCTCGGACCTGCTTAGCTAACGACTGCAGTGCTGTTTGGAGCTGGAAACGTGCTCTTTAATTTATTACTGATTTTTGTTGTTGTTGGATAGGATCTTGTCCAAAGTACCCCGGCACAAGCACTTCAGCTCTAAGCATCGTGTGTGCTAAATACCAGTTATTGGTGGAAAGCTCACATGGATGGCTTGGTGTGCATCGAGTGAGCGGTCTCGGTGGCCTGGTGAGGCTGCACAAGAAGTTGTGCCATTTGGGATGCTTGTGGGCTTCTTAGGTTTACGTCATGAGTATAAAACCTCTGAGAAGAAGGTGAAGTGATCTGAGGGGTATAAAATGAACGTGTCGCTGGAGATGGCCCTGAGAGGAGTCAGGGAAGGCAGAATAATCAGACAGGCCCCTCTGCAGGGCTTTCCATTTTCAGAGTTTTCATGCGAAGGAAAGTGATCTCATTAGCTGCCACTAGCAATAATATTTGCCTTTCCCTGTGGTTTTCAGGGTGTTGCTCCAATGCACTTTTGTTTGAGTTAGATTTCTGAACAAACAAAATGAGAGATGTTTACACAAGTAGGACAAGGTGTAGAGATAGACAGGATAATTCTTACTGCTTTGTGTTCAGATAGTGTGAATGTTGAAATTTAAATATTTGGCTTCTATAGTCAACATGAATGTCTGTCTGATTTCTTTTGCATTGTTCCAAAGTGCTGTGGACATAGGAGAAAAATACTGGCTTTTTTCCCCTGGGTCCATTAAAACCCTAGAGGCTTGAAAAAAAAAAAAAGACCTATCCATCAAGCAGTGTATAGGTTTGTGATGCTGATTCTCTTTAAAGGCAAACATACTTGCGTTTAGTGTTAGCTTTTCCTTGAATTCCTCAGGAATTCATGCATGCAAACCTGATTTGATGAGCAACCAGAAACGTCCTCTGGCCTGCTAACACACTTGTGCTGCAGGCTCTTCTTCAGTTGAGAAGTGTGACGGGTTTGGGGCTAAGCTTTCCGATGGTCCTTAAAGCGTACAACTCTCTTGTTTCATTCAGGTATTAGGACAAGGAGAGCTGAAGTAATGAGAAGTCACCATGGAGGCGCAGTCCCATAGCTCTACCACGACGGAGAAGAAAAAAGTGGAGAATTCCATCGTGAAATGCTCCAGTCGAACAGATGTCAGTGAGAAGGCTGTTGCCTCCAGCACAACTTCCAATGGTGAGTAACAGCAGGGATTTACTAGAAGCCAAACCTACGGTAATTTTATGTTCACTACATTCCTTGTGAATTGAGCGTTTGCACCTGGATTGGTGTTTGTTCTAAGGAAAGGCTAAAGAAAACAAACGGGGGGGGGGTGGTAATGGAAAAGTGGTAGGACACAATAAGGCCTGTTTTGGCATCAGGCATGGTCTTTTTTCTTCCAGATGTTCTAATTTGAGATGTAAATGTGCAAAGTTATTTATTATAGGAAGTTCCTGTTTTCGGCGTTTTGGAAATTGTCTTGATTAGCCTGGCAGGGTTTGTGAGCGCTTTGTGTTTTACCATTGAAATCTCTTACACTAGTTGGATAATTAGTTAATACAAAAGAGACAGAAGTAGCCCTGTCAAAATTAATGGCGAAGGGCTTTTGTCTTCTCTTCTTCTTTCACAAATAAACTTGCTCCTCCCAAAGTGCTGCCCCCACCTCCACAGAGTTCTTTAATGGCCAGCAAGAAACCATCAGGCTACGAGCATATCCTCCCATGAGTTCATTTCAAAGTTGTGAATGCACAACTTGTTGATTTGCAAAAATGGAGTAGTTTACTTAATTCTCCACAGAGATTACCTCACTTGACAATTTTTACTTATTTTTTTTTTACTATTCTCTGCTTCTCCAGAGAGTGTGTGAGAGCAAGCCCAGCCCTTTCATTGTTCAGTTTAAGAGGGCCAAGTGTATTGGTCTCTGCTAACACTAAACTCCCTTTGCAAGCTAAGAAAAAAAAAAACTGCTTGAAGAACTGCAGGCAGAGTTTGGCCCTATGGTTTTTGGGTAGCTGCAGATGAGCTATTATTTGGTGTTTGGTTGGTTGGTTTGTTTCCAAATGAGTCCAGTAATTGCTACAAATGGAAAATGGCTTTCTGCATATTTTGGAGACCTGGTGGATCCCTGGCAAAATGTTTTCTGTCCACCCTTTCTGCTTCTGTCATGCTCACTCCGATATCTGGTCTTGTCCAGGTCAGTTTCTCACTTCAGTAACTTGAAGAAAGGTTTGTGCCTTCTCAGAGAGCCATCTGTCTCCAACTTGTGTAAAGCAGAAAATCCACGAATCCTCCAGCCATACTAGGGGAGGAATCTCTGTGGGTCAGTAAAAATTAGATGGCACATGTCACAGCATCCTTCTATGTGAACTGGACTTCAGATTCAAAGCAAACTCAGCACCTGCTGACCTAATAGTTCAAGTTGATCCCCAGGAGAATACAGAAACTTTTGAACAGCTATGGAAAAAGTTGCATCAGTTTTCTAAGGCAGATGAAATTAGATCCTCAGCTGGTGTAAGTCATCACGGATCCATTGCTGTCAATAGAATTACAGAGGTTCACATTAGTTGAAGAGATCCCCATTGTGTTGTGTTTTTTTTTTTTTTTTTTTTTTTTTTTTTTTTTCAATAATAGGATTTTCCACATTGGCCCAACTTCTCAAACAGATGCACACTTACACACGTACACATATTCTTCCATGTGTTGAGGGGCTTGTGCTCAAACTCAATATTGGCACACGTCTCTTGACTGTTTGGGCTAGCTTTAGCAGTATCATCAAACGTTTCAATTAAATTAGAGGGCCACAAGTAAAGCCTTCAGGATGTTTTTGCCTAATTCTGACATTTGGTTTACTAAAACCATTTGGTCAAATCATTTTCTCTCTGTTCTACCTATCAGCTTATTGGGAGTTATAAGTTTGTATCTACCTGCTGCATCTGCATGGTGTATTACTGCATGTCAGTGTCATCAAACTCCCAGGAGCTGAAAAGATTCTAGGTCTAATAAATAACTAGAAAATTTTGTCACTGTAATTTTCTCCCGTTAATGGATGGAGATGTTAATGTGGTACACATCCTGGGGCCTAAGCCTGTGTTTGTTAAGGTAGTAACCTCTTACTTTCAGTGGATAAAGGTTGGTCTTCTTGCAAGAGTCTTTTTATACTGGAAGTCACCAGGACCTCCAAGGTCTGGGTTTCTAATCTGCCTTCATGTGTAACTAAGCAAAAAAAATTCAGAGGTACAGGGTTGGGCTTCACAGGGATAAAAATTCCTTCCTGGAGACTAAGAATTTTCTCTTGGTCTAAAGGTTTCATGGAGCATGTACCAAAACAAAATCTACTACCAAAACTTTAGGAATTTAAGCATGAGTTTTACTGTTGCAGTGTTTTAAAGTTTTGCTTCTTGCAGATGTGATTGTCATGATAATAAATTTTGGTTACAAAGAACCAATTTGCATGAGACCTGAGCTTGCATCCCATTTGCATCTTTTGTTCTTAATGCTGGAATGAGTATTACTACAGAAACATCATCAGTTGATACAAGACACCACTCCTACAAAACTTGCAGGTTTTGTTGATTCAGTGCCTGCTTTTTGCAGGGGGCTGTGGTTATGTTAAATTGTTGTGATTTGCATTTGAATGCTCTCTTAAACAAGGTAAGATACCTTTAAAAATAACAGAGAAACAGAATCAACCTTGCTGTCTTTGTCAGGAGACTCTGCTGTGCTTGCAGAGCGACATCTGCCTATCATACCAATGTCACCTTGTAAACATGTCTAATATCAGTGTTTCTCTTTCTGGACAACACATTAATTAGCGAAGTTTGAAGGGTAACATGTACTTGAGTGACAGCTGTCTGAGAGACAGCTCTGCTGTTTTCTGAAATAGCCAGAACTTGGCTCATAAATAAGTTGAAAGCTATTAGTTATGTTTTTTTTTTTTTTTTTTTTTTATGAAAAGCTTGCAATTGTGAAAAAGCATACATTAATGACAAAGAAAATACCATTATTTCAACAGTTCCCCAAAGTGGGTAACACACCCAGTAGTAGAAACTATTTTAAAATGAATGCTGGGTGTGGAAACCTTTTAAATCTTACCATGTGCAAACTGGGTACTGAAGAGCCTGCTTTAAGACCTATGTGCAAGGTAAAGGAGGTGGGGAAGGTGAAGTGGAAGGGCAGCTGGTGTTAACCCTAACTCTGCAACGAAAGGTATGAGTCTGGACTTGGGGATGCCCCTCACAAGGCAATAGCTGCCCAGTGGGCTCCAGCAACAAGCAAGCATGGCCAGAGTTTGTTAGCCACTTTTGCTGAGTTACTGTGCCTGCTTAATGCAAAAAGATTTCTGCTGCACTCACCTATCCACAAGCTCTTACTCTATCGCTAAGATGCTTGCACTGTGTTAGATAAGGGCCTGCCAGCATTTCCATTATCAACCCTTAATTTCAGGGATTTATAACTAAGCCATTAAAATGTGCTCCAGGCCCAAACATGCGGGGAAGGTCTTAGTGCTGGAGCAAATTAAAACTTCTTTTAAAACACGTGTGATCAAAAAAAATATTAAAAAAACAATAATCATAATTTGTAAAAACAAAAAAATCTTTGGTGCACTCTGATGCCTGGTGGGACTTTGTAATTTGGAACCTCTCTTACTTTGTTTTGAATTTGTCTTTGCAGGCTTTTGATCTTTTCTACTGGGTGCTTCGTTTAGTGTATCTCAACCAAACTGCACGTGGTTTGCTAGGATGTATTTCTCTGCAAATTTCGTTTCCTCCTTCTTTGTTTGACTGCTATGTTTAGTTGCTGCTAGGGGAAAAAAGGTGAAGAAAACTGCTAACTGAGCTGCTTATTCACAGAAGGCTGCATGAGTAAAACTTTTTGCTAGGGTATAAGATAAGCTTACTCTGTTGAGTGATTTGGTAGCCTCAGACTGATCTGCTTTGGTAAAGTAACAGATAAATACGTTTTTTTATGTCCTGACCACATCACTGGTATCATATGGGAATAACGAGGCTGGGGTCTTGGTCTGCCTTGCTGCCCTGGTGCAGTGCAGTGCAGTCAGGCCTTCTCTTTTTGTGCACGCATCCCTGCCATGATTCATGATTGCAGTGATAGTCTTGGGGCATCAGAAACGGTAAGACCCTGTTCCCTGCAATGTCTGTGCGTGGATTTAGGTCATCGTCCTGAAAACTGCTGCATGCACAGAAAGGTTTTCAAGTGGTGCATGGAGCGGCTTTCTGAAGAGAAGTGTATCTCTGAATATGTTCAAGTTAGCTTTACGCTCCCCTCGGGGAGCCTTCGGCTAATAGTGCAGGTCATGAAACCTGTGTTGCTGGACCTCTGTTGGATCATGTGGCACTTCCTGTAACGTTAGGTAATCCTAAGGTTAAAAAGCAGCCTTCAGGCGAACGCTTTCAGCATTGCAGGGATGTGCACGGGGAGCTGCCTTGTGCTGAAGTGTATCGAGTGCTGACATGGGCAGGTTCAGTCTCGGCTGCTCGTACACGCCTGATCAGCAGCACACCAGGGTGAGAGCAGTGCAGTCAGGTCTTGAGCTCCTCTCCAGCAACTTCTCAAACAACTGCCTTGCTTTGGGCATGGGAATAGCCCCACTGGGCCCAGTGTGGGTATTTGCATGCTTACAGTTAGGCAGCAGCTTTAATGCTGTCCCGGGCTGGCCACCTCAGTGCTCCGCTCTGCTCTGCTTTGTGGGTGAACCAGATTTATTGCTACAATACATCCTAAGAGGTGTTGACCAAAAAAAAAACCCTACGCAAACCCAACACAGCCCTTATCTACATGCAATTTATTTTTTTCACTGAATCTGCAGTATAGATACAACTGATTATTCATTTTATTTTCTGAAAAGTACAGGGAATTACTGTGCAGGGTGAATTAATGCTTTTACGGGGCAAACCTGTGCTCTGCAGCATTGCTTGGAGAACATTAGGAGATTTTAATACTGTGTTTAGCCTTGAATTATTTGCTACTTGGCTTGTGAGTTTTGTCAGTGACTAAAATGTTTTCCACTTTTGCACATTTTGACTCAAAACTGATTTTTTTAAAGTTGCCATAGAACAATGAAGTTATTGTATAGGGACTCCTTCAGCGTCTGACAGGCAAGCACTTATTTTCAGTTTGATGTGTTTTGTCTAGTTTTTGACCCGTGAGCTCGTTCCAGTGTAATCTGATATTTCTTATTAACCTATTACTCTGCCTTAGAAAAAAAGCTAATTATAAACGTATGTAGGTTGTGGACTTGACTACCTTTATCAGAATCAGATAGTTATTGAGAACATGCTTTAAAGTGATAGAAAGCAGAAATTATTATCTTAATGATGATGTAACTTAAAACCAAGCTTGATAGATGAATAAATGAGAGGAAGTTCATTCGTCCACTTTGATTCTTTTAGAAGAAGAGCCAGCTTCATCCAAGTCTCTTTTTTTCCTTTTTCCTAATAGTTCTTTCAGGATTGAATGAGGAGAGTATGCGGCAGCCTGCAACTCCATAGGAATCACATTTCCTGTTTAAACTTTCAGTTGGTTACCAGTCCTGCTGCTTGCTTTCAAGCTCACCATAAAGTAGGTGTTAATCATAATGCCCATTCGTGGCCCCCTAGCTGGATTGATGTGCTCAGGGTCCTGTTGAGAGGTCAGGGTTCAAAAGAGATTGTTGGGTATCAAGAAACGTTGCCTGTGCTATTTTAGCGGCCTGCAAATTGAGTCCCAGAATGATTATATGAGACCTGATTCCGCACAGCGATCAGGAGATCCCCTCCTCCTCTGCTGGAATCAAAGGGAGCTGAGAGGCCCCACTCGCTTCTCGTTTTCAGGTGAGGGAGGAAACAACAGCCTTTAGTATTAGATATTGGAAGTGACAGTCTCTGGTGTGTAAGTTTCTCTGAGATCTTTTCCTTTTTTTTTTTTTTTTTCAGCAGGACAGATATTCCAAGTAGCTCCCACCTGTAATGGTGACACATGGTACCATGAAAAGTAAGGGTAGAATAGTTACATCCAGTGGTATCAAACAGTCATGGGAGAGACCTGAACGTAAAAGATTTTGTGCATGCTTCTGTTCTAATAATTTCAGCCAGATCCTATGAGAATAACCTCAAAGACGGTACCTATCCTTGGGGAGGGTAAGCTCTCCTGGTGCTTGGGAGTATCACAAGCAAAAGTAGTTGAGGTTGTAATTAAGTGTGGGCTGTGTGTCTTGGTATATTGTAATCTGATGTGAGTAGCTGATTAAATGCGTGTTCATTCAGAGCAGTGCACCCGTGGTCCTTTATGCTTACTAATAAAATTTCAGTCATCAAGTTAGGGTTTGTCGTTGACTGTAATAACTCATTCTGCCTGATGCTATTTTCCAGCGTTGTTCCTCAGCGAGCCAGCCCTACCAGTATCCCGCTCTAAACAAAATGATCTGCAAGTGCAATACAGTATTGCTTCATTAATTCTGCAGAGATTTCCCTCCTGTTTTCCCCCCTTCTTTCCCCTCCCTATAGTGGTTAATAGCATAAGGGATATTAAATGTCAATCCCGCTGTATCCCTTTGCAAGTTCCAGAAAGAGATGATTGAGTGGCTTATCCTTGCAATCACTGTAATCAGTAAATAATGACTTAACATCCTGCTGGATAACACGAGGTGGAATTGGCAGAAAACATTAGTTAGCAGTACAGTCTTGCCACCTGAACAGGGTGGGGGTTAAATTTAGTGAATTATATACTGGGAACGTTTTTTGTTTGTTTTTTTTTTCTTGAAGAGAAACAAAACCCAACAACGACGAAAAAATCGCAGCACCCAACAACCATGTTACAGTTGTACCTGGGTTGTGAAATAGAGTAATATGACAACAAAAAGGCTCAAAATGGGTCTCTGCAGTATAGCAGTGGTGCTTGCTTTGCAGGAGCCCAGCACTCCCATCAGACCTGAAAAAATTCAGGCCTTGCAAGCCCCAGCACTAGGCTGGGGAGCAACCCAGCTGTTAGGTTTTTAGTAGGAAAAGGGCTGCCGGCAGCTGCAGCCACGGTGGTGGCGTTAGCCTTGCAGGAAAAGGCTTGCTGCTGTTAAGTGCTGGTCTCTGGGGACGACATCCTGCAGGAAAAGGGGGCTCCGGATGACCCCGCTGTATCCAAAAGCACTGCACCTTCCTCCCGGCCGCTGGCAGGGGTGGCAGGCACAAGGGGGTGGCAGGCACACGCGTGCCAGGCGGCTGGGGGTGGTGGGAAGGGCCCAGGAGAAAGAAAAGCAGAAACCCTTTGCCTCCTAAAAGTTTTCCTGGGCTCTGAAAAGAGACCAAACTTGGGAATCTGAGAGTGAAGGAGCAATGTGGCGAAGATCTTCAAGTAAATAAAGAGATTTAAAAAAAAATCCTTCTAATTGACTTAAAACCAGGCAACCCCTCTGGCAGGCACAGTATTTGCTGTACAGTTTGAGCTGTGTAAATTAAGGCAATTGAAGTAATTAAATTACTTAACAGGTTTTTAAATGGCATTCATCTTTTCTTTTCTAGATGTTTTCTATTTCATATCTGTCTCCAGTTAAAAGGAAACAATCAGGCGTCAGTGTTGCATTAGATTAAGTTCCTGCTCTGTATGTTTCTGTTTACTTTTTTTTGATTTGTTTTGTTTTTAAGATACAGAACTTCAGCTTCTGCTTACATACAAATGGTTACTAAGTACGTATGCCAGTAAGTGGGAGAAGTAAGCTTAGGGTACGGTATGTGACTATGTAAAGGAGGTACTGCATTAAAACTGCATTCTCCGTCTTCTTTCCAAGTCCTATCTCATTATTTTGGGGTGGGGGGGAGGGAGATGCATGCTTCTTCCATCCCAGCTAAGAGGGACTGAGATGGATTTTATTACTTTCTTATTATCTTATTTCCCATTAAATGTCTGTGCCTTTGATGTATATATACTGCAAGTGGTCACAATTTAATTTGCAGATTCTGTGTTTGTTTGTGAGGCTGGCAGCTGAGAAGAATGTTGGCTTACTTGTAGATGTGATCTGGCCCTACTGATGCATGCATATTTCAAGTGTGCAGAGGCACTTTGAAAAAGAGAAGGCTACAGGAAATACTGTTTTTTGTTCAGATGATTTTAAAATATGACTTGTAAGGCTTTAGGGAACAGGTTTTCAAAAAGCAGTTCCTAATCTTCTGCCTGCTATCAGCCGGAGCCTTGCTACACGGGAGCTGCGTGTGCACATTCTTTGCACATGCCAACCACTTAAAATCTGCTTGCTTCCATTCATGTGGTACGACTTGCCGTGCATGTAACAACCGTCCCGCTTTCAGCCGTGTTGTAAATGCAAAAGCTAAAGTCCCGTGTATGCAACGCTTTAATGTATGTCTGGGTATACCAAACTGAGGGGATTTTTCCGTTTTACTGAACGGAATGGATTTGTAGTGATGGGGTTTTTTCTAACATGAGATGCTAAATTACTAGAACTTAAGCAGGTATTATAAATTGCGTGCCTCTCTCTCCCCATCGTGTACTTGCTTTTCTGTTCTTTTCCAGCATAGGGGTTCATACATAACAACAGAGGATTTTGCAGAAAAGTTGCTTCTGGTCCTGACTGCTAGCATTTTTCCCTCCTTGGTGTCTCTCTTTTCGTTCCTTCTTTCTCTCCTTTTTCTTCTCTTTTTTTTTTTTTTTTATTCTTTCTTTCTTCCTTTTAGTTTTCAGAAAGTTGAGTTCCATCCCAATTATTAAATCTTCGGAGACCATTCCCACATGGTTCTGTAAATGGTAGCTTCATCCTGAGTTCTTTCATCTCTTTTCCTGCTCTCCTGGCTTGACAGTTGAAAAGGTCTGACTGTGCCACACAATGGTTTGATTGGTTTCTCTAGGGGAGGCTTTACCCTGCCTCATCATTCGCCAGGCAGGTGGACCAGAAAGTCTCTTGATTCTTTTGTTGCCTCTCAAAGTCCGAGGTCTTTGACTGAATAAATCCTCCGTCATGGGATAATTTGCTAAAAGGAGACTGAAAGATGTGAGAGAAAAGCCTCACTACTTGGGTGCTGAATTAATGAAATAACTGGGCCTTAGAGTTTGCAATTGAAAAATCACCAGGAATGCAATGGGTGGAGACAGACTGCAGAATGCAAGGCTGTTGCTTCCCCGTAATAAACTATGAGAGCTTTAAATGATATTGCTAAATACGCCGGCTCGCCTGGCAGCCTCTGGTTATTTGCATTTGTAGCCCCATTCTGCAGGGGAAGCCCGGGCCGAATAAAAGGCGTTTTGGTGCAGCCTCTAGTTAGTCATTAGATTATTACGAGGGGCCGGGAAGAATTCCATATGACAGAACTAGGGTTGAGTTAACACAGGACGAAAAGTAATTTACAGATAGGCTGTCCTCAGCCATCTTCGTAGACCCTGATAAGGTTTCATTTCAGAATGGATAGGCGACATTTCCACTTACGGGCCCATTCTGCGACACCTGTGATAACAGCTTCTGGATCCTAATTGAAATTGGTTTCAAAATGGATTTTCACTTTTCTCTGTCTGTGGAAAATATTGAATGGACTCAGAGCTGCCACAGAGAATCCCAGACCTTGGAAAATGGAGCAAGAAGCCAGGATCATCTTTCATAACTGTGTCGATGATATGACAGTTTTGTTATCTGTCTTATTAATGAAATCATTGATCACCTGATGAGGGAGATAATAAACTACATTTTGCTGCCGTTCAGGAAGCTCAATTAGATTTTTTTTGAAAATACGGAAAGGGGGGAAGCCAAACCAAAACAATGAAGTGACAATTTTAAGGTCTATTTACAACTTCTCCTTTGCAGAAGATTTTCAGACAGAAGAAGTCCCCGAGACTGTAAAATGCTGACTGCATCTTGAGCTTATTTAAAGTAGAAAGGAGGAAAGAAAGCCTGGTACTTGTGCTAAGACTTAGTTATTGGTTTTTTGTTTTTAACAAACTGCACTGAGTAAATAACACTTAAGTCGTAGTAAGTGCCATGGAAACTCAGATGAAGTGAGAAACAATGGAGCTCGATTTTAGCTGAAGTGGGATTAGCGAGCGAACGCCCTGAATGCCCTGCCGTGGACAAAGGCCGCCGCTCAGGGTAGCAAATGCTTGCCGGGAGGATGGTTCTCCTGAAAATGATTTCTCCTTTAAATATGGATGTCAGTCTCTAGGCGTCAGAGCCGCTCGGGCATCTTGGAAAAATAAGTTCCTTTCTGTCTGTTTTGTGCTAATGGACTTCAGAGGATTTTTAAATGCGAGCAGAAGTACTAAGTTGCCTGCTTGGGACAAAGCGGGCAGGCTTAGGAAATAAAATAGGGAAGGATTTTGCGATAACGTTGTTTCCCTGTTTATTTTCTAATTATTAGGGAAAGGGGTAAATCTGCTGTTTGTGCTCGGTTGCTCTGGAATGTGCGCTGTGTTCCTTGAGGAAGGTAGGAAGGGCGAGTTTTTCTGAAGAGGGATGCCGGTGACTTCTCATATTTCACTCTGAATTGTATCCTAGGTGTCTCTTCAGCCTCTCTGCTAGCGTGGGTCAATCTAGCCCCCTTTTTAAGCTTGAAAGAGGAGCTCTGATCAAAGGCTTTAATGATGTCACTGATCTCTGGTGATTGATTAGGAACAGAAGTTCTGGAGCATTTTGCATGTCCGCCTTTTCCTTATCACTTCAAATCCATTAGTGCCTGCCCATTAGAGTAGCTTTCAATCAGGGGGAAAGAAAGGCAACAAAAAAAACCCCACGTGCTTATATACGTGTGTGTATGTGTGTGTGTGTGTATATATATATATATGTATATATACTCCTGGTGTGTATGTACATATAAAGAAAAATAATAGTAGAGCTGACAGGGTTCATTGTCTGAGCTACAAATTTATTTTTCTTTAATGTAAAGGGAAACATTTTTTATTGGTCTGTGTTGAAACAAGAAGGTATTTATTAATTGCTAAACTTAGGCATAATTCTCCCCTGCTCTTCTGCAGCAGCTCTAAATTCATATACGTGTAGGTCCCTGTCTACAGTGGGTTTTTGGCAGCTTTACCTTCTTTTACTATAGTTTACCCAGAGCAGAATCAGGCCCATGCTTTTTATGTCTTTGCTGGGCTGCGATGTACTTAAGATCCAGTGTGTGTGCCAGTTGCTCAGAGATACTGTTAATTAGAGATTTAAAAATAAATATTTTACATGTACATCTCTTGGAAGTTCAGAGTTAGCCAAAATGTATGCTAAGCTGTTTGAAAGATTAAAAAAAAAAAAGTCTTTCACTCTATGGGAAGAGGGGTCCTCTGGCTGTCAGCTGTGGGAGAGGTTGTGAAATCGGTTTTTCTCCTGTAAGTAAGGGTGGTGTGTGTGAGCAAGTGATGCAGGATGGAGTGTGAAGGGTTTGGATGTGACTTCACCGTGGCATGGACAAGGAAAACGGGTAGTGTGAAGCAGGAGTCTGTTCCTGAATATCCTACTTTTAACAGCATATTCTGATTTAAATGAAGAACTTAAAAACTCTGCACAGGCTTTAAAAATCTTGAGTTAATTAATTATTCTGGTAAATTGAAGCTCTCAATATGTAGGATAATTCAAAAATGTTAATGTTATTTTCATGTATCTCTTTTCCCCTTTCTTTTCTGAGAGGTTGGTTCATTTTTTTTCTCTCTCTCTCAAATCTCCTCCGCTCTCTCTTCTACTGTTGTGCATTTCACACCAGGAGATGACAAGTCTTGTGATTGCAGCAGAGGCAATTGAAAGAAAATAAAAAGAGAGTTCTTTTTCTCTGGTGCTGGCCCATGAACATACCGTAAAAATTGGATTAGACACACCTAGAGTTGGGATTGATTGCATCTTGAATGGGAAATTAGAACATCTGAAAAATTCCTTTTTGGATGGAACAGAAGCACAAGAAGGAAAAGTTGGATGGAAACCAGAGAAGAACTGTAAATCACTATTAAAGTTACTTCCTATGGTTTACCATTGGCTGTCAAAGAAAATTGCCTCAGGCTTGTTTATAGCTAATTCCCTCTATAGAAAACTTCAATTTGTGGACTGGCCTCTGAACGGGATTGATAACTCTGTTTATAGACCAGGATGGGTATCTAAAGATAACAGATAATGCAAATGAGCCCTTTTTTGATAAGCCAGGGAAGCAATTATGGATACAACTTGGTTGATGGATTCCAGAGTGCCTTTTCGCAGATCATAGATTTTTTTTTTTGCATTATACTTTTCTGAGCAGTGTTGGAAAAACAAAATCAAAGTCACTTGAATAGAACTAAGAAGATGGAGCGGTTGATATGGCCAGCTTTCCTGCTACTTGCAAACACGGTGAATCAGATTAAAATATAAACAGGCAGTCCTCAGCCTTCTCTGGAAGAAATATGATTTGATAAAACGTGCATTTAATATTCAATTTACAGTTTCACCCAAAGTGTGTAAACCTAGGTGTCCCATGGGAGTTCACAGCCCACTCCGGATTTAATTCGGATAAAGTGGTCCATGTAAGCTGACCTTCTGGTTTCAAATCTGTATTGCTCCTCAAGGGGAGAAGCACAGAGGCTTGACCCTGTGAGTTGTTCAGTGTCTCCTGGGAAGTTCTCAGCACCTTTAATGATGAAGCCTTTAATCCTGGGGTGCCTGCTGGCTGCAAGGCGCAGGCTCAGAAAGCAATCTTGCTGAGTGGCACCTTCCTCTCTCTGAGCTCCGTGGGTTTTCTGACTTGAAGTGACTGGGAAGCTGCTGCTTCTCCCAGTGGCATTGCTGTGTGTGAGGTCAGGGCAAGTCTCCTTCTCTGGACCACTGGAGGAAGGCGATCGTGTGCTTTGTTGAGAAGATACTGTGGGGGGAAAAGTCCATGGGCAGGTATAAGGGTGAGTGCTCTGGATGGAGGTACAGCAGCAGATGACTCTCAGTTTATTTTTTTAACTCTTTCAGTAAAAGTCTACGCATGAGAAGAAGCTGTACTGTGGAAATTATGTAACTTCAGCAAGTGTTACTTCGATGTATTCTCAGAAAACAGAGAGCAGCAGGATATGGACATCCAAAGTAGCTTTTCCTTACTGCCAAACAGTAAGGAAAACACCCTCTGAAGGTTAAGAGGCAACCACTTTTGAAGTTATGGTTCAGAACAGGGAGCGTGAATTGCAGAATCCCAAGTGAGATAAAGATGAGAGAGCCTTAATCCTATAAAAGTCGTGGCAAGGTGCATTCATAATCATAATTTAATATTGTTCGTTAGTGTTAAAACTGGCTTTATTTCATTTAGGGCCCCAATCCAAAACTCACTGAAAAACTGAAAGGATTTTTAGCAAGTTTAACTGATTCAAGCTTTAAATATTCAGTCTTATTTGTAGCTTTCCAGTTTCCTTACTCAAGCAAATGTATTTCATATGGTTCGCTTCAGTTTATGTTCTGGGCTCCTGACACCCTTTATTGGTGAACTATAATCTCCATCTCTGGTATAAAACGCAGTCTTGGCAATATTTTTTCTTCTAAAGATGTCTTATTTGAAAGTTCTTCTTTGTGATCAGAAAAAGAGAAAACAGTCTAATTGGATGAGTTAGTTACTATTCAGTTGTAATAATTAAAAATGACTCACTGTAATATTTTAGATTTCAGGAATTTAGTAGGGTACGAGCTTTGTGTCTATCATGAAGTCAGGGACATAACTGCCATCGACTTCCATGGGAGCAGCAGAAAGATGGCAGAAGTGAGCTGTAAGGGATTTTTTTTTTTTTTAATATTTAAACAGTCACAAGATGCTGTAAAGCTCATCAGTTTTTCACAGTCGCTTTCAGTAGCTTTCAGTAATGGTTCACACCTTTCACTGGAAAACAAAATTGAAACCAGCATAATTTTGCTTACAGAAATACCAAACTTCTAAGCTGTTCCTTAAATCCCCTTTTCAAGATGGGTGTGTGATGAATTATTTCTTATCTTCAGAGACTTTTGGCTGAAGAATTAGAATGGATGTTGTCATCTTTCAAACACAGTGACAGCTACAAGATCACAGTACCTCTGCCAAAAAAACCTACTTATGGTATTCTCCCGTGGCACTGGAATCCCCTAGTGGATTTTTCCCAACTTCATTCTCAGCATTCATCCAAAGCAAAGTCAGTGCCATGTTTTCCAAGTATTGGCCAAGGGAAAATATTTACAGTAGGTTGCCTTTCATATTTTCAATTTGATGTGGGTGAGCATCGTCTTTTGATGGTCCCTCTCCCTGAGCTTAAAATGTCTGCTCTGAGATTCTAGTTTGTTTCCTGAGATGATGATAGAGGTTAACATTGCATATATAAGAATGGGAACAATTTAAAAGTTCTGTTCTCAGCTTTGACCACTTTTTTTTTTTTTTTTTTTGATAGTTCAGAGGATAGGGGGAGGTAGGTTAGTTTCACTGCTTACATTTCCAAAGATGCTTTTCTTCAGCCATCTAACTTCAGCCAACTAACTAAAGTGGATTTCACTTTACAGCTTTCATACAATTTTTCTGCGACACTGGAAAAACTTTTTTTTTTTCTGAGAAATAACTTAGGTATGAAAGATACTGAAACATCACAAATAATGCAAGTATTTTAAGGCACTGTGGTTTATTGCTACATTTATCTTCAAGGCTCAAAACAGGTAATGAAATGAAGTCTACTTTAAAAATAAATAAATAAATACATAAAAATATATATAAAAGTGAATGCCATCTGTTACGAAAATATTAACAAATTCCACCAGGTGTTCCGCAAGAAATGCAGAGATACAGAAAGAGTGAAAGAAAAGGAGAAAAGCAGAAAAGAAAGAAAAAGGAAGGACAGAAAGAAAAGCAAGAAAGTAAGAGTTCTGTGCTCTTCTGTGCTGTTCTCATTTAAACATTTTTTAAATGATTGTTTTGGTTGTCATGATCACAGCATGTCTGATTTTTGAAAGATTAAGAACCTGTCAAAAACCAGTAGTTTAGCATTACTAGATGGAAGTCACTATTTTTCATTGGACTGGTACTTCATCTGCAGAAGTCCAAGAGCTTGTATATAGGTGCAGTGCAGTTGATACAGAGTATTTTTTCACTAATTTTCTCAATGAATCTCCAAAAAACAGTTCTATTTTAAACTCCCTAACTATAGTGGAGAAGTTACCTGTTACCTTCCAAGATCTGCAGACTTTTTGGGAAGTGAAGGCAGAACCTTGGCCCCAAGGGATAATAGAGCACAACATGGGCAATGTTTGATAGCTTTTTGCAGTCCTCATAAGCGCAGATCTTGTGCGTGGTCTGGCTATATGCAGTGCTGCATTTTACAGATGCTTCTGGATTTCCAAGGAATTTTGGCTGCTGTGGAAACCAAATCCTTGGCAGTCTGGTTGTGAGAGACCCCTGTCTTGCAGGATTAAACTTATTTTAACATGGAACATACCTAAACAATGAGAAATTTAGGCGATGGGGTGGGGAAAATTTTTATCCTTATTTTGTTGGATTTATACTTTGCCTTAACAGTAAAGAGAACAGGAAAATTGCTTTTCCTTGGCTTTGCTGGCGGAGTTGCAGAGGGTAGCAGTGTGTATATCTCAAGCTATCGAGCTGTAATTGAAACGGAGAACATTTAGATCTTAGCAGCAGTTAATTCTTCAAAATGTAAAGAGTCCTTGAAGTTAGGTGGATGTTAACTAAAGTAAACACAAGCCATAAAGAGGTATGAAATGACCTCACTGAGAATCTGTTTCCCAGCTTGCTGTCCCTGCAGGTTGTACAGTTCTCTTTCCCCAGCTCTGGAGATCAGGCGGAGACAATTTCCGACCTGAAAAAGCGAGGCACAGAAATAAAAATGTGCAGATGTTGCAAGCAGAATGGTAACATTGCTCCTTCATCTGTTCCCTTCTAGGTAGGTGCAAGCAGTCCAAACTTCCTATAAAGAGGTTAGTGAAGAGTTGGGAATTGGCTTGTGAGACTGCTACCATGTGAGCCCAATGATACCAGTTTATTTCAAGGAGTGGAAGGAAAGGAGAAGCTAGAAGGAGGTGGAAAGGAAAAAAGAGATTACACTTTACAGTGCTTTCTTTAAACTTTTTTTTTCTTTTTACCTTTTTACTTAAAAAAGTATCTTGTACAAGAGTGTTTTCATATTCTCAGAAGGCTTCTATTCATAAACACTTGTTTTTGTTTCAGTGCTACAGATGCCTGGCAGTGACATATGATGAAAAGGGGACCATGTAAGCAGGGGAAAGGAGGAGGATATTTTACATTTCAGGGTTTAGGAGTGTTATGCTCAGGAAATAAAAAATTAGCAAGCACTTATAGGTGTCTGTTCTTTCCCATTCTTTATTAAAATGCGTATGATGTGGATCAAATGACTTTATTCAGCGCTTAGCATTTCAGCTACCTTGAAATGGGAGACTGCAGGCAGTTGGATAAATACATTGGAAAGCTGCCCAGTTTTACTACTGCTTATATAAGCTTGCCCGTATGCTCTGGGGAATCCTGTTTTGTTACATGTCACATCAGGATGAGTATCCCTAGTTTCCCTTTAGCTCTGGGATGCCAGAAGTAGATGAGTGGTGGGAGTGATGATGACGGCTGTCCCACTCTCTCCATTTTGGGGTAACAAAAGACCGTCATTAGGGACTTTGGCCAAATCAGGGTACTACCCCTCTCTGCTTTGCTGTCATCTGAAAATAACACGTGATGTATATTACTCGTGATAAGTAGTTACGGTCGAGTTATAAATTATTCTGAAATTGCCATGTTTTTGGAGTTGCCTAAATGATAATTAAAGCAACTTATTGTGAAGCTGGTATAATTAAGGATGTGTAAACGACTCCCTTATTAGACTGTGTTTTTATCGGGTTTCAAGAAACAAGGCATCACAGCTTGTTTATATGCTGGTATTTTATCTCTGCAGATGTATGTGCAGCCCTCAGCTGTGCTACATTTAAGATTGGATTTGAGGTCTGGTCCTTCCCTCGGTTGGGTAGCTGTTCATGTCAGACGAAAATGCCTGAGAGTTTCACGCTTCAGATATTAGTATTGTAAATTCACCGGTGTGGTAAAGGAGATGGCTTTGAAATCTTTAAGCAGATTCTTTTTTTGTCCTTGTCAATGATACTGGCACGGGGATACATCTGTTTGTGGAGGCTGACCATTTACAGTATGAATGCACATGCAAATTCCTCACTGGACCCTGCAGATGAGCACATGTGGGATATACCTGCATCTGCTCCAACTTACCGCTACATCCTTCTGCTTGGGTTCTCCACCAGGAGAACCACGAAGCCATGTTTTCTTAAGTCTGTACCAGTAAGTAGCAATCTATCTTCCTTATCTGCTGGCCTAATTTTGGGTCAAAAATTGCTGTTGGCTTGGCAATAAACCCTTGCAACTGGGTACTGTGTGATGATGCTGGTTACTTGCATTTTACAGTGCTCATTGAGGGTTGGAATGCTCTGAGGACTCCTCTGAGGCTTGGAGTGATGAGGACAGTGCATTTTATGCCATGTTTCAGAGTAAAACATAATCTTTTAGGGTATTTGTGATCTGTAGAGGCATTTAAGATGAAGGTCCTCTCATGCAGAGCAAAGAGTAGAGCAGACTCTGTTGAAGGTAGTGTGAAGAGGAGGCTGAGAAGCAGGTTGGATGATGACAGCGGTCACTGAGTTGAGGTGACATGGATCAGCTGGTATGGCTGTACAGAAGCTGCTATGGTTCTTAATTCCTTGCTGTCTCTCCAACTGGTAGCATCTATTCTTCCCTGAGAAGTCCCTTTTGTTCTTTGCCTGAAACCCACTAAGCTGGGTGGAGAACATTTCATTGTGTTGCATATTCTGAACTGTCCCTAATCCAGCCTTTTACTGTAAAATTAACTTCAAACAGTGCTTGCTTGAAGATAATGACCTAACCTAAAAATCCCAAATCCACATAGTGTATAGTCCTCTTTGGATGCTGACAGGTATTCTGGAATCATTTGCGTGTATGCATGTAGGTAGGACTGGGATGTTGTTATGTAAAATGTCCATTTAAGAATAGATTTCTAGCTTGGTGAAACTTTGAGGAAAATCTTTTTACTTCTTTTCATTGCAGATGTAAAAAGAGATTTGTCTTTCTTGATTTACAGTGTTGAGTTAGAATAAAGTGGCAGGTGTCATTCTGCCAGTGCAGACCCATGCATTCAGAAGTGTTAGTTCATATGGTTTTTGCATATGCCCTGGGAGTTGCTGTTAAGTCAATATTTACTTTTCAGGGAGTAAATGTCAAAGTTGTGTCTGTGCTACTGCTGCCTCAATGAAAGAGTTATTTGCTGTGTCACCAAGCATCCTACAGAGCAGATTCCTGGAGTTTTAGAAGTGTTATGATTAGGAGCTAATGGAAAGTAGCTGGAAACAAAAAAGGTGTTTTTCAGCAACTCTATATGACTTTCCAGATCATCTATTTACAGTATTTTAGGCAGTGGCTCTCTCAGGCTTCACAAGCAGCTTGTAAGTGCTTCTCCTTTACGGTCTTCAATAGCATCAACGAAGGCATATGTCAATTGGCATCACTGAAATTTTGGTTAGAAATATTATGTTTTTTTATTATTTATATTTTGTAGGAGGAGGACAACAGGGGAGAGTGTTCAGTCAAAGACTTTGAAGCTGTCTTAGCAGCCTTTACACGTAGACTACTCTTGGTGTAGTTGGGGTTCCCTCCCAGCAGAAAAGCGGTGGGCTTAGCTGAAGATAATAAAGGTCTGATAGGAGGTAGAATGTATTAGACAAAAGGTTGCAACATGGGCTTGTTTGAATGTTGAATCATATCATATATCATAGAATATTTTGGGTTGGAAGCGACCTTAGAGGCCATCCAATTCCAACCCCTGCCATGGGCAGGGACACCTCCCACCAGACCAGGTTGCCGAAAGCCCCATCCAGCCTGGCTTTGAGCACCTCCAGGGATGGGGCATCCACAACTCCCTGGCAACCTGTTTACTCTGAAGAAATCTCTAAAAATACACTTTTGTGTCAGATCACTGTTCCCTTCCCAGGGGAACCCAACAGTGCAGTGTTGATGCGGATAAGATCTCTAATGGCGGAAGGAGGCAATCTGTGGGTGCAAATGTGTGTTGCAGTAGCACGTTAGCCCTGGGCACACCTACAGTGTGTTTGTGCATAAATGCATCTTTTCTTCCTTGCTTGCTTCCCACAGAATGTGGCCACCACTTCACAAGGCTGTGGGAGGGAAGCTGGTGGTTATGCAGTATTTAACCTCTGACTGCAGTTAGTGGGAAGCTTAAAAGCCTTCTGGGAAAGAGGCTGGAGTGTGAGGCTGCCCACATCTTCTCCCTCAGCCTATAAAGCCAGGTGAAGCATGAACTCTTTGGAAGCTAGAGACTTCTGTGGAGTTTATAGCCTGATTCTGCAGTGTACTAAGGTGAGTGTCTTTCTAATGGGTCTTGACTGAACCCACAGGAGAACAGGAGCAATAGACCCACAGAAACGATGCTACCCAAGTTTTGCATTTTCCTCTTTTCCACTGAAGAAATCAGCGGGGAGAAGCATGTCTTTTAGTGACTGCTGAATATAAGCAATTAGAAGTCATTCAACATTTAGACTAGCTTAAATAGGTTGCACTGTATGTTCTCATTTATTAAGCGTTCCTGCTCTCCTGTGCCTTTGTCTTTGTGCCTGGTGTCTTTGTTCAACGTCTCTCATCAGTTTCATGTATGAACACTTGGTATTAGATCATAGAAGCACAGAATGGCTTGTCTTGGAAGGTTCCCTAAAGATTATTCAATTCCAACCCCCTGCCATGGGCAGGGACACTTCCCACCAGACCAGGCTGCCAAAGGCCCCATCCAGCCTGGCTTTAAACACCTCCAGGGATGGGGCATCCACAGCTTCTCTGCGCAGCCTGTGCCAGTGCCTCACCACCTTCATTGTGAAGGATTTCTTTCTTATATCTGACCTAAACCTACACGATTTTTTTTGAGTTTTAAACTGTTACCACTTGTCTTCTCTCCTTAACTCCACTCTACAACCCCGACTTTCTTAGCCTTTCTTCATAGGAGAGGTGCTCCTCTGAATAATGAGCACATGGGCCTCCATTCTGAATGCCTTGGTGCTCCACAGAAACTGGCTGCCATGCAAACCCCTTTTGCACTCCAGCTATGAAACAACTGATTAGAAAGTTTGGATTTTCTCCTTAGCTTGCATTTAATTTAGTTGGATTTTGCATGGAGTGAGAATTATTAGTCTACAGGTGATGCATAACAAAAAACTTAGATAGTTCAAACAACATGGCTTGTGCAAACACTTAACACATTGAAATACAGTTAAGCAAAGGATCTAGTAAAGATCAACCAGTCCGTACTTTGGTCATGGCACACCAACCATGCTTTTTTGCATAAATGTGAGTATATTTTTTCTACTTTGTAGATCATGTAACAAAAGGGTAACAGATGAATCTAATAAATATTCCAGCAAGTGCTTTCATGTGCTGTTTACTGTAAAATAAAATTAAAACTTGGAGCATATGTTAGTTTTTCAGGGAAATAGGTTTCTAAAAAAAAGAATGAGGAACACCTCAAAGGCTAGATGTTAGCATTTATATGTACCAAAGAAAATTTTTAACAGACAAAAAAAATATCTGGATTTGCACTTCAGAAATGGCATTGTCTTCATCCAGTTCATAAATGTGAAGCTGAGGTGAAACTACATGGTTAAACTGTGATGTGACAAAGGCAATGTATAACCTCTTTAAAGTCTATATAAATCAAACCTTTAACCTGCTGCCTTTAAAAGGGAATGCCTAGAGAATGCTTTTGTATAACACTTTTTTTTTTGTATTCCATTTAAATGTAGATTTTTAAGGCCTTTAGTATAGTGGTGCATCTTTTGCAATGAAATGTTAATCAGGACTCTTTTGTAGCAACTTGGTTGGAAGATAAAATATTTAGTGCTGTTGTATATTGAACCCACATTCCCTATATACACACATGCTATTCCCCTTCCCCCATTGCCTCTCCTCCTTCCTGCTTTTTTTTTTTTTTATTCCCATCAGAGTTGTGAGGAATTATTCTAGTTATTATTTGGAGAGCTGACCTGTTCTTTCCATTACTAATAACCTAAGTTGCTTACGTTTCTGGCAGACTGCTACTAGAGAAGTGTAGGATCTTGTAGTTGGGTGAGTAATTGTCGATTATTCCCTTTTCCTCATTATCCCTGTATTTCAGAGTACAAAACAATGATTATAGAAAGTAAATTTTATTCTTATTAACATCACATCATAGTGAGCTTAAGTTGATTTCCTCTGGTGTAATGGGTCAGAGTTTGGTCCAAGATTAATAATTGTTTCACAGAAGTCAGATTTAGTTTGATTTTTACTTTTTGTCAGATCCTTCTTGTTGATTTATTGATTTTTCTCGATTATTTTCTTGATTACTTTGATTTTGTATACTTGGTAGAAGCCATAAGGATAGTATAATGATTGTAATGCTCGATTGAGTTAAACAGAGCTTTCCACAAAGCATTAGACTTCACAGTCCATGTATGATCATCCTTGACTGTAAGGCTTTACTTCAGCTGTGTCTCTAGTGGACCAGTTTCATTTTTGTAAAGAAACACGAAAAAAGAACTTGAAAGCGGTCAGGAGTTTATCTGTCATGGAATGGCAATGTGGGATTAAGGCATCGGGTCCGTTTTCAGAGGAGTCCAAAGCACAAATTTGGACTGAGGGGGTGAGAGAAGCCAGGAAGACTGTTCAGCATTCTTGCATTGGCAGGCATTTAGCATGGGATTATGCTCTGCTTTGTCTAAACTCTGCTTCCACAGAAATCAGTGAGAGCATGAACAGAGCTGAATCAGTGCATGCAGCCTGATGATCCTTCTTTCCAGCTCAGCAGTGACCACTGTACTGGAAATACTCATGTGTTCATTGTTTCCTCCTTTTTAGCATACATACAGAAAGAAAAAAAAACAAAACCACAGGGACTTTGGTAAATACTTTGACTCCTTCCCAAACTTCATCTGTTAGGCTTTTATCCTGAGCATAACGCTCTCTTCTCAACTGCCCCAAACTATTCGTTATAGCTGGATGGTACTGTGCAAATACAAACCAAGCTGAATGTTCAAAATCTAAAGACAGATTGTGTCATTATACCTTATTGCATGTAACACACTCCAGAACACAGATACCTCACCTCCTCTGGGGGGATGGTGAAGTTTCAAGTATTCCATTTTGGAAAATGGTGCCACGTTCTGTCAGTCTCATGGCAATGCTATATTACATAGGCAAGTTCAGACTAAAATAATGTCAGGTGATCCAGTTCTGTATTTAGCAGGGGGCTAGCTTAAATATTTTTTTCCTGATGTCTTTGCCAGTCGCTCTTCCAATTCTTCAGGAGTCACTACAGCGTGAGGAAAAACAGTTTTTGGACTACTCACCCTCCCAAAAGAATCACTTTCATAAAGAACGAACAGGCTGAACAGAATGAACAGCCCATTTCTGTATGGATTTCAGATTTTATTTTATCTTGGTAAGTCCCGAGATTTTGCAAGAATCGACATTCAACAGTTGTGTGAGGAGGAGGTGTCTCTCACTCCATTTCACTGAGAATTTTACTGGGAGGTATGGACTGAATTTCTTCCACTTGGTATATTACAGTGCAGCTACAGCTCCATTTGTCAGTGACACAGTATTTTTAATGATATTTTCTTAGTTTTGTACCAAGGAGTTGGTGTTCAGACCTAAAACCAAAGTAGCGGGCAGTAACCTGTGAGAGCTGAAATTAAGCAGGCAGTGCTGTTACATAAAGGTGCAGTAAGAACCATCCTGTTAGGATACAGTAAAGGTCATGCTAGATGCTAACAGTGAATTCCTGGCATTACCAGGCTACTTCAGATTGGGTTAGCATCTAAATAATGGAATAGCATGCCTGAGGAAGGCTTTTGCTATAAAGAAAGTAATTTTTGTTCATGAAACTTCATGCTAAGAAGCGCTGCAGTCACCAGTCAGTGGCAAGGACATAACAACATGCATTGATCTTGAGCCAGACAAGGAGAGGAGGAAACTCCTTTTCCAGAATGATGCTCCCTGAGACTCCTGGATCAGTGCTGTGTGTGTGTTGCTTCACTGGATGACTCCTCTTGGTGTGCATTGGTTTTCAGGGAGATCGTGAAGAAGTTTTCCATGTTTAGCTCATAGCACTTTGCACAGTACACCCTTTGGAAATGCTTTCTGGGAACCTCCCTGAGATTATTTGAGCACAAGGTGGGATCCTTAAATTTTTTAAAAGCCGTTGTGATTTGCTCTGGCTGTAATCAGCTCCACCCGGCCTTTCAGTCACTGAGCAGAGCTTTACAGAGCCTGTAAATGCTGTTCCCTAATTGCTTCTGAGCAATAAAAGGAACTCTTACACTAGCCAGATCTTTTTAAAAAATTGCTGTTAAATATTAAGCTGTCTTTTATGGTTTAAATGAGGCAGCCTTGTTCTGCAGGGAGCAAGAACTGGGGACCAAACCATTTGCAATCTGAGTCTGATCAACTTGCTATCAGGCTGGACTTTATTCTTCCTGGGTATGTTATTTTTGTCCGTAAAGGGAGGATTATGTATCCAACAGCTTCTATGCTTCCTACATGCTTGAAAGAAGAGTTTGACATACGTGGGGCTCCCTTAACATATGTGTTTAAGGGGGTACCTCGATGTGCCTGTGGCCCATTGATGTCCATGTCCTGCTTCCCTGAGCATTTTGCTTTTCCTCAGGAGCCAACTATCAGACAAGGGTGCCTACACGAGGGGGATGCTCCTCAGGCTCTCAGCGTCCCCTGCCTTGAGGTGCACAGTGTGGTGCACTGCCTCTGAGGCAGGTTGTGGGGCTGAGGCCACATCCACCACCTCGTTTGGTGTTGCCTGCCCTTCACAGCCCCTGCTAGAGGCATGGCTCCATCCTGGGCTGTGAGGACTGGGCTGCAGGATTTTGGGAAACAGACTAAGTGGTGGAGTAAGGCTGGTAAGGAAACAAGGAAACTTGGAAATATAGGGTATGGGAAATGACAGCTGGATTGAAAAAAGTGAGGGGGAACTGTTCGGAAACTGGCAATGGGTAGAAGGTACAAAGAGCTGAAAGAGCTACAAATAAGTGATAGATGAGATGCCTAGTAGAAAAAGAGCAAATGGGTGGGGAAAGACAGACAGGAGCTTACAAGAAAAAGAAAAAAAAAAAAGAGATGAACATGTGAGCATTTTCTTGAAAAAGAGGATATCTGTGGTGAATCACAAGTGAAATATAAAAGTAGAGTAACAGAAATGAGGTTAGAAAGAACCAGAAAATCCCCAGCCATGTGTACACATTCAGAAGACACCTATATCTGAAGGAGGAGGTAAGGATGAAACAGGAGACAACTTATGACAAACCAACCACCATATCCTTAAGCATATTGAGCCCCGGCTTCTAGCCCCATTCTTGCTGCTTCTCCACCTCGCTGGGCTTCATTCTGATTAATGAAGTAATTTAATATGGTGTGTGGAAAAGAGAGCGTTTTTACACCTATAGAGAGAGTGATGTCACATGTTTTGGTTAGGATGGCAAGAGTTACAAAAATAGTCTGCGTGAGTGTTTTAAGTTGGAAGCGATGATGAGATCACAGCTTGAGTTGAAATGCAAACATTCTGCTGAAGCAACCTCATGCATAAGAAGTGGCCTGTAGAAGTTCTTTTCTTTTTTTTTTTTTTTTTTTTTTTCTTTCTTTCTTAAGGAAGCCAAACAAACCTGAAACAAAAATAACCTCTCCCCCGGATTTTTTTACGAGGCTGTTCGGGCAGGCCCCAGCCGATGACTCTCACGACAGGAAACCTCAGTTTGCAAGTATTTTGAGAGTCACCAGGGTTCTCATTATCCTAAGTCTACAAGTGATGATTGGTGTAGTGTGTAGTGGTAAACATGGATGTACAGCAGCATTTACAAAAACAGCATAAATCAACTGGTGTCGGCTTTTTGGTGGCAGAGTTCCCAGCGGAGTTGCCCAGCAGAGAATTGCAGGAGATTTGACTAGTGCAGAAGGATGTGCTGCAGGGGGGAGAGATAAGGCTGCCTGAGTATGAGGAAAAGGAAAAACAGCATGGCTTGCTGAATTTGCCAGAGTTCAGAACCATGACTGACAGGGGCACAAGATGGGCTGGGTGCTGAAGAAAGTGGGCTGCTGTTTCCATTCTTTAGTATAGTTCTTTAGGTTTCCACAGGTTCATTAAATTTCTTTTTTACCCTGTGTTTTAGGTCTGGTACGTCTGGGTCTTCTCACTAGCCATTTGTTTGTGTTGATGTGGCAAGACTGGCCTTCTCTATTTTTTTTCCCTACTTTTACCTCCTCTTTTCTTCCCTTCCCTTCTAAGTTTTCTCCAGTTTCATTTTGTCCATCATCTGGTCAGGAGATCAGAAGCATTTTGAAGCATCTCTTTGCCAGTTTCCTGTTGTTTTCACCTCTTGTTTGCTCTCATTTTTTTCCCTTCACATGCTCCTTGCAATTTTTCCATTCTCTCTCATTTCCCTTTTCATTTTTTTCAGTTCACCCCATTTAAAATTCTGCCCTCTGCTTCTGAAGCTTTACTCTCTCTGCTACAACCGTCCCAATTTTTGCTTGTGGAGCTGTCCTGCACGATTTTCCTTGTATCTCAACCTGGCTGCTTATCTTCATTTGCTGCTTTGGCAGCCTAACCTTACTTGGTTTCAGCAGTACCTGTCTCTGATGTTTTATTCACTGCTTGATATAATTGGAGCAGAATTTACTACCTTCTGTAGTAAATGAGGCGAAGGAGTCATACTCCTGGAGCTTTCTAGAGCTATTCTCCAGCTCTGTTTTGTTTACAGAAATGGGAATTCCAGTTTTCTTCACGTGAGTTAGAGATCTATCAAGGATTCCCTTTTTCTGTGCCCTATATAAGTATGTTTTAGTTTCCAAGGACAATGAGCACTAAATTCACAAAGTGACCCCAAGTCACTGCAGGATGGAGGGAATGAAATGGAGGACATTACTAGTACTTTTTTTTTAAAAAAAAAAAAAAAAAAAAAGGTAAAGAACGTACATCAGACCTTCCTCCTGTTCATTCACCATTCCCAAATCCTTTATGCAACTGGCAGAATGAGAACTCCTTTATTATATGTCTCTGTTCAAAAAATTGCTTGGGACAAGATAAGGTGATGAATGGATGCCTCAGGGCTCTGATGAAAAGCTATATTTACTTTTTAAAAAAGTCTTCCTATTTAATGAAAAACAGACACCATACTAGACTGAGCATGCCCTCAAGATATGCCAGTGTACACAAAACACAGAAAAATCTGTGAATCACATCGCATAAATGGTTGCAGATACTGGCACTGCAGTTCTTCACAGGCACATGACAGTGATGTTTACAAGCTGTAGGCATTGTGCAGATTCAAATTAAGTTTAGAAATGAACGTGATATAGATTTTATTGTTGCTACATTTGCAGTAAGTAAACTGGATGCATTGGTATCTTGTATTCATATATTGGTAGTGTTTGTCCAAATAAAACTGTTTCTCTTTTTATATACATTTACTTCAGTTCCAAGTGCTGATATTAAGAGAAGTGAATTTCTTAAAAGAAGTTTTGCTAAGGCTTGTAAGACTTTGATTAGTCCCATAGAAACTGGTCAGCAGTTCTGAGGTCCTGTGATCATGACATTGAAATGGCCACAATCTGACCTGTGGCAAAGATGCTTCAAAGTCTGGCATATGTGCAGAGTATATTTAAAGGTACAAGGAAAGATTATTTTGTCATTGTCATTTCCCTTACCGATAGTCTGCCTGATGTCCCGTTCTCATTGCCATTTATTTTGATGTGCTAATTGGTTGCTGTTTTTCAGAGGAAGCTGACAGGGAAATCTTGAATTCCTTTCCCAGAAGTGTTCTGCTTGTAAGTTGGGAAAAGCTAACAGAAATATCCCGAAATAACACAAATATTTCCACCAAGACCACATCCAGGTGTGGAGTAGCTTTTCTCTCTCCCTTTGCCACCATCCTGGGTACTGGTACAGGCTAAGTCAACAGGGAAAATGCTACATCCCAGGAAACAATCCAAGATAGGAATGTGACCGATAGAAGAGTTTATCTTACTGCAAGCCAACATTGTCTACTGGTACAGCAAGGACAAGCGTCGTATCGAAGTGAAAGCCCAAGGTGGTGGGCAGAAATGTGTGCTACTGAACAGGGATGTAGCTGCTGTGTGCCTTCTGTGCAGAGCTGGTAGCAAGGATGGGGGCTGTGTGGTTTATAAACAGGAGCGATAGAGAACAAACATGTCATGATTCATAAACTGCTACCACCAGATTCCTTCAGTGTGATGATAAATAATACAGTGTCGTTAACTAAAATGTACGTGAGTCTAAATGATTTATTTTCTGTGGTATAAAGCTTCAGGAGGAGGTCAGAGATGGTGTCCGTGTTCTCATGCTTCTACAAATGATGGACCAACTCTGCAGTAAAAGGCCAATCCTTACTCTAATGTACAAAACACAGAGACAGTTTCTCCTGACTGAAACTGGAATATTTTTGGAGAGATCATACTGTGGTGTTCGGAGTACTTTTAGAGACAGCAAAGTTCTTCCTGTTTCAGCTTGCTGAAAGGGAAACTATTTCCCTTTAGTTTTAAACTTCAGGTTCTTCCCACAGCTACCCTCCGTAGCCTGGACTGAAGTATGTGTAAGGAGAACAATCTTCAGGTTTCAGGGCAAAAAGGGGAGTAATGGCATGCATAATGCTAGATGAGTATTTGGTATTTGGCTATTTGTACACAGTAGCATGTCTTTGGGAGGCAGGGGAGCTGAAGACGTTGGTGGAAGTTCAGTGGAATTCCTTGAAATCCTGTAACTATTTCATAATATTTCATAAACTTTTGTAGACAGAATTGCATGTATAGTTTGGATCTCATGTGTTGTCTATCTGTACTCAACATTATGATATGGATGATAGTGATTTCTCCATCCTGAAGTGTATAAAAGATGTGGGATTGTATGCTGTCCTTTACAAAACTCCTAAGGAGAATACAGTACCTCTGTGTGTGGCAACTTGAATGTAAGCTGTATTTAAATGGGTTAGCTGTATTTAAATGGACAGGTCTGTAAATATTTTGTTAGTCCATACCAGATTATTTCCAGGAAAAACAGCTGACCAGCTGTACCCTCACTGCTGCTTTGCTGACTGGCCACATAATGACAGCTCCTGCTTGCTTGAGGCTGCTCGAATGCATTAGGAAAAGCTACAAGATACGTATAATTATTTTCTTCTGGGCAGGTAATTTTTGCAGTTCCCGTCATGACATCTTGTGTAAACATTTAGCATGTTAGATTGTAAATTGACGTAATGATTATGTTCTGACCAACCTTGTAAAAAGTTGGATGTTCCCTGCTGTATTTCCCTTTGAAATGAATGATTTCTGGGGATGTGAATACTTCTGTGTTTTTTAATGCTCTGAGGCAGCTCTTTGGCATGTCTAAATCAGATATATATCCTTTGGCTGTTGCCTGGGTGGTGCTTACTGTGTCAGGCACAAGACTGGCTGAAAATACCTACTTTTAGAGGGCGCACGTTTTGTTTTCACCCAAGGAGGTGGGAGAGTTCAGTAACTGAAAGAATTAACAACGCAGATGTTAAATGAAGAGGTGTAATACTGAACAGATAAAGATAGGTGTTTTGTTTTGTTTTTTTTTTCAATGTTTAAGATGTTCTTTCAAATGGAGATCTCACTGGATGATGCTGTTTTACTTTGGCATATGTTAATGGCTGCCCTGAACCCTCGTATGCTCCTGTGCAAGGAGAGATTTAATGGTGCATAATCAACTTTTCCAGATGCTTAACAGTGCAAAGCCTTTGACAATTTGTACAGGAAAGGTATAAAGTGAAACATTTGGATTTTGGATGCAACAACTCCATCTGACTTGATATAAATTGAGGCAAGAGCAGTTGACTTTACATGTAGACTGTTCTGAACTAATGTTGACCCAGTGTATCAAAGGAGGATGTGTCAGAATCAAACACACAAGGTCATTCAGAGTAAATGCTGGTCTTAAAGCATTGCATTTGGAGCAATGTTTCTTTTTGCTTTTTAGCTTGCCATAAAGTATGGGCCTAGTTTAATACCATTTTTACTGCCACAACAAAGAAGAATTTTTGACTGCAAAGGCAACTGGAGCTTCAAAGATTGAGTGTTTTGAGTGGGATTCTGACCAGCTACAACTGCTAGGGTCCAATTTCAGTTCTGCCACTAATAGTGTAACCTCTCCATGTTCGTGTGGACCACTCTAAAATCGGAACTCGGGACTGTATGATGATGCTAGTGTCCTACAGAAGTATGCCCTGGAACAGATTATCCCTGTCTTACTGGGGAAACCATGAGGTCTTGCAGAAAATATGGTGCTGTTCATGAGGGATCCTCAGCACTGATATTTTCCTATAGAAAGGATGGATCTTTATCCCTCACTGTTAAAGTGAGCTTTATTACTACGTGTACTTTCTCTATCCACAAGCAGCTGACATGACAGTCATGACACTAAAATAATATTCTCCAATTTATTTTTTTTCCTCTTTCTATGCTGGGAAGGGAAAGGACATGAAGCAGAAACAACAGGAAGAAAAAAGAGGGAATTGATGGAGTAGTACCAGTTAAAACTCTTCCTTTCTCAGTTCTGTTCCTATGCTAGTCCAAGTTGCAGTATCATGAGGGGGAGTATTATATGTATTCTAGCCTGGCTGTAGTTTCTTGCTTATTGGCATGCTTCAGGAATTCTAGGAGTATTTTGATTTTATTTTTTTCTCCTTGTTGCTCAATTTCATTCACAAGAACTTCACATTTTTGCAGTTACTACTCATACTTCAAAGAAGTAGCACTTCAAAGTGATGTCCTTATGGATACTGTGGCACCAAACTTTCTCTTCCTCAAATTTTGTCTCTCTGATTCTAAGAAGTGTTCATCTGCTAATGAGGGATGGCTGTCAGGGGCTTTACAGAAGTCCTCTGTTGAACCCTGCCTCCCTCCTCTCTTGCCATCTGAATTACAACTTCTAAGAAGAGCTTACAAGCAATGATGTGGTTTGGATCCTGAGAGCTAATCAAGGCCAGCAGCCTAGGAACTGCACAGATCTGTTTTCTGTTACTGGATGGTAGTGTCTTTATTCATAGAATCATAGAATGGTTTGGACTGGATGGGACAAAAAGATCACCCATTTCCACCCCCCTGGGACACCTCCCACCAGACCAGGTTGTCCAAAGCCCCATCCAGCCTGGCCTTGAGCACCTCCAGGGATGGGGCACCCACAGCTTCTCTGGGCAACCTGTGCCAGTGCCTCACCACGCTCTGAGTAAACAATTTCTTCATTATGTCTTATCTGAACCTACCCGTTTTTAGTTTAAAGTCATTCCCCCTTGTCCTATCACTACACTCCCTGACAGAGTCCCTCCCCAGCTTTCCTGTAGGCCCCCTTTAGGTACTGTCAGGCCACTCCAAGGCCTCCCCGGAGCCTTCTCTTATCCAGCCTGAACAACTCCAACTCCTTCAGCCTGTCCTCACAGGAGAGATGCTCCAGCCCTCTGACCGTCCTTGTGGCTCTCTGGCTTCAGTCTAACAGGACTGTGTTCTTCTTGTGCTGGGAGCTGAACACAGTGCTGCAGGTGGCGTTTTGCAAAGGCAGAGCAGAGGAGGAGAATCACCTCCCTCAGGTTGGCTTTCTGGGCTGCAAGTGCTTATTGCTGGTTTACGCTGAGTTTCTTATCAGCCACTATTCCCAAATCTTTCTCTTCAGAGTTGCTCTCATCCCATTCTAGGCCCAGCCTGTATTCATGATTGGGGTTGTCCCAGCCCAGGTACAGGACCTTGCACTTGGCCTAGCTGAACCTCATGAGGTTCCACACCGATCTTCATTTGGACACCGAGCCATTGACGGCAGCTCTCTGAGTGTGTCCATCTGGACAATTCCTTACTCACCGTGTTCCATCCATCAAATCCATATCCCTCCAATATAGAGACAAGGATATAATGAGGGACAGTACAGCAGTAGCTGTTCAGATATTTCCAGAACTGAGCTCAAGAAAAACACAAGTGGTTTGGCCAGTAAGGGCTCTTCCAAATGGCTTGCTGTGTGGACACAGCTCAGCTGCTTTTCTTACCATCACAGATGTACTTGTGGTCATCTATTTTGAAAGAAATATTATATGGACAAGACCTCTGATTTAAAAGGCTGAGAGTCAAGTCAGTGATGACGTCTGTGGTGTGCAGTTGTGTGCAAGCCTGGTAAGACTGACCTTGTTTATTTGTATCTCTTCTGAGATGGAAGAAACATAGTTTGGTTTGTAGCCTGCCAGGAGATGTATGGTACCCATGAAGAAAAGCTGCTGTTGTGGTGTTTCTGTGTGCAGTGACGTCTGGGCAGCTTGGCCATGGGAAGAGGAAATGTGGGCAAAGGCTGGGACCGTGTGCTTTGTGCTGCTTTCTTGGATGGGTGGGTGGATGGATGGATGGATGGATGGGTGAAAAGGTTGTTAATGAGAGCTTTAGGCTTGTCATTATTTAGTGTGTGCCTTTTGCTGGGAAAATTTGATGCTTTGGCAAAAGTCATTGTGATCGGTGTAGTAGCAACTGTGGAAATACCAGAGTGGGAGGCTTTCAGAGGGCAGTACAATATTGATGCCAAGCTGTGATAACAAAGGTCTGTGTTAAGATTAGATAAATTGCTGCTGTCCATAGTCCCACACCACAGCCTCTCTTGCCATGCTGTTAGCAGAGCCCAATTAGTATCAAATAACTAGCCTGTCAGAGTTGGGTGGATACGTTAGACCTTTTTGTTCAAAATTACTGGCTTGTAGTTGTTGTTTTGACTGTTCCCAAACTCATTGCTCTGTTTGTACACAGTTGTCACCAACGTGATGTTGGATGCCATCACCATGGCGTATTTTTCTCTAGCGTGCATAGCTTTTAGAGTTTATTTGTAGAGCATTTCCAGCACCAGCCCAGGTACAGATTTGTCTTCCCCAGCACCCTTTTTGTGTTTTATCTCAGGTTTGTGCTGCCCTTAAAGGCCAGTTCCACATGCGCAGCTTGGTAGCCCATGGGATCAGCTAGGATTTCCATTTTGCTGTGTCACCCCACCCCCATCTTGGGATTTTCATATAGTGGGTAGCATTCTTGTGCCTATATTTGCATAAGCTGTCCCCAGATCCTGCTATCTCTCTAGATCTCTGTTAGCTCTCATTCACTATCGGATTTCCGCTAGCTGTGTTTATCTTTAATACTCGCATGCTTTAGTTTCTGGAGTAGCTTTTGCACATTTTTTTGATGCAGATTTCTGATGTTTTCAGCATCGGTGTGGAAAACGGACGAATAGCATTAGTAGCAGCAATCTGGACTTTTGCATAGCTGCTTATATGCATGGTCAGATTTACTGTTGTATTTGAAACCAAGCTGAGGAGGTTGTGAAGGAAATGAAACCCTTTAGAGCCAGCTGGGGGAGCGGATGGACAATGTTGTTATTTTGGAAGCATGAAAACCTGTGATATTAGGCTTGTTAGCATAGCTTAAAATCGCTACAAACTTTTATTTCTGAATTACTTTCTGGCCTTCAGGATGGAAGAAGAAGGGGTGATAGGGCAGTGGGAAGGAATTATTTGCTCTTGTGCTAGCTTTTTGTATTTTACTCAACAGTGACTTTTTGATGAGGAAAAAAAGGCGAGAAAAAAAGGGGTGGTGAATAAAAGAGAAAAAGTGGAATAAGGAGAAAGGTGGGAAAGTAAGGAGCTTGGAGGGGAAAAGGTAACACAGGTATTCTTCTCAAGTTAAATTCATAGTCTTTGTAAAGTACTTTTGTGCTAGACACAGAGTTCCTCAAATGGTTTCATAAAAATGAACAAATTCTCACAATTTTATGTAAGGCTTTTTTACCTGCTTTTTTAGCTCATAAGAAGCCATTCCGTTCATGCATATGGTTAGAGAAATGATTTCCTATTTGAAATACACATGTTCAATCTACATTAAAAGCAGGAAAAGTTTTGTTGTTGTTAGTTCTCATAGAATCCTTGATATGTTTACTAACAGGAAGAAATGTAACTCCATTTTAAAGAAAAAATAGATGCAAGCCATATGTACTGCGCACGGAAGGAAGCATCTAAAATCTGGTTTGAGTAAAGAACTGTTCTGTGATCTCTTTGTAGAGCTGAAGGGAGAAGTATTTTTTTTGTTAACAACTCCCTCGTCCCAATTTTGCTCTGTGCTTGATTTTCTCTCCAGATTTGTTAGCTGTTAAGGGACGCTAGCAGTTTTTTAAAACTTATTATCTCTCGATGGTAAATACAACTTCCCCCAACTTTGAAATGAAACACTTTGGCAATGCAAGTTAAAATTCAAATTGGTTAAAAAATAAACATATACCAGCTACACTCAAATGCCTGGGAAGTTTTCATGAATCACTAAGGTTATCCTTTGCCTTCTTTACAAACACCCACACGTACTCATTCACGGCAGTTCTTTCACAATTCTGTCCTCCAGCAGTGAGCTGTTTCAAAGCCATCTGAAGTCAAATTCTGCAAGTAAATAAATCTAAAGTTTTTCTCCCACTTCTCATTTCTACCTGTGTTTCTTTGACATGGAAATTGTCCAGACCATGTAAGAAGAAAGACGGGATGTGATTTAATTATTCCACAGCTTTAATAACTTATCTGGGAACAGTGACAATTAATTGTACTGTACAGTTCATCAATCTTCGCTGATCCTGGATTAAAAAAAATGAAAGTGTTCTTGTCAAGATAGGGAGCATGTGCTTTTTCTTCTCCAGGTGATCACTAGCAGTACTACAAAGTCCCCAGTCAGCTAATGCTTCCTTAAGAAGGAAATCCTTAAGACTACAAGTTTTTGCTGCAGTAAAGAAAAGGCAACGTTAACAATGTAAAGCAAATGAAAGGAAACTGAAGAACCCACTGGAAACAGGTAGCCAGGATTCCCACTGTTCCTAATGCCCTATGAAAGACACCCCCACCTCTGTCTGTATTCCTGTGCTAGCTCAGAGTTTGATGCCAAGAACAATGGGGGAAAATGTGTTTGATTAAATACAGGTTGTAGAGTGGGAGAACCATCAGAGGGGAAAAGGGGATGACAGAGAAAATATCTGGAGGGGGGTGGGGGGGGGAAGAAAGGCAGGGGAAAGGAGCCCAGCTCAGTATGCTGGGATTAGGTGGGAACTTGGAGGTAGACATGGGAAATCATCAGGAACAGGGTATGCTGGCTGGTGTATGTGACTGGAGGTCAAGGAAGAGACATTGAGAGAGAAGTTGGGAACAGCTGAGCAAGAACGCTAGCAGTTCCGCCTCACAAGGAACAGGATGGAGACAGGATGGATAGCTGAGACTGCGGCTAACATCTATTGTCAGATATAACGAGTCTGAGATAAGAGGTTTTTGGAAAGGAGTGTGGGTGCAGCAAAAAGGACTGGGATGAGGAGATATTAGTAGGAACAATGCAGCATTTTAAAAAGAACAAGATGAAAGATGGAGCAGCAGAAGTACACTTCAGTGGAAGAAGAAGAAAGTTTGTTCTCACTACAGCAACCTTCTTCAAAGGCTAAGGTGGAATTCAGTATGCAAAATTTGCAGTTATCAGCAAATGTCTGTGAACCTGTGGTGAGATATTCATGTTCTCCTGCCCTAGATGTCCTAGGGTATAACTTACTACTGCTACAGGGCATTTTGTCTGATTGCTTCAAAGGGGTCAGTGGGTTGAATTGGAAGCACCCATTTCTTATGGCTGCCACATTCTGCATTCCATTCAGCTTTCTTTTGTTTTTTTTTTGTTTACACTATATGAAGCCACATACAAGACATTAAAATATTATTATTTATATCACAAAGTCATGGTAAATGCTCTGAGAACGGTTCTCAGGTTCTTAAACTGAGTACCTGCAATTAGGGACATTAAGTGGGTAGTTTGTGTATGTGATGAATGATACCATCTCTCTACCTCACAGGACCATGGTAAAATACATTCTGTTAATGCTCATGAAGCATGCCAATAGTATTGTGATGAGCACTAAAAGCCCGGAAAGAAATGAGTAATTTTATCTGGAGATCTGGATTGCAATGAAGTGCAGTAAATGAGGCAGAGGGGCCACACGTTGAACTCTGAGAAGAGAACTAAACATGTGCTGTCCACCCCATGAAGCAGGGCTTCTGTAGAATAAAAACAATATGTAACTTTGTATGCATCTTGAAATACATGTTAATTATGAACATGATGGTCCACAAGCCACCTTAATTTTGCCATGTCTTAAGGGCTAGATGCTGGGTTCAAATGATGATCCTTCCTGTTACATTAGTGTTCTAATAGCAATATGTGTGCATGTATATGCAAAGCTTGGCAAACACTGTCATAATTTTGTTTTACAAACAGTTGTGGCAAAAATACACTTACTCTCAAGTCATTACAAGTAAAACATTCCAATTTGGGAAAAGGGAGGATAAATTAAGGGTTTACTGCCCTTAAATGTAGATAGTTGCACCCATGTGATGGATCTTCCTGGGTAGTACTCCTCAGATGAGTGGTTCCAGGACTGAGTCTTTGGTGATTAAGCAGTTCTGGCTGATTTTCTCTGTCCCTCCAAGTGCTGGTATCCCACCGTTCTGCCATGCTGTTGACATTCTGTGTACATTGCCTAATGATTTAGAAATCCGCTCACATTCCATTAAAATTGTAATTACTTACCTCAGTAATGAGACAACTTGCTGGGCATAGGCATTTTATTGGTTTAAGGTGCAATTTGTTCCCTGTTTCCTTTGGGCCCGCTCCTGCCGTTGTTTCCTGCTTGTAACTTCCATTGAAGTGAATAGTGGTTTTGTCTTCTGGAGGAGTTGAGGAAAAGGCCCTTTTTGCCTGTAAACCCAACTTCTGCTGTCAAGGTCTAACATTTCTACAACTGCACTCCTCTTCTATGAAGATGGCTCTGTTCACTCCTGGGTCACGTTTTTAATTGTTAGACTTTATGAAGACTGTACATGTATAGTTTTTCTAATTTCCAGTTTGTGACAGGTTTTATGGCCAGTCTGGCAAAAACAAGGTATAGTCAGTCACCATTTTCCTGCCTACATATTTGTGAGCGGGTGGTAAGTTGGGTGTATGAAAGCATTCCTGTGTATTCCTTCTCAGTGACTGACTGAAACTTGGAAGACAACTGCCTGGTCCTCAGAAGAATCCTCATTTACTTGCAAACAGTGTAGACCTCTTAATCATTCAGATAGTGCCTTAGTGCGCAGCACTGCATGTGAATTTTAGCACATCGGGGTGCTGTAAGTTGGAAGATTTTTCTGGAAATTTTCTGAGTCACATCCCTTAGCAGCACAAAAGCAGCTTGGAGTGGGAATAGGCTTACTTCGGGATTTCCTCCAGGGCATGGCTTTCTGTCTTGATTCTCTGATGTCTAGTAAGGCGCTGGTTCTGATCACAGATTTTTCTTCTGATGGGACGTTTATTGCACCTTGCTCCTTGGATGCTTTCTTGTATGATCAACGTAAATCTCTCTGTGAAGATGGTGTTGGAGGGGCTGGTAACAGCATTTCCTCCAAGTGTCTGTTGTCTTTTTTTTTTTTTTTTTTTTTTTTGTAATTCTTTAGTACAGAAACTCCTGACGCACAGTCAAAAATGGTTTTATTTAGCTTTATTTCCTCAGGAGGTTAGGGTAAAGAAGGTAGTGGTGTAGAAGGAGATGGTTACATATTGGAGGAGATGGTTATATTTTAACATGGTTAAAAAAATCTTTCAATGAGGGCATTTGCAATTGAGTGCTGAGAAGAGAACTGGGTACTGACATGCTGTTGTGAATGCGGAGTCAGATGTAACAGGATGAAGTATACATGTATGTTAGTGGCATCTGTTTACATAACTTCTTCAGGCATTTGTATATTTTGTTTCCACTTTAATTTGAGGCTTCAACAAGCTTTGTCTCTGAGACAGTCTTTCAAAACTTAACTTCCCAGAATTTCCCAGCAAAACGGCAAGTTTCATCTTGTTTTGACACAGAATTGTAACTTGAAAATAGGCCCCATTGGCTCATAAGCTTCACTAACATCAGCAAGTCTCTCAGTGATCAGGATTGAGTCTCGGAGTGGAAACAACCTGAAAGCTTCCCTGGGCTTTATGCAGGGTGCTTTCTCACAGGACTATTAATTTTCCTGTGCCCAATGGATTCTGTAGTTATCCTTGTGAACCACAGTTTATGTCTGGTGGGTTCATGATGGGACAACTCTGAGTAAAGGCTGAACATCTCTACATAAGGTGTCTGAGATGGTATACGGTAATTTTTTTATGTAAACCAAAGGGTTATAGTTTTTGTAGCCCTTGTTTGTATGGGATACAAAAAAGTGTTTGCCCCAATGAGAGGAAATTGCCAGAGAAGGAGAGTTTAAAATTTCAAAATGTATTAGATAAAAAGAAACAAATGGAAGGCTTCATGTGTTTGGGGAGATGAATTGCATTCCTGCTGCTTGCTTGATCGGCAGCTAGTTGTAAAAACATACTGATACTATGCTTTGAAAAGCCAGTGAGCAAATGCAGGCCACAGCAGAGAGCTCAGTTCAACAGTTTCTGAAATTATATAGACACCGCTGATTTGTGTCTGTTAGATTGCTGGTTCAAGGCTTTGGTTAATATCAAAAGTAGTGCATGTACTTTGATGTTAACACCCTTTAATGTCCAAGTTTACATCTTTGTTTCCGTGATTTTTGAAGATAAGACCCGAAAGAAAGGGAAGTATGAAGTTCAGTGAAGCTGACAGTGGTAACCTTACTGCTCTGGAAAAGGTTTTTTTAGTCTTAAGAAGGGAGGTGCAACAAGCAAGCCAGATATGTATTCTGCTAGGAGAAGACTGTGGACTGTCAATCTTTTTGCCATGAAAAAATTGTATTTTCTAATGGGAATTTGTTCTTTACATCTAGCCCGTTTTGATGTTACAATTCTGGTACATCTAAAAAGACTAATTGCATTTTGTAGGATATCATCTGCAATTTTTTCTGCCTTAAAACAAAAAATGGCTGTGCCATGGCTGATGATGCCATGAGTAACAGGAGAAGTAACATTTGGTGTTTAGGTTATGGATTATCTTTTGCTATTTTTGCTTTCACAAGGCTTGTAGTAAAACAGGCCCAAACAATGAGATTAAAATGAAAATATTATAATTAATCTTAAAGGTTTGGCAGTTTGATATGAAATATATCTGTATCATAGTTCCAAAAGACACTAGTTGCTCTGTAAAGGGGGCAAAAAACCCTTATTGGCAAGATGGACCTTATGTCCTGTACTGGAGAAGAAAGAGAACTACTACTTTGAAAGAAAAAAAAAACAATCTTTGAATATTTAGCAGGCTGGAGAACACTGGTAGATCAAGTCCATTTTTATTACTCAGTTTTTCAGGAAGCTTAAGCCATCATTCAGAACTTAAGGTAGCTTAGATGCGTAGAGGGGGACACTGGCAAAATTTCTCTGCTAATGGTACAACAGGCAGGAGAGTTGGATAGTGTAAATCCAAAGTCAGAGTCAGGGCAAAGAACGTTTGAAAGATTGACTTTTTATTGTTTTCCTGTTTTTGTTTTTGTTTTTTCTCATATTTTTTTTCTTCTTTCTGTAGAGGGATGTGGTAAATACTTATTAGTCAACAGTTCTGTATTTGTGGACAAGTTGTGGAAATTGTGGACACCCATTTTACGTAACAGAAGTGGGAGTCATGCTATGTTTTGAAGAATCGGAACATTTAATATATGGTATGATGTAAGGCAGCTTTGCGCTGCCTCTTCAGTATATTTTGTCTTCAGATCTAACTGGATCTTTTTGTATATATATACCAAATGGACTTTGTATCTTTCCATGTTTCTCGTGACTATTTGCTCTGTAGGAATACTATTTCTCTTATGAAATTATGGTCCATCAGCATTTTATGAATTTGGTGAGTGAAGAAGGCAAAGTTGTGAGAAATGAAGTGACTTATGGAAGACCAGGGAGAGATCTGAAGAACAGAGGGATCTTCAAACCCAGACTCCAATGTGAATTCTCCCATGAAAATTTTACTTGCGTAAGAACTGAAGGTTCAGTCATGACTGCTAGTGCTGATTCTCCTGTACTTAGAAAAAGTCTGTGGCCCTTTTAGAAATAGTTAAAATTCTTAGTGGTAAATTTGAGGCAGTCTTTTTTTTTTTTTTTTTAATCCTTTCCCCTCTTTTTTTCTTCCCTCCCACTTTTTTTTTTTTTTTTTTTTTTTTAAAATAGGCTCTTTTCAATAAAATCCATTTTTCTTGTTAGAATACTTTCTCAATTGGAATGAATCCTTCCTGGCTACAATTCCACATTCTTTCTCAGTACGCAGAGGTGATGATACCCTGGGCAGGAGACAGTTGAGGTCTTTTTTGCTTGTTTGTAAATCATAGAATCACTCAGGTTGGAAAAGACCTCTAAGATCATCTATGCCAACCTTTAATCTAGTACTGAAGTCCACCACTAAACCATGCTACTAGGTTCTACATGTGCATGTTTATTGAAGACCTCCGGGGATGGTGACTCAAAATAGTCAAAGTGAATTAAGTTTTCAGGTGGTTCCCTTCTTCTCCAGCCTTTAACCCATAAAAACTGTGTTTATTTTGGTGGGGGGCGGGGAGGAGGGAATGAAACGTAGTTTGTTTATTTTTGTATGAAATGAGTGTTGCCTGAAAATCCAAGTGGCCAACAATAATAAGGAAACAATGAAATCCCCTTTTGCCAGATTGTTTTGGTGCCTTCATCCATGCACATAATTAACAAGTTAAGAAATCTTAACCTGCCATGGCTAGTGTAATAGGAAGAGAGGGTGACGTTTTACTAAAAAATGTTTGGAAACGTTTTGAAGGTATGACTATTATTATGACTTAACTGCCTGATTTCAGGTGTCCATTGCATGATGATAAATGGAAAAACAGAATATTGCTTAAGATAGTTACAAGCATTTAAATAACTACAAGCATTTAAATAAATGCAATTAGATTGTTAAAAGTTTGCAGAAATATCCCAATGTCTTAAAATCTGTTACAGAACATTAAGGTTAGAAAGATCGAGGCAGATGTAGTCAGAAAAGTGAAATCTCAAAAAACGTTCCGTTCATCTCTGGAACTCAACAGAAAACATTAACGATTAGCATAATTTTTTACCTACAAAGCGATCTCTATCCTTTTTTGCCTAGTCAACATGCACCAGTCCTTGGGGCTCCATCTTTTTCTTTTCAGCTGGTGGTAGTATACTTGGTAACTGGGATTTGAAGACTGTAACTCTGTGAGGTAGTATGGCAGCACGCATCTCTGCCACAACTTGTGCATCCTGCACGATGGAGAAAACAGAAGAATGGTGTGAAGAGAAAGAGGTTGGCCTCTGGGAAGGTGCATCACTTTTTAAGGTGTAAGGAGAGGCTTGTATTGAAAGGAGGGAGGTACCTCCATGGTATAGGCAAGGAAGGCAGTTTGTGAACTTTTATACTTACTGCACCTATCTGCTAGGTAAAGAGATGGTTTCAGGTTTGTGGTTTTCTCAAGGATACCAGATTCTTGGGGAGAAACAGTGTAGATAAAAGGAGTATACGACAATTTCTGTGGATTAGTAGCTCTGCAGTTTTTAACTAATGGACTAATGACTAGAAGAACATTCAAAGCTTATTCAAATCCTTTGGTTTGCAGGACTTCAGTGTTTTCTGAGGAGTTTTTTTCTTTGTTTTTTTTTTTGCATCCTTAGCTATAATTCTTGCATTTGTTGTTCAGCATTCTTCCCCTCCTGAACAGTTTAAACTTCTGATGAGGGTTGTGAAAAGCTCATTTCTGTGTTCCGGTAGTCACCATGCCTGTGTGTGTGCTTGTGCAACAACATCCATGTATCATCCAGAGCTTCTTCTAGAATCAGCTGGATTTTGTGAAATGTAGGGTGTGGCTGAATTTGTGTGTGCACGTGTACATACATACGTGTGTATACCTGTATATATATCTATAGATATCTGTATACCTCTGCACACAAAAAAATGTATATATCATTTTAATCTGAGACCTTGATGAAGTCATTGTTCTCAGCTGTGATTGCAGCTACTGCAAATCAGGGCAGAGTAACCTCTAACATATTTTTAAACAGCTGGTATGCTTCAGAGGCCAGAAGTACAGGGATATTGTGGAAACACTGACTCTTACTGCAACTGTGCAAAAGGATGCAGCAATAAATAAATAAATTTCGCAAGGAAATAGGTGATATCTGCCATCTAAACTGAAGTGTTGTCATGGCTCTGGGTTGTTACAAACTGCTTAGTGACTGGATAGTGATTGCATTTAGCAGTTTGAACCCATATGAGGGAAAAAAAAAAGGAAAGAAATATTAACTTTGTATGCAAAACACTAATTACAGTAACTTTTATATTCTGTTGCTGCTGAGGTGTATGGCCTGTAGGTGTTAGAAATGGAGATAGTGTACCAAAGGGGGGTTATAACTCCTCTGTCACTATTTTGCTTTTTTTTTTCCTGGCTTCTAAGCATGGCTAATCTAATTTACGTCAGGCTACAAACGGCTTTGTAAAACAGCTTTAAGGCCCGGTGTTGCTGCTGGCTTGGTAGAAAGTGACAGCACCACAGAATATGTCCCCCAGTGTCTACGAGTGAAACGAGGCGGTTACCCTCAGATAGGCATAAACGCACTATTAGATGGTTGAGAAATACATTTTTCCCCCCTAAAACCCTCCTGGGAATTTATTGTAGCGCCTTTGATGTAACTAATTAGCCCGCTCAAAGTAAGCAGTGACTAACAGCCTAATAACGGGCTAATGGAAGGAACTTCATAACGTTTTCAAATCAGGATGCTTTGGAGTGTCTTGCAAGAGGCTGAGGAGCTTTTCCCCGATGAGAAATGGTTGCCAATAGTCAGATCCTGATGTCTGCAGTCGTTTTTCTCTCTATCTGAGACCCCGGTTCTTTGAAGAGGCTAGATGTCGGAGCGGAGCACTAGTCCCAGAGATATTCTGAAAGTGCTAAGTTTGGTTTCAGCCTCCATCAGCAGACTTGGAGCAAAGAGTTTGGGGCTATTACACAGCAACTTGTAGGCTTTGCTGAATTTTGTACGGTGGAACACTTCATAAAAGGGGAAATGAAAAAGTCAGGTTGTTTTTGCAAGAGGTCCTTTTTTTTTTTTTTTTTTTTTTTTCCTAGTGTGAGTTTCTCAGTCCTTAAGCAGCAAAATCAAAACATTAAATGTACTTCACCAAGGAGGGGAAATGTTTTTGCCTACTTTCTGGTCCTGTGAATTTACAATGAGAAATGATATATCTAAGTGTTAATTTTGCCAGTTACTTCTCCCTTCAAATGTCTTCTATTCCTGCATTCTATTCTTTTTACCGTGTTAACAAACATCTCCAAGACATTTCACACTTGCCCAATAGCCTGCGCAGTGCTGATGCTGGACCTGAGTCCCTCTTGCTCTACTTGCACGAATAGTTTCACCGAATCCCTGGGCTTATGGTGTGAGTAAAGCAAGCAGGATTTGGCCTTGTAGGCCCCACGAAGGTAAACTTAAAAGCTCACCACCTGCTCGATACCTGGGTGCAGGGTTTAGTGTTTCTTCCGCAGCAGCCGATGTCGTCACTAACACCTAAACCAGAGCATCGGGGGCTGCGCTCGTGAGCGGTGTTAAGTATCACTGCAATAATCCACTGTCTGTAATGGGAGAAACACGTAGCACTGAATTTGGGAAGGGAGAAAATGGCTTTCAGCTGTTTTGGTTTAAATTGTTTGTTTTTGTTATTTTAAAGCCTGGGTGGAAATAGGCTGGGAGACAGCTTGTTGAGAAAGGAGGCTCCCATTTCTTTGGGGGCCTGACCCTGCAAGTTGCTGAGGATTGGTGCCTCCGTTAGCTCCACCGAGGCTTGCAGCCCAGCAGGCTGGGGCTCCATGCTGCAGAGGCTCAGGCTGTGTGTACGGACTGGCTGGCCGCTCACCTGAGCGACTCTAGGCAAGCTTGGCCAACAGGATACTGCGGGAATCTGGCTCAGCAGACAGCTTCAGCAGCTTGATCCAAGGTCACTGAAGTTAGTGGGATGGCTTGAGTATCAGGTCAGTAAACACACATTCCCAGATGTTGCTCTTTTTTTACTTATTTATTTTTTTCCCCATGCCCTGCAAAATATTGTTGCCTTGCTCGGCAAGATGTTGGGTCAGGGGCAAGGCAGCCCAGCCCTGCCTTCTGCCTTCCTCGTCTGCGTTTTGAGGGGAAGAATCCTGGGACTGACAAAGAGGTTTCCACAGCGCCCTGTGCCTTTGTGTGTATAGGTAGCCCTGTGTTCCTGAAGTAGGATTTCTCATTTTGAATGAGATTTTTGCCATCTGTCTCTAGATTTGATGCTAGGGTTTGGAGAAACAGACTCCCGGTTATATCTGAATTCTTTAACTGAATTCTAAGATGCTTTGTACAGTTAGCAACTTCCCCAGCAGTCCTGGGGAAGAGTTACGTGCACGGCTGGAAAACTCTGCGAGCCGTGGTTCAGGTGGTAGAAATGCACCGCTAAGGCAGTGGTGGAGCAGCGTTAGCTGTGTAAAGGCCCATTTGGGTCAGCGGGAGCTCTGCCACTGATCCAGAAGAGTGCAGGATCAGGCTCAGTTTTGGAAGTCATAGAAACTGTGTCCTGGCTTCCTCTTGCTTGGAGAAAAGGACTGAATTGAGTTGTGCTGTATGTGCAGCTAGAATGAATATACATATCACTTGTATAAAATAGCAGGGGGTGGAGAATTATGTAAGTATTTTCAGGATTGGGTCCGTAGGCAGTTCTACTTAGTCTTGCTGATAAATCCTTTTTCTTACAGTGAGAGTTAAAGATTTTGTTTAAAAACAAAAGAATATAACAGGTCTCTGGAAACAAACAAAAATTCAGAGAAAAGAGCTGTGTATTTGTATTCCAAAGGTCACAATTCAGTTTCTGGAAAATACTATACATATGGTAATGGAAAAATAACTAAGCTGAAAATCCATTACGAACGGGAGTATAAATCTGTACATTTTCAGTGGTGAGCTCAGATAGTGTATGCTATTTATAATAAAAGTCTTGTATAAGGTATGCTTAAGCATTGCAAAGAAGGTAAGTACTGTACTTGTTATCTAACAGATTTTGTAGCCTCTCGTATGGTTGGGCTCTATTTTTAAAAGCGATTATGAACATTGTGCTTCGTATCTGCGTTAGCCTTTCCAGAGCGCGTGCTTCATGTGCAATTGCTCCAAATGCAGGGAAATAACAAACTTGGTGTTCAATTTAAACTACTGTACCCACCCAAAACAAAACTTTGGTTACAACGTAGGCTTTTAAAGGCAGGCACAATCCTGCGGATGCATTTCCTACTGCTTTGCTCTTAAGGTGGCCAGAAAGTAGTGATCAATGGATGTATGCAAGAAGCTGCACATGCCCATGTCCTAATGAGCTTGGCAATTGCTCTACTATATTATTCCAAGAAAGAAAATAACAGGTCTCAAAAACTTAGATCTTCTTAAACGTGGGGGAAATTGCTTTCTTAGTAGATACCTATTTTATTAAGAATTTAAGTAGTCAATCTCTTTTGCATCCCCCTCCCCCCTGCCTTCTGGTTCACAGCAACCTAAAATGCTACTTTTCTGGGAACGGCTGATATTCTGACTTCAGTTTTGTAATTTAATGATGGAGAGTTTCCTTAGTAAACCAAATTTAGAGTACTAGAATGCTTATCTTATATCCAGACCTTGAACATAAAAGGCATTTTATACCAGCAATTGTTCATTTAATGAGCAATTGCAGAGTGCAGGACGGTTAAGGGATTGAGCTATATGCACCATTATTGCAAGAAGTATTCCGAAATACCAGAAATAGGACGTAAGCTCTGATCAGGGGGACTGTGAGCACAATTACCTTCTTTTCAAATCCTTCTGTGACACTGCGGGAGGAAAAAGGACTTTGAAACTTGAAAGGAAAGAGCTTGCTTTCAACCTCAAAAGCTAGGAGGAAAGGGCTCTGAAATTTGCTCAGTATTCCCAATTCACCATTAGCCTGTTTCTTCCTTTAGCCTCAAGGCATTCTCCGCTTTTTGAAAAGATGTTAAGAAATTCAGTCACAATAGAGAGCCTAGTTTTGAACATGTTTCACTCGGTCCATTGAGGTCTGGTCTTCAGCCTTTGTGTGGGGTGAATTGAGCTGAGCAGCAAGCTGGTTGGGGAGAGGTGAATGAGCAGTCTCTGTGCAGTCACAAATTCTGGCAAAGAAAAGATTACCCTCTCCTTTATTTTACAATATGCATTCCTGTACAATCCTGCTAGTGGCAATATGCGGAGCTGAGCTTGTGCTTAGGTCAACATGGAGCACTTGGTTTATAGCAACTCTTGTTAAGTTTGTCTTGTAATTGAAGCTGCTGTTGACCTTGCTTGGAGACCATTTGTAAAACCGTTTATTTAGCATAAACTGAAATAATAAACCCTCCTTCTCTTAGGCCGATTGTGATAGGGTGACATTAGTTTGATTTAATGATTAGCCGCCTGACCCCTCAGCTAGAGAGAGCTGCTTGAATAGGGAGAGTTCACTAGGAAGCACACAGGAAGAATACTAATGAGCTTGTTAAATTTAGCATGGCACCAACCACTTTTAATTCCTCTAATGGGAGAAGCACTGCCTCTGAGAGAGAGGGAGGGAGACAGGGAGAGGGGGGGAAAGGCAGAGAGAGAGAGAGAAAAAGAGAGGGAGGAATGTCCACAGCCTGGTAGCCAGAGAATTTTGGTCAAGAGAAGAGCTTGGAGAGCGTGTAAGCCAGGGTCTTTTGGACTGCGTTGTAAGTACGTTGCCTCTTCTCTTACCCAGGTGCAGCGTGCCGGCAGGTTGCTCGTGCGGCAGCAGCGCTGCTACCTGCCAGTCGCCTGCAGGAAGGCGGTGGGGAACTTGGCGCAGGGACAGATTTAACCGGACCGGTGGTGTGTCCTTTAAGCCGGGGTATCTTTAAAGAGTGCTGGGAGTGATTTTCAGCGGGGTATATCAAGTAGATTTCAACTTTTTTTTTTTTTTATATATATAGTTGCTGATTCTACGAGGTTTAAAATAAAGAAGTGTTGACTTTGTCTCTTGAGGTCTGTGAAACTGTGATAAAAGGAAAGAAGTTAACGTGGGAAGAAAGTTTAATGGAGTTTTGTGCTTGATTGTGGTTTGCACTGCTTTTTAATTTGCTGGGTAAATTAGCTGAACAGCCAGAAGTGCGTTTGCTCAGACACACTGTCCAGTGCGAGCTGTTCTGTTGATTAAATGAGGTAGGTGCTCCTTGGTGCTAAACACTTCTAATAAAAACCGCTTCAGATCATAATAGCCGGACTAAATCGGGTATTTCTGAGTGGATGGGAGAATCTTGAATTAATGCAGTCGTTCCAGACTGGGTGCCTGTAACACGTGTCTCTGGCTCCTAGCTCACAGGGCATACAGGAAGAAAGGGAGGCTTATGCAGATTGCTTTGGAGGCCTGATTACTCTCTGCCCCCACCCTAGTCTGTCTCTTCTACCTGCAGAAGGCAGGACGAACAGTGCTGAAGTTGGTGGGCACCCACCAGTAGGAAGCAGGTGGAGATGAGGGAGAATTGGTCCCGTTCACTGTAATTTGTCTTTGCAACATTTTAGTAAATCAGATGTTTCTTTTGACCCTAAAGCAGGCTATTCCTAAATCGTGAGAAGAGGAGTAACAGCCATTGTGTGTTTGGCTGTGAGGAACCTTTGGCAGATGCTGCCGGGGAAGTGGGCTGTTTGCTTACATTTTTGCTATAGAGTCCCACTTGTTGCCATGGTGGACAGTATGTTTCCGTCAATAATTTGGCCCGGTGCAGCTTGTCTGCACTCACTCTAAAACTTGATAGAACAATTCGGCTGAAACAGAACAAGATCAGACAGCTTTCGCCCTTTGGCTCACTGAAGTGGCTCTGGGAGACGAGGCAGAATTATTGCCGGAGAAGTTTCCCCCTCGGTGTAAGCAGGGGGCTTTTCCAAACCTCTCGGCTGTTTGTGTTCTGGAGCGCAGTGATTGTCAAGCCCCCTCATCTGCCCCCTATCCAAAGCAGCTCTGTGGGGTGGAGCGGGAAGTAAATGCTTAGCAAAATGTTTGTCTGTTGAAATTCCATATTATTGCAAAAAAAAAATAATCATGTTTACTTTTTAAAAAAAATCTGCATGAAGTTTTATGTGGTGGGCAGAATACAAAACTGCTTGACTTTAACAGCAAGCGGCATTAATTTCATGACGGAGAGAGATGGTTGATACAGAGGAAAAAATGCTATTTTTCTTTTGTTTACTTTTTTTTTTTCTTGAGGAACCAGAAAAAAAAGGGAAAACTTATTAAAGCAAAACACATTTTTTCTTTAGTTTCAAAGTTAGTGAAAGTAGGTTTTGAATTTCATTCAGCAGTTTAAAAAATCATTCCATACCAGTCCCCAGTACCTTGATTCATGACACATGCGTGTTTTGAGAAGGAAAGAATAAAACTGAAGCCTGAAGACAGGCATGAGCTTCTTGTTGTATTCCAGGATGGCAGTTTTAACAAATATTATCTTTATATGGAAGAGTAAAAGAACTGAAATCCTATCTGATCCTCAGATTGATTATACAGCCACACAAATCACTTTGGCTCGCTGCTTTCCATACCGTGGTAGCACAGGTTAGCTCGCTCTGCTTAAGGGTCTGTCAGGATTTCAAATAGAGTGTAATCCCCTATTTTTACAAGAGTTTACATCTCATCAGTGAAAGTTCACTCTAGGTTGAAATTTAACATAAAAGACTCCAGCTAGAGAGAAACGTGATGGAAAATGTGACTTTGGTTGGGGTGATTTATTTTTTATTTTTCAGTTATACAAGCAGTTTTCTAAAAACCTCATATAAGTTTTAAAGTTTTAGACTCCCTTTTGCAGTCCTCTAACTAAAAACAGCTTTGGTGTAAAAAGTGGAAACCTTAAACCCTGCTAATCCAGAGCAGGGACCAGTGCCTGTGCATATTAATAAAAAATAGAAAAGGGCAAAGGGTTTAAACTCTACAGCGTTGTTGTCTGTTTCTATTAACTCTTTCTCCTCAGACCAATCCGGGAAGCGCTCTGTATGGAGAATTACCGCTGGCTGTTAAAAGAATTCAGTCCCTGGAAGATGCTGATAAGTCAGCAGACCCTGCTTGCTGTAATACCTGGAGATAGAAAAATAATTAAGCGCTCAATAGGCTACACTGCTGGGTTTTGTTGTTGTCCCTACTTTGGAGGAGAGGGGGCAGGGAAATGCCTGGAGAGCACGGCATTAAAAGTAATGGCGTAGCTAGTTTGTGCGTATAATGCGCCAAATTCAACTCCGGGTATCTAATACGCATGGAGCCTGTTTGTAATCTAATTTATATGAAAGCAAATAGGTTGAGTTACGCTGGTGGCGAACTTGTGAGAGTAGGCGCATGGTGAATTGCCTGCTGGTGCCTTTGCTGTTTGAATGAGCGCAGCAGGGCAAGTTGTAAGTAAAAATGTGGCCCTGACCTCAAATATTCTGGCCTCTGACAACTGAGGTGAAATCTTGGCACTGCTGTAAACAACCCTGCTTTGCCTGTTGGTTGTAGGATAAGTGTACCTGAGCTGTGTTTATTTCCTAAGGGTATTGTATTTTCCTTTCCAGTTACCTTTTTGCACCCAGTGTTTAATCTGAGATTCTTAATATACTTTTGAACCACTTTTGATGCTAAGAGTCTTTGTAAGTATTTCTTCAAGACACACTGGTATATGCCGACACATACAAGGTGGTTTGTAGAGCAAGGCTGTACCTGGAACATGGGATCTGCCAGAATCCAGCCAGCAGTTGTGCACTGGTTTAGAGAAATGTCTGTTTTAATGAAACAATAATACAACTATGGGGGGTGTTTACAGTAGATATTTGTGCAGCTAAGAAAACTCTTCTGGTACATGTAAAGTACACCTGGGAAGCCACATGTGGCTTCTGAGGGGAAGAACCCCTTGGTGTGGTTTTTAGAGGGTATGTGTGGCCCACAGGGGTTGCAGCTCATAGGGAAGCCCAGGTTTGGTTAAACACCCAGCTGTGAGGCAAGGCAGGCCAGTGGATCCATCATCAGAAGGCCATAGGGCCCTTCACAGCAGGCAAAAAGGCTTCAGAGGGGGATGCTGGAGACGAGCAGGTGAAGAGCCATGGCCTGATGGACATGTGGAGAGGAGGCCTGCAGATACTTCTGCCTTCCCATACTAAAATGCACACATGCGATATCATAGGCCTAAGGGGTCGTCCAGACTGAGGCTTGGGCTCCACCCTCCTCACTCTTTCATTTTCCCCCTTTTTCATTGAAATTTTTTTAATTTGTGGATATGGGAGTAAGGACAGAAGGTGTGTGCTCCACCATCCTCCACACATGTCCCTGTGGTGGCACTGCCGGAGCAGTTGTCCCCAGTTGTGCCTGCCTTACGCCGCTGATGCTGGATTTTGGGCAATTTTACCCATTTCCTTGTTGCCCACCTTGCCTCTCATCACTAATGACCTTTCTTTAAGGCTCCAGCCTCCCACAAAAGCAAGCCTCTGAAGGACTGGAGCAGCGCTGCAGAGCAGCAGTGGGTGGCGAGGTTTGATTTAGGCTCAGCTAGCGGGGTTCATCTTCTGCTGTTTGTGACAAATTGTTTTCTTCCTCCCCATCAGGCAGGCAAAACTTCCAGTCTCCTTGTCCCGGTGGCAAAAAAAAATACAGCAAGTCTGTGTCTGTTCTTGCAGGATTGATAGCCCCGCTGGTAAATGCATCAGTGCATGGGTGACGATGATCTACCGCCCAAGAGCCGAGCTGGTGTGCTCGGCCCATACCCACAGCATCCCTCACAGCCCGGCATGCGCCAACGGCCACTAACTTGTGCCCCGGCGTTTCGAGCGATGGTGGTGGCGGAGAGAACTTTTTATTTTATTTGCTAAAAATGGACTAAAAGTCTCTCACTCTTTCTGCTCTCTCTCTCTCTTCTTTGGTATTTTTTTCCAGAGGATGAAAGTCCTGGACAGACCTATCACAGAGAGAGAAGGAACGCAATCACAATGCAGCCACAAGGTGGGCAAGGCCTCAGCAAGATCAGTGAAGAGCCTTCAACATCTAGCGAGGAAAGGGCCTCATTAATAAAGAAGGAGATCCATGGATCTATATCGCACCTTCCTGAACCTTCTGTACCTTATCGTGGGACATTGTTTACTATGGACCCCAGAAATGGTTACATGGATCCTCATTACCGTGAGTATTTGCTGCAGATTTGTTTCGGGGAGCAAGGCTGGAAGGCTGTTGAGGCTGTCAAATTGAGTGTCATTTTATTTGTCACATTGCATCGTCCCCGGAGCCAGTTCCTTTGTCTGTCTTAGGGTTGAGGTAAATGTGTTCTGTTTTTTTTTCTGTCTCAAGTTAAAAGCAGGGAGCAGTTGCATGGCAGCTCAAAATTAGCACAGGCCACTGCAAAGCAACTTCCACAGGATATATCATCTGTTGCTAATCCTCCTCAATGATCCAGTGCTGCATTTGCTCCACCCCCTTCATACACGAAGAAAAAAAAGCCTCATTAAAGAAAGCAGAGAAGGAAAATGAAACAGCCCTCAGAGGTCTTTTTTTTTTTTTTTTTTTGAAACAATGTTGAAGTGCAGTATTAAGAGCAGAAAGGGAGAAAGGACTGTACCTTGTACAATAAGAATTTGGGGGGTGATTGGAAACTTCATTGCTGCTGTTATTGTTTGCTTTTATTATTTTTAAGGATTCACTTTTTCACAAGCATGCAGGCTAATAGGGTAGTTTTGTCATTTTCTTTCCCAGCTATAATCCCCTGAAGTTGTACAGGGAAAAAAATGGCAAATGTTTTCAACTTCTGAATTCCTGCTCAGGCATTAATAAAAAAGTAAGAAATTAACTGACACTTGAACACAGATGTGGAATGGATTTATCCACAGGCAAAATGTGAGGGAGTTAAGCAATTTTTTTTCATCTGCTTTTAGTTTTTTTTTTTAAACAGCAAAAAATCATTTAGTTGTGTAGTAATGAAGTACATCTTGAGGTGTCAAGGCTTGTGCCTTTTGATTATAGATTTATCACCTAGTCAGGATACAGATTTGCCATTTAACCTTCCAGTCTCCAGTTCCAGATGATAGGTTTAAGACCCACAAAGAGGGGCCAGTCTGTGTTGTTTTTTTTTTCCTTCACATCATTCAGAAATTTTAGTGTTTTAAGGCAAAAGGTCATTAGCCAGACGACTGATTAGTGAGGACAGCTGATTAGTGCATGTTTTTTTGCTAAAGAAAGTGCCAGGGATAAAAGCTAATTTTATCCCTTCATTAGTTGGGCTAGCAGCAAAAGGGAATGTTCACTCATCAGGGTGCAGATCAAAGTATGTCTCGCGCAACCTTAAGTCTCACCGACCTCCTTTTTTTTTTTTTTAAAAAAAAAAAAAAAAAAAGAGCCTGATTGTTAATAAGAACGAAGGCATTATGAGAAAACGAACATTTGCTGTCTTTGTAGTCTAGATCAGTATTTAGGGAAAAAGTTTGCAGCGAAGCTTTTCAGCTCTCTTCCAATGTACACACTCCGTTTCTGCACACTGTCCTCTTCTCTCGCTCTTACGCAGCCCTGTTCGAACCCTGGAGGGGAGTTACTCATCCTTCTGCCTGGAAGGGTGTGCAGCAGCACGCTAGTGGCAGACTTGCCTGCCAGAGAAGCGTGGATGTGCAGAGCAGAGTACTGCTCGCAGTCAGCAGCACACAGAAATACAAACTTGCAGATAGGAGACACCAACTGCAGCGTACAGCTTTGAGGATTTGTTGACGCAGACCCCAAGTCTCGCTCAAAAACAAAAATCCTGTTAGGGAAGCAAATCACTTCTGTGTGTAGGCACTACAGCTGGAAGGAAAGGAAGCATACAACTGCCTGCCCCACCCTGAGCCCCAAACAACCAAACAACAAACGTTATGATAAATTTAGTGATTGTCATTTTGACCATCTGACCAGCTGCTAACTAACCTCTTAAATCTGGATCAAAGTGTCTCTGATACTACTAAAGATTCAGACTGAGGAGTAGGGTCCACCCAGTCAGAATGAGCCTGGGTGGTTTGGGCTTGGTTTATTTTGCTTTCTGTTATTAAATTTGCCTCTTTTGACTGGAGTTCCCAAGACTTGATGTAGCTGCTATGTCTATATTGTGACTAGTAATGTGAGCTAGTTAGGATGTGTGGACTGCTAGGGAAGCATTGATGTCAGAAGTTGAGGGAACAGCATAAGTTACATATAGTGATAGAGAAACAAGTGATGAGTTAACTTTAAATGAACAACAAGATCCTAAAGCAGAAGTCTAAGCCAGAAAAATATCAGATGGGCAGACCCACTTCACTGCTGCTGTAGTGAATTGCTGGGTTTTACTCACTGATTTATAAAATCCCTTAAGCTATTAATGTCATATAAAGAGCCATCATGCTTTTATTTACCTTTAATAGATGTGATACAGAAAGACAACTAAAGAGACAAATGTCTAGCTAGATTTATAGGGAAGCAGACAGGCTTACTGAAATTTTCATAGTAGTTGTATCATTTATATATGTAAGACATGCTTTTATTGAAGTGGTGACAGTATTCAGGCTGACACTTACAGTGGGCCATATGAACAAGGCTGAATAATGTAATCATATCCCAGTCCCACTGTAGCAACAGGTGAGGAACCAGCGAAGCTATTGTTCTTTTCCTTAGTTTCTTGCCAGTTTTCCTGGGCATATGGATAGAAAATACTGTTTTAATTCTCCATAGCTGGGTATGTAAACACTCACAGTAATTCCTTAGTTTCCCTGTGGTTGGAAAATATAGACTCTTCAAGATGCCTAATTTGTGCTTCTATATATACCCACTTTGTATTTAAAAGTGTGGGCAGGCTTCCTGTAACACAGGAAGAGGGAAAATAATTTTTTTTTTTTTGAAGAAGGACATCTGTATATTTTTATGGCAAGAAAAGAAAAAGAGCATTTAAGTCAATTGTGTGTGGAACGCATGTCTGCTCCAGGAGCTGCAGTTATTAGAAACAACTTGAATGCCTTGCATTTCTACATGTAAATATGCGTGTCTCTGTGTATGTGCGCTGCAGGATTTTCTGTTGTTATAATTTTTTTCCTAATTAAAATGACTGATGTTGTAAACGTTGGAAATAATAGTTACCATATATGTGGAATAAATACCTCATCGAGGGGGAGTTAGCTCTCCTGCAGAGTGTGGGTGGGGAGGATGGTTGTGTTTCAAGTGGACCAGCTTTTCAAACAGCTGGGATGAAACATGCTATGGAGCTGGCGGCCCTTGTGCACCGCCAAAGAGCTCCTCAACTGTTTAGCAACCAAGGATGAGAGAGCGGCCTCGTGCTCAGTCCAGAGACCTCTGTCCTCCCAGAAATAAAAACAAAAACACATCCAGGCCTAAAACAGATATTTTTGTTTTCAGTTATTTTGTCATTGTTATGATTTTCTCAAGCATCAATTAAACACTGGTCACTAAGGATGTTTTTTAAAACTTTTTTCTTTCTGTTTAAAAGCTTTAGAGGAGATGACAAAAATGCTGGGGTTTCCGTTCATATGTTACAGCTTTTCTTTACTGAGGAGAGCAGCGTTACTGAGCTTGAGCGTGGATTTTTGCAGTGGTTCTTAAATGGATTGAAAAAAAAAGTGTTTCTCAAACACTGATTATGGTGGTAGTTTGAGCCCCTTGTTAAAGTAAATTCTGTCTCCAGAGGTGGGGCTGAGGCAGGGATAGCAACTTCCTTTTGTTATTCTCTCCCCAATTTTAATTCCCACGCAGATTTATGGCAGTGCTAAGACTGCCTGTCTCACAAGTCATTCCTCATGGAAAAAATGAATCATTCCTGATGTAAACACTTTGATTTAAAACATACTGCTGGTATTCTTCCCTGCGTTTCACAGCTCATCTGAAAGAATTGTTAGTTCCTAATTAGTAAAGCCTGAAGAATTATCTTAAGCAAAAAGCAGTGACAGTTCAGTTGGCTCTGATCTAAAAATTCATATACACAGGAATGGCCCTGGCAGGATTCTTTCTGGTACGTCCCTTCAGCTCAGCGGTTGCACTGAACATAGCTGAAAGCAGGATCTCACCCTGCTTCTTTTCTTTTTTTTTCTTTTTTTTTTTTTTTTTTTTTAACAGGGATTTATTCTGCTGGTTTTGAAGCTTCTGTATCTATCTGGGGAAGCGGGAACTGCTTATTGCACATTTCATAGGATTAGCCCTCCAAATGCATTGATTGCCCTCAGTTCCCACCAAATGTGTCTGGACTTGTGCTTTGCAGGGATCATGTCCTCATAACTGCCCACCTTAGATTCCCCGGTGTTAGTGTCATCTCAAAATCAATTTGCAACACGAACAAAAGACCAAAGCAAGGAAAATAACAGTGCTAGTTCACTAGGTGCACTTGATCATTTACTTGCTTGTTGTTTTAATTCCCCTTAGAAGAATTCCCCTTCCTTCATCTTCCCCATAGAAAAGGAGGGAGAAATATAATAAAAAGGAGATCAGACTGTTTCTACAAATGGTAAGTGGAAACACTGCATTAAAATGCAATAATAAAAAAGCAGTGACTTTACATGGTGGTGTGGCTTGCACTGTGATGGTCATCTGTGTGTGGCTCATTGGATGGTAAGAGCTGTCCAAGCTGCCACCACCAAATGAACTCATGAAGGGGGGTCCCTTTCTGGGTTGGGGGATGGGGTGGTGGCTGGTGGCTTCTTTTGTCCTCTCCCTGAAACGTTTTGGGCCTCCAGTGGGACAGCCGAGAGCCTTTAGGTTAGTCCCATGGCAGGCACTTTTCTTAGCACACCTCTAGGTTCCCTGCGTCACCGCGTGGTGGTGGCCAGGGACAGCTCTTTACAGCCATTTTCTCCCCCAGCCCTGTTGGAGAGCGGTAGGTGAGTGTCAGTGAGGAATCCTTGCAGAGATTTAGGGCCAGAGTCTTTAAAGACATTTAGGGGCTCTTCAATTTCAGCACGAGGTTAGCCTCTTAAATACCTCTAAAAGTCTGGGTCCTACTTGTTCAACCCTTTCTGCAGCAGTATGTGGAGGAGGGGCATAAGCATTGTAGTAACAAAACTATCCTCTGACAGTGATTTATGGAGTGGTTTCTGAATGTTGTCAAGTAGGGGTTGTTGGAAAAAAAGTTAAAGCATCTAATAAAATTCACAGGGAAGAAAACTCTGGTACAAAAGTGAATGTCAGCTGAGCAACCAAAAAGTTGGTCTTAATGAAAAGAAAATTAGTGTCTTTGCATGAAAGCTTTTGGAAAAAAAATCTAAAATTTAATAGCTTATTTTAATGGCCTCCAACAGAAAGATCTTACTGCTTTCAAAATCAAGCTTAGTGTCAGAGACACCTTCAGTTTGAAATTTTGGAAGGAGCAGCAGACCTCTTGAGCTTAACAGCTACTTGTAAATGGAAAGCTGTTCTGCAGGATGTCTCCCAAGCCTCTCTAGTCATGTTTGAGAAGTTCTGCTCCCTGTAAATACTCCTGCCTATTTCTCCTGAGTCCTTCTGTGGAAGAAGCATGGACTCTTTAGAGCCCTGGAGTAGCTGCCCCTGCTTGCTCCTCTCATTTGGAAGTTACAATTGCACTGAAAAGATTTACAGCTAGAAGTGGCACATAAAAACGTCCTTTTTCTACCTGATTTTCTTTCTCCTCAGCATGAGACTGCAGAACTGCCAATACTTGAAAGGCCTTGAAATGTAATGTAGCTGATAAATTGAAGGGTGATCTTTCTGGCTTTTTGCTTTGCTTTAGCTTAAAGTTTAGGTTAGTATTCAAAGATACGTATTTACCGTTTTTTATCTTGTCATTACAATTAGTATTAAATTCAACTGGAAACTACAGGGCATGATCTGGAGAGAGGTGGTCCTGTTTGGGCAAAAGGTAGAATAGGATATTTCTTACGACTAATTCTGTTGGACTTAATGTAAAAAATGTCCCGAGGATCAAATTTTCAAAAAGGAAAAAAAAAGTATTTTGTCCTTTTATTGCACCTAAGAGAATGTGACTACTGAGCACTGCTGCGTGTGGAGCCGTCCGAGGACCAGATTGGTTCTGTTAATCTCTTTCATTGGGTTGTTTTAAGAGAATGTGTTTTTTTTTTGGTTTTGTTTTATTTTTTTCTTTTTTTTTGAGAATAAATGCAAAAACACTCACTTCCTCCACAGATTTGATTTGGTTTGTCAGGTGAGGCATTTTTAGATGCTTTACAGTGTGTATTTGTTGTATACTGCCTTCATGGAAGGAGACAGAGTACATTGCTCAGAGCTATAGAATCATAGCTAGGAACTCTGAAAACCAGCCAAGAAATAATGTAATCCATCTCTTTAGCCTCAAGGCGGATCAGCTATCCCTAAATCAGGAGAGAATGAAAAGCTTCTTAAAAGTTGCCGTGTCCCTTGATACATGGACGTTCCTGTCTCTAAGAGTCTTGTCACAAGGTCTGTAGTGGGTTTGGACTGATCTTGTTTCCCTACATGGTAACTTATATGCATCAGCAGCTGAATGGGGAAAAAAGAAAAACAACAAAACAAAAACATTTGGAAGCCCTAAAACTGAGTTGAAAAAAATATCAAAACTAAACAAAAAACGGTAAGGTTTCCTCTTCAGAGATTTGCTAATGCAAGAATGTTGAGAGTTGTGGTATTTGCCATTGCCGTGTACTCTGGAAAAAAAAAAAATAAATCCCAAAGCCTGATGCAGAATTGTTGTGCTCATTACTGCCATGACAACAGGCAAGATAATTAGCTTTCTCTTTTTATTTCTTATCAGCGATCTTTCTTGTGACGTTTTTGAGGATTCATAGTGCTAGGGTTTAGCCAAGTATGACAGGTATGTAGAGAACTAGTGGCCAAAGGAAGATATGCATCATCTGTTTCAAAACTTGAAGCATCCCATAATGCCTGAGGTTGCTGTCTGTCAGTCATCTTTTTCTGAATATTCTGTCCTCCAAATGTTTCTCAGCCAAGGATACATGGTTTGAAAAGTAGCCTGTTGGATGTGGCTGCCTAGAGCCTTAAAAAACGTTAGCCAGAACTCATCCCTGTGCAGCTTTTGGTGTCGGATGCCTTACCTGTATCTGTAAGGGGCTCTGTGGCTGCAACAACTTGAGTCCTTGTGGGAAAGCATGGGGGACATCTCAACCAGGTGCTGGTTCATGATTACGAGTCCTTGTATTTTTTGTGATTATGGCTTTCATTGAGAACTGAAGCAGGTTTTCCTGAGTTGATGAGTGTGAGTCTTGTACTTGTTAACCTCTGTGAAGCATCTTACATTGCCAGGAAGATGGTTCACTTGCACTAGTGGTCTTCCATCTGGTCAATGCAATAGAGGGAGTTCAATTACCTAAGCAGAGGTTTCAAGTGCTATTTAATGTCTGAAAGGATTGTAGTTGGTCTGTCTGCCACCCTGTAAAGCTACTGGTCTCCATCTACGTCTGATGTCATATCCATTAATTCTGTATAAAAGTCTCAGATAGAGTAGAGGTCTCAGATGGCCTTATGTGTTTGTGTAGGTAGCCGGATCCTCATAGGTGTTGTATATGGGAATTTAAATCAATGTGTCCAAATGTACAAAATAAACATTCAAGTTCAATTCCTTTTTATTCCCATCTCCCCTGCCATAGCCCTGTTTTCATGAAGAAATCTGTAGCAACGATTAAATTGTGGGGTATCTTAACAACCACAGGGTGCCCCTCTGTCACAGTCCCTTGGGGTAATCTCATTATGCCCTCAGTGCTTGTCAGAGTGAGATCAGCATTTGCACCATCATTCTCTGCTTCAACCCTGGATTTGGGGAGAGCAAGTAACTCTGTTAAGAGATTATCAGAGGAGAGCTACAGTGATGGTGAAGGGGCTGGAGGGGAAGACATATGAGGAGCGGCTGAGGTCCCTTGGTTTGCTCATCCCAGAGCAGAGCAGGCTGAGGGGAGGCCTCATGGCGGCCTGCAGCTCCCTCACGAGGGGCAGGCGCTGAGCTCTGCTCTCTGGGGACAGCGACAGGACCCAAGAGAACGGCATGGAGCTGGGACAGGGGAGGGTCAGGCTGGGGGTTAGGGAAAGGTGCTGCACCCAGAGGGTGGTCGGGCACTGGGACAGGCTCCCCAGGGAAGTGGTCATGACACTGAGCCAGACAGAGTTCAAGAAGCGTTTGCACAATGCTCTCAAGACACACGATTTGATATTTTTATTTATTTTTTGAGTGGTCCTTTGGGGACCCAGGAGTTGGACTCTATGATACTTGTGGGTCCCTTCCAATTCAGATATTCTTTGATGCTATGCTGCTGCCTCTAGGGCCAGAGGAAAACATGGATGTGTGGGCGCTGAAGGATGGTGTCCCAGAGCATGCTTCAGGCAGTGGGCACACTGTGGACCTGCCCTCCCCATGGCACCATCTTGGCCAGGGAGGTTTTAAACAGCAGTGTGGTTCCTATTGACATGGCACGAGTTCAAGATTGTCCTATGGAAGTCTCACAGCACCAGCTGTGGCCTCCTGTTGGGCTCCAGGACTGAACAGGCCTTTGGTTTTAAGATAGTGTAAATGCTTTGGTTGTTGAATGATTTTCAGGACTGCTAGTGGTACAGCTCAATTTCTGTTTATTGAGTTAAGTAGGAGGAAAGGCTTCCTCTTATTCACACCTAGCAACCCAATTAGCTTCCTCTTAGCCTGTTTTTTGGGTAGTTGGCATGGTACTTTTTAAGCTCTTACTAAAGCAGAGCTTAAATTACTTACAACTGGGACCCTTGAGCTGGCTCATTCAGTGCATTTGGAGATCACTGCAGAAACACTTACCCTTTCGATCAAATTTATAGTGGTTACCATTTTTTGTTTGTGATGATATAACTTACAGCCAAGGCAGCAATCACCAGTGTGGGAAACGAGGACTGCACCAAGTATCGGCGTATTTGTAGCTGTGTTTTAAAAGAGCATAGCTTCTGTAATACAATGTGGTCGTTGGCATGCAACATGGTGGTGTTGTCCACAGCAGCATAAAAGAGAGTACTGGCATGGAAGTGTTTGTGTATGTACAGGTTTGTACTCTGTCTTCATACTTCCTTTTAAAAATGAGTAGTCACTTTGCAAACAACAACAAAGAAAAAACCAACAGGAGCAAGAGAACGTTTTATATTGTCTTTCAGAATTTGTCTTAGTGAGTTTTTGGAGTTCAGCACAGCTCCCTAGATAATGGAATCTCTTTTCAATCTCAATTATGCATGTTTCCTGCTTCACACTGAATAAGGTAGAACAGAGGGTCCCCCATTGTTCCTTCTGTTTTCCCTTTCACATTTCAATGCTGCCCTGAGCCATCGGTTTTCCCAAACAGCCAAACGGCGCTGATCCAGAACCCAGTGAATTCAATGAATCAACAGCTGCTGGCTTCAATGAACTTTGTAATAATCCCCAGTTGCCTTATAGTCTCCTCTTTCATCTTACCTGCTCCTCATGCTAGTTGTAATTTAAAATCATAATTCCCAAGGATCCGTGTTACCATTTCACAAATGAAGAGCTGAACATTGTTATTCCTCTATCTAGAGTCCCCTGTTGAAGTAGCTTATGGTAACAAGCCAAAAGTAATGGCATATGACATACTTCGAAATAAATGGCTGATTATGGTAACAGCTGAGTGTAACACCAAGTGTTGAAGCAAATAACTAATGAGGTAGAATGTATTGAAATAAATTTCATTCCGGTATGTCACACTCTTCAGTGTAAAGAGGTGCTGCATTTGATTTGTATGTTTTTTTGCCAACCTGCCTGCAGATACAACTGTTGAAAGCCTCCAGCTATGGACTTGAATTCTGTTAGACGTTGTTGCTGAAATGAAATCAGGTTATTTGTATGAATAAGATTTGTTGGATCAAGGCCTGTGTTATGTAAAAACAGTGGCTGCTCACTTTACTGGGATGGACCAGCGTGGTACGGTGATAGCAGGCTGTTGGCACCAGTGCCATGTTTCATGCTGGATGATATTTGAGTTGGCATCAACACAAGTGAGCTATAGTGCTTTTGACAATAAAATCGGTGCCAGACAACAAAAAACAACATTCATTGCTGCTGTGACAGGAATGGATTTTCGTTTTCTTTTCACTGGAAGGGAGAAGAGGAATGCTGGTCATTATATCACTGGCTAATCATGGAGCTGCCCAATACTTGGGATGTTTGACTTGGGGAAGCTCATAAATGCCTTTACTTTGCCAGAGACCAGCAGTGACCACAGCCTGTGCTTATTTGCACTCTTACAGATTTTCAGTTTTTCTTGATTTGTCAACTTGAGTACAGAAAATTTAAATAAGCTTACAGGGAAATAAAGCCATCTGGAGGAAGCCCCTTATGAATAAAGACTGAAGACCTGATCTGGCTTTGTCTGATCCCACGGAAAAAATTGCAAAGGCTGGATGAAACCCAAAATGTTGGCCTGTGAAAGTGTTTCTCTGTTCTTGTGGGGAAATGGCACATCTCTTTAAGGAAGATAATTACTTTCCGTGTACATCACAGATTGTAACACAAATCCTACTTTTAGTCGTGTCTTCCATGCTTCTGTGCTTTCTAAACCAGCTTAAACCAGAAAGGCAGGTGGAGGATGTGGTGCTGTAGTGGTACTTCCCATAGGTGTTACTTTTTGTGTGTCTGTCACTCCGAAAGGGTGATCTGTATGGGAGGGTAGGGCATCCTGTGCCTGTGTCCTGGCCAGCCTCCACCTCTAGGATTTGCTCGTAGACTGTGCCATCATGTGAGGCTCTCCTGGGCATACAGGATCCTGCTGGACCAGAAGGGCATAGGCCAGTGCTGCTGAGGCCATGCTTGAAGGCTGGTAAAATGCAAAATCACCCTGTTGTATCCTAAAGGCATCGCAGAGGCCACCCCTTTAAGAGGTGACATATACACAGATAGACCTTGCTGAGGCTACACAAGGCACTGGCACAGTCCCCTGCGGAAGGCAGCCCTCCGAGGCTGCTCTGCTGGCTGCTGAGACGTGACCACTGTATTTGCTTAGGGAGGCTGGTGCCGGCCTCACGTTGCTCTGTGGTTCTGAAGCACAATACCTTGCTGTGGGGATGTGGGTAGGAAGAAATCTTCATATGGATGGGAAGAAGTCTTCAACTTTCCTTTCCTTCTGAGCATGCAGTGCAGCATGGCCACAGGCCAAGCTAATTTGGCAACATGGGCGATAGGTCTTGGCTCCAGAAAATGCTGTGGTCCACTCAATGTTTTCTATAATGTCTTTTTAATTAGCATTCAAACACTATAATTTGTTCCTCTTTTTCTTTTCTTTTTTTTTTTTTTTTCTACAATCTTTGCATATCTGGGTGTAATAATAAGAGAAAACACATCCAGCCCGGTAGTTTGATGCGGAGTCTGGCTATTTACATGGCTGGTTGAATTCTTCCAGCTGTGATTTCCCAGGAAGCTTCAAAAGCAAAAGGTGCTTTCTCTTTCTTGCTTCCATCCTTCTGCGTAGCACTTCCGTGAGCCTCACCTAACTGCAACTAATGACACCCTTTTATGTTGTCAGTGCAGGGAACTGGGAGGTGCTGCTGACAATGTCCTGTTCAGCCCAGTTATGCTTGGCTTCTTGTTCTTCTGACAGTGCAGTGTGCACAGAAGAAAAGGACTTCAAAACTGGTTTAGAACTGATTGAGCGCAAGAGTGGGAAATTAGGGGTGGGAGCTGTAGCAGCTTTCCTCCTCTGCCCAGCCTTTTTAGGACCCTGGTGACTTATATATTATGGCTCATAGCTATCGGAATAAAATCTGAGGACAACTCTCTGCACACATCTTCGCTCCCTGTAACTGCTTGATGCCTCCTGGAAGTACGTGCCACCAAGCAGGGGCAGTGTGCTTTCCAGGCTGTCGCTGTTTGCAAACGGAAACGCTGGCTCTTGGCATTCCTGGTCAAGTCATAGCCCTATGTGTAAGCCGGTATATACTTTGTGTATGCCTGCATCTCAGGTAGGAAAGCTGCTATTTGACATGAACTGGCCAACTCTTTGTTTTCACCTGGGGTGAATCCGGCATCGTTACAGGATGCTGGACAGGGATATTATAGGATATTTGTGTGTACTATAGGATGTGTGCATGCTCTGCAGTAATTTAGTGTCTTTTTTTTCTGAGGCTTGTTGCTTCCTGGTTATTTTCCTGCCTGTTTTTGTAATGTGATCTTTCATATACTTCTGTATTATGAAGCTTTTTGTTTTTTAAGCTATCTCTGATATGCAGCTTTCATATCTTGGCTCCCAGCAACGTTGAACCTCATTGTAAAGTCCCTTCGTGTAAAAGCCATCTAGTTATAACTCTCAAAAAATAAGAGGCTTGTCTCCTGAGGACAGCTCCATATTGCGGGCGGAGTATAATCCTTAACATTGTTTTTTTTGCTTTCAAATAGCTGGGGACAGTGAGTCAAGGAGTGAGAACTCCCTTTGTTTCATGTAGTGTGCGTTGCAGGGAAAGAATGTAACAGAGCAGAAAATGAAGAAAGACATAAAAGAATCTCAGCTCAAGGAGGTCAGATCCATCACAGGCTTAGCGTTGCCTTCAAAGATGCCTGGGACAGGTGGCAGTTCAAGACAATCAGAGGAGAAGCATCCGCTAGCGCTGAGATAAGGGATTCTTGCAGAATCCTGCTATCTGGTCCCAGTTTGCTTTGATGTAACTCTGCTAGAGAAGACTTCTGGGAGCAGGCTACCGCTTCCCTCAGTGATAGGCTGCTGTTGTTCAGCCTTTTAAGGTCTCATTACAGTGGTCCTTGAGGATTAATCCTCTTTAAGGTTTACATGGGAATGGTTTTGTCTGAAGGCCCAGCCAGGGACCTTGGTACCACCTGTACAAAGCATTATTGCATTCTTTCGGTCTATTTTTTTTTTCTTTTAGAGTGGCTCATATTTAACAGTATTTGACAGAAAGTAAAACCAAACATCTTGCTTTTTTGGCTTCTCTCTTTGGCTATTACTGAGTTTTTGTTGAGCACAGCTTGAGCAGCCCCGTGCAGACATTGAACCATTAGCAGTAAATTGTCAGCTTCCGGTTACTCTACTTAGCCTGCTGCTTTTGGCAGTTTTCCTTTTTCTTCTCTTCTCTTTCCCCTGCCCCCTTTTTTTCCTCCGTAAAGAAGGGAAGTGATGACATTTGGCTTCAGAGTCGGAAATCATCCCATCGCTGTTTTACTCGTGTGCCTGAACTAGCGGGTTTTGCTTTAATGCCATTTTGCTCAGGGAAGAGAGTTCAGGTTATGGCATTGTCGTAAATCATCAGTGGTAATTTATTAAAATAGACTCATCTGCACATACAAAGGTTTGTTTATGATAAGAAGCATTTGCCTTGTTCTTCAAGGGGCAAACCGTGCTTCCAGTGAAATAGCAGCAGTGCAATAACAAATGTGGGAATCATGTCCTGTAGTTCGTGATGCAATAGGAAGCAAGCATTTTCCAGCTCCTTGATGTATTTTGTTGTTGGTACAGTTTCCACGTAACTCTTCATTATATATCTGCATCTTGAAGATGGAAAAAAGGCACGCAGCTGCAGTTCCAAACAAAGTGGCATATTACTCTGAACTGGGTTTCTTTCTTCAGTATTGTTCCTTGTTTCCCTAACTCAGGAAGGTGTTGCAGAGTCCACGTGATGTTATGAGACTCAGATGCTGGCTGAGTAAAGGGATGATGAAGGTTCATGTTGGATAAGTGAAAACAGTGACCTTGACACAGGGGTAAAAGTGAACTTTCTGATCTGAGGGCAGTGAATAGCTTAAGGGATTCATCTCCACTTCACCATACAAGTCCTTAAGTTTAAGTTTCCTGAACTTGTATTAAGCAGCTTGATGGCCTTAATTCAAATTATGGAAGCTGGTTGTATATTGTATTTTATACAAACAAGCGAACAAAAAAGAATTCTAACTAAAAAAATGCAGCAGTATCTGCGAATTGAATCCTTTTGAGGTAAAATAAGGTGTGCCTTGTTGTTGCCTATGGAGTACTTGCTCAATGGTTATGTGGTGATTTTACTTTAAAAAGAAAGCAAAAAAGCGCCTTCACAAGTATTCTGGGTTGTTTTTCAAGTGTTCTGTTTGGAAGTTATGTGGTATGCTGAAATGTGCTTGTAATGCACATATAGCATATTAGTTTTCTTTACATATAAAAATATTATGGGAAACCCTATAGCTAATGCTGGCTATATAAAACTGTATGATTCTGTTATTAGCATATATATGGCTATGACCTTCATACACTTTCATTTCCAAACTGCACATAATTTAAGAGTAATGCACATATTTAATTTTTACTGTATTTGTGAAGGTTGTTAAATTCTGCCCATACGAATTGTTTCCCTAATAGCTAATTCGGAGAGAGTGGGAGGATGGGAGAAGCAGAAACTAAGGGGGGTGAAAAAAAAGATTAAATAAAGTAAAGGCAATAAAAAATGTCATGATGTGAGGTGCTGTAGATCCCTTCAAGAAGACCTGTCTTCCAAAGAAATACAGGCAAATTCTTGGCAGCCTAACTTTATACACACAGACACACCTGTCTGATTTATGTATACACATGCTCTCAAGGGCTCTAGCCATAGTTTTGATACATGTATTGAATATGTATATAAATAGAATAATCTATGCTTGCCGTCTTCAAGATGCAAATATTTTGAATAATGTGTTGTTAAATTGCCTCCTCCTTTAACTTCACATTAGAGCTAGTTGTCAGCAAGTTGGACTTCTACAGTACTATTCCGTAGGTTGCTGATGCATTTCTGACTTCATAAAATACAGGGAATGTGAGAACTCTTCTTCCCCAACCCCCATGACAAATGCATGAAAATTGCCAGTTATAAGTATTTAATTGAATTTAATGGCTTTTGTATAATTTCAGTGTAAGGTGCCATTATCAAGCATCTTTTCAAACTGAAAGTCAACGCTGTGGTTTAACAGCAGTTTGTATTACAGCACACGGTTCTTAAGTGTGTTTCAGGTGGAAAAATGTGCTTGGCTACACCAAGCCAGACTGTGAGCAGCTCTGCAAACAGCCCTTGCTCCTTTGCTTTCCCATCTGAAACACAAATGGCCTGGATGGGATGAAGGGGAGAGACTCAGCTTTTCAGGCAGTGTGATGGGAATGTGGTGCTCCTGTCCAAGGACTCAGCTGCGTTGTCTGTAGCGAGGCAGCAAGCGGTCTTCTGGGCTGTAATGCTAACTACTCTGCTTGTCTTTTTCCAGGCTCTAAGGAATAGTGCCTCTTGGAGACAGGGAAGTAAAGTGGCCAACTCTCACACTGTTAGCAAATGTTACCATGGTATATGTACAAATACGAGGATCAGTATTTTCTAAATAACAAAAGTACCTAGCAATCAGTGAGGCTCAGCCATCCTGGAAGTTCATACCATAAAGTTCAACCATTCTTTCATTGTGAGAGGAAAACAATATATGAAGATGGAAAAACCAAACCAAACCTAAAAAAAAACCATGCAACAGGTTTTCACTGTTACATAAACCAAAAATATGGTAATTGATTTTGCTCAATAGGGGAACAGGCGTGGAAAACATAACTCTTGAAAATGAAGTTTCCAGAAAGTTATAATCAGCTATAAAAATAGAGTTTTGTAAGTCTTTATATAAATCTGCTACAGCAGGTGCTACTAAAAATCTGTGTCTATATAAATATATAGGTGTGTGTATATGCGTATATGCTTATATATATGCATATATATTTATATTACAAATTTCTTTAGGGCTTTAAGCATCTGATTAGCCAAAAAGTTTTCAATGGTAGGGAATTCTGTACTTTATATTAGTCGTAGTGGCATGTTATATTTTTTATTAGTGAGGAATAAAACTGTGATCGAAGGTGATCTCAGGCTACTGAGTGTGGAACAGACTAAGAGGTGTTCAGAGTAGGTCTTATGTTTACACCATATTGTCTGTGTCAGAGTTTAGGAAGTACTTAACCAATCTGAAAAAGAAAAACAAAGGAAAAAAGTAGTAACTGTATGTGTATATTAAGCATTTTCATATGTATATGGCATTCAGGAGCAGAGCACTGTCGTTAGCAAATAAAAATTTCTTTTAGAAGTGGCCATAGCAGCTTTAGATACCAATGCTGCAAGAAGTAGTTTCTACTCAAAATATCTATTAAACGTGATACAATCTGTGAGAACTGCAAGTATTTACTATTTAAATTGTTTCAGTGAATTTTAGTTACCAACTGTTGTGTTGAACGCTTAGTATAGATTCAAATTTCATTTCCAAGAGTTTGAAGAGGAAAAAATAAAATGGATGAATTTCCAAGTTGTCTGCCTTCAGAACCTTTTAGGCTCTCCTTGTATGTAATTCCTTTTTCTTTGGTCTTCCTTTTCCACCACCATCTTCAATTTTTTTCCTTATTTTCTATGAAATAATTGTGCACACTCCTTTCCTTTCCAGTCTTAGTTTCATCCATGCCTGAATGGGCTACCTCTTTCCTGACTTCTCTGTATACTTTTTTTTCCTGGCCCCAGGTTAAAGCCACATGAGATTTACTTCTTATGTTCGTGCTGTAAGAAGAAAACCTCTTCACAACTTAGGTCACTCCTATGTACAGAAGTACACGGAAGATCCTGTCCTGAGCTCACACATTCTGCAAAGCTTTCCTGGTTGGGAAAATATCAGTATGGCCTGTAAGACATAGCAAGGACCTGAATTGTGGCAGAGCAGAATCAGAATATTCAGGAATCTCTTGACAGGGTTTGGGCACTGAACAGGAGTCAGCTTAGTTCCTCAGTATCTATCTGAGCGCTGACTGCAGCTTAGGAGGAACATACAGGTCTTTGATAGAGGTGGCTAACAGGGCTTTTCCTTGATTTGGGTGGTGCAGCCTGGAACAGTGGGGTCTGGCCTTGGCCTTGTGGGTGGGCAGAGCTTATTCAGAGATGCTAAGGGTCTCATCCCGTGAAGTGCACAAACTGATCACAGAGCTGTTAGGGAAGCAGCCCTTCCCCACCAAAACCAGCTGAAGCCTTTCCAAGTATGTTCAGGATTAGATCTTACAATGTTCTAAAAGCAAGAGAGGAGATGAAGTACTTCTTAAAAATAGCTCAATTAGAAGTGATGCCAAAGTGATTTTAGTCCATTGTCTGTTTTCATTATTTCTTGGTACATACCCTGTTATTACAAGGTGTAGTTTTGGGGAAAAGAAGGAAAGTAAATCTTTCCATCTGCTCAAGAAAGCAGTTTTCTAAGATATTAAAGGATTTGTTAAACATCATTCTTCGTAAATAAAGTCAATACACAGCTAGTAGTGGGGAATGTTTTCATTGTTGACCCACATTATTTTTCAAAAAATGAAGCAAAACTCCAGGAGTTGATTAAAAGAGGCTTCATGTCATGTGTTCCGTATGAAATGCTATTTTTCTCTCCAAGAAGTATGCACAGATCCGTTTCATATTTGTAGCAACTGACAAGTGGAGAGGTTGAGATTTGCTGGAGATCTCCAAGGAAGTTTGTGGCAAAGCCACAAACAAAAATCTTTGTCTAATGTGCTAAGCCCATGCCTTACTAATTAACTAGAAAGACTTTCATGAAAGTGGATTCAAATCTCTGTTCCTAGCCTGGTTTTCAGTTTGGTTATTATTATTTTTTTTAACCCTTCATTTTATAGACACTCTTAAAAAGCCTTTTTACGGGTCATGATTTTTTCACACAAAGCTGTTTAAAACCTGAGGTTGGGCCAATAATTTGATAGTTAATGACTGTTTAAGCTGTAAGCATTGCTACGGGAGCCATGCAGAGTCAAACTACAGCTTGATGCAGCAAAGTAAATCTCTTCATTTTCAGAAGTGCCAAGCACTGAGAAGTTGTAGTGGTTTTTTTTTGGTTTTTGTTTTTTTTTTTGAAAGCTCTTCAAGGCTTTGTAATTTAAAAATGAAGAATGCTTTCTTCAACATTGCTGAATGTCTACTGCATTCCTAGTAAGCTGAATATTTCTGAAGATTTCACTCTTAGAGTTTAACTTTGAGGTCTTTTTTTCTGAAAATCTTGGCCTCAACTTCCCGACTTGAATTTGAATATTTTTCTTCATGTGTATTTTGCCTGTATTCGAGGTGAAAGCAGGCTATGCTGCAATGAATGTGGTTGTTTTTGCTATGTAATGAAAGTGCAGGTGTTGTCAGGTGTGTAGTGAATGCAGCAGGTCTCAGAGGAGCAATTCTCAGCTTTGCCAGCTCTACTCACACCTATATATTAACATGATGACACATTTTCCCTGTTTATTGGAAAAAAAAGTGTTTGAAAAATACTAACTCCTCCTTTCAGTACATTGTCATCTCTCAGCATTTACTCATATCATTGTATTCCACCAACAGCAGGTTGTTACAAGAAATGTCTTGAAGTTAAGCATCTCCTTAATTGTTGTCCTTAACAAGATTGATGTCCCTAATAGGGTGCATTTACGTATTGAGGCAGGACCTTCGGGTACCCCAACTGGGGAAAAGAGGAGTTTGTGTAGAGAGAGTAGTGCAGGGACCTCACGGGAAATTCCTGAAACGCTCACTTTAATAGCCAGTTACAGTCACTAAGTGACAACAGTGGAGTTAACCTGTCTCATGGTTTACATAATGGTTTATATAATCCCAGCATTTATAAACAAGAAAATCAGTGGTTAAGGCGGTCATAAATCTTACATTACCCACACGGTAAATAGGCACATTATTCTTACCAACTTTAAATTACCTTAACTCGACCCCTAGTAACTGATAGTCGAAACTTTCATTTTTGGAGTAGAAAATCTGCTAAACTCAAAGTATTGGTTTGAAAACACCACACTCTGCTTATCTTAGCTGTAATGTCAAAATATGAAGAACTACACAAATATCTTACATGAAAGAGTAATAAATTAGTGTGTTATGCTAAGCACTTAATAAGGATATTATTCCTTAAAACCCTAATTATGAGCCATTGACTATGCATTAAATTTTAACAAAATTTATACAAGTCTGTTATAAACACTTCCCTTTGAATATTTGCTTTCAGATAAAATTAGGAAATGGAGAATATGCACCTTGAAGCATAAGTTTGATAACAATGTAACTGTAAAATCCCATCAGTTTAGGCCTCTGTTAAAGTTTCAAGTATGGGGGGAAGGTCTATTCATGGGTACCTGGTGAGGATAATGTACACATGTTCATTACAGAGAGAAATTTATGTCCATAGCCACTCCTTTCTTTGCTTTGGAATCGCTAGGGTTTTGGAAGCGATGCCTTAGCTAGGTACGCTTCTGTCACCAGGCAATGTTAAACAGACTTTTGAAACAAATTATATTTGGAATAGGCAGTTTGGACTAACTTCAGGTGGAGTAAATCTTTCAGGGTATCCCTGGCGTTCTCCAAAATCAGATACCTATGCTATGTCTTTTGCAGGGGTCCTTTTTGTTAGGAAACACTTGGAAAGCAAACGTCTTCCAAGGTGACAGAAGTTCAGCTCAGACTTGAGCTTTGGCAAAGCTTTCGGAGAAGCAAATGCCATGAAGGAAGATCTTTCCCTTCCAAAAGACCCATCTGTTTTGCAGTTAAAGGAGGGTCCCACTATGACAGTAAATCAGTTGATCTCGAGTGCCATATTCCCACACACTGAATGAAGTGGTCTCTGAAGTAACTAGCGCTTGAGCCCACCGAGGCTTTACTGCTGCTGCTAAGCCAACATTTCAAACCACAGCAGTAATTTAACTGAATGTTAAGGAAATGGGTATTTATATATGTACCACGAAGCACAAAAGGTAGGTAATGGCAAGGTTGCGGTATCTCCTGGTTCCTTTCCAAAGGTGATGGTTAGTGAAGGCGCTTAGGCACCAAGAAATGTTTATTCTTGATAAAATAGGGCAGGTAACGTCGTGTTTACTGTCTGCTCATTTGCAGCAATTGCAATATGATATTTTAATTACGGGGAGTCTGTGTACGTTATAACATCCATAAGCAGCAGGCATCAAGCAATGCTCCTGATTTTCTTGCCCTCTTTTGTTAGCGCTCTTGCTCAGAAAGAATAAAGGGAAAAAAAGAAAACAAACCTTCATTACAACCCTTCAAGAAGAGCCTGGGAAGGGTATAATGAGCAGTACTGCGCTGATATGTTTTAATAAATATTAGTTTACTGCATACCACAACAGAGAGCAAATACATGCAATTACTTGCAAATTTCTTCAGTGTTTGTACTTATAAATCTCTGCCTAAATCTTCCCAGCTGGGAGTTAGGCTAGTCTTTCTGCTGTGGAAGCAGGGCTTTGTTCTCATGTTCAGTTTCAGCTCAGTCTGGAATAATTCAGAAACGTATTAGATAGATTGCTGCTCCCAAAAGGCATAATGAAATAACCTTCACTCCCAGCCTTAGGGAAATAAGCACACAATCAGGGTTTGGGCAGATTTCTCGATTAAACAAAGAACTAACTGTGCACAAATTGCTCCATAACAATTTGTAAAGAGTCCACTTTATAAATTTCTTGCAGATGTAAAGCTGATATTTTTTAATCAGAATGGCAGGGCTGTTAAAGTCAAAATGTCTTCAACGTTTTCCCTTTGCTCCGTAATTAGTATCAGAAATATTTAGATTTAAAATGGGACTGGTAACACATCCTGGGTTATTTTTAATTTGTTTTTGGGAGTCAATGAAATGTGATGTCAAACCCAAGCTAAAATCTCCACTTAATACGTACAGTGAACTTAATCCATCTGGAATGGATTCAGGATAACTTTGTGCTGTCAATTTTTATTTTGTTTAATTTCATATGGTGTTCAGCAAAGGAATGAAAAGTTATTGCATTTAATGTTGTTGTGACTTAAGGTGTTCTACGGTCAAATTATTCAATAAATCAAAATCAGGCTCTGGCTGTAGCTGCTAAATGTTGTTTAGAATAGGATATTTAGGAGATTTTTAGCAGCTTTCCATCGATTGAACAAGACACGTGTCATGCAAAAAGCATGCAGTGTTTTGATGAATTGATGTATTAGATGGCAAGTCTAGGGACCCAGTAAACAGAACTTCTTATTTTACCCGCCTTTGTTTTTAACTGGAGAGCTTCTGTTGTAAAACAAAATACCACTCAAGTATCATTCTGATGCCTTAGTGCTTGTCTGTGACCCATGCCCTTACCCTCTGAAATCTCCCGACATTTAAAAATATGTACCTATTTTGTACACATTAGTTTGCCACTGATTACCTTATTGTTCAGCTAATTAGATGGTTCTGTGTCCTGCTCGCACCTAATTGTAAGAGGATATTGCTGCTGTTTGTGAAGAATGGCAGAGAGTCTCTGAATGCCCTTTCCTTGAAACATCACAACAGCTCCTTGGGCTTGTCTCTACGTCTCTGGCTCTGGTTCTCTTTCTGCTCTATCCAGATACCAGAGCTGAAATCAGTAGAGCTGCAGCCCCATAACAGAAAGCAGGCCCCTCTCTTTCCTATGTCACACTGGAGAGGCGCTGCTGCATGTGTATCAGCATAGCTATCATCAGACACTGATAGGTCCAGTTTCTACAAGCTTAATGTTCAGTTTCAGATTAAACAGACATGATTTAAAAGCAACAAAAAAAAAGGAGCTTTCCTCAAAACACATGCACGCACTTGCCATGAAGCATGCTGCTTTCTAAATAGCTGTAGTTTGCATCGTACTCAGCCTGCTGCTGCCTGGGCCAGTCCTGGGAGACCAGCGGTGTCTGCAGGCCAGAGAGCTGCTCCTGCAAAGCTGTGGCTGAACCTACAGGATGTTTGGTGTTCTCACACAGAACATCGTCTCCTGGAAGTCCTGAGCACTGACAGTAAGTTATGGATTGGGCGGATTATAACCTGGAGGCTCTCTGCACTATTTTACCCTTTGTGGGTAACATACAGACCCAACTGGCCTGACAGCACCTATCCCTTTCAAAGGAAATGTGAGAGACGTAAGCAGGAAGCCTAAAACCTCTTCCTGGACACACTTAGACTCCAATTCTGTTATTAATTTATAGCTGTGCAAGCTCAGCTGTGGTTTGGGTGCATATTACAAATGGGGAGATAAAATGCATGTATACATTGTTGCTGAAGACTGGACTTCATATACTTCTGCTTAAGTGCTTAGCACACACACTCACCTTGTGTACTTCAATGTCTAACCTTGTGTGTCAAAAATAATAGAGAAATACCAAAATAGGTTCAGGAGGGAGGAGTGCTAGGGCTGCTCATTGTAAAAGGAAACAGCGAAATGGTAACCGGCATCTTGAGCTAAAGAGGAAAAAGAGGCAACTGAATTTACTGGGAGTCATCTTATCTTTTACTCTGCTTCGTGTTTGACAGGACCTTCTGACAGCTTTTACCCATCAAGCAGATATGAAACACTGTTCAAACTACTTATATTCTGATAGCTGAACCCAGGGTTAGGAAATGAACTTTCAGTTATAGTGGACGTTTAATTAAATACAGTGTTGTCCTGCCAATAGAGAACTAGCAATTGCTTGAGGTGCTCTGCTTTTACACTAGAGAATCTGCAGTGGCATGTTGAACAGGAAGGCCCAGCTTGGTTTTCTTTTAAAATTGCATTTAAATGTACACTAGATACACATTCATCACTTTAATCTAAACTCTACTGTAAATTAACATGTATAGCCTCTGAGATCATACACTTTCACAGAAGTACTCTAATGAAACTTGGCAGCTTTCGCCCAGTAACATCATTTGTTCCATTCACTAGCAAAAGCAGACCTCAAACAAGTCAAAACTGTTTTCAGTAATGAGTTCCATTATTTTTCTTTATGTTTTTGGAGTCTCAAAAGCCTCCTGTCCTGTGTCTTTATTTTACAATAATTCAAAAAAGCATGACAAGCCTGCAGCTGTATCAAAGGAAAGCTTTCTTATGTAAGATCCTGAGATGTTTGTCATTTACAGTAACCAAGTGTAGGACTTCAATTAGCCTGAGTGACTTGTCAGTAAGGAAGCTTTCTTCTCACAACTGGTACATTAGCTGCTTGATGTTCACAGATGCTGTTACAAGTAAAGCTGCCTGTCGTGTGGATGATTCAGTTGTAGTCTTTTGCATCCTCGGTGATACTCACGTAACGCTGACTTGAAAGTCAGGTGCTAAAGCTAGCTAATAAATGTAAGGGTTTTGTCTGAATTCACCATTTCTGTTGGCCTCGTGTAAAAGTGCATGCTATATATCGTAGATGTACCACTAAGTCCAGGCTGGTGAATGACTTAGTTACAACCATCTGTTATCAAGCAAAGGATGTGACTGCTCAGTTTTCAGGTTGGGGGGAAGGAGGGGAGAGGTATGAAAATTGGCATTCTGTATTGCTCCTCTGTAAGGGAAAACCAACATAATCCACTTTTGGCTGTCTTAACATATAACAATGGCAGAAAAAGAAAATGATATAGGAAGGACCCATGCGTGCAGCCTAAAAAGTCTGTGTGTTTGGGGGAAGTTACAGCAAAATTTCCATGCAGTTGATCTGTTGCATGAGCGGTGATGTTTGCTGTGATTGCAGTTTGCTCATCATCCTGTTTAAATGAAGGATAACCCAATTTATTCAGAAACAAACCATTCTTTTGCAGAGGCTTCAGTTCAGAGTTAACGTCTCTCAGCTCAGAGATCTGTCCTGAACTTGCAAGGAAGTGAGGAAGAGAGAATGGGCTGCTTCACTGCAACTTGGGTCACTTAATTTATACAGATATAGCATTTCTGCTGAAGAGGGTATTGAAAGAAATACTTTAGATCTATCCTGTACCTAACTGCTCTGCTTAATTGTGTAGGAGCCACTAAGGAATAAGAGACATTTGAAATTTCATATTTTCAAGCAAGTTATTTTCTTTTATTCTGATGGCTGTATATCATGCCTATAATTCTATGAATTGTAGTGGCAAGGGAGAGAACGACAGTTCTAGTATATATGTCTTCCTCTTGAAAAATATGACCTGATTCAACAGATGACTTGATGACCTACTGAAGTCTTCCGCAGAAGTCAGTGTTGGTCTGCAAATAATCAATAGGTCAGCTGATAGCTTTCAGTATGTCTCTATGGATTAACCTCATCGTGTCTTCTGGATCTATTCTGATGAGTTATTCAGTTCCAAGTTTTTGGAAGCAGGATCAAATGCCTCAGAGGAGGAGGGAATTTGTCTTAATAATAGTCCTTTGTTTATTAAATACTTCTTTGTGTGTGTATAAGTTCTTGAGTAATCAAGGAAAAAAAAAAACAAACAGAACCTTAGTAGAACCGTGCTGATGTGATCTTGGATTTACAGCATGGTTGGCGTTCCCACCAATTAATCCATGTTGCCTAATAGAGCTGTGTTATAGACTAGTTAGAAAGACAGGAGAAGATACAAAGCCCCTCAGTAGAACTGAAAGTGTCTTTCTCATAGCAGAAGAAGAGGAATGTCCGTTCCACTTTCCAACTATTTCAGACTTGGATTGTTTCTGTTCCTATTTGTTTTTCTTTTTTTTTTTTTCTTCTTGGCTTCTGCTCACTTTGTGCTTTATTTCTGTCAGACCTTTTTCCTTCTCTTTTCATACAGCGTCTGTGCAGCATACTTAGATACTGATTAATGGGAACCCTGACTCAGAACACCTGGCTGCAACGAGCCCTTCATTTAACAGTGGATAAACCAGCAGACTTTAGGGCAAAGAATGCATGTACCTCATTCTGGTGATCAAGTTTAAACAACAATCTCTTATATTCAGCCCCCACCATCTAGGGAAAAATTGATAATGTTTGCACATTTATTGTCAGCTGCTTTCAGCATGGCTCTCTGCAGTGTCCCATGGGTTATATTGATGTGTCTCTTTTTGTCTTCATTCTCCGTGATCCAGAATCCATGGGTAGCTCCCTCCTCCTTTTGTGAAAGAAGCTGAAGATGCCCCACGTGTTTTTTCTGGCTCTACCTGTGTTTAGTTGTTTCTGCATGGAAATCAGAACCAACTTCTTGATGCTGGGCATACCTCAGCTGCCCACATTTCTGTTGCTTTAGACATGTATGTGTATGTCTAGTATTGCAAGGCTTTCATTACGTGGTCTTTTTTTCTTTTTGTTACTTTTTTTCCTTTCTCCTTATAGAGAAGCTATGGTTGGAAGATCAAGGCTAAGAATTATGATGAACATAGTGAAGGGAGAGCAAGCTTGGTGTGACCGGTGTAAGAAGTTACCTTGGGTTTTCTATTAGGCAATGGTGGGAGTTGGAAGTGTGCAGAGAGCAGTCCAGGACACACAGACACCTTCATTAAGATGGAGTGAATTAGTCCTGCAGGTACTTTGGTCTTTGACTTTTTTTGTCAGTATATTAAAAACACGTTCGACTGACCAAACACTAAACTTTTGGATGGGTAAACTTAGGTGTGAGTCTTCTCATCCAAGTGCCTCGTCTAAGACACATGTAAAGCAGATGTAAATAGCCTTAAAGAAACAGAACACCCATGCTGGGGAAGAAAATGTGTCAGCGTTCCAGATGGCAGTCTTGTCCCTAACCTCTCAGATGCCCATTGTGTATAAGCTGTTCTCCCAGTTTACGGTTCACATTTTGCTAGACTAAGTTTTCTTGTGGAGCCCTTTTTGTATCTAGTTCCACATTCGCTGTAAGTAATAAGGAATTCCGTCTGTGTTCAAGCTTTTATTTCACTAAAATTTTCACTTTAAACTCTTCTTGCAATGAATTCTACTGCACTGTATTGAGCACGCATTTTTTTGGTCCTTTTCTGTAGCTCTTCCCCAAAAGTTTTGAAAACCTCATAGTTTCTGTCCACAGTCTGGACGTTTCCTATGGCTGTGTTTGCTTCCACTGTATGTATAGCCATGATTCCTGCTGCCTCTTGCAGGGTCACACCATTGTCATTTTGTAAGTGCCTTCTTGAAGGATTGCTTCTGCTCTCACCAGCAGATCTGAGGCTTGTTAGCTTTGGTACTTTGTTTTGTTTTCCTTCTAGAAGTTGAATTCTAGTCTGGTTTGGTCTAGTCTGCTTTCAGAAAGGCAAATTCTCACTGTTTTTGTAAGTATTAATCATAGGGTGTTTTTGGAGCATCTTATCTCAAATTAACTATTCTCCTCTAAACCTGCATGTTTAATTCACCTGTCTCAAACCATCAAGAAGTTAACGTAAATCCTTTCCCTCTTATGAAGTTGTTATATCAGGTAGTATTTCTCAGAAGTTTCTTAAGTTTCAATAGTCCTTACATTTCTGTAGTACAGTTGTGTACTTGCACTTCTTCACACAGCTGTCAACTATAAAACATAGCCAATTCTTCTGACCTAGCAATAGTTAACTTTGGCCATAAATATATGTCAGGGTGCTTCTAGCATGACTGCTAGTCAGTGGTTAGGTAATCAGCCATGTACCATGATGCGGCATTCAGGTAAAATTCATTTGCAGTTGGGAATTTGAACACAATGGATATTCTCCAGGATGTCTTGGGAACAACAGGAATTGTCAGGAAAGGTGTTTGGAGAAAAAAAAAGAAACACAAAAAACAAACAAACAAACAAACAAAAAAACCCCACCACCTGATAGCAAAAGCAGGCAGAAAATAGCAAAAATAGGCAGAAGTGATGCCTGCCCAATAGCCTCTAGAGAGCAGAGAGGATCCCTGGTGAATGAATGAATTTGGAGAATTTGGCCTTGGCTTCTAGGGGAGGATTGTAGTGCTACAGTGTTGGGAGGAAAGATGGATAGAATAAAGTGGGTGTGAAAAAACAAGGCTAAAACCGGTCCTCTGCATCGAGGAACCCAAGGACTTCTTAATATCAGTAGGTCTTTTCCTATACCCAGCAGACAAATAAATGACAGAAGACAACAGGAGAGGAAGTGGCCTGATGTAATCTGTAACAGAAAAATATCATATGAAGAATGATAGTAGGTTTCAAAATGTATCATAGGTATCAAAAGGGGCTCTTGAAAGGAACTGTCATTGAACTTGGAGATGGGAGCAGAAGTCTTGGTTTGGTAAGAAACAACTTGGTGGATGCACTGAGACAGCAGTCTGCATGACCATAGTGAAGTGATTGGTGTATATGTAGTCCCAGCTACCTTTATAGATGTTTTTTCTCAATAAAACATCCATTTAATTTTAGAAGCATGGAGTCTTCTTAGTCTAGCTGACATCACCTTTTAGAATATAGCATGATACAGCTGTTCAGCATGGAAAATCAGATGCAGCTGGTTGGCTTGAAATGAATTTATTCTGAACAGAAAATAAGAATGTTTTTATTGGTGAATGATGGACAGCATGTACACTATACCCTAGCTAAATATACACAGCTTATCAGATCCGTCTGGAATAATGATAATGGTTATATATATTAAACAAACAAACAAACAAACAAAAGTGTACCAGAAGCATTAGTAACTGTCAGGGCCTGAATCTATACTTCTCTTTAAATAATCTTGCTGAAAGGATATATATTTTTTTCTTTTTCCCTTTCTGTGCTTGTACTCTTAATTGAATGAAAAATTAATTCATGCAAGATGGCAGGGCAGGAACAAAATATATAACTGATTCTGAAGGTAAGATATTTGAAACAAAATAAATTATTGCTAAGAAATTCAAACCCTGAAGGAGGGATTGAAGAGATGCGAGGATAACTTTGGTTTATGTGGCTGTTGTAGGGTTCTGTCAGCCAAGCCCAAGGTGACAAGTTGTTGACTCAAAAGGCTGTGCAGGAATGTTAAATGGTTATCGTTATTTAATACTTAAGCTCTATTAAGTGACAGACTCTTCTTTACATCTTCAAAACACTTTTCAAGCACGCACTGGTTTGCAAGGCTGGAGGCTGGCCCTTCTTACAGGCGGGCCTCGAGGTCTTAAATCCTGCGATGGAGCTGAGCTGGGGATGGGGGGAAGTTACCAAGGGTTTCTGCACAGATTGATCTCCGCTCTTTGTGGCACAGAGCTGGTTTCAAGTAGGCTGGTTTACTCTGGGGGTCACGGGCTGGTGAGAAGCCCCTTTTTACCTGTGATGACTGAGGACTGCTCATTTAGAAAGCCTGTATGAAGCTGTCAGTGTGAAAGCTAAACAAACAGCTCCTGGGCCCCCACAGGGTAATCCTGCAACTTTAATGCAGGTTAGGAGAAACCTAAAACCCCTTCATTCCAGGGGCCAGGACTGAGTTATGTTTCAGTGTTGGTGTTCACCCCGAGTAAAGGCCGTTCTCTTATTTTCATCTTTTGTTGGGAGCTTCGCCGTTCTTACTAAACAGTGAAAAGAGCACATTTTCTAATGGTCTTTGTTAGTACAAAAAATTATCTGTCATTAATGGCGCTGTTTTGATTTGATAGTGTTTGAGTAATATATAAAAACATACATGTATTTGGAAATCGAAGGTGAAAGTATACCCCTCTTGAAGTCAAAGGCAGCTTCCCCCTGCATACACATGCACGTTCACTTTTAGGGAACTATGACTTCTGGAAATCTATGACTTGTGTACTCTGCTGAGGAGCCTAATTTTAGGCCCTTCTCTTTCTGTCTTGGCTCTAATTATTGTCTATTGCTTTCTCTTAAATTCGGTCACTCCTTTGAGCTCTGTGGAGCATTCTGACTAGTTTTGCTTGCTTTGTTTTGCAGCTAACTTTCAAATTGCAGTAAACTGTTTTACGTTACGTGATTGTTTCAGCTTAGAATATCTCCACCGCACAATTCACGTGCTTTATAATTAAGAAACGATTGTAATGAAAAACCAGATCCAAACAATGAAAGGCAAGGACAAGACTTGATCACATGTCTAGGGAAAAACCAGCAACAACCCAAACCTCACCATATTAAAGCTCTAATTTTTTTCATCTGTTCAGTTCATTGTTTTGATCATCGGATGTTCTTCTTTCCAAACTTGTTTTGCCAATGATACAGTAAATTATTTATGCTTCAAATGTGCTTTGGAGAAACTAGTTTTTGCATCACCTGTGAAACCATTTCTTAGACCTCTCCTAACATCCTTTGCTGCCCCTTTATGCTGGAAGAAGAAAATGTTAGCTCGGCAGAAATCAGCATGAGAATGTAAGACAGTTAAGGTACATTAAAGTCTTTTATAGTCATAAATTCAGAATTTTTCACTTAAAGGGCTTGCATTTTTTATGAATAGATACTTGGTATATAAAAGTGGAATACATTCAGCACACTATGAAAAATATCTTTGTTAAGAAAGAAGGAGTCAGGCTGCTAGAAAATACCCGTAATACTAGGAAAATATCAAATTATGTGACAGTAGTTGCACATTTTTGAAGCATGACCAAATAACATATCACTCGAAGCATTTCCCTACCCTCTTGTTGTTTTTTCCCCCCTGGAACTCAGAGGAAATGGATACTACACACCCACCCATTCACAAAAATCCTGGCGGGGAGCCAGCTTCCCTCTCTCTTCATCTGTAAGCCAAGCTCCGGTCTCCGTTCCCCTTCTCCTTTCTTACTCCTCTTTGCAGTTGCTGCCTGACAGATTTGTACCTATTTCAGCAACAAATGAGCTCTATAAGGCCCTCTCACAGAGGTCTCCTGATAGTGCTCATTATCCACACAGATCCTATTCCCCTATGTTTCCAAAAACTTGCATTTTTGCAGGCCTCTGGCTGGTTGCAGTTTTTTTTTTTTTTTTCTTCTTTTTAGCTGTTACTTTATTTCCCGATTCTCCTTCAAATTTCTGCATGTTCTTGTCTGTCATTTCAAAGTGTCTGTGTTGGCATAAGCTGCTGCCAACAAGTGGGGGGAAAAAAAAAGTTCAAAAGCCCTTGCACACATCCGTATGCCAGATCTTTGCCAATACCTCTTCCCCAGCTGGTTTGGCAGCAGAAGCGGTACCTGTTATGGCGGCAGCGGCTGCTGCAGCCGCTCCAGATGCTGTGGCTGGAGCGGTGTGGCAGGATTTAAACACACAGTGCAGCACGCATCTGTGCCAGTGCCTGGGGGTTTGAGGCTGAAACTGTCAAATGAAAAACAGTGTGTACCGAATTGTCCCCATAGTAATTCTCAGCTGCTTGGGGAATGTGGATTTTGGATCATGGCCAAACTCACGATATTTTTATTTTTTTTTTTTCCATGTTGGGGCTAACACCGCATGAAGAGTCGCTGGGATATTAAATAGAGAACATTGGCTGGAAAAGCTCTTCCCGGCAGACACCTCTATATTTTATTTTATTGGCTGGAAACTCCCTGGCTTGCTTTAGTCTTGAGTCTGCTAAGGGATGGCAAGGCCTGAGCCTCCACAGAAGGGTGGATGTGTCCGTATATGACAACGAATGCCTAACACAGCCATGCCCTGCGCTAGGTGCTGGCTCTGCTCGTGGCTGCCCTGTAAATGATGAGGAGTCATCATTGGAGTGTTAGTGTAGCATTCTGCCACAACAGGGCTTATTCCCACTTACCTTCAGGCTGTGGGGTCAGCACAGAGCCTGTGAGTCTCTCAGGTGGTGTGGCTCTGGTTGGTGCTGGTACTTGTGCCCACTGGTGCCCAGCCAGCTCAGGTGCTGATGCCACGCGTGGTGGACTCTGTGCAGACTGCCCCAGCTCCAGGCTCACTGCCTGGGTAAACAGGCCAGGACTGTAGCTGTGAATCCAAATTCTGTATTAGCATGGCTCTGCTGTTGCTGGTTCCTGGAGGCTTTGCCATTTCTGGGCTGAGGGAGCATACCAGGTCTTCTTAATGTGACTTGCTTGTGGGAGACTCAGCTCCCAGTTCTCAGGAGGTCTTCTCCATCCAGAGGTGTCCATATATGTCGGTCACATCTCGTTTGTGCACATGAAGTCTTGGCAGGCTCCATACATGTAGCAAATGCCCCTGGTCCTGGTAGAGGTGCTTTCCTTAAAGAACTGCGCACACACAACAGCACTTAACCAACCTGAAGCAACCTTATCAAGCTTCTTCGCGTGTCAGGCCTCCATCAGGCTCCCTGATTGCTTTTAGGGTCTGGTGTGTGCTTTGCTGGGTTTGTGTAAGCAAGATGAGTAAACTGGCTTCTGAGTCAGACAACCTCAGAGCACATAGAGCTGGTCGGCAGTGCAAACCATTTGTGTCCCATTAACGCAGCTCTTGTTACAGCGTGGTCCTCAGGCTCCTCCTCACCCACCAGCTCAACACGCGGGAACAAGGAGCTTCCTTGTGCTCAGGGTGCAGAGCGTCGAGCCAGAGATCGCTCTCTGCTGCCGTCACGTGCACAGGACAAACACCATCCGCCCCGAGCCAAGTGCTTCAGTTAAGAAAGACCTTAATTGCGGATTACTTACAGAGGGTTTGCTGACCCCCCTCCTTCCCCCCCCCCCCCCCCCCACCCCCATTATGCCCTTCTTGGGAAGGGGGAGAGGAGGGAGCTCGAGACTGTTGTTTTCTCTCCAAGCCTGTGTTTGAAAAGGAGAGTCTCCCTTGGTTTTTTTCTTTTTCAAAAAGCAAACGCTATGCCAAATTTGTAATCAGATACAAATAGGAACGAATGCCAGAAGTGAAGGCAGCCAAAGGGAGCTTTTCATCTTGAGAACTGCTTTCCCACCTGGCCAAAAAGTCCCTGCATGTGCCTGGCACGATGGTTCAGCCCTCCCTGAGTCTCCCAAAAGGGCCTGCCTAGTGCTCAAGTGTTTACCCTGAAATCCATTCAGTCCTGGTTCTTGCCTCACTTTGGCCTTCCCAAAATCTTTCGGATGAGAGGGAACAAAAGGCGTGTACCTCTTGTCATGAGGATTTACATGCCACTTCTGCCTAAAAAGCAACTTACAGCCCGAGCGCTCTAGGAAGTGGCTTCGCAGATTTCCATCAGAACAGACCAGCCTTCTGTGTGACGGAGGAGGTGGTAGATGCTGCTCCTTTTGAAACATCTTCTGTTGGTCTCATCTTCCACTGTGCCTCATCACAGGATTGTTCACTGTGTCACAGTTTAAGGTCTGGTGTTGGCGACTGTCTCTGTCATGGGTTCACCCCCAAGTTCTAACCGTGATGTACAAAGGAATCTACAGGCCTACTAAAAACAGCTTTCTGGCTTCCACCTGCTTTAACAATTTGGGGCTGTTCAGCAAATTCTGGAGTTCCATTTCAGTGAAAGGAAGAAAATGCTAAATATACTTGTCGCTACTTTATAGCCTTGGTCATGTTTGCACATGAGAAAGGGGCAAGCCCCTCTTAATTGCTCTTGGCCTGCACTGAAAGGCAACTTGTGCCACCATTATCGTAAACATCAGTGAAGTGTTGCCATCTCATTTTGACTAATGAGAATATGTCACCAAGAAGAATCTAAGAGCACAGACTATTGTTGATGCCAGTTGTTCACATTCTGCTATCAAGAAAGCTGCTGAACTCAAGCATGATTGAGAGTCTCTCAAGGATGACCCTGGGCTTGGGCAGCAAGTAAGAGGTCATTTTTTTCCAAAGACATGTCACCCCAAGTTAAACACTTGGAAAAGACAAGCCCTGGTGATCTCTCATGGATCTAAACCAGAGATCTGGATTTCTTCAGTGCATGCTTTTTCTGTGTTTCACTCTTTTAAAGTACATTCAGAAGATGTTTACACGAGTTATTGTCTTTAGCTCATTTGAGGTTTTTACTGCTGCAGTATGGGTAGATGAAATGAAACTAATTAGAGACTGCTCAAGTAAAGAATATAGTAGAAGTAAAACTTGCAGAGAAAGATGGGCTGATGGGATTTTCCTGTGTTCCTAGGATTCTTCTCTATACTTGTGGTTTAGAGAATGGGGGATTTCCTTATCTCTGAACTGACTCTTCCAAAAAGCTTGTCCATTTGTGGCAAGAGGGTAAACTAAATCTGGAGGGAAAGCTGTAGTCAGTTGGTTGATGTCTGAGATGGAACTTAGTTTAGCTCTGGCACCCTTGAACCATCAACTCAAAAAAAAATGTGTTATTTGGGTAGGCATAACTTCTTACAGAAGCTGAGATCATTCAGAAATAAAATTCAGTATGTGTCAGTTAAATACCTAGTCAGGTCAGTTCATCTTCTCCTTGTTTCAGCTGATCAAACAGAAGGAAGAATATGATGCGTACGTGCAAGCTATTCTTATTTTGCTATCATCAATAATATAAAGAATAAATACATGAAAAAAGGGAATAGGAAATGTTGTTGTCTGTTTTGTAGCTTACAGTTATTCCTACCAAAGATTCTGTAAAAACAATGGATAGGCAGTTTTCAGCTAGTAGCTGAAAGTGCGAGGGAACAAAAAACTGCAAGAGAAAACTGTGGAATGCTGTAAAAAAAAAAGTTCTATGGAAATGGTCTGTTTCAAGTTGAAGATTGGAGAATGTCATAAACAATAAATTATTTTTTTCCCTTTTGTATTAGAGAAGCCTCGGGCCATAAGCATCTTGAAATAAATGGATTTTTTTTTTTTTACCCCTTTGAATGGATCAGAGTTGCTTGAAAAAATCGTATTGTTTGTACATAACCCACAAGAGCAGCAGGGTTTAGATTCCTATTTTTAGCATCCGCAAGTTAACCAACTTGGTACGCTGGGAAATCCCCAACTCCTGGCACCTAAAGGTTAATATTATCAGCTCTCCAAGAACTGGTTTAGAAGATATTTTAGTTCCATTAGCTCAGCTTGTGTTATCAGTTGTAATAATAATAGTAAATTTATTGCCTGTATTATCATAGCCCCTCAAAGAAATGGATAAGACTGTTATTTTCTCTAGTTCATGCGGAAACTTAGGGGGTTTTATTTCCACTTTAAACCTAAATTCAGCTGTTCCACTATAATGCTCAGAAAGGATCTTTCTACCTCTCATTTTTTAATAAACAATCCTCATAAACACAGATTATAGCCTTAAAGCACAATGTAGAAGAATACTCAACCCTTGACAGAGAGGACAAATAATACCCTTTGTACAGGAAGCATCTATTTAGACAAATAAAAATTATTGCTATGTGTGTTTTGCAATTCTGGTATTGACCTGTACAAAAAAAATTGAAGATAGCCACGGTTAAAACATACAGATTTTAACGCCTGATGATACTGTTTGGAAAAAGGATGTTCTGTCCTGACATCACCAAGTACCTAACTGCTCAAGATCATAATTTGGTGTATATGAGCATGCAAAACATACATACCTGTTTGATGATCCTGTACCAACATGTGTGCTCATGTGTGTTTGTGTTGGCTCTTTTTGTTTGCTCACAGGTTATGAAACCTGGGGCTTTCTCATTTTCCAGCTTTTCTCTGCAGCCACAACAGCTGGAAACATACGTGTGTTGTTTTTTTTTTTTTTAAAAAAAAAAAAGAAGGCTGAGATTCTTTCTTAGTGACATGATTAAAAAGGCTGGAGCCTTAAGAAAAAAAAAAGGAAAAGAAAAACAAGAATGATGATAAAATCACAAGAACTACATTGAAATTAATGATAAAACTCTCATTGACTTAGTGGGACCTGAGTTTCACCCTGAGTATGTAAATGACTGGAAATTACGTTTTCAGTCTCTACAAGGCTGAAGTTGCAGTTGCTTGGGTGTCCTAACATTCACGTCCATACTTCACAATAGTCGATTTACAATCCCATTAACAGTAGTCCTATCTATTCCTTTCTTCTTGATGTGACCATTTGAGTAACTTCAGTGCTCTCATGGCTTGTGAACACTTAGCTCCCAGCTACGTGCCCTCAAGCCCTACTGACAAATTTTCGGAAGGATTTTTAGATTTTAGTTGGTTGTTTTTGCCTGAGGATGTATCTAAGAGAGTCCGAGTAGTCCATCGTTCACTCTTTAAGGGTGTGCTAAAGCTGTGGAGATAGCATTGGTTGTGCCTTACCAGTGATGCCCAGAGCGTGCGGCCTACAGCGCTGGCTTTTTCCTCCCTCCTCCTTTCCTGACTGCTTCTTGGGTCTGAGAGTACATGGGGAGCTCTTGAGGAGGTTGAAAATCTCTGTGCAGTTTTTCCAGAAAGAAAGAGCTTAGTGCTTTGTCTGGCAAGGCGCATTGTTGATGAAACAACTTTCCCTCTTTTCTACAGGCCTCTGCCCTGGCTAATTTAACAACTGGGTTGAATACTGAGAGAGGTGGGGTAACCTTGCCACTGGTAAGGGGAAAAATTTGATTCCATTTGTAGAGCCAAATATGCCAAAGCATAGTACCAAAGCAGCACTGCTTTTCCAGTTTAGCAGGTTTAGCTTATATTATTGGATTGCTACCGAGTTAACTGTGCCACAGCTCACCCAGGGCTGGCAAGGAACATTTTAGGTTTTCTCTCTGTGCCCGTGCAGCCGCGGCGATAGTCATCGGGGGCTTTCAGCCCTGCGGATAATCTCCTCGGGGTTATCATTTACTTACAAACAGACGTGTGAAGTATTTGTGGAAAGGCTTTTGAAGCCCAGTTCCACATGGATGCTGCCGGGGCTGCCGACCGGGCCGTGTTGACACAGGGGCAGAGGATTTCTCTGCCCGGTGTGGTTCTCCTCAAGTGCTAGTATTCTGTGGCTAAACTGTTTGCCTTTCTAATGAAGTGAACTGTTTGTTTGAAATATGTGGTAGAAGGTATTTAAACAGAGACTAAAGTAAACTTTCGGGCTGTTCAAATAAGCCATGCATATCTGGTTTGTGAAGTGAAGGAAAACAATTTGGCTGCAGCTTACCTCTGGGAAGGGCAGTTAGGGGCTGTTTGAATAACAAACTGCGCTGAAGCGGATGTTGCTGCAACCTCTCGCAGCCCTTTGCGATGGCTGCTGCTCATGCAGGCATGCCTCGGGATGTTGCCTCGATGGAGAATTTGAAATTATTGTCATTATTTAAAACGGGGATTTATTCATTAGCTGTGAAAACTTGGGTACATTTATATTTGATTAAAACCATCCCAATTAGACAATGGACTGTTGAGAGCCAACATATGCTATTGCCTTTATAACGTCATTAGTAACCCAGAGTCCCCACTTTGAAATAAGATCGTGCCCAAGTACGCAGACATCTGTTTCTGCCTAGCCAGATGGAGGTCAGAAACATAACTTAAACTGCTAATCCTCATTGTGGAGAGGGGAACAGGAATCTGAGGAAGGTAGTAACAAATGAACTTGGATCCTGCTTCTGGCAAGGCACGAGGTATCAATGGCTGATACAATGCCTGGAACATGCACTGCATAGATCTTGTAATAAGTTTCTGCCTAACCGCAAGCACGAGTTCAGAGAGCAGAGGAGGGCTGGGAGAAGTGATACTTTCTGTGGTTACAGCACTCGAGTTCGTCTCGGAGAACCTTGCTGCTATTCCTGACACTGCCACGGTTTTGTCTAATGGGACTGTTAGTCAGCTAATACAGAATGCTGCTCAACAATGACTGGCAAAATGGAGATCTTGATCATAGCAAATGCTTTTCGCCCCCTACCGTAGCACAAAACAATTAAAACCAGTCATGTGGGGAGTTCAGGAGCAGAGATTTCCAGCGCTATCCAACAGGGACCATATGTTTCCATCCATCATTTATATTTTTTGGTGAAGAAGAAAGCTCCAAGTTGGTTGGCACTACAATGCTCCATCCTCTGGCATTGTTCACCCATGCATTCTCCTCAGGAATAAGAGTAGTCACAACACTTCAGACTCCTTCAGTTCAGCGTAGAGATTAAAACAAACAAAAAGTCCTTATGCTCCCGGAGTGCAATAAATATGCTAGAATTTCAATAGGATCCAAACAAGCAACAATGGTAGCATTAAGAGCTGGCGAACCCTTTGATGTTATTGACCAGAAAAGGACTGCTGTCGTCTCTGTCACGAACATTTAAACTTTTGACCTCCAACCTTTGAGTCAAACAGCTTTTCCATATGGAGTGTTACTATACCTCTCCAAGTGCCACTGCATTTAGTAGAGCATCAAACACTTCACTGGCGGGAAACTGATGCTTAATGTGTTGGAAAAACTCCAAGACTGCCAAGGGGTGTGACTGAGCAGAGCTGTCTCTTCTTCTGCTGAAGGGTAAATGAAGTCCCCGGTGAAGTCCCCCGTTTTCCTGTAGCCAGACTGCACTGAGATGCAGAAGGGAGGACTGCTGCTCGGTGGGCAGGGCACACACATCTCAGTTATTTTTATTACCGCCGTGTGCTTGATGTTAGCCGCAGACCAAAGCCCTGTTTTGGGCAGTGTGCTGCACAGCCACGGAACTGAAAAATTTGCTCTTACAGGCTTGGGAAGTCTTCCTACTCGTGCCTCTTAGAGCTGCAGAGGCCCCGCAGGAGGCAGCAGAGCAGCCTGCTGGCGTCCCACGGCTCAGGCACTGCTCTTGGCGAGGCTCTGGCTGAATGTAAGGGGAAGGGCTTTGCAGCCGTCTTAGCTCTGAGGCCAGGACTGCACAGAGCACGAGAGGCCAAACTGGCTCACACCAGAAGTCTGACGTCCGTTCCAAGCAGTGACCAGAAGCAGATGCCCAGGCGTTTCTGTAGGAACAGGGCAGGTGGTTCTCCTCCCCTTGCACCCCCAAGTACTCTCCCAACTCCCAGTCACTTGCAGTCCAGGAATTTCCTGGCCTGGAAGTGGTTTCTACATATTTGGACCCCTACTGCATTTCTCTTCTGTGAGTTTCCCCACGTTCCCTTGAGGCCATTGAAATGCCCAGAATCCGTAGCCTCCCGTGGCTGCTGGCAGGGTGGCAGGGAATGGTGGGCTGTCTGCCTGATCCTCATTTGGCTGTCTTTCCCCTCCACTGGCTCTTGGTGTCTCATAATATCATCCTTGGCTTCTCCTGAAGGATGTAAGGATGAGAATAAAAAGCAGTGACTTCCTCTGCAGTGCTCCCTCACTGCATGGCAGTGCAGAACAGTCCCTTCTCACTCCTCTCACATTTGTGGGGTTGTGGTCCACCTACCTCTACTTTTTTCTCATCTTGTCCCTTAAAAAACAATCTGAAGAACACTGATGTCCATAGGCAGGTAATGTAGCTTTGCTTCTAGTCAGCCTGGACTAAGGCAGGAGAAGACAATGTTGCTATAATCATCTATGTTAGTGACAAAAAGCTCAGTTATGGGCTGGGGCCCTATAGCAGCAAGTACCGTAGGCACAAAATGCAAAGGTGGAGACTCCTGTGAGGAATTTGAACATGCTTGTGTGCTTTTGCTGTGTAGAAAGATCTTTGCGAATGTTGAGGGCTGTTTTGCCCACTATGATATTTGTATGCTTCTGCCTGCTCACATCTGGCTTCTTCCACATTCCCTTTTCTCTCTTTAATGGCTGACCCTGGTAATGGCAAGTCCCTGGTGAGACTGCTCACGCAGTCCCAGCAGTGAGGTGTGTGTGAGCTGGACATGGGCCAGGCAGGAGAGCTCAGGAGGTGTGAGTGAATGGATGTGACCCGGCACAGCGTGAAGCTGTGGGTACGACTTCACGAGGAACTTGCCGTGCGTTGTGGAGACAAAAGCCCTATGGTGGGGAAAAGGAAACTGGGAGGAAAGCTGTCTGCGGACAATATCCTCACAATAATCCAGCAAAAAGCACAATTCTATGTAAAGCTGTTTGGTAATCCTCTGTTTGTATATTAGGAAATTATTAGAAGTTGTCTGTACACAGGAAAACAAACCTAAAACAATCACGAGCAAAACCCAAAAGAGATTTGCAAAGAATGAGCAGTTTTGAGCAATTAAACTATTATTTTTAAGGAATTAAATAATGAGTAGACAGAACATGGTAGGTTTAATTCTCTCGTTTCAGCTCTTAATTACCACTTTTCATTGAACTGTCAGAGTGCTTCACAAAGGACATCTTTGCTAACAGTGACCAGACTGAGGCACAGACAAGGGGCGTAATTTGACTAAGGCCCTTTTCAATAAAAATATTTGCCTTATGAAGCTTGGCTTGAAAAACTAACACAGATTGGCTTGAATATTGACAATATGACATTCTCAAAAATAGCCTGAGTGAGCGCTTAGGATAGATGTCAATATGGCAAATTAAGGGAACTTGCCTTACTTTCCATCTTCTGTAATGATCTGAAACAAAAAGTACCCAGCATAAAAATGAAATACATGGCAGAAACTCTCGAAGAAGCTGAGGGGGAACATGAGGGAGCAAGGACGAAGAACACAACTCCAACTGAAGTGTTTAGCAATGTCAAGAAGTAACAAGCAGGAGCCAGTTTCTGCCTTTACTTGGCTTGAGCAGTGCCGATTTCCCCATCAGTCCCCTAGAAATTGTGGTATAGGTTGCTACCACATCACAAAGGTACTGTAGCACAGTGGGAAGATGGAAGATAATGGTACATGGGAATGTGTGTGGAAACACACACCCCTGCTGGAGAGAGAAATTTGCAGAAATAGGTTATTTGGCTCACAAAATTCTAAGACTTCTTCCTCCTGAACAATGTCATGTCAGCCTACATGAAGGCCTGATGCCCTAAAGTGCAGGAGTGATAACTATGTAGCTCTCCCAAACTGGAAGGAACCCAGGGAGCAAAACCAAGTGACTGTGATTAATTTAGATTATGGACATAAAGATTAAAGAATGCAATAAATGTATATTACTGAGTGGCCTGAGAGCACATGCAATAGCTATCTACTCATCTGCAAGAGCTTGAAGAGTGTAAACACCGCAGAAGGAGAGTAATTGCTTAGGATGGTACAGAAAGAAGCAAAATAATTATGAGTATTTGGATGAATTTAAAAAAAAATCAAGTTGAACAGCAGGGAAAAAAAAGTCTCGCCGAGACTTCATCTGATTGTGCATCCCATAGAATCTGAACTCTTTTAATATCTAAAAATAGACCTAATTGATCTAATTATACTTTTCACTCTCTAATTCCTATCATGCCATAAATTACTCATCAAAGCTGCTAAGTATAACCTGTTCGTAAGTCTTTCACCCTGTGGTCCAGAACCTCAGCTGCTGGAAAGCTGTTTAGCCACAATGATTTGCATCGTGCTGTTCTGATACCCAACTGTTCACGATTTGACCTTTGAAGTAGCTTTTAGGCTTGATTTTGCTACACAGAAGAACGCACACATCTCCAAAGCGTTACCTAAACAAGTAATGTTTTCACACTGACTCCCAGCGTTCTTTTACCAACTTCTAAAAATGTCACCAAAGCTTGTTTAATTACCCAACCGTTCTTTATTCGCTTCCATGTCAAATCAGCAGCATACAGGGATGTTTCTGGAATTTTTCAAGGCTTTACCTTTCTGTTATCTCTCCGTAGCCACATTTATATCTGCATCTTGCACATATCTGTAATCACTATGTTAATACATGTGGCTGACAGCAGGGTGCTCAGACACTTTCCTTGACCAGTGCTGAGCCATAGATAATAACCAAGCTGCTGTATGGCAGCTCATCACTCCCACTGGTCAGGGAGCCCCTGTTCAACCTCTGCTTGGGGTTAGTTTTGAGTTGTGAGCTTTCTCCTTAGCTCTCTTCCGTGTAGATCAGGATTTATTTCTTTTAAAATCTTTCCATTTCCTTAGTTTCCACTTTGCAGCCCTCCTTCAACCACTGAAATTGTACGTTACAGGAATGTGTATGCACGTGTACCTATGTACAAAAGTGTTTGTGTGTAAACGTACAGGCATAGAAAAATGTTTGTGTATATACAGCAGTTTTGCATACAGTTATTTGTTCCCCTTAGAGGAGAGGATGCTGAGGATTGTACGCACATGTAATCAAAGGTGGGAAGCATTCCTGAGCATCAGGATTAAACTCCCTGCCTGAGGCGGTCGAGTTAAACGAGGGTGCTTGTGTTGCTTTCCGTAACTCTGGTGGGGCTGATGTGTAGCTGCAGAGGATGCATTGATGTGCGGTAGCACAAGAAGTTAGGGAGAACAACAGCAAAACAGAAAGCATGTTGCAAGGCAGAAAATAAATTATTTTTTCACTGAGGAGAGTCCATTTGAGGTAATGGAGGGAGGGATTTCTTTTGTCAGTTTCCTGGCAGAAGACAATTTGTCATTTTCTTGTGGAGACCACGTTATTAAGTTTGTTAAGAAACGCTGCATGGGATCCAGAGGTTATGAAAAAGATGAGCTGTGCTGTACCCAGAGCCAGCTGCATGAGATGAAACATTTTCCCTCCAAGTAACTTGGTAACGAGGCCAAGATGTCTCGTCATTGTCTTTTTCCTGAAAGCATGGGCCAATGCACAGATGCTGGCTGTATACGACTTGCTAATGTTCGTGAGGGTTTTCTGAGGTTGCTTATAGGCTGAAGCAGCCAGTGCCGCTTGCTAGGAGGACAGCGCTATTGAGGTGGGCTATTCCTGGTGTATTTCTACCCATCTTCTGTTTGTCCTTGGGGAAACTGTGTCAGGGTGCCTTGATTTTCCTTTGCTGAAAAACGTTTTCCCGGGGGGAGCTGTGGGGCAGCGCTTCTTCTAGGCAGTGCTGCGGGCACCCTGCTCAGCTGGGCAGGAACACAACCACTGCCTGATCAGGGCAGCACTCACGGCTCTTTGGTTACCCGTGAATCCATCCCAGTCACAGTGGACACAGTCACTTCTAAGTCACTGGCCTGTGATGAACCACAATTTATATTTTTAGAGGATGTGAGAATCTTGAGTTCACGGTGTTTTGTAGAAGTAGCGTATTTCTTACTCTAGAAGCCTATCTCTTACTACTTTTTCTTTCTTTTTTTTTTTTTTTTTTTTTTCTTGAGCAAAGGGTGCGCTGAAGTGAGCTGAATGGACTTGAGGAAGTTTATTTAGTATTCCAGAGAAAAGGCCTGCTTCTCAGACAGCAGAGTTGTGGTGACAGGGGGGAATAATAAGGCATTCAAACTGAAATCAATCCAGCAGCTCTTTAGCCAATACCTGCAGCAAATTTGGCATATTAAAGACCTCTTGGTGCCAGCTGATGAAATCATTTCCAGCCACTTTTCTTCCACCACACAGATAACTGCTCCTCCTTCAAGCGTCTGGCACGATGGTTGTTGTGGAACTACTGAAAACAATAAAACATGTTCCCACAAGGTGTTTAAGTTTACAACCTGAAAAGGGGTAAAGTGGATGCCAAGGATCCCAGTTGCCCTGAAGTCTTCATTTTCAGCTTTGCAAAGGTAGACATTATTTTTTCAGCTGTAACAAGAGGCACAGAGCTGGAGCTGTGTTCTGGTTTGTGAGGTTTGGGCTGGAACTCCTGTGGTTTATATTTAATATCAATCTATGGGTTCAGCAAACAGAAGCAGAGGATAGGGAGGGAATTCTGTTCATTGTTATTAAATACAGACACGTAGAAGGGACAGAGTCTGATTGAAAACTGTGTTTTTCAATGAAAAATGTACACCTACTACATGTTAGCACAATTAACGTGTGGTGTTTCTGAAATTAGAGAGAACTTACCAATTAAAAATTATTTCTCTCCTTTACCCTCTGTCCGCTTGTAGTTTAACCCATTTATTTGCCTCGTTGTGGTTTTGCCGTGGCTTTTTCTTCTTTGTTTTCCCCTACTTAAAAGCTCATTCTCTGTAAAGTCAGGCAGCGAGTGGTCCCATTCATGTCAACACTACAGTCTCCGCGCTGGAAGTGTGCACGCACCCCCAGATGCAGAAAAGCCTCCTGAGATAACTGGCCGTAGCACATCTGTGGATCAGCCTGCAAATAAGCTGTGCTTCAGATGGCAACCAGCACCGCTGGAGCAGCAACCCCAGTCACCATGGGGAGACTCTTCAAAGTGCACGGAGTTAAGTGCATGCATTACCGTGTGGATGTGGCTCAGTCATTTGTCTTCCTGATTAAAGCCTTTGTATAAGCATAAGTAGAGAGCATAACTCACTCTGGGTTGAAGGAAAACTAAAAAAGTCCCCCAAAGACAGCAGGACATGCTCTTACTGAGCCCTAATGCAAGCTGTAATTAAAAAAAAAAAAAAAAAAAAAAAGCTTGGCAAAAAAAATATTACCCGATTCTTGCCATAAAACCTGGCAATCCCATTAAGTTCAGATCAGTTGAAGCAAATGTGCGTGAAGAAACAGTGGTGCCCCTAGGGACTCTGCAAACCTGAATATTAGAAAACTCCCATCTGGTGATCAGCTTATGAACCAAAGGAAGTGTAGAAATTTGCTGGCAAACTCTTCAAAACTCTTCTGCGTATTGAAAAGACATTAGTGGAGAGGCTATATTTTGCTTGGTATTGTTTCTATTACATCTGGTATGAGATCTTGGTACCACTGAGTTCAGCATCAAAACCCAAATGAATTTTAGTGGGGAGAAGATTTCACCTCAAACGAGGTTACATCTCAGATGCAGTTTTGCACCTGGCTTAGTTCTGACATGTAATTTGGTGAGCTGATCGTTCTGATGACAACTGTGCTAAAACACAACCAGCGCTTCCTGTCCCGTGCTTGAATCCCGTGTTTGCTTGTGCCATGATCTCGCAGCGCAGGTGCAGACGTTGGGGCTGCACTGAGTGCGTTCAAGCTGATCCAGGCCTTTTCTACAGTAGTAAATGTTTTCTCAACGTGCTGAGAAATGCAGTCTGTCATTTCAGCAGCCATCCTCCTCAAGGGTTTGGCAAGGATCACAAGGTGCTTGAGTAGACCGGTTAGCTGAGGGCAACCTGTTTTACATGCCTTGCCATGCCAGCAAAGCCCAACTCCCCAAATTTAGCCATCCCCTAACTGAATAAGGCTCATTTGAGAGACTATGGCATCAACAGAAAGATTATCTGTAACATCAGTGAGCTTTGTGGCAGCCTGACCTCTTCAGCATTGTCCCAGGGTGTTGCATACCATCCCTAGGTGGGTTTAAGGAAAGGTTGGGCGTGGTGCTTAGGGACACGGTTTAGTGGTGATAGTGGTGGTAGGCAGCAGTTGGACCTAATGAACATGGAGGTCCTTTCCAACCTTAATGATTCTGTGCTTTGAGCCAGTGTGAATGATCTGCCCTTCCACCGGGTCTTGCACTGAGTCACTGCTGGCTGGCTGCTGCATCTCTTCAGACGTCTGTTCAGATGTACTCTTCAGCACCGAGGAACATACATGCCCATCATTTTTCCTAGTTTCTTTCCCTTGATGCTGCAGAGGAGCCATAGGTTGCTGACTTTCAGAGAACAAGTGGAGATGTCTTCTTTCTTTCCTGTATAGGAGTGATTGTAATTTGAGGGAGATGATCCTATTCACTTTCTTTAAGAAGGTAAGAAAGATTCTTGAAGAAGTAAAAAGGCAAGTTTTGCACAACAAAAAGTCAGCATAAATTGACATATTTCCCAGAAAGTCTTGCCACGTTAAAATGGATTGGTTTGCAGCATTTCAGACAGTTGTATCTCCCATTTTGTTTTAAAGAGGCTCTGTTCACTGTGTAGGAGACAGAAGAGCGTCTGAAGGAAGCTTGCAGGAGCAGGCAGCAGAGAATTCAGGAGAAGGCAACAGATACCATGTTCAGCAATATGCAAGGAATGTGTTTAAGTGTATTTCCAGTACCTTGGCATGTCCTTAAGAGCTCTTGAAAATAGTGAGAGTTAAACACAGAATCGGATACTTCTGCTGAATGGGAGCCGAGGGCTCCAAATAGACAGGCAGCATCTGTCCATCCTGCCTCCTGTGCTGCATGCTTACGTCAGGGAGTCTCTGCAAGGATGTAAGGGTTTCTTGCAGGATTTGTCCAGGAATTCGTAGTTGCCTTTGGATGTCTATAAGAAAGCTGCCTGGCAGATGCTGTGCTAGTCTGCATCTCAGCCAGAATTTTTAAGAAATTGCAAATGGCAATAAATAATTTCCTTAGCAGGATAGGAAGGTTCCTATTTGTTAAGTGTGAGAGCTTTGCTCCTCCAGCTTTAAATGGGAAACATGTAAATGTCTTTGTAGTCAGAGCAGGTGCCCTGGCTTTTGCACTGAGTTACCCCTGGTTTTGTAAACTGGTAGAGTACCCTGATCAGCAAAGAGTTGGGTAGGTGCAGTTGCAATTCCAACCTGTGAGTAGTCTGACTTGCTCTTTGCTCAGCTACTGCACAAACAGTAGTGCCAGGATGTGCTCGTAGTATTCCAGTGGTGGTGCCCTTAATGAAGCAGTTTGCTGTGTGGCATATGAAAAATTTAATGGGAAGCTGGCTGGGGCTTGTATTAGTGCTTTGCAAACTTCTTAATACTTCTTTCATGTAAATGCCTGTCAAGCAATTGCATTTTTATGGAGTTTCAGGTGAACTCCAAGCGAAGCCCTAGATGATGGGTGTGTTTGCAGGTCTCTGATGCAAGAGGCTTTCCATGTAAATATTCAATGCTCTTAAAAATTGAGTGGTTTTGGCCTCTCCAAGCTTGTAGTATTATTCCCTGCTTTCCTCTGTGCGGAGGGCTTACAGAAACATGGCAGGATCTGAATTCCCTCCATAAAACTGACTCCACTGGTTCTGCACATTATTCTCCCTGTCTCCCATTTAGCGCGTTAGTTTGCTGACAGTAGAGTACACAGCACTTAGCAGCTGGTTTGCGGAACCATCAGTCAGGAAATTATATGATAAATAGGAGGTAGCTGGGTTTAGTGGCACTTTATTCTGCTCCAGCAGTTTTAGCCTGACTTTGGAAAAGTCATCATGTGGTTTTTCTTAAGGGTTGCAACAGGAGATGGCTACAGTGTAGTAACTTATTACACATACACTTGAGTTATGATGTTCCCCAGCTGTATTGCTCATGTGTAAATAATAAACGGTGAGATGGATAATTATGTTGGGTTTTGATATGCAGCTCTGCTCGGTCGGTGCAGGGCCGATGGAGACAGCTCCCTGTGCCGTGATGGAGTACGGCTGCTTCCCAGATGGAAACTGCAAACAAGATGCAACCAAGATATACAAAGGATCTTAATGTGAGAGGACTCGGAAAGGTGTTCCTGGAGATTTATGTCCCATGTGTTCAATACAACTTGTTGGTGCTCTGCGCGGCACTGGCCCTGCTGAGGGGAATACCATTTTTGAGTCATTTAAAGCGCATTCTCTCTTCGCCAGATAGGGGATGATAGATGATCGCGTTCAGCTCCAGCGCTGGCCCTCCGGAGGGTTAAATGGCCTTTCCCTGCATATCTCGGGGGTAGGTGCTCAGCGTGGGGCAGCCTCGGCCGGCTGGGACCCATCCTGCCTGAGATGGAGCAGAGAGGTACACTCAAACACATCTCTTGTTCCCCTTTTCCCATGTACACATTGCTGGCTGGTAAAGAATGCATTTCGTGAGGTGGAAGCAAGCATCCTTCATTCAGACGACAGCTCTGTGCTCGCCAGGCTCTCCGGTTATCCCTGACCCGCTGCTCCTCCCGCTGAAGTCCAGTTTGTGTAGCAGAACTGGACTGAAAGCTGCCATGAGGTCAGGTTCCCGGCTCCCATTAGTAAGCCACAATTATTTTTCATTTCTGGTGCTAAGCCCTGAGTCAGTGCGTGGCAGAAATGTGCTGTGGCTGATTGCACGCTAGCTGATGTTTCACAAAAACAAGCCCTGAAACTGGGCAGGCAATTTCAAATGTTTCCAGACTTCCCTGAAATATTGGAAATATTTCCTCACAATGTACGTGATTTTCCCTTCATCTCCTGTGTTTCTTCCCTGAGGGCCATGATTTTTGTTACTCTAGTTTTTCCTTCCCTCTTCAAAACAATAACAAATCAAACCAACTTTAGACAAATGCCAAGGGAAAAATCCTTTTTTTTTTATTTTTATTTTTTACCATCACTAGTTGGCGTGAGGCAACTGTTTCCATAGATAACATAATCTAAGAAGAGGATTACATTTTGATGAATAGGAAAGGCAGCACATACGAAGAGAAGATAATGTAAGAGTCAGCAGGCAAAACTGAAGCAGGCTTGGTTTTACACCGAGTGCATAATTAAAGATTTTTTCTTTCTAGAAGCATTTTAGTAAATCCATGACATGACCTAATGTCTGTACTTGTCAGCTTTTAGTGTCGGATAAACACATGACCTCATCCCGAGTGGCAATCAGGTAATAATTGGGCAGGATCTGTTTGCTCTGTGCCACTGGAGAGGCTCAGCACTTCTCGGGGAGCTGTTTGAGTTTTGTGCACTTGGGATGCAGCCGGGGATGGCACGGGCTGACCCGCAGCCTCTGTGCACGCCGGTGGCAGAGGTGCTCGTCCACAACCAGGAGGCGATCCCACCGCAGGCGTGGTGGGGAGATGTGGGGTGGGCTTGTGCTTGGCCCCTCGACAAGAGCCCCAGCGGGAGGTGGGGGCGAGCAGGGGCGGCCCAGGCACATTCCCCCTTTTGTCAGCATGGTCGCTGGGGCTCTCTGGAAGCAGTAGGGAGCGGATTCGTGGCAGCTGCGAGCCCCGTCCTTGGAGGGAACGGGGCAGGGGAGTACAGCAGCTGAGGGTCTCCGGGTCTGCAGCCACAGGAACAAAGCAAGCACTCGTCCTTTCTAAGAGTGGTGTATGTAACAAACCCCTTGTCCTTAGGCAGATTCCTCCTGATGTGTCTGTCTGTCCGTGCGATGCGATTAAGCATCTCCAGTACGGTGTTGCTCCATTGCATTTCCTTCTTAACTTCACTGTCTGATTTACTCCAGATTGTCGTTTCTCAGCAGGCTGATTCAGTTTTTCTTTCCGTTGTAGGACTGTGCACATCTCTGAGGGTATACATTTTTATTGTATTGTGTTCTCTGCCTTCCCTTTTCTTCCTGGGATATATGTTCTTGTTTTAATAAAAAATAAATAAATCAGGAATGCTTATGAAAGGCTTGATGGTCCTTTTGATCTGACACTTCACATATGGGCACATAATTATTTATTAAAGATTTCTTTATGTCCCTTTCCATTTAAGCTATAAAAAGAGAACACTGAAATTAGTAAGTAGATACTCATGCAAATACAGTGGGCCAAACATTCAGACAGACCTGACTGACTGCAGCAGGAAAGCAAAATTTGACCTGTAAGTTTTAGAGCTGTTGGCACACGTTTTAACTATCTTTTCCGTTTTGATCAATGCTGTTTCTAAAGAGTCACCGGAGATACTCAGATCTGGGAACCTCGCTTGTTTTTTTCAGATCCGCCTCACCTCTTTCCAGCATTCCACCCTCCTGTGCCAATTGATGCGAGACATCATGAGGGACGCTACCATTACGAACCATCTCCCATTCCTCCTCTGCATGTGTGAGTATTCAGTATTTCCCCTCTGCTTCAGCTGACTGGGCTACCTTGAAGAATGGGCAAGTACGTGAATCTTTGCCATGCTTAAAACCGTGCACCTGGAGCACTTTGCCAGTGTAGCCGAAGAGAGAGATTTACTTTTAGAAAGCATAGAGGGTGTCTGTTTATAAAGCAAAACCAGGCTGGTGCCTGAGGAATTCCTGTTCTGGTAGGTGACTGGCAAGTGTTACCTATATATTTTGCTGACATTTATTCTGTGTGCTGTTGTTCTATAAATACTAAATTAAAAAGTGCCGAACCCTGTGAAACACAGCCAGGCAAAACGTGTATTTTGTCTGGATTAGGCTTGGGATTCTTCATAGCTAAAATTCCCTCTTGTGCCAAAGGTTCTTTTTCCAGTGAATGCTATGAAGCATAATGAAATTTTTGGTAAATTTTCATAGTCCCTGTTGTGTGCACGCACAGGCAATCGGTTGATTGATGGGAATGTCACCCAAACAAAATGGCAAATGTGATAGAGCACATGGTTTACACAAAGATAAAAGAAATGAATACCAGTGATAACATGCATTAGAAAAGGGTGGTAGTGGTGAAATCCTGTAGAAATAAATATTATCTTATTCTATATGTGGAGACAGATATCAGCGTTGCAGAATAAAACAGTTGTGTCCAGAAATCTGCTATATACCATTAAAAATGAAGCTGAAAAGCAAGGCTTAGTACTTTGCTAAAAGGCTTGATATATACATTTAATCATATCTACTAATCACCTCTCATACTGAGAAAATAAAAGAAGAAAAGCACAAGTAATACTTTGAAGAATAATGTGAGTTGTTTAGATGGCAGATTGCTTTGCTATGGCTATTAGTTACAGCTGTGTAATTACATATATGCAGAAGAAAAATGAAGTTGTTTTAAAACAAGTCCTCCTCTGTGAGCAGAATTAATTGATATTAACAATCCTAACTACATGCCCAAGTACACACACAATATTTTACTAACAGTTTTTTTGGATCAGTCTTCTATTACTGAATTGTAATTTTAGAGCAGATTTGCCTGGAGGTAAGTAATAAATCTGTGTTGCAGTCTTCTTGGGCATTAGAGGAAAAGTGGGTATTTATAGAAGGGGAGAGTGCAGAAACTTGTGATTTATTCCTGAGTTCCTCTGATGCATCAGTATCTCCACCGCTGTCAAACACGTTATAAAGTATACTCAAATACACATTTAAATTTGCTGCTAAAAACATTGTAAACTGCAGGAGGCAGGCTCATACAAAGTCATTATGGTCATCCCAGATTTTGCAGTGTATATGAACATTTTGACTAGATGTTTCTTGGCACTTTTTTCCACTGTTTTCAAAGCAGAAGGAAATAACCTGTGGCTGGGAGCTCAGGAAAGGGTACTGCTCCTTCTGAAGCTAATGAGAAATTTGTCTTCAATGTGAGTAAGACCATGGTAGGAAGTCCTAGGAAGCAATTCCTGTGTTGTTGCAAACAAGGGTACCGGTTCCATGGCTTGCCAGAGCAAGGGCAGCAGGCCTGAGCCTGGTCGGCTGGTGAATTAGATCCAAAGTGGATCACTGATGTGTTTTAACTTACATTAGCAGAGGGACTTCTTCCAAAATCTGGGCACCAGCTGTGAGCCTCCACCGAGTCTCCTAATCCCATGCTGTATGGGATCCTGTCTGGCCCCATGATGCACCCGTGGGCAGGGGCTTTTGTGTGGGTACCTCGCATCCGCTGCTTTGGGTGACGATGGGAAATGGGGAGTAGCATCTATACTGACAGAGTGCCAGGGTTCCCGTAAGAGCTCCTAAAGACGTTGCCTCCTTTGGAGTTTGGTGGTGCTCCCCTCTGGCGCCGCGCTCGGTTGCAGGGATCAGAGCAGTGAGTCACACACGCCCTGCGCCCCGGTACCCCGCCGGCCCTGCCTCAGAGCCCTGACTCAGCCGGGCCCTGCAGAGGCTTGTAAGAGACCAGGAGATCTTAACGCTGTGCCGTATGGCTGCAGGCAGTCGCTTTGCAAACATGCTCTGATATTGGCCCAAGCTCTACGCTGAAAGTTTCCTTGATATTGGCCATTTATTTTTCCATAACCTCCTGTCAATTCTTCTGCTCATTTAGTTTGTGCCACAGTTAAAATGATGAGCTCTAATAGACCCCTGGGCCATTACGGTCAGTGTAATTAAATGTAAATTCACAATTACGCAACTTAAAAAGAAAAAAAAAGTGTGTTGACTCCACGAGCTTCTTCGTAGGTTCTAAGGTTTCTCATGCTTTAGCAGGTTTCAGGAATATGTTTTAATGGTTGTATGTGAAAGACGCCAACAGTTTTCTTGTGAGTTTTACAGACCCTGGTGAAAGTATCACTTAGGAGTGTTAGATTTGGGATCTTTTGGAACAATTGTTTGCACTGCAGTCCTAATGCCGTAGAAAGGAAGGAAGGAAGGAAAGAAGGAAGGAAGGAAGGAAGGAAGGAAGGAAGGAAGGAAGGAAGGAAGGAAGGAAGGAAGGAAGGAAGGAAGGAAGGAAGGAAGAAGAAATGAACAAGAGAAGCAGATACGAGAAAATATTTGAGAATTCTGAGAGAAAATGGCTAGAGCAACAGTGAGGATACGTTTACCCACAGTTTCATCAATGACTTCATTGCATGAGTAGTTTTTCTCCTTGGCTTCATAGCACCTTCAGATGTGGAAAAATAAAAAATATAAAAATAAAAAAGCAAAAGAATTGGAATAATTCCAATTATCCAAGCTCCTAGAAATGTGTTCCAGAACCTGTCAAGCCTTAGTGAAATTAGTTAGGAATAATACAAGTGCAGAAAAAATGTGGAGGGGGCCTTGACCACATGATATCTACAACATATGCGCATAGTTTTGAACAGTGGCCAAATCAAAAAAAAAAAAAAAAAAACCAAAAACAAGGGGAGGAATTTTTAAGGTGTTACAGGTCTCTTATGTACATCCAGCTCTAAAGATATGCTCATATTTACATGTATGATTTTTGTAGTTTAATTGCTGATGGGCAAAACTATATCCCAAATTTCACCCTGGAGCCAAATTTTATAACTGAGTTATAAACCCCTAAAGCAGGGGTTTGTGTTTATGATGGAATTGCTGACAGATGCTTATGTATACTAGGACTAGCAGGCATTGCTGTAATTATGCTATCGTATCCTATCATTAAAGATTTCAATTGAAAGAGGTTTATAAATTGCTCTTCTTCTTAGATAAACCACCCTACATTAAGGCATCAACGATATGGTGCAGAATTAAATTAAAATCTCATAAAATGAAATATGTTCTGTATTAGCTGTTTGACACTTAATTTGCCTCTGAATGAGTAGAGGAAATCACAAATTAACCTGCCTTTGTTTTTCCAACCATGGCTTATTAGGTGTTAGAACAACTGCAATTACAGACCAATAATAACCCCCAACCCTTATGAATATGTACTGAAATATGTCACTTTGTGTTACCAAAACCTGTTTGTTAGGACTGCTTAGTTATCCTGGAATTTCCACAGTACATCCTTGGTTTATACTTCAGGGAAGACGTATGAAACTTCAGTCATTCTTTAGCAGCAACATATGAACACTGTAATTGGATCCAGAGCATGTGTTTTCCTATTATTTTTATTTTTTTTTTCAAATTCAAGGCATGAATCTTAGTTTTCAAGATATTTCCAGTAAACTGTAATTCAGTTTTACTACTTTTCATTGAACTAGCAAGATAAATTACTTGTTAAATATCATATGATTAAAACATACCAAAAGAAGCATGGCTTTAATAATCCCACTGCTTGTTTTGGTTTCCTTTGTTGTTGCTTTTGTCTAGCTCTTTCTTAATTTTCAAAATTGATTTCTGAAGTCAGGTACTAAAGCAGAAACTGAAGCTAAGCTCATTTTTAGTCCTTGACATTTGCCAGGCCATCCAATAGAGAGAGACCCCTTCTCCAAGTAGTGTCCAGTGATTCAAAATCATGCTGCTGCTGAGGGTATTTGAACATAAATTAATACTTTGAGCATGCTACTTTTTTGTTTTTATTTTTCACTCCTTAGGAGCCAAGTCATAAATTTGCTGTTAGCTAGCTCTTAGTCATCTGATGTCTTTGTTGGAATGAGTCTTTAGCAGTGAGCAGAGCAGAATAACAGCATCTCGACTATTTGTATGACAACACAAATGTAAATAGCTTTATAGTGCCACAATTTTAAAAATTCGGCTTAGCCAGGATGAGAGTTTTGTTAATTAGAAAGAGAAGGCTCCAAAGGCAAAGACTAACTTCTGCTCACAGATTTAACTGCAGTGCTTTAAGAAATTAGTTTCTGTGGTCACTCATCCCCACATCTTTAGGGCGCTGTGTTAACAGGTTTCTCCTGATCTGCTTATTACAGAGTTGGGTTGGATGACCTTTACGCAGACCTGAGGTAGTATTACCAGGTACCACTTGTGGCTGTGAAGAAAGTCTGGCCCACAGAGGTGAGGCAGGGGACGTTTGCAAAGTGGCAATGTCTGGAATGGCTCCAGAGTGCCTGTGCACGTCCTCAGGGTGGTTAATGGGCATGTTGTAGGAGGCTAGTACAAAGTTAAAGTTTCAGGGCTGAACGTACCGCAGGAACCATGTGTGTTCCCAAACGTTCATCTACTTAGTCTTCATCTCTCTTTCTCTTGCCATACCATTTTCTGTTAGCCCTGGGCTGTGAGTAAGGGAGCGTGAGCAAGGAAATCCAAATGAAAGTGAGCCGATGTTACCGCACGCTCACAGCCAGGAGGAAGCTGCAAGTTAAAGCTGCTGTCTTGTAACTTCCTTGAATCAGCAATACTCCAGGCTCCTTTTTTCTAGTTGCTGATTGAGGCTTGCAGGGATCCAAGTTTGGCAGTCACAAGCTCCGAAATTACGCACATGCAGATAATTATGCATGTGCCTAGCAGTAATCCCTTGAACAGATATTTTGAACTGCGTGAATGCACCGGCACTAAAACAAAGCATGTGTTCTGTTTGCAGTCAGCTTCAAGTTCATAAAAAGAGAGTCTGATCCTGGATATGTTATTTCATATCTAATTTATACAGACATCAGTTACACAAGGGTGAAAAAGAAAGAAAAGTCAGGCCCAGGCACTTAGCTTTCATCACCCCCTGATTTTGCAGTAAAATGGGGGATGTCCAAATATGAGAAGAGCAAAGCGTTGGCCTCGCAAATTGTCCTTGATGTTGAGAGGAACTGCTTGCTATACGGTTCATAGGACATTTTCCTAACCTTATCACAGATATTTTGATTTTAACCTTATACTTTCTTTCCTAAACTCTTACTTCTTTTAAAAATCTTAGTGTTTTAACCTCCTCAATCTTCTACCTGCCACTTTATCTCAGTGTACCTCTAAGCCAGAGACTTGACCAGGAGCTTCTCAGTTTGTCGGAGGATTCATTGACTCTCTTACAGTGGGAAGGAGAGCCCCAGCCAGTGTGAAAAACATCACTGGCTGAATTGGCTTTAATTACTTTAAGACTTGGAAGAAGTTTTATGGTTTAGCCTGTAGCCATTGAAGAATAAAGGCTGGGAAGATCTTAGGACATGAAAAGATGACAGTAGTTATAATCTTTCCAAAATCATCCATGAAAGCATTTTCTGTAAGCAGGGAGAAATCTTGAATAGGAAGCACCCCAAGAAACCTGTCCCTGGAAGTGGGTAAGGTGCAGCACCAACTTAAGCAGTTAATATCCAAGGACATGGTTACCGCAGGCATTTGAGAAGGAAGCGCTGTGGACCAGTGTCTTGGTAAGCTTATTCGATTTTAGTTTATGCCATGGATATGCACATCGTAGGCTCTGTAGGCAACACGCATGCCTCTTGGTGACAAAGCGGTGTGCTGATGGTAATTCGTAGAAGTAAAATAGCAGGGTTGGATGCCCACGTGTAATCATCAGGAGTTTTCATTTCAGTGCCAGACCTTTTAAAAATCGGGGAAGAGGAGGCCTGAGTCTAGGCCAGAATTGTGCTCTTTCATGCAGTATGTAGTGTTGCATCATTTAAAATAGTGAATCAGTGTTCTGTTCAGCTGGTACTACTTGTTTAGTAATATTTACCATAAGACTTTCAGATCATAAATTCTCCTTTGCAAGCACACTTGCAGAGCAGCTTCAGAAGCAGACCGTGTTTTTAAAAAGTATCTGAAACTGGGCAAAGTTTGGAAAACACATGATTCTTTGTTTGGTGGCATATACTGAAGGGTGGAAAAAAATTGGTGGCTGCTACTGTTAACATTTGTGATTCTAAAAGCTGGAAGAAAAAAAATGTACGTGCATTAAAACAGGGAAATATTTTTGAATGTAGCTGTTTTACATAAATTATTTTACATTGATTTGGTTAGGTAAGCTCTAGTCTAAAGTTTCTGCACATTCCATTGAAGTCTTTACATTTCTCCTGGCTTTCCTTCCTTCTAGAAAAAACAGACAGTATTGAGAAAGTAGTATCTTATTTAAAAGATCTTTTATGCTGGCAAATAAATTGTAGATCAAATGAGGATTCATCGCTAAAAATCATCCCCATTTTTAGCAAGCACATTTACATGAAAGCCAACAGAATTGCCTCTAACTGCACCAGATTAAATTTGGTTCACATCATTCATCTGTTTCTGTTGCGGATAATACTTTGTGACATAATCATTTTCTCTGGAGTAGCTAATTGTAATGCCAAGGAACTACAGATTTATAAAGGAGAAACAATAGCGGCAGATAAATATTGCTTTAACAGAGAGTCTTTGTTCTTATACAGTGAGCTTGATTTCAGGATGGCTGGGGAAGTTATAGCAATTGAAACGCGAGGAAAATTTTGGTGAGGCTTTTAATGTAGAAGGAAAATCTAGACCTTGTAAAATGCAATGATTTGTTTTGTTAAAAATTGTTTTGTAGAAACTTTCCCCCAAATTTCTATTCATCTCTTGTGTTAAGAAAAAAATGACAACAACAAAAGACATAAACACAGACCTCGTCTTTTTCTTTCTCCATGCCTTTTCCTGCTGTTATCACAAGCTCTCAGAGGCTGTCTGGTGCCCTGACAGCCACCCTATAAAGCCACATGCACAAGTGGGGTTCACCTCGTATTCTTTCGTGCTTCACGGAGAGCCAAAGATGCTAGAGAAACAGCAGTCCCCAGATGTATGAGAAAGGCATGCCTTCACCAGTGGGCTGCTGGCTGACCACCATTCACGATACAGTCACTCGGTAGCAACAACAGCTTGCAGGACAGATCCTGGCATGATGTAAAGGGAGGAAAGAGAGGGGAGATCCTTCGGTGGTCGCTGTATTAAGTACACCTGAAAGGCTGGTTGGCACAGGTTCATCTGGGGGGACCTGAATCCAGTTGAAAGGGATTCTTAGAGTGGTTTGCATGGATTATGGTGCTGAAGAGAAACAGCTTCTAGTTTTATCAGCATTAAGGTATGTATTACCACTGGACAGCAGTGCCACTTGGCTGTTTTACCCCATCTGGGCTGTTAACAACACTTAGACGAATTCCCGGCTGCCAGTGAGAAGTGGTTCCCTAAGGCAGGCTTTCAAACCAGCATAAATTAAGAGCTGATGGAAGCAAAATGAATGGCCACCAAAGTCATGCCTCAGGACACCTTCTTGCGTGTAACATTTTGCTGTAGACTGAGGAATAACTAGGCATGGCTTCGAGCATTTAGGATGCTCCCTGGGTGCGTGTATCTGTACAAGTGTGCACATTTGTGTGCATGTGCATGCACCCTCTTCATATAATAGGGTGAGTGTCTTTTCTTGGGTTTATTATCATGGACTTGGCCTGAGTTATTTTTGATTTTTACAGTTAAAACTAGTGGAAGGATCTATTCAGAGTCTGAGAAAGATGGAAAATTAGAGGGAAAACATGAACAAAACAAGTAGGAAAAATATTCATGCACAGAACCACAGAGGATGCAAATCAGTGGGTCATTGTCTTAATTTATCATTTAACCAAAAAATGCACAGAATAGCTGCAATACCAGAGTTTTTGCTACTCGAAATTTATATTATCTCATTCTGTTATCAGCTGCAAAGAATGCAAGCTCTAAATATAGTGCACATTCAGAGGCTCCGAGCCTGTGGTTTCTTGGACAAAATTCCTGTGTTCTTTGTGCTGTAGTCAGCAGTATTAGTCGAGTGAGCAGATATTGACTGTGGTATTCACGTGCAGTGAACCAGAAGCAAGCCAACTCTATAGAGGCTGCTGTCAAACTTGTTGCAGTGGCCTGTGAGGTACTGGACTGTGACAGACTCCTTTTTTTTCAGTACAATTCTTCCACTCATGTTAAATCTTGCTTCAAAGAGAACTGAAATGTTACAGTCTTAGCGTTCTTTCTTTCTTTTTTTCTCTTTTTTTGCTTTCTTTTTTTTTTTTTTAAGTGTAGTGGTGAGATTTCTGTGTTATGAATTGGAAGCCCCTAAAGTGAGAGTAGGTATAAACTGGAAGAAATGTGAGCATTGAATATGTCTGCAGCGTAGGAGCACAGAGCATCTTCATCGTGCTCTCACACAGTTCTTCCCCAACTTGGCTTCTCTCCTCCCCCTACAAAGGCATCACAGCCTATAATCTTGGAGTATGGATTGAATTTAGTTCTGAATTTTTCAGAAAAAAAAGACAAGGCAGAAATTAAACACCACCTTGCTTCTACCACCCTTCACTCAACCCAGTTTATTATTTATATGCATGTATGTGACCATATTTGTTTGCATATTTGTAACAGAAAACAGAACAACAACAGAAAGCTGTTGTTGATTGTGCTTCTGAGATGTAAGAGACTAAACTAGCTACCCCTTGCATATTCTGTATTATATGATGCATAAATTAAAAAAAAGGACCTTAATTCTACCCGTAGGAATGTGCTCAATAGGTATTTTGTCTGTGTGCCTCAGGGTAGACTGGGCCAACGTTTGTGACTGATTTTATCGATTAATAGAGGAAGTGATTCAAAGAAAACTGTCATGCAGTTTGATTTTTGCTCTTAGGATGGTTTACATGACCAAAGGAAGACTTGGGACTTTCTTTTAGAAGATGCTTTTCATTGAAGCTGGGGCCTATGTACTTGCTATTAAAAACTAGGCAAGGATGTGTTGCGTAAGCCCTTCAAGCATTGAAGCTGTAGGTCTGATCCTGCAGTAGGTTATGGCTGCATTTATAGTTGGCTTTGTAAGGATGTTGGTGAGTTTCTGGAGACCCCGTAAAGGTTAGACACAGAGGCAAAACATCCTGAAGAAATGAGCCAGGAATACGTTTCTTCTCAAGGAATGAACTGACCTGTCTTCTCTTGAAAGCATTATTTATAGGGTGCTGTGACCACTGGTGTTAAGGATCAACAGAAAATTAGGGAGTATTTCACATGGGAGAGAATTTCTAAACATATCAGATTTAAGTGGCTATCTCTTTAAAGATACACATCTTTCTGTCCCGCATCTCCTGCTGAAATTCAGCCTAGATTTATCATGGCTTTTTCTCTGGCCTGTGTAAGAAAAGATTGATGGTCTAGTCCAGTTTATAGAGGCCACCAACACAAATAGCCCCATTTAACAACATTGTAGACAGATTTGGTGGGGAGGGCAGGAGCTGTATGACCAGGAGCAATCAGGTGTTCTCAGCTTCACTGTGGAAGCTCCCTATCAGCGTACATCATCAAGACAGTACCGGGAAAGCTTGCAAAGCTGGTCTCTGCCTTGGTTTGCTGTACTCCTTCCGTGGACATCAGGCTTTTCTGGGAACTATGTTTCTACTCCGATCATTAGATTGAATTGTGAAGGTGCAGAGGTAGCAAATGTGTAGGTTGTCCTGCTGGTGCAGCTGTGTCCCACATAGGCCAGTTTGTTCTTTTTGGGGTTTTCATCTGCAGCCATTGCTAGCTGTTGTGTTTAGGGAATTAATAATGATTCCAGCACTTAGATACTGCATGCATGTCAAAGACTTCAAACCTGAACTTACTACTTCTACTACTACTGCCAAAACATTCATTTGCTTTACACTTACTTAATGCTTGTTTTTCACATATTTTCCCCCTATAGCCCCCGTAGAAGTGGTGCTCCCACCCATTTGGGGTTTTTGAGGTTTTTAAAAGATACAGCTTGGCTCAAGGAATGCTTTTTAAACTCCAGTTCTGCACACAAATAAAGCAAGAACTGCAGTGTGAAGTCTTTGTCCCTTGCTTCTTCTGACGGCTATGGTATTCCAGTCATTATACATTCAACATTGGTGAGAACCGACTTGTAGTGCAGATTATGTAGCATCACAATGGCTTTCAATGCCTGCAAGATCAAATAAAGAAACTGGCCCATGTAAGAGAAAACTTCTTAGCCTGACATGAGAACTGAGTATTTTCCCACTCTGATTTGGTTGCACCCCAGCCAGTCCCCACAGCTGGACCTTTGGTACCGGAGTGGAAAATACAGGAAGCAACTGTTGGCAGAATTTCCTTCTTCCCCCTCATAACTTAGATTTTTCAGCCTTCACCTTTGCTATACATTGTGCTTCACAGAGCTGTGCATTTTGCTGCCCTCGTGGATGTTGGTGCTGATCTTTTGCTTGTCTGGTGTTTGTGGTGGTGCTCGGAGGCAGAGAGAATGCTGTCCCCTGGTTTCCTGATAAGCGATGCTCACAGAGAGCTGAGAAGCAGCTGTGTTTTCAGTGACTCCTTGACTTCCAGTCCTCAGTGCAGCATATACGCACACGTGGTACTGCCACTGAGTTAGCAATAAAGAGTAATGCTCTCAAAATGACTACCCCCCCCCCCTCCCGCCTTGTCCAAATTAGCTGCCATGGATTGATGTGGAGTGGGACGAGTCATGTCTGAAATTGCCCTCTGTATTTTATGCAGACAGTAATTTCTGTACATCCTTGTAATTGTTTTTGCTGCAGGTGGTACTGTTAGGTGAGAAATTCTAGCTGGTGCGCTCTACATTCAGTAGTAGTCGCCAATCCTTGTGAATATCAATTTTGGGCTGTCTGGTAATGTTAGTACAGAAAGGAGAAGCAAATCCTGCCACACCTCAACAGGAATGATTAATGCTGAACCTTTGCATCACTGTTTCTGTTAAGGTTGTAGTCCTTTAAAGTTAGAATTTGTCAAATGTTCCCTTCACAAGCAAATGTTGGTAGGAAGTGCAATATGACAGACTTTTGGTCACTAAATGTTTATTTTATTGTTGTCAGCTTGCTTTTGTTTTAAGCAGTTGAGATCTGATTTCAGCATGTATAATTAGAATTGAAGTAAAGTTTTCTTCCTTTCTCTTCCCCAAATCTCATTTTTGTGATGTTGTGGACATGACTTAAAATAGGAGCATGAAACGAAAGCTGAGGGGTTTGCTTTGCTTTATTTATTTATAGTTTGGAAAAAGAATGTTTCTTGCATCACAAAACAGACTTTGAAGGGGGTGTTCCTATGAGGTAATGTGAGAGGCTTTTCAGGTATTTTAAGGGGCTGAAGAATTCCTGCTTTCTGCTGTCTTAGCGGAAGGAGTTAAGGGAAGAAGAGAAGCACAAATTCGCTGAAACAATAGTAAGCGTGACATTCTCAAGTGCTGGGCAGAGAGGGCTTATGGCAGTGAAGGAAATAAATGAGGAGAGAGGTACTTGTAAGTACTCTAAAAGCTTAGTTCTCTAAAAATTTCAAAACACTAAATTAGGGGAGTAATAACCCATTAGTTGGAAATGATGTTTTTAAGAGAGCAGAGTACTTGTGAAATTGAAGTATCAGTTGATTTCAAAGTCTAATTTTATTGTCACCAATCCCACCCATGACAAGAAAAACTTCCCAAGCATACCACAGGAGCGTTGGTGATGCTGACACCAGGCTCGCCCTCTTCTTTCTGGTCAGGCGATCCCCTGGCGGGTACAGGAATCTGGTCTTCAGACTGTCAGAGTGGATCCCAAGGAGCAATGAAGTCTTTCCTCAGAGGGTGCACATGGGCAGGAGCAGTCTTTGCGTGCTGGCTGCGTCCTGGTCCCATCTGTGAACAGCGAAAAGATGAATGAGGAGGAGTTGCAGAAAGCATTTCAGCTCTCTTCTTAGCTCCCTACCGTTTGGATGTTCTTTCCCCAGTCACGCATACATGTACATATGTGCGCCTTCTCCTCTGCACATAACAACTTCAAGGATATTTTGTAAAAGACCTTCAGGCATTTTCTGAGTGTTTTTGAACCACTGCGCCATTCACCGGTGTATTTGCTTGGATAGAGGTCTTCTTTGATGAGGTTTTTGTCATGCGCACCCACTGAAGTTTCAGTGTACTCAAGCATTAGAAAAGCCACTATTTGAGCGTCTTTGTTTTCTTTGTTGAGCTGTTTATTTTGCTTTCTTCCCACACAGTTCCCTGGCCTCACTCTGACAACTGCTTTTCTGCATGAATTACATTCCTCGGGGCCGCAAGTCTCCTAATTCTTCCAGTCGATTTGATTCCTGCCTGTGTGATTAGTCCTCTGCTCCAGCACAGAGTTGGTCTTTGCCAAGCAAACTGCTTGCTAAGTGCCTTTAACATGAAGACCTAACTACATTTTTTAACCTCATTAGTGCGTAGGGCACTGCTTCATTCCGGCTTAATAACATGGCCACTATTGAATCATCACTTGCTCTAAAACAGGTTACAAAAAGGTTACCTAAAGTTGTCTGGTTTTCTTTTCATATGACTGTGCTTTTTCTGGGTAACAGTCAGTCTCTTTCAGCACATGTCCAGTTTTAGCTTGGAAGTCCCTCTTGGAAAGGAAACCCATCAGTTCTGTTCAGTCAGATTTGTGATGCTGAAAAATTTTGTCTTTGAATCTTCAAAAGATTTCTGGCACCTATTTGGAAACAGCGAATCTAATGCAACTGTAAGAAAATGTGATTTGGGCAGAAAAGGAAAAGAGGCTTTGGGGGAGCTGATAAAATTCCCCCATTTGTTTCACCTTTGGAGTTACTAAGATCTCATCTTCACCAGTTTAAACGCAGACTTCTCACTATAAGGCTGGATTTACAGCCATGCAGCCGCAGTTTGCGCTGGTTCGCTTTGTCTCACAGGACCAATTTTTAGCTGAACGTATCGTCACTGAAATTTAGATTTCAGTTGCAATTGCCTGTAAACTTGAATGGAAAAGATATTCCTGGACTTGAAAATGTTGTAAATAGACTAAAAAAAGAAAAGTTTCCTAAGAAGACAGCGTCACCAGGGAAGCGGGGAAAGAAAAGAGGCACTGGGTCACATGCCACTTGTGATGGTGCATTTGTGCAGTTGCATAGCACAGCCACTCAGAGGGTGAGACTTCATGATTAATGGTGTTTATTCTTGACAGAAGCCTCCTTTATTTATCTGCAATACAGTTTAGTGATTTTATCAGTCACCTGAATGAAAAATATTCAGTCATACCAATATTGCAGTGTAAATTGAGTAGAGTCACTTTTTATTATATCTTTCAGCCTTATCATCTGCACAGTAATTTTCTAGCAGGGGTTTGATATAGAAAGGCTGGATTTAGCTGTACTTGACACAAAGCCTCTTCAATTTCCCCTAAAAGTTCAGGCTACTCTTAGAAATGCGTATAAATATATATATAAAACCCTCTTATCCAAGCAATTTCAGGATTTGAAAGAATAAAGATAAAATGCACAAACCTGGATGTGAGAAATGTTGTTAATGTGAAAACATCTAATAGCTCTGAAGCCACTGGTGAAATGCTTTGCAGTATTTAAGCTTGTGGCTTACTGCAGTTCTTTTTGCATGGCTACGTAGTCCGACTTTCTTCTAATCAATCATCATCCAACTCCAATCAGCATACAGGCAGAGCCTATCGCTCATCCTGGGTGTAATTTCAGAGTTGAAGACTATAATGGCCACATACAGCACATTAGTCACTGCGATAACAGCTAGTGGCACTCCTGAGGAAGGGGGAGGATGGGGGAGAGGGGGAATAAAATTCTTCTCATTCTCACAGTGCATTAGTGAAATAGGAGCAAATGTTAAACAAATGTTTATTCAATTAGCTGACTTAACAGCATTAAGTGTGAGAAAGCTTCTGACACTCCTTTGACCTGCTGTTTTGCGGGAGGAGAGGAAGGGGAAAGGGAAAGAAGAAAGGGGTAGCAGAATGCAGGCAGGATTTATATATATGCCCGCATGCTCCTGTGATGGTGCCTCTGTGGTTAAACACTTCAAGAGATGGCAGGCCCTGCCTGTAACCAGGAGGAAGCTAAAATTTGAATAGCAAATGAGACCACCTCTAGAGCATCAAAAGCGAATCGCAGAGCATGGAAGTTTGCGGTAGGAATGCAGTTGGTAATTTCACTGTCCGATCTGTTATTAATAACAACAGATAATTAATTAGCATGCTGTAGACCTTTTAGACTTTCCTGCTGCACTTTGTGCTACCACATGAAAAAGCAGTGGTATATTGGAGGTCCATGGCAGTCTCTCATCTAAGCAACACATTTTCTGAGCTTATTTGAATAACATTTGCTTGGAATGTGAGTCTGTTACATATTTTCAGTCAGAAGTTGTGCATCAAATGTAGCTTTGATAGTTATCCTTGGAGTATTAGTGGCCACAAGTCATCAGACTCGGAACCAGCCGAAGATGGGGGAGGAAAAACGTACTAACACTGAGGCTGTGCTGTGCTGTGTAGATACAGGATCTTATTCTATTTATGGTTCACAGAACTCAGTGCGAGCTGCGTGAGGTAAGACAATTCCTTGGTAAGGCTCTACCAGAAGCAAGGAATGGAAATCCCAGCTGGCCAAACCTGGCAAGCATTACTTTTATTGATTGTTTGCATTGCCGTAATGTCCAACAGCTCTGTGCAGGGTCAGCACTCTGTGGAGTGAGTGCTGTGCAAATACAAGGAGCTCGACGAAGACCTCACAGCCAATATGTTTTGGCAAATGAACTCTAGTGAGTCTTAATGTGTGTGAAAGCAAGTTAACGGTGAGATTATCGTTATGTGAGAGTGAGAATATGAAGCCCAAGCTTGACTTGGAGAGACATTGAGAAGACAGTACAGGGTTTTATGTGCATTTTGAAATAAATAAAAAACATAGTATCTGCATACACTTTTTAGGAACACACGAAAAGACTCCAAACCAGCACTTGTGCAGTGAAGAAATGAATATGCTCAGTGGCATCTGAAGCAGCAGTTGCTTACTGTACAGGTGTTAATTTGGGATGAAAGTTATCAGTGTTACAGCTTGACCTTATGTAAACAAAATGTTAAAAATATTAAATAATTGAGTGAATATACACTCTTTTTTACGGTATAAACATCTCTTGAGTGAGTCTACAAACTGATGGTTGGGTTATTTATGAAGTATTGCAGGTAGCAGAGAAAGTAAGTAAAAAGCTGGATCTGCATTGAGGCAGTCCATCAATTGAAAATAAGGAATGCAGTCACTGACTAAGGATTTGGTGTGTTGATTAATGTAGCCAATTTTTAACTGTAAATACATAATGTTAAGACTTTCCAAATAAGGAAAGGCGAACCGGAGTAATATGCTTTTGCTGTGGGTCATCAGCTGGTTGTCTTGCATGATTTCCTGCACCACAAACATTTCTTGTGCAGTCACTTGTATCTTTTTCTGTGCAATAATGCATTTTAACTTTATGAGGGAAAAACATTCTGATCTAACCCAAAGTAAGGGTGTTTGTATGTTTTATGAATTTGCATTCCAGAACTGCACCTGTTTTGTAAGATGCTGTCCTTGCCACAGTGAGAAAATATTCATAGCATAGTATCTATTGGTCTGACCTTGTAGACACCAAGCACTTCCTGAGCACTTTGCCACAGTTTTACATCTGGGCAAACAGCTGAAGAGTAAGTGAGCAAACTTGTCAAAGGTGGCAGATAAGTGATGGAACACAGAACAGGGCCTGTGTACTTCAAATCCTGGTCTAGTTGCTTTTATACGTAAGCTACATAGGCACCAACCTATTCATGATTGATATGTGCATGTATGTACTGAATGGAGGGTTACTAGCACATGTAGTTCTGTGACTTGCTTCCTCATACTGACTATAGGGCCAGCGTGAATCTAGGAGAAAAAGCAAGCAAAATATTGACCAGTCTTGGAACGTGAAAAGAAGTATAGAAAATCAAGGTTCTTTCTCGTATTAGGAGTTGCCATGTTGCCAGGAGCTCTTTCACGTGAAGAGCGTTCTGGCATTTCCATATATTCAATTAACTCGAATTCTTTAAACATTCTAAATCATTTGCTTAGCTGTCCTGATTTCAAGAATGCCGTGCAGCTTGCAAATTCAGTTAGAAGTGCAAGGAGAAAAGGAGCTGTGGAATTGCATTTTAAAAATAGGCAGTGCTGTCCTCACTGTCCTTGTATTGAAGTCAGTGGAAGGTTTTCTGGTGGATGTCAGGGCAGCAGAATTAGGTCAGCACTTTGTGCTTATGAAAAGTATATTCCCAATCACTTCAGGATTTTATTAATGGAAATCAGTGGACAGTTTCTCATTGATTCTGGTTTATATAGTATTGAACCCTACAATAACAACTAAAGATTTTGAGAAGCAGAATGATTGTTTGACTCATGATTTTCCCATATCATTTTGGTGTACAATTAGTTGCATGAGTCTGATTTATCAAGGATGTACAACCATGAATATGCTTGTAACAGTGAGGAGTAATTTGATCATTTGGGCTAATCACAACTATTAGAATCGTTCTCACTTGTATTTTCAGGGTCAAGCCTTACTATTTTGGAACTCAGCTTTCTTAATATGATAAGTTTTTACTAGCCAGTTGTTGACTGCTGGTGCAAAATGGTCAGTCTGTACAAATAGTTATGGTATTAAACATGCATAATCATTTGACGTGGGAAGTATTACCAAAGGGATTTAGCTATGTGCTTTAAAATAGGACTATTCACCTAACAAGAAAAGTACTTACTGCTATTTCATCTTCCAGGGTCTACTAGAAATAAAAGTGTTAACATGTTTGGGGGCGTCCATCAGGAGATTATTTGAGATTAAAAAAAAAAAAAGGTAAAAAAGAAAAGAATCACAGACAGTTTAATGAGTTCAACATTTTTCAATTCTTCAAGCAGGACTGAATTGAACAAATATCAGAGAAACAGCATGGATATCATTGGTATGAGAGTTATGCCATCAATGCTTGCTCCAGCATTGAATAACGTACTGCTAAATGATTAAATATCGAGGTTTGAACTTTGACACTTTCATAATATAACAAGATGGATGAAAAGGCAATAATAAATTAGGTTATGTTACAATATTTCATCCCACTTCGTTGACAAGCTTTGTTCTGTGAGATAGATTATTGTTCCATCTGTAACCTCAGCTCAGTGTCATATTTACAATGTTATAGTTAAGGATCACTTGCTGTTTTCAATATAAATGTATTTTTCAACAGATTCATAAAAGAGCCATTTAAAAATTTATCAGGACAAAACTTGGCATTAAAATTTGCAGTCCTGGAGTTATAGTTTCCTCTAAAATCAGGAAATGCTTAAATCACCATGATTTTTTTTTAAGATAGGTTATGCTTAGAAGAGGTTTTTACCTAAGCACAGCTTAAAGCAATTTGGAAACCATTTGTGACAGATCACCTCTCTAACACCAAACCAACCTCAAAATTTTGATCCAGACTTTCCTGTGACACAGACCTTTGCGGCCGACCATCCTGAGTGGCCTTAAATCTGCTTCCAGGAAACGCTGCTATTTTAGTGCTTTCTGTGACAATCATGGAGGTTGTCACATGTCATGTGTTTGGGCCCACTGTACTTCTCACAGTTGCAGGAGATGCCAAACCAGGGACCGTGTGTACTATATTGATATCTTGGCACATTTTAGAGCAGTTCCAGCTTTCCAAAGCAAAGAAAACCAATGTGGGGATCCTGAGGCCACTGAAGGACCTTAATTGCCTTGAACAGCCTCACGTAAGACCTCCACCCGCAGCCATGCACCCAGAAGTGCTTTTTAAGCTCAGCCCAGGGCCCCCAGTCCCTGTCTGAGTCCTGCTGTAGTTGTGCCTGTCTCTGGCCCTGCTCCTGGGTGGGCTGGGGCCTGCTCACGAGGTTCCTGTTCTCCCAGACCCCTCATATCTATGATGCAGTGTGTCTCCAGTCCTGTCTTTGGCCCTCCTTCTGCACCTCTGGATGGGGTTCATCACTTTGCCAGGATTCCAACTGCTGATTATTCCTGCGATCAGCACCTGGCTTGGCTCACCCAGCCCAAATCTGGTGGGACTGAGTGCATTGCCTGTGTCTGGGTTATCCAGGGCTCCTGGCTTGCCTTCTCTTAGGGACAGCTGCCTCTTGCTGCTCCTTGAACTATTCCTGCCACTGGAGTAGTTCAGAAAGGTGGGAGGACAAGTGCAAGTTTGTAGGGAAAACAAGGCTGGGTAGGGAATGCTCTGCAGCTTCTCTAAATGGACATCTGGAGCTAAGATGGCAACTCTTACCTCACCCCACTGCACCAGTGGTGGGAGACAGACAGAGACTGGAAATTATTCTCCTGAATCCTGTCCATTTGACACTGAGCGGGTGGGGTGGCTGAAGGACTGTGTATGAAGTCAAGAAATTCCATGCTTGCTTGCTTATCTGTAGATTTTTGCCACTACTCTGTTCATAGCCAGAGAGCAGTATGTCACTTGCCTGAGTGGGCATCTTATTTCTACCAAAGAAAGGAGTAGCATTTCCACTTGAATTTGAAGCATCTGATCTTCTTCACTGAAAACTGATTGAACGCTTATGTACCAAAAGCAACTTAAAGTGTGTTGTATGAGAAGCCCCTGCTCTCACTTACTGTTGATACAAAACATATGTGATCATTTCAGGATGATGCCAGGTAGTGATATTTTGAAATAGGTGTAACTGGCTCATGCTTGCCACATCAGCTTTCAGAATGCCATAATTCTCCTTCTCCAATTCAGAAAGGGTTACACGGGCTGAAAAAGGAATTGCACTTTGCTCAGTTTTTGTGATGGCTGAATTCCAAAGCTTCTGCTGGTTGGTCTCTGTGTGAAGAGTTTCTCCACTGCAGCTGTAAGCAACAGAACAAAATGACACACCAGTTTTATGAATAATAACTGAATTCTTGCTTATAGCTCACCTGTAGTTCAGCAGTGGCCAGAGAAAGTATTAAAAAAAGAAAGTGGCTTCACCCGTTTTGTGATTTATCATGCATCTGATTCCGTTTGCAGCTGCTGAACTTGTGTGACCATGTAAGTTTTTAAGACTCTGCAGGCACCTCCGTAACATTCATCAAGGAAAGTGTCATGACTAATAGGAAAAAATATACCTGCCTCCTTGTACACTGAGCTCACTGCCTCGGCATGCACGTGCCAGTCTCCTGCTGAGTGGTTGAGACTCTCCAGAGCATCAGAGTCTGGACAAGGGGAAGTTGGCAGACTGGAGATGGGTAGGTGGTGCTGTGTTAGGTACAGCAGTTGCGTGTCATTCACAGCATTTTGACATGTTCGTGATGAAAAGGAAGGCAGTCTGGCCAGAAAGAAGCAGACACCTACATAGCCAGCCCTGCTTTCTGCTGCTTCTCTGTCCTGGCTCTGTCCTCTCCCAGCTCCTGGTGCTCCCTCAGGCTCCTCACTGGCAGGGTGGTGTGAGAAGCTGCAAAGTCTGTGACTTAGTGTAAGCACTGCTCTGCAACAACTAAAACATCGGCATTATTCTCAGCCGAAATCCCGATCACAGCACCATACTAGCTACTACGAGGAAAATTAACTCTGTTATTTCTCTTCCTTTTCTGTCCCGTTAAACTGTCTTCATCTCAACCCATGAGTTTTAACTTTTTTTCCCCCCCATTCTCTCCCTGACCCTACTTGGAGTGGGGGGGTGAGCAAATGTCCGTGTGGTGCTGAGCTGCCTGCAAACCACGGCATTCTCTTATACTTCAGGAGTGTAGGTGTAATCAAGGTTATTGAGGATTAGAATAAAATCAGCCTAATGTCAGAAACCTGGGGACCTCTGTCTTCACATAACTGTTCAAACTATCTTAGGTGTTCTATTAAATTTTAGTTGAGTTTGCGGGAGCTGTGGGTGCAGACACAAAGGTCCTGATCTGGAGGAAGTCTTTGTGCCCTAAGTGTGCTGCTGAACAGGAAAACCCCTGTGTACGAGAAGATGCAGAGAATTCCTGCCTCCTCGTGGTTTACAAACGAGGCATAAAATGTCAAGCAGTATCTCTGAAAACGAACCTGCCTTTTCTCATGCTGAAGGCTTGTTGTGTCCTGTGGCATGGCCTCAGACCCAAGGCAGAGCACCATTTGCCAGGGCCAGTGATGAACTGCATGTGCAATAAAAATGTTGGGGGAGGAGTGCCACTCACATCTGGAGATGTGATTTGCTTGTCACTGACAGAGCCAGTCCTGGGCTGTAGTATTTGTTATTTACACAGGACAAAAGTCAATCTTTACTGGTATGTGAAGAGGTTGCAACATAAGATCAGATGCTGCACTGGAAAACAACAGCTAAGAGTAAGCACGTTCGGCTGCACCCTTTCTAAAAGTCATATTTTAGTTTGAAGGAGGGAGTTAAACAGTTAAAAAGTTGTCCATGCTAAAGTTTACCATGAAGGGGAAGGAGAAGAAGGGATTTTCCATTTATTGGAAGAAATCAGGAGGGCTCAGACAGCAGGAGCTGAGAGCAGATGAAGGCAGAGGGAAAATGGGACAGTAGGAAAGGAGTGTCTGGAAACACAAAGGAGTGAGAAAAGCACAGGCTGGAATTGAGCAGAGAAGTTAGCAGCAAGTTAAAATCAGATACCAGAGAGAAGATTAATAAACATCGGAGTCCAGAGCTGGGAATTTTATGTGGAATCTGATGACTCCTTCTTTCTGCCTCCGCTAATACAGCGGTTGTGCCTGCTGCTGATTGATGCTACCCAGATGGGTGTCCTTTCTGCAGCATCCTCAGACACCAGGCACGCGGAGGAGAGGAGGGAGAGGAAGAGGCAGGGCAGAGGAGGAGAGAAGCAGTTGAGTCCCAGTGTCCTTGAATGGCTCCCACTGGGTCTGAAGGGAGAGGCTGACAGCCTGGCTCTTCATCTCGCTCCTGCTGCAGCGGCTGGCTGTTGGCCAGTTGGAGAGCGAATCGCTGAGGATAACACAGACTCGCAGCCTTCTTGCAAAAGCTGTTTAACAGTTTTCTGTTCGATATGCACCAGATAACACCAGGGCTTCTGCTTGCCAGCACTCTTGTTTGGGTTTCGAGCTCTAAGTTTATGCGACACTAGAAGAAATGATTTGTAAAGTGACATTGTGAGCTTCCAAACTCGGTTTCTTTGTTAGACGTGTATTGAATTTGCCATACTACTGCGTTTTCCTCACTGCCGGGATGGGAAATTCACCCTGTAATGTGATATCCAGCTGTGGTATTTTCGCTTCCTACTTCGCCATGAGTTTCAAGGCTCCTGCATTCCACCCTTGGCCTGGCAGGGAACCACAAGACAGCTAATGCTTCATGGCTGCTTGGGTTTCACAATACCAACCAGAGCAAAGCTGTGTTTCCACCAAAGCTGTGTTTCCAAAACACTGACGAATCAAAAGCACGCAGAGAAAAGGTGCTGCGAGGGAAGGGGATGCCTGTTTTGCACCGTGGTGGGAAACTGCTCCTGGTTTCTGCTGCTAAGTGCATTTTAAACACGATGGATGGCGAGCGACTGGACTTCTCATGGGTGCTTTGCCTGGGTGCCAAAGGAGTGATTGCTCTGATGCCTGCTGCTAGCACACCGCCAATGCAGCCCTGTAACAAACGTTGGAGCAGGGGAGGTATTTTCATACGTGGAAGGCTTACCTTGCAAAAAGCCTTGCAAGGGCAAGAAACACACGGAAGCCAAATAAGGAAGGGAAAGGGGGAAGAGGGAGAAAAGCACAACAGGAAAGGTCTTTATTCCCCAGATTTTATGAGCCCTTGTGGATTTTGTTGCAGGGAAACTGGTATCCTGTTCGGAATGCATAACTTTGATCTCTGTCCCATTCATAGGTTAGTGTTTCCAAGCCGATAGCAGAGCAGAATTGGCTCCCATGTAAGATTATGTTCTGTTGGCCTTTTAGGTGATGACAACTATCTCCATTGATCGCGGTGCGTGTATGTTAAAAGAAAAAAAAATACATTTCTTGCTTTATTATTCTTTGTAAGCCAGCAGCATCAAAGGAACAGGCTGCCCTTGCTGCTCTCACAGCTGCTGCCTGTGTCTGTGTTGTATATATGCTAAATTAATTGGAAAAATAGGGACAAAAAGACATTTAGTTCGGGTCAACCAGTTGGACTAGAGCAAATACATGACAGGCTTAATCATTGTCTTTTGCCAAAGAGCAGGTTGGCAAGGGCAGGCACTCCAACCCCTTCTGATGAAATTTGGACTTCTTCCAGTGCCTTTGGAGCCTGGATGCTGTGAGAGGAGGGTCTTCACTCTGAGTCCTGACGCTGCCATACCGTCAGGGTGTGATGGTGGAGAAGGTTACAGCAAGTTTCTTGTCTTTTGTCAGCTGCGAACTCAACATTCAGCCTTGCTCCATCACAGCTTCGTACACGCGGCCTGAGAAGGCAACACAGCTCTCCCTTCGTATGGGTGATGCATTTAGTTACTGTTGTCTTGTTAAAGGCATCAGTCTTTGGTGCCAGGCTAAAAGCAAACACATACAGCAATCTTTGTTCCTTTGCCACCAAGTTTTCAGTAGCTTTTGTGGGAAGGGACATCAACAAAATTGCTCTAAAGGGCTCAGCTGTCTTAATGGCTTTTTTGAGTTTTCTGAAATTATTTCTGTACAGACATTCAATCTTGCACTTTCAGGAAGGGTAAGCTGGCAAATCAAGGGAGTGGGTGCAGTGTAGCTCAAAACTTTCTTTCCAATAGACATGGTCATGAAGACGTAAGTGATTCAGCATCTCAGTATGTCTTCCGTATTACAGCAGTAATTAATATCTGGTATACAGGGTGCATATTTCACACTAATTAAAGCGATTATCTACTAAACTCTACAGAGAAAGGGTATTGAGGGATGTAAAGATTATACTATATATACATGTAAGCTTGTGTTGAAACTGGCCAGAGAAACGTTGCTAATAATAAGTACAGAGAAGAATCCATTTCCTTTCCTTTCTCTTGCCAGGCAGTTGAATTTGGTGGAAGTTACTACATGTGCAAGCCAGTTGTTATTTTTTCAAGAGATAAATGTGTTACCTTTAAACTGTTTTTGTTTATCATATAGATAACCTGGCTGTTTTTTTGTTTGTTTTTCTTTCTTCCTTTTGCCTTCCAGGCCTTCTGCCTTATCTAGTAGCCCAACGTATTCAGACCTTCCGTTCATTAGAATTTCCCCGCACAGAAATCCCGCTGCAGCATCGGAGTCTCCCTTCAGCACTCCTCACCCCTACATTAATCCGTACATGGACTATATCCGCTCCCTGCACAGCAGCCCGTCCCTCTCCATGATCTCGGCAGCACGTGGACTCAGCCCGACAGACGGTGGGTTAAGACAGCCTTCCAGCCTTCCTGTTTTCTGTCATTGTAGCAACTAAAGTTATATTAATCTTGTCAACATTTTTCCCCCTCATTCAAAGCAGCTTCAGCAGGTTTGTCAGACATATTCATTATGTCATAAATGTTTCAATACTTCATCAGCCTATCATGGCTCATTTGTACATTTCACGAATGTTGAAACTTCAGAAAAAAAAAAAAAAGCCTTGCCTCATTCAAAATTTAAGCTGGAAGGATGGTGTGTGTCTTGTGACATCTTTTGTTTGTGGAGCTGACCCTGGGTGTGATTTTGATCTTTGAAGAAACCCTGTGCATCTTCACTGATTTGAGCCACATTATTAATGAGTGCACATCAGTGTAGTGCCATGGAGTTCAAGTGCAAAGGTTTGTTAATTAACACAGTATTTTTCAGTTATGTAAACCATGTATTGATTTGGTATATTTAGTCAATAGTTCTGATTAAAGTTCTGTAGATTTATTTCCATTTACCCTAGCCCAAAGATATGAGACTGAAATAAAAGAGGTGGACAGCACACTTGAAATGTTGATGCTTTAGGTCTTGGTGGGACCACGGCTATTACTGTCCAGGTTTTTTGGGTTTAAGTGAACGTCCACAATAGGTCTTGTTACTATTCTGGCACATTTCCTATTCATTTCAATTGGAATATTGGTGAAGTGATCAATGAATAGAGTTTCACATGGTCTCAGTCTCATTAACAGTAGGTATTTCAATAACAAGGTAAGTAGTTTGACATTTCAAAATTGTAGTATTTGCTGAAGAGAGCTGAAATATAACACATGAGCAAACAAATATGCAGTGAAGATAATTAAACTGTTATTTTGACTATGGAAAAGATGTGCCCACTGTATGCAGAAACTTACCAGAGTTAAACTGCCTTTAGGTGAATTTGAAAAATGAGCAGTGCACCCTATCCAAATGGATAACTAATTAGTCCTCACTTGTAAGAACATATACCTTTACAGTTAATCCATTAGTTATGGGCACATATTCTTATGAGAATAAATTTTAATGACCTAGTGTCTGTCAAGTTATACGGCATTCACATAGGGCTTTTCTAGCAGCACTTTGGATGTTGTATGAATCCTCCCTAATTCCACCCTTTTTATTTCAGCACAGCTATTTTCTTTTTTAACTTTGAAACATATGTATTTTGAAGTAACAATTTGGATGTGCAAAGATACATATTTTGACTCAGGGAGCTTTGGAACATTTGATTTGGGATAAACATAATATATCTATAATGTTATGGCATATTTCAAGAAAATTCTTGCAGTGTATATTTGTTCTTTCTTAAAGCTAAATGGAAGAACACTGCTATCTTTTCTTTAGTAGCCTTCAGACTCACATTCATGCAGAATTTCATTGATACTAAGGTACCTCCAATTGCACATACCAAGAGAGGAAGGAAGGAAACCACCTATCACACTAATGTAGGACATTATCCCTTTGTAAGTTCTCAGTCTCAGGTACGTGGTGCTTACTTCACTTGCATAGGTGTAGGCATATAGTGCCACCCAAATACTCTGGGGTATCTGGCTATCACCCAACACTTTAGAAAGGCAGAGATCTCCTAGAGGTGTTTTGTCATATTCTTCAGGCCAGCAGTAATCTCTGAAACTCTAGAGCGTTTCATGGTAGAATTCAGTTTCAGATTCTGGCAACTAATTTTAAGTGTGTACGGTACAGAACCCTACCTGTGATATTGGTGTGCTATTTTGCCATTATAGTGCAGTGAGATCTACATAATGCAGTCAGTGAAACCTTAGGAAACTATTCAGCTAACCCAAATATAGGTGCTAATATTTTACTAGCTGAATCTGGAGCTCAGTCATAACTAGTGCTAAGACTCACATGTCTACAAATTAGGTTTCTGGTGTTGGATGAGGTCTGTGGAATATCTTACCTTGCCTCCAGCTGCCACCTCAGAAAGGTAGTTTTCTCCTTTAAGGCTTGCTTCATGTCTGCCGGCCTTGGATATCCAGGGGCTTTCAAATGGCATGAGACATTAAGGTGTGCAAGACACAGGCTTGATGCATTACTGCTCATGCCTTGAGCTTTGGTCGCTGACTTTATACACAAATACAGTCTTTCATAAGTACAAGTTAAATGTACTAGGTAAAGCTTTTTTTCATCATTTTTTAAACAATTACATGTTAGTTCACATTTTCTCTAGGTTCATGACTCATCTCTGATGACTTATTGCAGCCCAGGTGTTGTGTGGCAATGCCTGAAAATATAGTAAATTAATGAAGGCATTAAAGATATTCTAATAAAACAACATACTTATTGAAAATCTGTTAAATCTGTTCTCTGGCATCCATAGGTTGTCATCAGGTCAGTCAGACAATAAAATGGCTTTTTTTCAGGTGTAGGTTACAGGAATCAGATAGTCCAGATCATGGTTTGGGCACTGCAATGAAAATTTAAAATCCTATGATGTAAAAGGGGGACATGCGCATAAAGTGCTGATAACATGATGGACATCATGGCTTAAGTCATATAGCATTTGAAATTTGACAACTTGTAAGTTGTTACTATTCTTCTGAAAGTCATAGCGAGATTTCTCTTGCTACTCTTAATTGCTTTAGGCCAGTTAAATAATTAGGTCAGTGTACTATTGGGCTCAGTCTGTTGTCTTACAAATCAGGGGATGGCCAGGAGCCAAAACAATCCGTAACACAACTAAGAGCAGTTTCACATTTACTATGGGTCTTGCCAGCTGTAATTAATGACTGCCACAGCAGTGGTGATGGTAGTGTCATGTCATGTACCGTGTCACTTCACCTTGCCCAACAGAGCCAGTGGGCTGGGGATGGACAAGGATTACTTGGAATAACACAAGTGTTCGAGGCAGGGTTAAGGACTGAACCCACTGTTGCTGGTGTGTGTCAAGCTGAGAGCTTGAACAAAGCTCAGCAATGCCCACAAATGCAGAAGCACAGAAGCAGATGCCTCCTCCTGTAAGAAGGCAGGAGCAAAGCTGAAGCTACCCAGGGATAAACAGGAGAAAATTCAGTGCTGTGGGCCTTCTCGTTTACCCTTCATTTACCCTTCATGCAATACATCATTTAGTAGGCTAATTTTTTATGTTTGAAGAAGGTAGTAAGAAATGATCTTTAAAGAGCACCAGAGCATTTCTCAGCATATGGAACATTTAGTAATGCAATTATGAGCTTGCTATGTGTTCTGCAGCAGTTCATTTTAACGTTTGCAGCCAATGTTATTGTTAGTTAACCCAGACACTTATGTCAGAAAGCTCAGGAAGTATGTTAAGTGTGTCTGGAAAGATATGGTGGTTGCCTACTACTGTAAAACTTTAAAATCAGTGATTCAGGGTGAGTTACTCGTCTTTTGGAATTTGGTCTGAATGTTTTTCTTGCTATTTCACAGAAAATGATGGTGGCTGAAGTAGATTATATTTAATTAAAAAAACAAATTTGTAATTTGGAAAAATATACCAACAACCTTTAATTTATCTCAGCTTATTTTCTTATACCATTTCGGTTCCTGTTCAGTATACTTACATTTTTTTGAATCTTCCCTGAAAATTGGTTGTATTTGACATAACTTCAAGACTATTTTCTTCAGTTCTATTGGGTAAAAATAAAGGCAGGTGATGCACTTTAGAAATGTGGTTGCTGAATAAACATGCTGTATTTTCCTCTGTTTAGTGTAAATGTTGATTATTTGCTTCTGAGGTTTGTATTTGGGATCCAATTCTCTAATGTAAACATAAGTTATATTTTTAGTAATACTATGTAAGTAAGAATATTCAGGTAAGTTAATAAAACACAGAATTTCAGCTTGAAATTCTGTTTCCAGGATTCTTTTTTCAGGATTCAGTTACTGGGATCAAAGAAATGTCTCACTAAATAATAATAATAATAATAATAATAATAATAATAATAATAATAATAATAATAATAATAATAATAATAATAATAATAATAAACATTTGTGGTGTAGCTTCTGAAGCTAAGGAGCTTTAAGTTCTTTAGGCTAACTGATGGGCTGATGTACCAGCTTCTGGTGAGCAGAGTGTAAGGAAATTTTAGCTGTTTTGCGAGTGGCAGAAGTAGAGAGTAGAGATGAAGTCTGCTCCACTCAGTTTGCATAGCAAGCCAGAGTCAGAATCAAGAATGGAGCCCAGCTCATTTTGTGATCACTTCAGTACTTCTCATACAAGCCCATGAAATGACCCTGTTCTTACTGTAGCATTTGGAGCCTGCTGAAACAAGATAATACTAAAATGACATGGATTTTTGTGTTTATCTATAGTTGCCCATTAGTTGATAGGACTCTTGAAAACTTCAGGGGAACAGAAAGCTCACACATTATTTTTACAGGAGAGAAAGGCTAACGTAAGTCACTATCAGAGGACTGCATCACTCATCACTTATGGGTAGTAGAGCCCATTTTGTCTGTGCTTCTGACTCTGCAAACATGCTTATAAGTCAAGTACATGTATATATGAACTTTGTAGGATGGGATGGCCACATTCATTGACTTCAGTCTGTCCTCCAAAAAAAAACAACCAACCAACCCACCCCTGTTCATGGATGGCAAGTATTTGTCCTGAAAGCATGCTTTGTCTTTGTTTACTCCTAAACTTTTATGCAAACTGTCACTGTGAGTGAGAGTCTGAGAAGACCAGAGGTCTTAGAATAGTAGAATCATAGAATGGGTTGGGTTGGAAGGGACCTCAAAGATCACCCAGTTCCAACCCCCCAGCCATGGGAAGGGATGCCACCCACTAGATCAGGTTGCCAAGGCCCCATCCAGCCTGGCCTTGAACACCTCCAGGGATGGGGTATCCACAACTCCTCTGGGCAACCAGTTCTAGTGCCTCACTATCCTTACAGTGAAGAATTTCCTCCTAACGTCTAGTTTAAATCTATCCTCTTTTAAAGACCATTCCCCCTTGTCCTATCATTATCTACCCAAGTAAAGAGTCCTTCTCTATCTTCTTTATAAGACCTCTCTAAGTATTGCAAGGTCACAATGAGTTCTCCACAGAGCCTTCTCTTCTCCAGGCTGAACATCCCCAGGTCTCTCAGCCTTTCACCATAAGAGAGGTGTTCCAGCTCTCTGAGCATCGTTTTAGCCTTCCTCTGGATCCCTTCTCTGGTCTTCTGAGTAAGACACTCCAGAAATCTGAATGGTTATGGAAGTTGAGCCACGTTGTTACCTTAGTGATGGATTCCTTTGGGCCAGGGGTGAGGTAAATGAGAAAAAAGCTCTAGGAAGGTTTTCCTGCGTGTGGTTAGCTTTTTATGGAATGAAATAAATCGTACTAGTTTCCATTGCTGTCAGCCTGTCACTTTTTGAATCACTTAATAATATAAAAAAAATGAGATCACTGTGCTCATTAATACTTTATGCTTGCTGTTTTTGAATGGTGTCTTTGCAGTATCATTGGTTGAAATACATTGACCAGTAGTGCTTACTGCAGATGTTGCATTACATTAAAAAAATAAACAAGCTGTTTTAATAGCCAGAGAAACCAGAAATGTGATAAAACTTTCCTTTTTGTTTATCTTACGTCATTAACGCTGCTTTTTATGTTGTGTTTTTAGCTCCACATGCTGGCGTCAGTCCAGCTGAATATTATCATCAGATGGCTCTGTTGGCAGGCCAGCGCAGCCCGTATGCAGACATCATTCCTTCAGCTGCCACTGCTGGAGCCGGTGCTCTTCACATGGAATATCTTCATGCCATGGATAGTAAGTGACATTTTCTAGAAATACAGTCCTGCGAAAGGAACCCCATTGTCATTCCTGGTCTGACCCAAAAGGTCTCCACGCAGATAAAGAAGTGGGAGTCAACACAAGTCTCTTCATGAGGCTGGAAGACCTAAGCATTGATTGCCAGATGTACAGAGGTTATATTGAGTCTGAAAGTGAACTATGAAAGAAAGTAGGGAGAGGAACAGGACTGCTCCTGAAAGTAGGTTATACATTTTATTTCCAGCAGGGCTTGAGTGCTTTTGAAAATGTCCTTTTCTATTCACAATCAGTAACTCACTTTCATCGTTAGGGTGAGTATTTCCCCTGATGAGCTCTCTGTTAATAAAAGGTTTATGTCTGTTTTTCCATTAGGAGAGCATGTTCCCCTCCTTTTTAGAGAATGGTAGGCATGCCTACAAGTTGTAGGCATAGGCATCACAGACTTTGATACTGCTTCTAAGGTGAAGCAGGTTGCTGAATTCTTAAGGATCCTGTCTTAGTTTTCCCTAGTATTAAGAACATTCTTTACCCACTTCAGCATCTTTCAGACCTTTAACATATCTCCCTTTCTCTGGCGAAGGAAGAAAAGAGAGCAGACCATTCCCAACTGTTCACTGTTGCTTCTTTTGATCAGCTTGAAAGGTAATGCAGAGTACTCCCCTCTAGTCAGAAGATGTTTGTATGCTTATTGGGATGAACGTTGTTTCTTCCAGAAGGGAGGTAAAAGGCGGTAACAAAAGACAAGCACTGTTGACTCTTGCTTGGTAGTACAGAGCAATGCAATAGCATTAGGCCGCCTTATTGTCCCACAGCTTTTTTAGATCTTTGTTATTATGTGGTTTTTTCTTACCCGTGTCCCACTGTTGGCTGCATGCCATAGCTGCTGATCCCCAGGAGCATGGGAGTTGGGAGGTTCACCTCTGGAACAAGTGGGAATATAGGTAGCTACCCCTGCAAAACACACTCCTGGGAGTGTGAAATATTTGACTGACCAGTGATCTTTACAAGAATCAGGCAAGACAGATCACTGTGGAACTGGGAAGGCAAACAATTTCCATTTTGTTACCTTGATAATGAAGGGTTTTTTAATTCAGTTTCTGTTATCAGTCTCATATTGCACTGGCAGTGTGCACAGGGATTTCACAGTAATGTAAAATACCTTGGATGCATTTGAGGAACATAATAAAACCAAACAAGGAGTATGAAACAGGAATTAATGTGCATGTTTCAGTGCTTGAAAGCTTATGAATTTGATACTTCCTAATTTGGATTTTGAGAGGGATATGGAAAGACGAGGTACACTGTTTATGCAATTAGTGCATATTAATAATAGCTTGCAGAACGGAAATTCTGTTGTGGTAGCAGTTCAGGTAATGTAAATCTTCTGCTGTGTTCCAGTTGCGAGGAAAAATCCCTAGCTTGTGTAAATGGATGTGACTTCATTGAAGTAAAGGGATATTTTGTACTTGCAATGTTTTCAGTTCCTATTGGGAGAGTTCCCAAATGCACACAGATAGAAGTTCCTAACCATGTATTTAGCTGCAGACGTGATGGAATGTGCTTGTTCAGTCTATAGGAAGATGGATACCTAGGTGTATGATAGAAAACCTAAGAAAATCAGAAAGCACTGCAGCACTCATACCAATAATGGCATATGCACAAAGGACCTTCTTGTGTGAGTAGAGATTATATATGCTGTAATCTACATAGAATTACAGTTTTTGCATCCCAAGCATATTATCACTTCTTATTTAAGGGGAAGTGTATTGACCTTTGCCCATAACTTCATCCCATTCATAAAATGTACCTAAACACTAGCTCTAATAAGGATGTTTGCTGTCACCAGCTTTAGCAGCTATATATTTGAAATGTGCTCTTTAATTTATTTTGTGTTTGTTTTTAAAAATTAAAATCACACATTTGAGATTCATTATAGCGGCAACTTTTCAATTAGGGATTATTTCAGAGTTAAAGACAAAAAATGTGTAACAATATTATGCAAATGGGTTATTTTTAAACAGTAAATAGAGAATTAAAATAAGAACGAATCCTACTAAGGTCACTCAGCTCACCTTCTGTATTTGATGAGAATGTGTTTAGTCAGGCAATAGCTGCTTTTATCTAAATAGAGTATGAAGTTACCCTTTTACTTTGTAAAAACTAATTAAAACTATCTTAACTTGCATGGGTAAAGAGTAAATTAATTGTCATTAAATAAGAATCTGAATGTCCTATCATTCATCATGCTAAAGAAAACCCCTTTCTTCTTTGTCAGAATTTTACATTAGAAAAGAGAACAAAACAATTAGCAGGAAGCCAATATTAAGGCTTTTTTTTTTTTTTTTAAAAAAAAAAAACAAAACCAAAAAAAACAACACAATAAGAATGCCCATGTTTTTCATTTAATAGCTGAGTACAGTGATCAATGCAAAGCAATGTCATTTGTTTGCATCTTTCTTAAGGGTTTATATAGTGATCTTAAAAGTGCTCTTTCACCTTTGCCCAGTCTCGTCAAAGGAAACAGAAGAGATTGGTAGTTTGCTTCATTATCTGCTATCAAATTCTGAGTGAGTTAACTCAAAGACTGCTGCTCATTTATTCCACACAGCAACCAATAGATACAAGCAAGACATTGTTCTTATTTTGTCAAGCAAGTCTGTCTCCTAACTGTGTGCTTATGCAGCACCTAGCACAGTAATCTGGCATCTTTACCCTGTCCTGTAATGTGAATAATAATGCCCACAGTTGTGGATGATATGAGCAAGAGAAGGGTTAATCAGAAACTTAAATGTTGCCCAAGGAGGAAGAAACTTCTTGAAGCTCTAAACTTCACCGCCCGTGAACGTTTTAGTATGTTGTGGGAGAGTAAGGCCAAATTCCTGTATGCTTGATTGGCATGTTTCCTCATCCTCTCACGTGTGGCATGAAAAGTGGACCAGAAAGTTCTTTGTTGTTTATAATGCTTGTCTGCCGCTTTGTCAGCCAAAATCCCTCACCAAGTCTTCCCATCATCTTGCTTGATCTTATGGGGTCAGATATGTTACCTTTAATTATAACATCAAAGTAACCAGGAGAGTAGCTGGAGAACTAGCTGTTGCTATTGACAGTAGCAACAACTGTAATTCATTATTGTGGCTGGAATGATATTGTATGCAAAACCTGTCTTTTAATCACTTACATAATTCTAAAAATCACGTGACTTTTGGGGTTGATGTCTGCATATTTCTTTTGGAGAATCAATTGTACTCTGCTTTTGAATTGTGTTTAGTGGAATAATGGAACCATAGAATAATTCAGGTTGGAAAAGATCTCTCAGATCATCTAGTCCAACATTTAAGGTTGGCAAGCACGTTCCCTGAAGTTTCTAGGTTCACCTCCAATCAGTATTAATATCCTCATTCTGATTAACTTCTGCCTGTGCTCACCCAGAATAGGAGATTTTCCCTTTTCAGAAGCCATTCAGCATTGGCCTCCCCCTTTTGACATTACAGACACTGATAGCAGCCCCGTTGATGTAACGAAGTAGGTTTACCTGAGGACCTATATGAGGAGCTTTGGATTTAGGCTTGCTTGATTCCTGATATTCAACTACATCTGGAGAATGAATGCAGAATAGCAAATACATTCATTTTCCACTTGCACTGACAAGTGTTAGAGCATTTTGGAAACAAAGACAAAATTCATGACAGACTTTCATGAAGTGAAAACAAAGTTTGCACATATTTGAGCAGAAACCAAAAGGAAAAGAAAGAAAAAAGAATGCTTTAACTAAAAACAAAACAAAACAACAAAAAAAAAACACCACACAACACCAAACTTCCATGTTCACAACTTTCAATAGAAACTAATGCCTTGGATGGGTTCAAAGAAGTTTGATTTAAAGGGATGGAATAAAACAGGTTTGATGAAGTTTGATTTAGAGGGATGGAATAAATGATACATGTCTGAAGATTGCCTTATAAATGATTAAGTAATGCTAAAAACTTCAACTCAGAAATCAAATTCATGGGCAAATTTGCTGGATGGCATATTCCATTTTTGAAATTTATGATGGAGATAGATATCTGTTATTTTAGAATTGATCTCCACCCCAGGAATAAGATCTTTTCTTCTGACACCTGCTGGGTTTTCTGTTGGCACATTGTAGTCTTTACTATCTGCTACTGGCCTTTTTTTTACTATAATGTCTGCTCCAAAAGGGTGACATTCCTAAACAAATCTTCACTGTCAGCTTACATTTACATGCTTTGCCAAAGCTGATTTTTTTTCAGTGCTTGCACAGAGGTAAATGGATTTTTAGTGAATCACTAGTCCTGCATTTTTTGGTTTTAAAGCATTTTATAAAGAGTGCGGAATGTAATGCTTCAGTGGGAGAATACAGTGCGCAAACATCTCAAATTGCTAAATAAATATTGAAGTGTTTGTGTTTAAAATAAACGCCTGGGCAAGGCTGAAGAGTTTGTCTTAGTAGTCAGAGTAACTTACAAATTGTGATCTATTCCTTTTTATAGTAATAGACTGAGTAAGAATGATGTTATACTAAATGAATGGTTTAGCAAACATTCTGCAGGGTAATGAATGGACAGCTCATGCTGAAGACTTTTTAAGAATGTAAAATCTAATTAAACCATGGAATCTGAAAAAAAACACAACACAGTAATTCCATTTAATTGTATTTTCCGCGTTGAAAGTTGTGGCCTCCCCTGAAGCGAATCCCCTTCTCCCACTGTCAGATTCTGCAGAGCTCTTGCATGTTCTTGGCTGTGGTTCCTGCTGTGAAGCAGGAATGTCCTCCTGTGTGTAGGGGACTGCTCACCCTTGGAAAACTGGCCCCATCCCAGGTAGATGGAGGGTGCTGGCAAATATGCCCATCTAGGTGGGGCTAGAAATGGGCACTGCCTGGAGGAGAAGAGGAAGCCCCAAGCTGCTGGATGGTGTGGCTGAAGTCTGGGCTCTCTGCAGCCAATGCCCAGCACTTCTCTGGTAGCTGGAAAAGACCTCTCTCTTTGTCACTGCCCACAGATCTCATGCATCTCCCACAGTGCAGGGGACAGGCATGCCCTGGCACAGGGAGCCCTGTGCTGAGGTGAGGGGTGGGCTGGCTGCTGGTAGCAGCTGGGAGGCAACGGGGAGGTTTCATGAGCATTGGGAGCAGCACTTAGAAGAGCCATGGCATGACTTAGACAAGGGGTGAAGCAGATGGGCTCAGTCCAGAAAAGGCAGGAGGAGGACAGAAGTCATTGCGGTTTTTGAGGATCCATGGAGAGCATGAATTTCACTCCTGGGTTATCTGCTGAGGGTGACTGTGCTTCTCTCCAAGATTGTAAGAGCTTTCAACAGTTGTTGGTGATGCTTGCTCAGACCCCTCTGAGGTACGGGCTGGAGTATTGATGAGTTCAGCTGAGTGCTGCTGGCACAGAAAATAGTGGCTTATCAGAGAATAAGCAAAACCCAGCTGTTGTCTCCTGCTTTTATTGCCTAGTCTAGCTTCAAATGAAAGATGTTCAGTTGTTAGTGTTCTTAGTAACTGCTCTGCTTTTTTGATCAAACCTATGCACCCCCTCTCTAGTTAGATTCAGTATCCATCAAGCCACATTTTGCAGGCTCCTAGCAACTTTCCCAAGTAAGTAGCAAACCCTTTGTAGTTGTATAGATTCAAAACTGCACGTCAGATCCATCATCACATTTGAAACTGCTCAAACAGTGACATCTGTAGAGCACAATGACTCTAGACTTAAATACAGCAATTTAATGAGGTCTTGTCCCCTTCTGAGTATGCCTGTTGCCTCCTTGCTGGCCTGATGAGGTCTGTGCTAGAGGGTTCGCATCAGTGTTCACATAACCACAAATGGTTCCTGTCATACACAACACACCATTGGGATAGTTGGTAATAGATGCTGCTGTGGTAATGGTGCTTGAACAACATCCCACTTCGCTGGTCAGCCAGTGTCTGTCAGGTCTTGTCCCCTTTGCTTTCTGCTTAGCCAGGAACACCTGTACTTAAGCCACCCCCTTGTAAAACAGCGATAACAGAGTTTATTCACCTATAAAACACTCAAGTTGTATCCTCAGCTGAGGCAAATTACATTACCCCTACTGACTTCAGAGGAGTTGTTCTAATTTATGCTGGCTGAACAGTCAGCAGATGAGTAGTGGATGAAAGATGTAAGTGCAAAGTATTGCTATTTTTGTCTTACCATAGCATGTATCTTTAGTTTCCTTATTAAATACATTGCAGCTTCTTATAGCTGCTGATCAGCGTTGGGTTTTATTTTGGCACAAATAAAGCATTTCAGCCTTTGAAAGATACGGAGCACGGTACTAAGAAAATAGCGATCAGATGCAGTACGATAGCAAGCTTGTAAGAAGGAGATAAAGAGGATTACATAAAGTGTAGTAGATTTAGGAAGAAATAAATGACTATGTCTAAGTTTAAAATGATGAATCAAGACTGGGGATATTCATTGAAAGGCTGAACACTATGGACTCTCATGCATAGAAGGAAAAACAATACAAAACAATGTATCAGCCAGATGCCAAAGAGAATTGACACCCACGTTGGCAGTTGAGGCAAAACTCAGCACATATTAGGAAAAGGACTACAGGCAGAGATCTGATCACACAAGCACAGCTGTAATAAAGTGGCAGCTTTTAATACCAGATAAAAATCTTGGATAGCATGTACAGAGAGAAGGGCAACCCACTCAGATGTGTAAGGAAAGTGTAATGGCAGACTGTAATCCAGCTGTGTCCTGGAGATTGGACTAATTGCAGTCCATTAGGCTGGTTAAAGTTAGGCACATAAATGTAAATAGCCCACTGAAAAGTTGTCCTGAGCACCAAGAGATGAGCAAGAATCAAGAAAAGCAGACCCATAATGGAGGCTTGTGGCCCATTGTTAATTACAAGCAAGTTACAGATGAAGTCAAGGAGTCTGGGAGAAGTAGCTGTAACACAGGCATTAAACCAAAGACCTGCATGACCCTGGCTGTCAGGATTGTTAGGACTCAGTCCTTTACTGCAGGTTAAAGGGATTAAAAAGGTAGAAGCTGCAGTACTGTTACAGGAAATAGTTCAATACACAGCAGGGAGGCTAATTCTCTCTTCAGTTTCAACTGAGATGGAAAATAATTAAATAAGGGGAAGAAATTTAAGGTGATCTATCTTCTGTCAGGACTGCAGATCATTGGTTGATGGTAAAGGTAAAATAGACCAGAAGAAGCAGAGATTTTCAAAGCAGCACAGAGAATTTAGAAATGTAGTACATATTTGTTTAAATGGTATCTGTATGGTTGCCTTCTCTTTACTGTTTTGAAAAGTTTAGTCTTTAGTTCTAAGGAAATCTGGCAATCTGTGGGCCCCTCTGCACCCCAGCATAAGAATATGGGATCCTGGACAAATTCAAATAAAGCCTACTGTTTATCAATCTAATGCCCTGAATGCCAATTTGACTTCTGTTGGTAGAGCTGGCCTTTACAGTGTTTTTTCAGTACTGATTTTTAGTTTTGCATCAAATATCGCAGCACTACTGTCAACAAAGGAAATGCTGCCACTTCATTTCTACACTGTATTTTACAAGTTTAGCTTTGACTGTATGTATTAAATGATGCGGGTTTGGGTTTGCTGGTAGCCCAGATCTGAACCACTGTCTCATTGCTTGTGGTTGAATTAATGATGTGAATGTCTAAGAAGCCATCAGATTCATAAATCACCAGAAATGAGAGGGATAACTCATAAAAGTCTTTTCCTTTTGTTTAGCAATTTATCATTTTGCTTGCACATTAATAAACAGAGCTCCCCTGAGGTAAGCCACAGGAAGATAGATTTTTCATCCTAATTTTCCTCAATCGTAGCCAGTAGATCACAAGTGGAGAGAGTGGGCTTGTCACAGCATGTTGGTGTCTTGTGACTCCCTCTACCCATCACTGATAAAAAATAAATGCGATTAAGTACCCCGGTGGATAATTATTTGTGTTTACATAACAGGCGCCAGGTTTCCGAGTCCGAGATTGTCAGCTAGACCAAGCCGAAAGCGTACGTTGTCCATATCCCCCCTATCTGATCACAGCTTTGACCTTCAGACCATGATACGGACATCTCCAAATTCCTTGGTCACAATTCTCAATAATTCTCGTAGCAGTTCCTCAGCCAGTGGTTCTTATGGCCACTTATCTGCAAGTGCAATAAGGTAAGAACAGCATTTTCTATGTATATTGTGTATTCTTGTGTATGTCATACACACACACACAGGCACACACAAGTGTGAATGTACACTCACATCTTAAGTAGCCGTTCTGTTTTGTGTATACTTGTATTTTACAGTTTCTATACTGTATGTTCACTAGAGCTTAGTTTAAAGTATAAAATACTTTTTTTCTTGCTCAGAAAGGTAACTACAAGGGACATTTTGGCATATTATTATCCAGTGTATGTGTGTGTCTACTCAGGAATCTGTATTCAGAAAAGTCCTAGGATAGGCTTGTGACTTAAGCCACTTGTGCTCTTCTGTTCATAGATATATCTGAGTGAAATGTTCATACATTACAATCATCAGACAGTAAAGCACAGACACACGGTGCTGTTCAATTAAAATGTTTCGCTAGAATTTCTTGATATCCATGATATCCATGCTCAAGTTTTTTCATATGTTAGTTTGTATATTGAAAGATTAGACTTTCTGTGGCTGAGTTATCTTTTTTTTTTTTTTTTTTTTTTTTCCTACCAAGGAAGTGCTGTTATCATCCAGTATCATCAGAAATGCTGTGATTTTCACTTGGCCACTTCACTTGCATGTGCAAAAAAAGAGCCAAAAATGCTTGTTCTGAAGGCAGATCAGAGTAGAGGCAGGGAGAAACTGTACTGTTTAGGGAGAAAGGAAAGGGAAGCAAACAGCACAGGGAGATGGAACAAAAGCCAGAGTGCCAGAAAAAGGGAGTGGAAGAAAATGAAAAGCGGCATAAAAATGGAGATGCAACTGCAGAACATTCTTGTACGTGTGACACTGCTATATCTTAACTGAGAAAAGTTCCTTTGGTATTCAAAAAATAAAAAAATAAAAGTCCCCCACCTCTCCAAAGTCTCAGAAAATATTGGTTTTACATTTGTGGCACTCGAACAAAGAGTGCTGCTGGTCCCTGGCTTAAAAGCAACCTCCACCTTCAATTTGCATTGAGGGAAAGGAGCAAGTCCCCACAGCAATTTCTTGAGGTCTAAAAAAAAACATTTTTGGCAAGGCTCAAACATGCCTTTCCAGCAAAAATGACACACTTAAAACTTCAAAAAGTGGCTATGGGAATTTGCACTGTTGGAGAAAATGGGGCATGCAACTGGTGTGTTGGAAACCATGAGCCTGCCAAACTTTGAAAGTGACAGCACTGTAAATATTTGGTATTAGCATAAGTGCTGTCATGTTTTTTTTTTAAGCACTTCTTTTAAATAGTCGTGTTCCATAGCTCTGATGTACTTGAATAGCTGTGTAGTATTTCACAGGTATGATATCATAGCTCTGCAATACAACTCTACAATCTTTGTAACCACAGCCCCAATTACCAAGCTCCCTAATGTGGAATATGATTTATATCAGTAGCTGGCAGCAGTTTTGGACCACATCTGTTAAATATATCTACTGTATGGAGGTGTACTATCCCCACTGTCGTTAAGATGGGATGGCACTTCAATTACTAACCTCCTTTTCCATTGCTTGTAACTTTGGTTAAGCAAATAGTGCATGAAAGTTGGCATACTCTCTATGCTGGAGTAAGTCTTCCCTCCTTTTACTCTTCCCCCACAGATGGAAATGATTGCTCTATGTTTTTGACACATCAGATCACAGACATAAGGGCCATACCTGCCAAGCCAGAGTCAGATGAATAGTTTTGCTGAAGGCAGTTGTAGAACTTACGTGCAGAGACTGAGTAAGGAAGGATGCACCCACTGGTACAATGGGTCTTATGAACTGGTGTCACTGGGGACAAGGCTTGTGCAACTGAGCCTGTGGTTGGCTGAAACTTTCAGCACTCCCTGGTTATACTTTCCCAAAATGGTTAAAATTTCACACAATTTTGAATTAATAATTTATTTATTTTTTTAACGAGAGTATGTTAATTGTGAAAAGTGGTAAACATATCACTCCATTCTTTCCCTCTTTGAAAGGAGGGAAAGGGAGAGAGAGCTAGCTCTTTTCCCAGCATTGAAACTCACCTCTGTTGATGCCTTTTAACTTCTCTCATGTAAACCTGTCTGCAAAAGAGTTACGCTAAAATAAACAGTGACATAAGGTATTCAACCCAGGCCACATTTCATTGCTTTAATAAATTCCAAGACTAAATAACAACAGAGCTATCAGTAAAACTTCATTTATTGCAGTTCACTGTCTTGTAAATAATGCATTCAGCACAAGAACTGCTGTACTGAATCAAATCATAGGTTCATCCTGTTTAATATCCTGTCTGCAGCAGTGATCAAAATGTAGAAAAAAACTTTTCCTAGTGTAAAATCCCAGCTTCTGGAAACTTGCAGGTAAATCTCGTAGGAGTTACAGCAAGAAAAGGGTATAGTTCAGCTCTGCACACGGAATTCCAAGATAGGAAGGATTTGGATTTTAGGCAATGTCAGTATTGTTAACTTTATTTAACATTACACAGTCCTTCTACTTCTAGATCTTGTTTCCAATTACTTTTAACTGAGCCCAAATAATTTACGCTTGGCAGCATTTTTTCATGGCAGATGACTATCTAAAGCTGAGTATTTAAAAAAAAAAAAGAAACACACACAAAAAACACACACAGAAAAATTCTTAATTTCTCAGAATGACGTTAGGGGAAACCAGACTTTCCTGTACATAGTAAAAGAGCTCTTGCTAGCATTTCTCTGAGAAGCTAAAATTTGTGAGGAAAGTCACCTAGATGCTATAGATACAGTCTTTGCTGTTCCTGAGAGCTTGTCCCATTCAGCCAGTGATAAGCCTTTAAGAGATTTCAATTAGCATGTGTTAAATAGATGTTTACTAAGAATTCAGCGTGTTTCAGCCCAGGGCCCACAGAAAGGAAGGAGGACTTTTCCCTGCAGCTGCAGCTCCTGTTAATCTGCTGCTACCTCCTTGGGAAGCTTGTGGAGGCAAAGCTGTCTGCCCAACCATAACAGCCTTCCTTCCTTGAATGTGAAAAAGAAAGCAGTCTTCAGAGGAAACAGGTGCCAGACCAGGAACTGTCAAGGCTAAGCACACTGGGACAAAATGCTTCCAATAACTCAAAGAAAGATTACACTAGACGAGAGAAAAAGCTGCAAAATAAGGCATGCAGAAGCCAGTCATTAACGAGAATGAAGGTACTGCCCCCTTGTGATTGTGCATTGATACCATCTTTAATTTTAGGGTTGCACGGTGTTTTTTCACAGGATCTCTGCCTACTTCAGTGCACCAGCTGAGCCACCTCCTTGGATCAGTCAGAGCTGCGGGACTCTCCCTCAGCTGCCTCAGGCAGCTGTAGAAGAGAAGGGAGCATCTTAACCGGGTTATATGCTGCATGGAGAGTGGGCTCTGCTCTTGCAACAAAATCCTAGCGTGACACAGGGCAAACTGAACTAGTCAGAAATGACCACCAGGGTCATGTCATACAGTTTCTTTTCTGGAGGCTGAAACTTTGCAAAACTTAATTTTTCAAAGAAGCTGAGTGCTCACAGCCATGGCTTGAAGCTACTGACAGCTATTTTGAAAATTTCATGTGCTGTGTCATGTTAATTAACCCAGGAGATCAGGCCTCCATGTCTGAAATTGGGCAACCGCATTGAGTGGCACTTCTTACCTTAGTCTGTCTTTGATTCATGTGCCTGTGCAAATCGAGTCCTTCCCCTTCACCTCAGAGGGAGGCTGAAAGCATTAATGTTTTGTGAAGTACTTAGATTCTGCGGTGATGAGCACAGTAGAGAAGCTCAGGAGGGTATCAGTAATTATGTATTCACAGAAGGTTTAAATACAGTGGAAAGAAGGCCCATGGGCAATACCCTGGGCAAGGAGAAGAAAAATATCAGTGTTTTTCAATGAAGAATATTGTGCATCTTGTGCCTGAACGAGGTAAGCATCCTGAAGGGGGAAAAAAAGGCGTATGGTCACGTAATTAAAGACCGATGAGTGAGAACAAGAGGGTACGGGCAGGTTAGTTCTGGTATGTTTGATTTTGTAGGCTCAATGCTTTTCCAATCTATTTTTGCAGAGGTGCTACTTGTATTAAGAAAGTATCTCCAGGACCTGATTGGTCTTTTCATTGGCTAAAAAAAAAAGGTGCATCCTCTGGCTAAAAGATTACATCCTGTGTTTCACACAGCTTTTCAGCCTAGGACCCTCTGTATGAGCACTGTGGGATGTTGAGGGTGAAGCCAAATAAAAGGAGACATTTTGGGCTGTGGTTTTACAGAGACCAGCACGAGAGGGCTCTGGTCCTTGACATGGGTACTACTGCAGCTTGAATAATAAATAATAATAGTTTAGCACAATCCAGATAGGGCTCGACTTGGCGGGCGCTTTGTCATTGTCAGCTGGCAGCATAATGCTGTATCCTGACTACTGGCTGAGTACTTGAAAAGAAGATGTCGCTCCTGCTGACAGCTAATAGTGGATCTCCTTTAGCACACCAGGTAGAGCTTCTACTTTGTGCATTTGAAAACACCTGGTTTAGGTCTCAGCTGGGAAAGATTATGCAGAAAGTAGGCGTATGAAACAGCATCAAATGAGGATAATCCTTCATTTGACATTTACTCATTTGGTTACCTGCCTCAGTCCTGCAGTGCAGCACCCCTGCTATTAATCTTTTGTCAGGATGTACTTACATGTTATATCTGCTACCTGTGACAATTATTAGACTTTGCACTTCACTAGCACTTCTTTTTTGAGAGGCAGCATGGCCTTGCGTGATTATAGCTGGGGTAATCACTTCCCATAATATTAAGAGTACCAATTCAAAACCTTTACAAAAGATTAGCTGGTCTTTAATAAACACAGGAGGTTGGGACTTCATGTTCTGTATGATCTGAAATTCAGAACCTCTGTTATTCTTCCAGTCCCTTAACAGCCCTACAATACCAAATCTACAATTCTCAGAAAATGGGCCAAACTCCCTGTCAGCTACAAACTGTTTAAGTCAGGAGCAGTTCCACCTACTAGAAGAGATTTTCTTATGGTTTATGCAGATATAACTGAGAATACACCACGGCCATCTCATAACATGCTAAAAATCAGTTTCTTATGAGCACAGGAACCCTTTGGGATTTCCTCCAAGGTCTGAAAGAAACTGAAAAAGCACAGCAACACTTTTTTTTTTTTTTTTTTTTTTTTTTCTCCTGGACTCTGCCCCTGCATCCCTGATGTTGTGAGAACAGGAAGGAGAGATTAACACAGTGTGGTTAATTATAGCCAGATTCTGGTTGTTCTGGCTCCAATCACTTTGATCTGAAGCTGGACACGAGGGGAATGGCGTTGATGCATTTGCCAAGAGCACTAGAAAGAGAGAGCCAGGTTTGTAGGGAAAGCTTAGGTAGCAGTGGATTAGTATCAACGAGGAAGACACAAGACTGTTTCTGCAAGCAGGTATTGGATTATCAATGATTTCCTCATCTCATACAAGCTTCTTGTGTGGAGCATTTGTGGTAGAGTACCCGTAATGAGTTAGTACCCTCCTCTCTGAACTGCTTTACAGCTAGAGACGAGTGACCACGTATTAATTTCTACAGTTGCTCTTTGCAAACACAAAGAGAAAAGTGAAGAGAAACATAGAACCAGACTTAAGACGTATTGAAAGTATATATATATATATATATATATATATATATATATATATATATATATATAATTTATTTATTTTTTTGCATAAGAAAGTAAAAGTAACTCCAGCAACTCCAGCAGGGAGCCCAAAAATTCTGACTATGCACTGTATAAAAAAAGCAAAGAGTATCGTATTATTGGCTGTAAATTATCCAATTTTTGAATTTAACAGAATGTCTTGTAATTATAAGACAGGGAGTCCTCATGTTCTCAGTCTTCACTCTTTTTTCAATATTTTGTACATTCTTATTATGTTTCCTTTTATTCATCTCCTTTCTGAGGCAAATGATTGTTTTGAGTCTGCTCTTTGGAGAGCTCTGGCAATTGTCATTTCTGCCGGTACTCTCTGAAACAGTCTCCCTCTACTACATGCAATAATATTACAGAAAAGGATCAGCAATATAAACGTACTATGGTTTTCTGTATTCTGTATCCCATTCTGCTTGCCTTAATGTGTTTTTTACGCAGTTTCATGTTGAGAGAATCTTCATTCCTCTTTTGAATTCTGCACTGGCCTTCGTGAGTTAGCTCAGTTGGCTTACAGACAGTGTATCAATAGTTCAGACTTACCCCTTCAATATCAATATACATCTGGCTGTCGGTGTTGCCCATTCATCTAGCGTACTTGACTCTAAAGATACTTCTTAGTTCTTCACCATACTGCTCAAAATAATTTTGTCAGAGGCAGCTTTTGTTTTTTCATTGCTTACATCCTCTGCCAGATTGTTGACAATTATACTGAAAACAAAAAATGCCATATGAGAATTCATATCTAACTTTTAGTAAAAAAAAAAAAAAAAAAAAAGCTTAATTCTTATCTTTGATTTCACTTTTAGATTTTAAGTTCTAAGTATGTGTTTTGAGTATTTATTAAATGTGTGTAAAAGGGCACAATCAGATGCTGCTTAACAAAGTGAATCTTATAATGGACATGTTTAGAGCAGAATGGGTAGAACAGAGTATATTTGGCAATGTTTTGCAAGAAGCTTTGTTTGATAGGATGTACCAGATAGAAAATGTGTTATTTCTGTTGGAATTAAAGGTGGTTTGCCATTTTGTTATCACTCTTATTGGGGTCTAAGTGAGACACAAAACTGATTTGAGTGAAAGCATTTCTTGCATCAAAAGGTCTCTTGATAATAGCATGTCGTATGTTGTAAATGAAGGCATAGTTGCAGTTCAGATGGAGTCAAATTCAGACCAGGTGTAACCCCACCAAAACTGTCTCTATTGTAACTAGGCACATGTCACATATGGGCAGCACAGGGCTTTATTCTCTGTGGTCTTGAACCATGTATAGTTAATCTACAGAAAAGAATGTAATGCTCTATCATGCCATAATAGCTTCATTTTATACCCTCTTTCAAGAAGTTTGAATGGCAAGGAAGTGCCACAAAGTGAATAGAAATGAAATTCTTCAGTGTTACGGAAAGTTGCATCTAATTCAGGCCCTGTTGAAATGGAATTCTGCAGCTGGCCTCCTGTAGAAAGCACAGACAGAATGCAGGATGGAGACGTTCAGGGAGATTGTTCTGGAGATCACCTGCATCTTGCATTGGGAAGTGGTAGGTGATTTTCACCACACATAAACACAGTATGGCAAGATCTCTGCCTTCAGAAAGCACATAATGTAAGAAGTCAAGCAAAATAAAGAAATACAGAATATACAGGTGCATGCTGCGTACACATTTAAATGTACAGATAAACATATATACAAGTGTGATTACATATTTACATACATGTGCCTGTAGATGCATATACCACAGATCCTGTAATTAAAAGGCATTTTGAAGCAACTTACTCCAGATCAATTTGGTGTTACTAGAGTTTAAATCTTTAGACAAGGCACTGGATCCAATGCAGTATTAATTACAGGAAAGTTCTGTATGTAAGAAAACTGTGCTGGGGTTTAACACAGAGCTCACTTAATTTTCAGACCCTAAAAACAAGAATTAATTAGCACTTTCCATGTAATTAATGATACCAGCTTCAGAAACAAAAAAATGCTTAGCCATGAATTTAATTTAAAATGATGTTTACCAGAAATGTCATGGGTTTGCACGGAACAAACACAGATGAATTGTGCAAGATACTTTTAATACAAAGCCCATTTAGGATGCTAAGGATTCCTAGACAGGAATATCACAGTTAGGAGGACAAAACTGTCAATTCTGTCTGAGCATATAAGGTTAATCAGGTTCTGTTGCTCTCCGAAACTATTCCATTTTACTCTGGCATCTGGCAATGTATTCATGAAGAAAAAATTCACCTAGCCGAGCAGATAAAACAGAATAGATAATATGGTAAGCTGAAGAGAAAGTACAAACCACAGAGTCTGTTAATTTTAAACTGGTAATGGAAAAGTGAGAAAAGAGGCAACGATGCATGCGAGTTAAATACAATTGTAAAATGATGACTATTATCTGACAGAAGCTGAAAAAGTAGTATAATATATACTGTGCTTTATTAGATACAGGATACATCTCTACAAATTCAGTTAGATGACTTGTCTCTAAGTTAGTGATTTTTAATAAAATATGTCAATATTACAAATGCAGGGGGATATTTGTGAAACCTAGTCACTTCTGAAAAATGTGTTCAGTGCATTTCAAGTTTCATACCTGCCTTTAGGATCATGCCACATATCTGGTTTCATGGTCACAGCTTTATTTTGTTTTCCTCTGTACTTAAGTGATAAGCCATAAAACCAACTGATTAATCATCTGCATTGTCTACTCAAACATCAGTGCTGCCATTTAGAAAGCAGAGAGAAAAGAACAGAATTGAAAGTAAATTCTGTTTTCTGTAAATTCTGTAATTCTTTCTTAGTTATAAAAACGTTGTGCATATTGGAGGCAAAATGCTTCACACAGAGGTGCATTTTTAAAGTCTCCCATCCTGGTTTTGGTTTCCATTCGGTTTCCATTTTACGTCTAGGATATTTCAAGCAGGAAGAATTTCACAAATCTTTTCAAGGCTATGTGGTTCCTGAGTGCGTTGTCACTCCTGTGACCTGAACAATTTGTCAATATAAAGTCTTGCGGGTTGTTTCCATCAGGAGGAGAAGTAGATGACAGGGTTGGAAACTTCTTTTTATTTGCTCCCGTTTGTTTACAGAGAAGGTACATGTGTTCCTGTTCCTGCAAACCTCAAACTTCAGGAGGCGGTTTTCTTACATGATGTTCCTGGCTTCTTCTCATCCAGTTCCTGTCCAAGGAGAACTCATCTTCTGTACCTCTTTTGGGGTCAGGGAATGAGTCTGTCCGGCTAACCATCTACAGCTTTCCACATCTGACTGTGCAGTGTTCCTGGCCGCACATTGCAGATATGCGTAGTTCCATCAAAAGAGATGCATAAACTTCAGTGTTTGAAGTCAGCTTATACAGATCTGCTTAGCACCCATGGTTCATCTCCAGCCACTCTTTACTTACATCCCATGCTTTGGGCAGTGGCTCATGCAAGTCAGTTTACTGTGGGATGAATGAAGCTACTTACATTAGTCCTTTTAAAAAAAGAGCCTTTGCGCATGTGAAAGCCATCACATTAATGTAATTATGATTTGTATTATGACTTAGTTCAACAACAATTTCTGTGTCTGTAGGGCCTAGGTTTTAGGACAGCACTTCAGGACTCTCTAATGTTGGTCTAATTTCAGCAGTGCTTAAGAGTTATTAGGGATGCTTTCCTGAAAAGTAGCTTGTTACATTTGTTTTATGGGAAGGGTGCTTGTTTGCCCCTCAAGAACATTCATAAGCAATAAAGAAGGACTTTAGAAATACAAATTAAAAACTAAAGGTGAATTCCTGACCTGCAGAGGTTAAAAATTCAGTGAGTCCAGGTGCTCATGCAACATTTATTGGTGGGTTACTACACCCTGGTTTCTTAGTTTCACTTACAGTGGGCTTCATACAACTCTTAAGGGAGAGTAAGACAAAATAGTCACATTTTTACCTACTTGAGCATAAGCTAGAAGAAGCCATGACGATACCTGATGAAGGTAAGCTAATACCTGATGATCAGCTTTATTCAATATGAAGTCAATCCCCTTAACAAATTACCTCTCTCTTTGTGAACTGAGATCCTTTTAGGAGTGGCTTGGATCATTTGGTTTTCTTTGTGTCAGTAGCTGATGGCAAGAGGAAATGATAGAGGCTACAGAGTACGCTGAGAGCTCCAAGGCTTCTCTGCCAGGAAGGTCCCATGTACCCCCTTGCAGAGCAGTAAGCTCCTTCCCCCGTGAAGTGAGCACTTGTGTTGCACTCGTGTCTTGCAGAGCTGTGTGTGTTCCATGTTGTTTGTGAGGATAGGAAAGCCATCACGACACGAGGAAACTTTCGTGATACAATGCAACTATACTCAGAGTTTTTACAAGATTAGGATCTCTCCCGCAGCGGAGATCCTTTTGCGTCAGCCTGTCCACTTAGGCACACCTATGCAATGTATAGGAAAGAAGGAATTTTTCGTGACTTTGAATTCACAGCTGTTTTGCGGTAAATTCTGCAGCTGTGACCAGAAACTGGACGACCTTGTTAGTAGGACAGCCACAAAGTAGCCACAAAGTTTGGTTTTGATTATAACGTCTGTTTTTCTTCTTCTTGAAGTCAGTTCCTTAAAATTTGATGTGCTCATGTAATTGCAATGTAGTTCACTGCCCTGCTTTACCTCCGGTGAAGGGAGTTTGAGACGTTGCAGAGGAGAAGAGAAAGAGAGAGACAGACTGACAGACAGACACGGAAGCCCACAGTATGGAAAAATAAATGACATCACTGATGGGCTATTCTGTCATTAAATATGAGTTATTGAATATTTAAGTAGAAGTATTACACATTTTTTTTCTAACCCTTACCCCCCATAAAACTCAACAACTAAAAAAATAACCTTCATGTAGTTTACTAGTGGTCTTACAAACATTCATCTTTTCCTTATCTTCCTCTCCTCTTTTGTTAAAAAAAAAAAGTCTGTAACAGAATTACAAATCAGAATCTCTCTAATGGTATAGATTTTCTTTCTTAAGTAGATGGAAGAAACAGATTCATAATTCACTTACATTTCTGTGAATCCAAGATGTTTCGGAAATGACTGTTGTTTTGGAAATTGTGAAAGATCGGGGCAGCCATTTTGCACTCTTTTGGCATCTGGCCTTGGAAAGTGTTGAGCACCCCACATCTGAACTGCAGCCCCTTGAAGGTATCTTCAAAGAAGCATGAAGCAAACTGAGGTCTCTGAAGTCACTCATCACTTTTTCAAAAAATGGTTGTGGTTTTCACTAGATGTGGTATCGTATCTCTCAAAATCACTACTTGCAGGCCTTGTTTAGCACCTCTGAGTATGAACTTTAGGCAGTCACTGAGTGACAGCGTTGCCATATAGCTGCAATTCTAAGCAAACATGGCTAGAAGGCCTGGTGAAGGCCTGATGGTGCCACGGCCCGTCCTTCCTGTTGATTCTGGTCTCCTGACCAGAAAACAGCATGGGGCCATCAAGACAGCACACAGCTGTCGGTCAAGGCTGAGGGATCTCCAAGAGGTCTCAGGGGAGTCTGGGCTACAAAGATGCTATATGTACCTTGTATTCAAGAGTTATTGGACAAAGTGCTTTAAAAACTTTGGGAAGGAGAGGAGAAATCCAGGTCTCCCTTCCCAACAGAGCGCTCTGTGCCAGCAGTGTTTAAGTTTTGGTTTCTTTTTCTTATTTTTGACTCACAATATGAACTTTATTGTCGAGCAGCCTGAATGGTTTCTGAAAGGCAGAGAAAGACCTGACGCCTTCTGTTCCTTAAGATCTGTCTGATCTTTTTAGATCAGAAAAATTGGCCAAGTTGCTCAATGACAGCATCTCGCCTAAGGGTGACATTAAACTGAGGCAGGTCATTTTGCCTTATGAAGAGCTCTCCAGAACCAGTTGGAGAGAATTATTTGAAGGCAGCTGTCTGAGATATTTAGGAAATACCCTGGTGCCTGAACTGTTATCACCATTTCCAAGTACTCTTCCTCAGATGTTCTGGCTAGTTGCTACCCTATTTGTCTGCTCCCTCGTGATCTCCTTTTTGTTTCAGTCTGAGGGGTGTGAAGTTTGGAAAGAATGTAAAGTAAGTTACGAGGCTCCATAGGAAAATCCTAGTACCTCAGTCTCAGCCCTGTGCTGTTGGGTACTGGGCAAAAGAAAGATACTAAAGAAATGAGGATTCTTCCTCCTTTCCTCAGCACATCTGTGCATGTGTTTCTCAGTGCATCTGCTGCTGGTGTCATTGTTTTCCAGTAAGAGCCCCTAGCTAAGATAATGTCTGGACAAAAGTCAGAAATGCCTGGCTTAGCATCCTTCTGGAGGCTCCATGTGGTGTTAGAGAAGATGTAAAGAAAAAGGGCATCTCTGTGGGGTAAAATGTATCCTTTTGATGGAAGCCATGTGTATTTATGTACAAAGGAATAACAAATATACTTACTTAACTTTTAAGCTCTTGCACTGTACTGCTGCAAGGCATGTCACTGCAGGCCAGTGAGACTGTCTTCTATATTTGTTAAAGTGGAGCTGCTCTCGTCTTTTAGTTAAAAAGATGTTTTGCCATTGGAGGCATCATCTCTTTTTGTATTGCTCTCTGTGGGGTAGAGAATGCAAAGCAGGAATAACTGACTAAAAATACACTGTTGGCACAGCAGTCGTTCCCCATCTTTGGAGGGACAGAGGCAAGAATATTGCCAAACTCCAGTAAATATATATGAGGTGCATTAAGTGCAAATTGTGTGCATACATCTTGGGGCTCCTACAGTATTTTCTCCTTCTCAGGGCCAAAGGTTCCTCTTCACCATCCAACTTCCTGAGTCCTTATCACTGGCACCGTAACAACCTCCTACTGAGCTAAAAATAAATTCGTATCACAGCGGTACCTCCTGCCCCTCCTGAACTGTTTGGGAGTGATCTCCTGCGCTCTGGATAGGTTAAAAATTAATGTTAGGTGCAGGTGCTCATGTATCTGTATTCACAGAGCTGATAGGCAGGATCTACGCTCAAGGCAGTCATGTCTTGTGGATGAATCCTAAATTTGTCTTTTTACTGTGTAGGATTTGGAGAATATTGGCAAGCTTGTGAACTGGGACTTGCAAAGCTAGGTATTGCTGTGCATGTTTAAACACCTAGAAAGCAAATAATAATAATAATAATAATAATAATAATAATAATAATAATAATAATAATAATAATAATAATAATAATAATAATAATAATAATAATAATAATAATGCTGTGTTTCTAAGGGTGGTACATACTTGGAGCACCAAATGAAATGAGACCACTTATTTTTTCTTTTAAACTGATTCAGCTAAGGAGTGAAAATGTCCTAGGTACTAACTGCTCACAAAGAAATAAAATACTTCATCCAAATTGTTTGCACGTTGTATTTGTTGATCTCAGGATTCGATAGCATCTTCAGGATGGTGCCGTCTACTGTTTAAAGTACACAAGATTAACTCACAGTGTATGTAGCAGGATAGAGGTAGGGATATAGTAAAGAGGCATCGTTTCAGCCTCATGTATGACATTGTAATTGTATGTTTTTTAATGAACAGACCAGGGTAGTTACACTTAGTAATGTTTGTTACTAAAAAGGAAAATGGGTGTTAAATCATTGTGTTCTTTGATGAATGGCTTGTACACTGAAGAATAAATTGAACAAACTGGCATAGAGCTCAGTGAACATGAAATCAGCTATTAGAAGAAAGCTGTGAACAAATTCTGAGCCTGATATGCATCTTTTGATTAATGTCCTATCAATCATCCATAGTGGCTACCTTAGCTAAGTCGTGCTGTAATCATTCATGGTTGCTTACAGGAACACTAGCAGGGACTATAGAGCTGCAATAACTGAATATTATTACTGATTTCTCCCTAACTCTTGCTGTGAACAATTACTGTTTTCACTCCGTTTCTGCCTCCCTTTATTAAAAAGAATACAATGCAAAATGAAAAGAGAGTTCCTCAAAGACCAGTAAAATTCTCCCAGGGTATTCTTAATGATATTCTGTCCTAAATGGGCAAACTATTGTAATGCACAGTTCTCACCAGGAATAATAGTAATGTAATCACATTGAAGCTGTCTCTTTATGGATTGGAGTCAAACAGACAAAATGTATAGTCAGATTAATGAACACAGAATTTCTGTAGAAGTATTACTTAAAATGGTTGAAATGATTTCAGCTCTTTTTGTATCACAATATTTTCATTTAATACACTTAACAGTAACAGCAATTAAGACTTGAGACTGTAAATTTGGATTAAATCCACGCTTTTGACATTAGAAGAAGCCTTGAGTATTAAAAGGTATTATGCCTGCACCTCTTTCTTTTAAGACTTGATGTTTTAAATTTGTAGGGGTCTTTTGAACTGATCTTTTTTAAAGAAAAAAAAATCAATTAATACCCTGTTTATTCCTTTTTTTTTTTTTCTATGGTTATAAGTTATTGGAAAATGTTTACAGGAGAATCTCATATTTCTGTGGGTGAAGATTTAGCTCTGTACCATTTATTTTTTAAGTATGACACGAAGAATGCTTTGGCAGTACCCACAAAATAGTTCCTTAGATGGCAGTGTAATTTCCTCCAAAGTCACTGTAGTCTGGGAAATACAGTGAAGTAATGAAGTGATGACAGGTATTAACATGCATAATGGGCTTTAATAGACATTTAATGTTGTTTAACTGGAAGAAGAAGAAGTGCTTTCCCATTGGAATATTTCTACATTGAAACTCATTGATCACCAATTTCAGAGGGGAAAGGTTAATCCATCAGTTTCTGTAACCAAACGGTGCTGATGGAAATTCTTTAGGTGACATTCTGGATGAACTGAGCTTTCCATCTTTGCAAACAAAAGAGTGATATGACAAGTACGGTGTTCAGAACACATTTAACCAATTGATTTTCTCTCCTCTTGTAATAAGATCTAGAGACATATGAAAGAGCGTAGCATGAGCCAAGATTAAAGGAACTGCTTCATACAGGCGAACATAGGGGAACTGCATTATCAATAAAAGTACTATAAAGCATGTAGGCACCCATTCTTTTTCTTTATATAAAGTTTGTTATTGCAATAAATAGCTGTTATTGAACTGCTTGCCTTTTATTTCAGTTTTTCTGAATTTTATTTTACTCAGCTTTCTGTGGTTTTGTGGTAAATGTTAGGAAAAGATGTTATGTTTTGTTATGGTATCATTTTTGTGCTCACTAGTAAATCCAGACCAACTCTGGGTTTAAGAGCTGGATTTATCAGTCTTTGGGGCACAAGGAAAGACATGAGGGGAGGGAGGGACCTGACTTCAATTAATGTAAAACATCAAATATTTTTAAGGTTTTAATCTGTACAGTTCCATACAGTAATGACCCTCATCATTTTCCTTCCTTTTCCCTCCTTTTTCTCCCAAATTCAGCCCTGCTCTGAGTTTCACATACCCTCCTACACCAGTATCCCTCCAGCAAATGCATCAGCAAATTATAAGTCGTCAGCAAACCCTGGGTTCAGCCTTTGGACACAGCCCTCCTCTCATCCATCCTGCTCCAACTTTTCCTACCCAGAGACCTATCCCCGGCATCCCCAGTGTCCTGAACCCTGTCCAGGTCAGCTCTGGGCCTTCTGAGTCCACACAGGTGAGAGACAACAAAAGAAACCTTTGCACCCCAATAATTTAAAAATGAAAAAAATGAAACAAATCACGTTGTCTTGTTGGCAATTAATCACCACTGTCACGGAGACCCTTCGATAACAGTTTTCTTGCAGCTATAGCATTTGCAGTCCTGTTATTATAAATCACAGGCATATACGCAGTGTTCCTGATTGGTAGCATGCCTTTTAGTCCTCATAAATATTTCAGTGTGCTGCAGCGGCTTCTCATTCCAACCTGTCTTTCCTGAGTCAGACAACTTAATACAGGTAGGGAGCAGAGAAGGGGAAAAAACACACTGAAACACTTAATGATTTAGAGCTTAGCATCTTCACCTCAAAATCATGTTGACTGGCATACCTCTGGACACAGAGACACATTCTGCCATTCAGAATGGGTGTGAGTACAGAGCAGCTCAAAGATTGTGCGGAGGTTTGAAGTTTCTTTTTTTTTTTTTTTTCTCTGCTTTATGCAAAATTGGACTTGGTGGGTTGGGATTAGTCATTTCAGTGAGCAAAGCTGTGTTCTCAAAAGCTGGAGATGTGCAGCAGGGAATCAGGCCCATAATGTGCATGGTTCTTGTTTTGTTGTTTGTTTTTTTTTTTATTAACTCATGTGGTTTGTTTCCAGATGACTTGGGATAGGTTATTTATCAGTCTGGGAGCTGTTTATCTTCTGGCTAGCTTTTACAAATGCAGAAGCAGAATATACTGCTGTGGGAAGCATATTGATTTTTTGTGGGGTCTGTGCAAGTTCAGATATCTCTAAAAGATCTCTGGATTTCTACAAGATCCATTTGCAGGTGTAGATAACGGTGTTCAGTCTAGCACAGCAAGAGGGAAAACAAGATTCCGGCCTGTTTATGTCAGCGTTAGTTTTGCTGTTGACTTTAGAGAATCCAGGGCTTCATCTAGGATTTTTCAGCAGAGACATTCACGCTTGTGTTCAATTTTCCTCCCTATCCATCACTGTAAGGGAAACACAATAAAAGAGCTGAGATGTTGCATACAGACATGAAGTGGGGAAACTTTTCCTCCAAGTGTAAAAAAAATCATCTTCTCATGTTTATTCTAACTAGTGCATAGTGATTTCGCTTTTCAAAGTTGCCTTTCTGAAGTCATCATTATGTGGAAAATCAAGTCCTTCCTACCCCTCCCTGGCCCGCCAAAAACAGCATTGGTTTGTAGCAAGGAATTACATCAAATGCTCTCCTTCCTGTTCCCTCCCTGCTCCATTACAAGGTTGAGTGATGCAGCTCTTCCACAAGTTAATGCTATGTAATTGAAACACAATGTAATTGCATATCCAGTATAATTAACAGTGTAGCTTCTCCAAATAAAGTTGCTGAGCAGATGCTGCATATTTCTGTTGGGAGCTACATATTTATCACAGTCTAATTTTGTCTTTTTTGGGGAAAAAAAATAAAACAACACAACGCACCAACTGCCCGCAGCAGAACAAACCCACAAGCGAGTCTGCAGTGAGCAGCACTGGAGATCCAATGCACAACAAGCGCTCCAAGATAAAGCCCGATGAGGACCTCCCCAGCCCGGGCGCGGGAAGCGTGCAGGTATGGCCTTCAGCTTACAGTCATCAGCCTTTTTTTCTCACTGCTGGAGGGAAAACACACCTTTCACTAAAACACACGTTTTTAGTCCTCCTGCCCTCCTCAGAGCCTTCATCTTGTACACACACACAGCTCATGGTAGCAAGGGACTGAGTACAGGATTAAACCCGAGCAGCGAGGCCTTACTTTGCTACAGAATGAGGGCAGAGAGGAAGGAGGCTGAGGGAGAAACATCTCTGTTGGTTCACTGAGTGCTCAACCCTCCGTTCTCCACAGAAAAGAGAACCAAAGACATTTGGGTCTTTATTCAGGATGGGATTTCCTTTTGGCAAAAATATTTATGCCACATGGACTTTTAAAGGATCGTAGCACCGAGCTGCTTTGAGGCCTTGTTGCCAGCCTGCAGTCGGCTTGCTACACTTTCCTTACTGGTTGATGCCGCTGGTTTTAGTAAAGTCACTTGTAATTTACAGTGACGAAAGGCGGGTCAGTGAATCAGCGACTTGATCTTGTGAGAGAATCCATGAAAACATATAAAAGAAGATCCATCTAAATCCCTCAGCAGGGTTGAAATGGAGAAATAGCATGAGTTCATAACCCGAACCGAACGTTTACGTCAATGTCCTACTCTCACCCTGAGCCAGCACAAGCTGGGAGAGGGATTCACTTTGAGGAACTGAAGGTGGAGAATCAAAACCCAAAATTAAATGCTGTCTTTCCCTGCTTAGCCCTTTCATGCACATATTATGGACAAGAAAGGACTGACAAGAGGCCTGAAAATTACAAGTCTATTCTTGGAAAGACTTTTATGTGCAAAACTGTCACCGCACTGGCAATGCAAACACACTTTGGATAACTGGTGATGCGATTTATGTCCAACTGTAGTAGTAAAGACAAATTCCAGTTAATTCAACTATATTAAATAATGTCTTTTTCATTACTACTACTTGTGTATAATTAGGGCAAGTGTGCAAATATAGAGCTGCATAAATACAGGGAAAAGGAAGCGGGCCTTTACAATTTGATTTTAACTGACAAGTGAATGGGTTTTATTTTTTAGAAATTCTCTGTAGTTAATATTTCTGGGAAAGAAAAATACATTTTACACATATAGCTGACACATGGTTTTGGTTTACCAGGCCTGTTTTGAGCTTTTATATTTCGTAAAGCAGAATAACAGGGTGAACTGAGGGTATAATAATCTGTTTCCCCCTACTCTGTCATTCTTTCAATGCAGAAGTAATTCACTTCTCCTCCTCCATTTCAGAATTTCCTCTTTCCTCTCCTCATGCCTGTTTTTTTCTTCTCTCCAGGAACAGCCAGAAGGAATGACCCTGGTAAAGGAGGAAGGGGACAAAGATGAAAGCAAACAGGAGCCTGAAGTGGTCTATGAGACAAACTGCCATTGGGAAGGCTGTTCCCGGGAGTTTGACACGCAGGAACAGCTAGTGCATGTAAGTTAATGGTATTCAGGAACCGGGTTTTAAAACTATGTGACCTTTTTCATGGGGGTCAGGTTCTCTGACCCTGTGCTGAGTCAAGTTTCTTAGCTAACAGCGCTGCAAACTGGAGAGGGGTTTATGAGTTTCTGAGAATAAAGAAAACTCTGAGCCACAGTGCTTGACCTGTTCAGTCAGCTAAAGCTTAGTGTAAAATTCAATAAAGTCTTCAATAGAGATTGTAATGGCTCTGATCCTGTAAGCCAGCAAACGCTATTTTGAGTTAGAGACTTTGATAGTTATTGAGTAATAGTAAGCTGGACATGAATTATTATTAACCTTTAGCCAAGTTTGATTTTTTTCCCCAAAAGGGACTGTAACAGTAGAAACGGGCGAGTGGAGTTCTTCCCCTTCCCTAAGGGTTTGCAGCTTTTTTGTATCAATTTACTGTTCTGTGAAAACTGAATTGGATTATTTGGCTAAATACATAGAGACAGAGTTAGTTCAGTCCTTTTAGCAAAAGCAAACTGTAGGGTTCACTATTTATGCAACCATATTAGCTGTATCTGTCTTGTTTTTTCTTCCCCTCCATTTGCTGAAGGAAATTATTACTATTTTTTAATATTGTAAGCTAGAAAATGAACCACCAAAATTCAGAATGTAACCTACCAAGTACAATACACCCACCATTTCCAACCACTTAGCTAGTAGCACCTCTTAAATGTCAATGAGCTTATCTAAATACTCTGAAAAAAAAAGGAATTCATAGTACAATTTAGAGAGGACCTTCTTCAGCAAATGATCAGTGTGTCAGAATCATATTTATTGTAGAAAAATGTTTAATACTTTCCTGGAGATCGTGCAAAATCTGTTACCTAATATGGCCAATTGTACTGAAATAACATGTTGAAAAATGTACTTTTCACCACAAATTGAAAAAAAATAAAAATCAACCACCATATATTTCCAAACACTATGCAAAATGTTAGATTGATGCTGCAAAGCTGACTTCAGTAAATCAATGCCAGCTTTCACTTGCTGTAGTGTGACAGCCTGGTGGTGATGGAAATTATTCATCAAGTATTCAGTTTCTTATTTTTTATTGTTGGTAGTAGTAGTAGCAGTAGTGACAGTAACAATAGCAATAATAATAAATTAAAGAATATCATGAACTGAACTAATGGCAAATATGTGGCCTTTTGGGGGGAATTCTTTAGACAGTTTTTATGCAAAATGTATCCTAACATTTTGATAGGACAAAATGAAATGCGAGGAGTGGACCTTTTAATGTTTTATTATCTTTTTGGGAAGAAATTCCATATGAAAGGCTGCTGCAAAGGGTTGGACACATTTGAAAGATCAGGTGTCGGTCTTGCAATTGATTCTATGCAAACAGACTGATTGACATCATCTGGTGCTGTGCACAGGCCTGATCTTTATATCTGCTCATAATTGTAAGGCTAAGGCTTTATGATGCCTGGAAAACTGTTCTTAATATTCAGAAATGATCCCAGCAATGATGATAAATAATTTACACCAAAATATATGAAATAAAAGAGAAATTCAGAATAAAGGTGCCCTTGGAAATGAAAAAAAAAGGAAGAGGATTTTTTGAAGTTGCAGATACAAAATTTAATTGAATTCCACTGTGCTTTTTACCTAATAGCTAAAGTTTTATAGCTGCAGGTAAATTAAAGTAGGATTGTTATTTAAAAAAAAAAAAAAAGTGTTGTTTCTAGTGTGTTTTTCATAGCAAATCTGACAGTATTATAAAGGTCAACAGCAAGAATTCTCTAAAAAAATATATTTTCTATGGTTTTGCATGATGGCAACATCTGAAATGGGTTTCTCCAGCTATAAACACAGGTAGAGGAAAAAAAACAACAAAACAAAACCAAAAAAAACAGGTTTCTGTGATAAAAGGAGTTCTTTTTGGCAGATTTACATATGTTATGGCATTTAAGATTATGAGGCACAACTCCCGACTTGAGACCCTGAAGACAATAGGATCATCATCCTTGTCACAACCATCACATTCAAGTAGCTCAAATCACACCGCCAGAGTCAGCGTGACTCAGTGATGGGGCCCGGCTTTGTGATTTCTTTTGCTGCTCTGGCAGCAGCCTGCTGTGTGGACTTGAGCGAGTTATTTCTGTCCAGAATTGCAAAAGGGCTCGAGACATCTAACTCTGTTTGAAAGGCTGGCCCTGCTCTGTCTCCCTCACGTTTTGTCAGCCCTTGATTGTCGCAGCCCCTTGATGCACACCTGCAGCAGCGCTGGAAATGAAGTCTGGATCTCAGTAGGGCTTCGTGGCAGAGCAGCCCCAGCTTTGCTTAAGTGTGTGGCTCTGGAAGAAAGTGTTAAGTCCCCGAGCAGTGGTTCAGTCCCTGAAAATCTCCCCACTGCTGGGGCTCATGGCCTTGTACCCAAGTACTTGTGGGTAAATCTGAGCAGATGCAAATAGCCATGGCTGCACGTTCCTCTTTGCGCTGAGCTTCTGACGTGGTGTATGCACATGTACACCTGTGTTAGGTACAGGGAATGTGACTCTGGTATGAGTATGTCTGTACTCAGTAATACTTACACTGCAGTAGCAGCTGGAAGCCTCGTCAAGCCCAGAGTCCTGTGGTACTCGATGCTGCTCAAATGCAAGGGAAGGAATGGCCTGGTTGTGGGCATTGGGTTGTTTTCACACTGTGACTCCAGGGAGGTGTATGTCAGGCTCTTCAATGCTGACTGGAGGTACCTGAGCTGGCTTGTGTACAGGTAGGCATGTAGCTAGGATCGTGCTATGCTTCCCAGCAGGTTCAGGGCTTTGCAGGATAGTAGATACCAACCTTCACATCTTGCAGCAGGGCTCTTCTGCGTTGCCTGTGAGTGCTTTCTGACTTGCTGGCAGACTTGTCAGAGCATCAGTTAGTTGCTCCAGCAGAGACTGAAGTGGGGTTTGAAGTTAGATGCTGGACTGCCACCTGGGACATCAAAAACATGGGTAACTTTCCTGTTTTGTTAATTCTACTGAGGAGTTGTAGTCACCAAGACAGGGGCACCTGGAATAGATGAAGGCAATAAAAGGTTTAAATTGCCCTGGCAAGACTCATTCAAATGACATCTGTCAGCATCCCTGTATTCCCTGACACTCAGTGGAGATGATCTGTGTGAGCAGAGACCTACAGCCATGCGGTCAGAAGTTGGATGGCTTCCTGCATGTGATAGAGCGCTGTGTTGTATCGTGTACATACACCTTCTTGACTAAGGGTAGTCAAGTGAACTGTGAGAGAAACCAAGTGAGCTATGTAGACATTTACAAAGGATTGCAAAAAAACCCTTTCCTGTCACCCACTCCAAAATTTGTATATTTTATGTGGAAGTATTCACAGCGTCCTTTCACCTGTACAACTGTAGCTCTCTCTTTTTCCAGCTTCTCCTTTTTCTCAGAGGAATAAGGCTACTCTTCATAGCCATGAATGTTTAGTAGGGAATCAGACCCGAAACCTCCCATGGTGCAGAACAGACTGTTGTTGCCCAAGCTTTGCTTCCAAAAGAATCAAAATTTTAGAGGAACTGCAGTGTTGAGGGAAAAGATGGAAGCCTAATTCTAGCTGCTTATTTTGTTTGTTAAAGGGTTGGGTACACTAGAATGAATTCCAGTTCCACTAGGTAGAGTGGAGCTCAGGGCATCCTTTCCTTGATACACAGTGCACACAGCTCACATTATTGATATCATTACTCCCGTCATGTACAGGGTGAATCCACAAGCACATACGCTTGTATTTTGAAAGAAGTAAATATGGGTTTCCAGTTTTTCTGTCACATGAGGACATCATTATTACCTTTCTGGAAATTGTAGAACCTGATTTACTCTGAAAGCAAGGATAGGTGAATCAGATCCTAGCCATGTCTGCATTGCATAGTGATGTGTAATATGGCATATGTGAAACAGTAAATACAAACATACTTGTGTCTGAATATGTAGTACAGCTTTACAGCAGAAATTGCGGTCTTGGGCACAATTGTCAGCATACACTGGCATTTTTCTGCTTTATTTTCTGTGGTGAATTCCAGCTGTTATTAGTGTAAAATGTGGGCGCTGGTGAAAGTGTGTTTAGGCCTCAAGAGACAATGTTTTCTGACTGAATTTATGAACAGAACCTGTGCTGCTATGAATAAATAACTGAAAAACTACATAAAAGAATTGTTATTGACCCACCCAGAAGGCTTTGACACCGTAATGATTTTGGTGTGGGAGCTCTTATTTCCAAGCGATACGTGCCACTTAGAATTCAGTGTGGTTAAATTTTCATGATACATAAACCAAACGGCAAGGTGTTAAACCATTCACATGCCCTGCCTTATTTATAGTACCCATCCATCCTTTTTTTTTTCTTTTTCCTTTTTCCTCTTACAGTTAATAGAAAGATTCATGATTCTTCATGGTTGTCTATCTAGTGTCTGACAGTACCGACTGCCCTGCTAAAGCAAGTCACTATCTATAATTGATATCCTTCTATGGAATAGGGTACCGGCTGCAATTGAAGGGTTTGGCTGAAAGCTCTTAAATCCTGACAAGTTCTGCCCTTGTTCTGGTTCAGTCGCTGAGCTACACAGCTGGGATCCGAGGGTTATTTGAACTTGGTGCAAAAGGGGTGCATGTGTTTCACATTAGCAAATCACAAAGTCGGAGAGCAGCATTAGAGCCGCTGCTGTGGTCGCCTGCCAGGTCGTCTTATTTACATTGCATTGCGCTCCTGTAAAGATTGCTCACGTTGCCATTTGAACATGTGTGTTATGGATTTCTTTCTTTCCTTTCTTCTTATTAAAAAAAAAAAAAAATCTTATTTATTTTAAAGCGTCAGTTTGCTGCTGGGGTCTTTATCATTCAGCTGTTTAATTAATTTCTCTGCCCAGCGAGATATTATAATTGGGCTTAGCTGAGCTCAAGTTTGTTTTAAATATGTGATAAATGCACTTGAGCGCCCAGAAGCTAATAAGATATTGTATATTTTTATAAATCTGCTTTTTGTTGCAGTTTGTCTTTTTTTTTTTTTTTTTTTTTCCCCAGAAATCAGTTTAGAATAAAATATTGCAAAAGGGTTAGACACTAAAGATAAAAGTTTGTTTAAGAAAATTATCCTTCAAGGAAATGACTGAAGTTATTGTTAAATATTAATACAATGGCAATCAGAAAAACGCAGTCCTGCCTATTTCTCATCCCCCTTGCTGTGTAGCCTTGATGATAATTATTTTTTTATTCAAAAACATGCTTGAAGAACTGCAGAGCTATTTTTTGTTAGTGTTTTCTCCTTAATTGTGCAGCAATAAAATTCTCTCATTGTTGTTATATTTGATTAGATGAGATCAAAAAGCCCTAAACTGACAGCGATGGTTTACACTCAGGATTTCATTTGCTGTGTTCTTCCTGCCTTTCTTCCAAGCCCTGGTGACTGAAGCACTCCCCTGGCAATCCCTGGGGCAGTCACTCTAATGCTCTGCCAGCCTCTCCTATTGCACCTCAGCCCCAATGAAAGTTTCTTGTCTTTCTCAGGTACCCATAGTAATCACAATGTGCTGAAGATACACAGAAGAACCATTTTGAGAGGTTCTCTGAGTTGAGTTTCTGACGGTTTTTACCCTCTGCTTCTCCATAAAACCCAGGCTGTGTCCACAGGCTAGCTCAGCTCAGGTTTTCATGGAATCATACCATGGTTTGGGTTGTAAGGGACCTTAAAGACCATCTAACTCCACCACTTCTGCCATGGGCAGGGATGCCACTCACTAGATCAGGTTGCCCAGGTCCTCATCCAGCCTGGCCTTGAACACCTCCAGGGATGGGGCATCCACAGCTTCTCTGGGCAACCTGTGCCTCACCACCCTCTGAGTGAATAATTTCCTCCTAATATCTAATCTAAATCTCCTCTCTTTTAGTTTAAAACCATTTCCCTTGTCCTGTTATTATTTGAACAAAATTTGGTCTCCATCTTTTTTTTATGTTTTGCAGCATCTGCAATGATTTGGGGTGCCCTCATCACCTCGAAACACTGAAAAACGTGTTTGACTGGGAGATGGGGAGCACACTGCTCTCTGAGAGACCAGACCCTTTAGGAGCAGGTCATTTTGTAGACCCTTAAATAGGGACACCTAAAGTCAATAGACTTTCGAAACCCTCCCTCATACAGCCCTTGGCTTCTTCCTCAGCTCCTCTCTCATCGGAGAAGGGCAGGTAAGGACTGGAGGGAGTTTCGCCTCTCTACACTAAAAAGGATCCAACTGCACTAAGGGAATAAGCCACTCCTTGAGATGAGAGCAGCTCCCCTGAGTAATAGCTGCAGTGACAGAGCCGTAAATGAACGGGAGAGTCACGCTTTGCCTACCCCTGAGCTGACAATGATGTGGTGCCGTTCACATTTGTGTGGGCAGGCATCTATACCTTGAAGTAGGCAATTACAAACAGCTGCCCCAGAAGGCATTAGCTATTTCTTTTCTCTTGGCTCTGGAGGTATGATTGCAACTCCCCATGGTACAGGTGAAGTTCACAATCCAAACGGGCTGTAGTGGCAACATCCCAGTTGCCACATGAATTTGAATATGTGCTGGGATTTTTTATTATTATTAATATTATAATTCACAGAGGCTGTTTTCAGTGCATTTCCATTATGGTTTTATTTGGTCCTAGTGCAGTAACACACATGCTTCATCCCGTTCAGAGTCTCATTGTGTGTGACGATGGCAGCCACTGCCCTGAAAGGTTCAGAAATGTTTCCTTTAAATTGAAAAGAGTAAGAAATAGATAAGGACATGAAATCCATTATAGTAATCTTTTTTTTTTTTTTTTTTTTTTTTTTTCCCTGACAAAAGGAGAATGTTTTACGTACAACAGCAAAGGTTTTTTGGTGGCGGTTTTATTTTATTTCATCTTATAGTGTGTTTTTTTTTTGTTTGTTTGTTTGTTTTTTTCTCTGCGGAGTCTGGACCCTCCCCTGTATTTGGAGAAGCAATGCTGTGTGCAAAAAAAAAAATAAAATTCTTCAAGTGATACAAGCCCAGGGCTTGGACTGAAGGCTGGGACAATTTTGGGAAGGCAGAGAGCTGCTTTAAAGGCAAGCAAATACCATGCAAAGTTTTTCTTCAGCTTGTGTATCCCCTCAGTGTGTTTGATCTTTGTAGCTGTGAGGGAGGAAGGGAGAGGAGAGAGAGGGAGAAGAGATTATACAGCAAAAGTAAATAATTGTGAGAAAGATCTGTACAGAAGTTTGTAGTGAATGTTTAATGTTTAGATTGCAAAATCTCCTCCTTGCTGTCCATTTAAAGGCCAAGTTGTAATTAAGACGCCACCTTACTGTGCTGGGTTATAGGCAGCTGAACCTGCAGCTTTAACATGTGCCAGAACAGTGGCATTTGTGGCCCAGCGGTTCATTACATCCCATCCCAGAGCTAATAAAGCTGATCTCTGCCCCTAAGTGCGTGTTCACTCTCTCTGGGTTTCCACATGGGTATCTAACACAGCCTCGTTGTCCTGAAGGATGTCTTTAACCCCCTATCAGAGGTAACCATGTCAGTGCTGGGGGGGTCTAAGGTTAAATCACCACAGACCGACCTCGCTGCTGTTTTCTCTGTGCTCCATGGCGCACCAGTAGCCTCCAGGGTCCAGCACAATCCCCGCTTGCCTTCCCAGCACATCCCCGCTCCGCACCACTGCTGTGATGCCCTCTGCCTTCCAGCGGTGTTAAAAGCCAGTGCAGCTGCCCTGTGAAGGGATCTCATTTGTTCTGGGCTTGCCCTGAAGGCCAGCTGTGCTTTGGCTGGGGTCCTCTCGAGCACTCCAGCATCAGCAGTTCCCCTACCTAGAGTCTGGCTTTTGATGAATCACAGAGGAGAAGGAAAAAAAAAAAAAAAAGTGGGGATTTTTTTTTGATAGAGAAAGGTTTACAAAAAAATAAATCCACCCTAATCTGTGAAGTATTAAGAGGGGATTTAGAGAGAGAAATGTAATCATTTTTTTATATTTTAATTCCTCTGTAATTAGCATTTCTTTCACAGCATTAGGAAAACTTGTTGTTAGTCTGCTGCTGCTATGGCTACTGTTTGTGTGAATTGCCAAAGTCATTGCCTCTGAATTGGTGTCCCTGACAGAGATGGCCATGTAGTTGAAGTAACACTTCCTCCTGGCTGCTGTGGGTAGGGACTGAGCAGTGCTCCTGTGCCCGGGGAGGTTACTGCAGCCTTTGGGATTGAACTCAGAACCAGCAGGTACTTTAATGTGAAGGCCGCGCATGACAGCAAGCAAGGCCTGGTGGTTCTGTGTGGTTTCAGTCACAAAACACTTTTCAGATGGTCTGTGGACATACCCATTTATTTAGTGTTTATTTGCCTTGACAGCTGAGCTAGTGAGCTCCTCCAGGTTAGTGATGTTCCATGGGTGGCTCCCAGTTTTTTGGGGCAGTGTAGGATAAGAAGCTGGCAGCTGAGTCCCAGGGGAGACTGTGCTGCCTGAGTGATGAAGGCACAGACAGAAGCAAAGCTGCAAAGTGAGCTGGTTCTTCAGCTCTTGACTCTGGGTGGCATATCGTGTAGAAGAGAGGAAACAGAAATCGTAGCCTGCTGCTTTTGCTGCCTGGGAGCTGCAGGGAAGGTTGGACTTGTGCACTGACAGATACCGTTCAGCCCTGTCCAAAGGTAAAGCATATTCCCCTGGACAGAGCTGCCATTTCTGTGCAGGTTTTTCCTGCTGTGCTACTGCTGACCAAGTGATTTGCTGTTATGTAGCTTGTCTTACGGTGGCGAACCAGTGGAACATCTACAGCAAGCTTCCTGGAGGCCTCTGTTCTGCATGATGTGTTTCTGCACTGCTTTTATCACCCACCTCAAGAAGAGTAGGATTTTATCTTCATATCTTTGTCACAAGTGCCATGTTCTCCCCTCTTAGCCACCCATATTGTACCCAAAATGTTTTGCCCATGGAAACCTGGTGCCTGGAAGAGCTGAAATCCATGAGTGCAGGCACAGCTATTGCATGTGGAAGCTATTGCAGGTGGACATGCAGACAGAAGTGGCAGACCAGCATGTGCAAGTGAAGGCAGGGCTGGGTAATCTGCATACAGGCTCAAGTGTGGATCCTGCATTTGGTTTTGAGGGCTGGGCTGTGTGGATTCATTTTTGCAGCCTCTTTAGCTTGTGTAACCTCTTAATGGAAAAAAAAAAAAAAGAGCATACAAGTCTTTTATCATGGTTAACCAAATTTAATGTTTTTCGGTGGTCAAACTTTCATGTGAGTGTGACTTTTCTTCAATGTGCCTAATCTATAAAATGAATGGGTGGTGTTTTGGTCAGGAGTGGGTCCTCTGGTGGCTTGCACTGTAGGTATGAGGTCTGCCTATGCCATTCTTGCGTGTATCGCAGGGCTGAGATGCTGCAGTTCTCTGTGAGATAAAGTAGTCAAGCTGAAAATGAAACAAAGCTCTAACTGTATCCCTCCTTGTGTTTAGCAGAGATAAACTACAGTGGAGTCTCAGTGCTGCTCCGTTTGGCTTCTGGCAGCAGCTTTAATTGGTAAAATGCAGATTTTTTTTTTGATCAAGAGAGGATTATTCTTGTTATCAGTCTGGAGCATCTTATTTCAAGATGAAAAGACTTTGCTGAATTACAGATGCCAACATTTTTACAAAGCACTTTGGCGATTGACATCTCAAAGAGAAAGTATGATTTATTAGCCTATAATGGCTAACACTGAGCACTGGGCTAGGTCCCACTGATTTGTAAAATTGCTTAATATGAATTGCCTTTTTGTGTAATTCAAGCCCCTGGTTTTTCAAATAAACTTAGAATATAAATTGTATGAAATGTTACATACCTGGAAAGGGAAAAGAGGAATGGGGCTGTGTGGCTAAAAGAAAAGAAAAAGAGAGAGAAGAGAAAGAAAGAAAAGGAAGGAAGGAAGGAAAGAAAGAAAGAAGAGGAAAAAAGAGAGAAAGAAAAAGAAAGACCTACTTCTAAATCCGTCTTGGTGGTGCTTTTTTACAGTAGTTTGGTTGATATGTTGGCAGGGTAAAGATTAATAACAAGCCTTGTCGCTATCAGTACCTGCTTGTCGATTCTCTGTAACAGGGCTGTCTGTTCAGCATGGAAATTATTGATTAAATAAAAATTGCTATTAGATTGTGATGTGATCCATAATCACAAACAATGGTGGACATTCCTCTTTCAGATCCCAAGCCATGCATCAAGTTTTTCCTCGCAGTAATTTATATTGTGCTGACACTCGCACCCATTAGGCTTTTATCCTTTCCTACATGTGTCAAGAAAGCACTAAAAGAAAGAACAGCAGCAGCACAGCGCCAGGTAGGAACTCTCTAAATTTTCAGAGAGAAGCACAGTGTAGCTAAGCCCATCCTTTGCTCCTAGTTAGCACCTTACCCCAGCAGTGGGCAATATCCCTTGAATTCAGGGACCTTTTTCTGAGTGTTTTCAGTGAGAGCAAGTGCTTGCTCCACAAGTATTTGTACCTAAAATGCTCACCGCCTCTTTTTGCTTCTGTTAATCCCTTGGCACTGGTTTTGTTTATGATCTTTGTTTAAGGTGCACCCATGTCAGGATGATGTGGAAGGGGGGTACAGCCCAAGAGATCAAATACTTTTTGTTTGTTTTTTAATATTCTGGAGTGTTAAGGACAAACGAGTTTCTGATATTTATTTAGTTCTGATGCTTCCTAATTCGAGGAATTCGGGATCAGAGGGCTTCATTTAAGACTGCCTCACTTTAGGCCGAGTTAATTAAAAAGATAAAATCTCACTCTTCTTTTCCCAGCACATGTGAGCACAGTACCAACTTTCTGCCTCCTGTAAGAGACTTTGTCTCAAACTAGTGGAAACTTAGTCAAGATTTTTTTTCAGAGTTTGGCCATTTATAGGAATTATGCTCACACAGCTTCTCTACCACTTTTTCTCAAAAGTCCTTAAAAATGTATGCAGCAAAACTGGCCAAACCCATCTTGCCTGGCTACGAGGGAGAGACATTGCTGTAGCTCTGAACTGCAGATTGCTGCTAGTTCCTACCAGAACTAGGCAGAAATACTAAAAGAGTTTTGTAGCTCTGTACATGAGCTGAGAATATAGGAGTTTAAAATATTATGGGTACATGGTATTGTGTTTTTTTTTCTTACTGTAATTTTTTTTTAAAGTTAGTAGAGTTAAGGTTTTATCCCCTTCACTGTTATCAGTGCTGATTACTATACTATGTATATTTCTGTATTTCGTTAATGTTGAGACATCTTTTGCACGTCTTTCTTGTGGGTAAAGCATTTCTAATACTGCCACAGACAACCAAGAAAATCCTACCTGCAGTATTTGACAGTTTGCCACATTACACTCAGCCTAAAGAGCATTTAACAATAACCTTAGCTTGCTTCATTATGCGGGGCACAGACAAAGTTTTCAGGCTTGGCCACTGTCACTTAAATCAAGAGACCACTTCATTCTGCAAAGCTGGAGCATGTGCCTTGCACACCTCGCCTCTGGTGCAGCCACTTTCTCTGTGTGGATCAGAGCCAAGGGATTACCAGCCAGGAAATTAATTGCCAAGGGGATTCCGACACTTACGGTTAGTAAAAAAAAAAAAAAGAAAAAAGCCTGAACAAAGAAGTGTGGTTTATATCACACTCTGAAGGCGCCAGGCACTAGCTCAGATAGGTTTTGGATGAGGGAGAGTTGCAAAGTTGCAGGCTTCTCGCTGAGGCTGCCCTTTGGTTTTCTCCTGCAGACGTGGGGGCTTGACTGCCAGCGCAGGTCTTCCCCTTCAAATGGCGCCAGCTTGGTACATGGAAGATGAGATGGATCTTTGAGATAAACCAGACTGTTTAGGATTGATTTTTAGTTACCAGAAGCACCTGTAAGTTCACTGCGAGTAAATTAAAGTTGGTGTGCGGAATGCAGGACAGACAGAAAATTGGCTTCGGCTCTTTCCTAAGTGTGTTAGGTGATACCGCCTTGTTCTACTATAAGCTCCTACTCAGTTTTCATTCCAGTTGCTCCAACATAGGGCTGTAGTCTGGCTACAACACAGTGCCTGTGGTACGTACAAGAGAATAGAAAATGTTATCCCATGGCACAAGAGAGGTAAATGAATATCAAGGAAAACCAACTTCTAACATATGATAGAGACCTGTGCTAACCCTGACTCTGCCGCGATGTGGCTGGGATGCCCAAGCCTAACAAGGGTGTGAAAGATAAATTCTAAATGGATGTTCGATGGACAAAAGCCAAGGGGGGTCTCAGAGGAGCAATAAACTGTTGTGCATGCCGAAGCTTGTTAGAAATGTTTCGTAGAGATACTAGAAAGGAAGAGCCCCAAATATCTCCTCCAATTGTCGTGATGTCATGGCTGCAACACAGTGCTGCTTGTTACCCACTGATGCATTAATTCTGCCAGCATTTCCTCTGTGATGAAACAAACAGTAAAACATGCATTACCTAGTGAAGATTTTGATAACGCTTATCACTGCCAGAATTTTTCTTTCTAGATTCTGTGAAAAGTGTTGGGTGTTTTTAAGTCACTGTATTCCCAGCTTTCTCAAAGGTTTTTTTTGATGCATTTAATCGTGAAAAGTGGATCAGGCATTATCTCCTAATCTAACCCGCAGCTTTCTTAGATTATATATAAGGAGACATCTCTGTGCATTTGTTGAAATAAATCCCTCTATTCAAGACTGCCTCTTTGCAAACAAAGTATTGGTATTTTTATTGTATAGGCAATTTGAATGTGTTCATGCAGTAAGCACAGAGCTCTCAAAAATAATAAAATTAAAAAGACTTACTGATTTACACAGGTAAGTCCTGCTGAGAAGTATATTTTCTTCCATTTCAAGTGTATCAGTGTTAGTTATGCTGTAATCAAAGTATTAAGAGCAGAAGAAAGTGCGTGGTTTTACAAAATCTGGTCCAATATTTTTTCTAAACGAATTTCATACTGTTCAGCAAGTCCTGTCTACTTAGTCTGCTTAGTGTTACTAGCTGTATGTTTAATACACCCTGAGGAGTAGAGTCCATTTAACCGTCTGACATTTACCTTGCTATTCCACCCCATTAGGAGCACAGTCTTTTCCATAAAAAAAAAATAAAAAAAATAGTTTTGTTGTTTTTTGTTTTTGTAAGGGATCAAGTATTTTGCAAATCCTTCTGTGTGGATGACCCACTGTACCAGACTGGGAGTTTGCAAGTCTTCAAAATCTTATTAAAATGATACTTTTTGACTTTTCCTTATTCTGTCTTGCTGTACCCTTTCATAGATTTATAAGTTGGCTCATGAGATTAAGTGGTTTGTCTCTGCTAATACAGAATGATATAAAACTGCTATATTGCATGCTAACATTTTAACTCAAAGAGCCTGTTGGTACTAACCTGCTTGCAGCCCATTTCCAAAACTGGGCACTGAAAGGCAGTATAAATTTTAACAGATTTTTGTTATTAAAGCCATACAATTTCTGTAAAATAGCTCTGGCTTTATATATTCATTTTGTGTACTACAGTTCTTGGGATATTTTGCTGGGTTCTTTTTTACTTGCATTTCTTTCTGCTCTAGGCATCTTGACTATTGAGCATTTATTTCTTGGCTCCACCAGTCTGGTCTGGAATGTAAAGGTTAGAAATCTCTTCCCATTTTATTTTCTTGTTAACATGCCCTATTTTAAAGGAAAATGTTATTACTTTGAGCATAGTTTGAACCCGCTGCTCAATAACTAAGTATAAGAGCTGCTAAAGCCCCACTCCTGCAGAGAGCTCAGTGTGGTTGGACCCATTCGAGTTTAACAGGCTCTGAGCCCCCATAAGAGCCCATGTGAGCAGAGCAGCTCACAGAATCGAGATCTCATCTCAGCTAGGAGCAATGGCTGGAATTTATCAAAGCCAAACAATACAGGGGGAGAATAGTTAATTTCAGGTTTAATATATACAGCAGGTCTGATTTCCATTGAAGTCAGATGAGTTATGGTGGCAGGAAGGAGGCCTATAGACTTTTGTCTTCTGCAGCAATGTGGGAAAACATCTGAAGTATGTAGTACTTCTGCCCTGTGTGCTGATGTGCCTCTTGCAAAACTGAGCTGGCATTTTCCTTCTTCATGCCATTTGCAAATACGATGAAATATCATAGTGTAATGCTTCTTTATGGTGACTTCCTTCTGCAGTGTGCTGGCAGCAGGGCTTTCTATGCCAGTAAGAAAAGCCCAGATTTAGGCTTTTAAGTGTGTTACACTAACACCTGTACTAGTGCAAGGAACTGAGGTGTTCATGTAGACATATATATGTATATATTTAAGGTAAGTCCTGTTTTTCTTGCGTGTTTTTGTTAAAGAGTGCACACAGCTGTGTGTGAGTTCAGGACTGTAGCGAAGGAAGTCAGCCATTGCTCACATTGGATACTGCCTGTGAGGAAGTTCCAGTGTGAGGGTTTTAAACTTGGTTTTCGTGGAAATTCTCTAGCAGTTGCATGCAAAATCAATTTTTATCCCTAAATGCAAAGATCATGAAGCAGAAAATTTTGAACTTGAGCCTCAGGTAGTTTTCTGTCCTCCCATATTCAGTCACTTGCAGAAGGTAACAGGCAGCGTATTTTCTATGCAGCATTCACAGATAATGTGAGACCTGCTGAAGGGTAGGTTTTCAGTTTTTACCTTCTTCCCCATCTAACTGTAGGAAAAACTCTGCCCTTGTTCATACACTACTGTTTTGACTAGATTGAGAGAGGAATGTGTAACTGATGTCTGGGGGAGCGTGGAGCTCCTCTCTTGTAAGGCTGCAGCAGGAGGAGGCTTTGTGCCTCCCTGCAGTCATGCCACAGAGCTGTTTCCTGAAGGCAGGAATTGTTCTTGCGTCTCACCCTGTAGCATTTGGGTCTGTAGCCAGCTCACAGCCTGTGGGGAGAGCTCGTGTGCATGTGTGACAGAGAGAAAAAAGGCAGGGAAAGAATGAAGGAAAGCAGGCAGAACAGGCTGAAGATCATCAGTGCAGGGCTAGGTATAGGACTTGGGAGCAGACCACCTTCTGTCACTGCTGCATTGTAAAGGCCAACAGCAGTCACATCACTTGGTCAGCAGTGGGTTTTAAATCTTTTAGCAAGTGGCCTTTCTTTAGACTCTTCTTCCAGCCCTATCCTTATGAGCCCAGCTTGAATGCTCCTTCATTACTGCAGAGTTTCTCCCTCTTCCCTCTTCTTTTCTCTTTGCTAGTCTGTCTTGAGTCTCTTGGTTTATGCAGCAGGCACCAAATTAACCTAATTTGTATCATATGAACTTTACACCAAAGATGGGTAACTCTTAAATGTGGATGCAATCTGGGGACCTAAATGATAAGAGCATAAGAAATATAAAGTAAAACTGAGCCAAACAGGGGTATGTTAAATCATTGTTCTTAAAGTGATTTCTGCAATATCTAAACTCTCGTTGAAGGTGAAGTTTGTAATGGGGTTCTACCTTTAAGGCTGCCTTATCCAAAAGGGATGACCCTGCAGCAAAAGGCTTTCTTTTGCCCAGGTCTTGTAGCTTAGCCATTACACATTCAGCACAGCTCTGCACCTGTGCAGGCAAACGTGCACAAGGAGAACCACGAAAGATGCTGGAGCTAGTGGAAGATGGAGGAGAGTTGTTCGCACAGTGGGGTGGAGCACATAATACAGAAAATTGATCACCAGGGAGCACTGTGGTGGAAGCAACCAAGAGGGCAGCCAGAGTAGAAAAGTAATGCACGCAGTGGAAGGGGTAGGGCAAAGTGGTTGGGAGAAATGCCATGGGCAGACAGCTTGCAGCTGGCCCCTTTTACCCTTGTAGGAGCAGTGGGGATGTCTCTTCTTCCCTATGCCCCAAGTCATCCTCACAGTCATCCTGTAACATCTTTCTTCCCTTCAACAGCAGTTCTCAGGAGAGGAGGGCATACCCTTGGAGGGCAGAGACATAACCATAGCATCCCTGTTGGAGGACAGCTGACTTGAGCACCTGCTCCATGGTTTCTGCTTTCCGTGCATTCACTTCTCTGCCACAGCTCTCTCACGCAGATGCAACTAGCCCTGTCCTTCCACATGTCACAGAGAGAGAGGGGGGGACTTTTTTTTGGTTCATTAACATCACAAAATATGGAAGCTGTGATTCCCTGTTTAAAGTAGGGCAAATGCAAGACAGAGCATCAGTGCTGGAGGAACTTGCAAGGCCCAGTTATCACAGCAGCATGTTCTGAAAAATTATTTCCATATACTTGGAAAAAAGAATAAAGAAAGCATGAATTCCTCTAACATGCCAGTTTCACCTATTAACCTCCCAGCTACTAATACAAGAATGCAACTTTCAAGAAAGCGATGGCACTTGATTTTTAGACAGAGTTGTGGAAGGCAACATCAGAGAAGAAACAAAGCTGAGAGTCATCAAAGCATCTTTCCTACTGCTGTAAAAGTGGAATGATTAATATCCACGACATTTATGTTGATGTTCTGGCAGAATCTCATTTATTAAATTTTCAGTTTTAGGAAATAAAGATGCAGTTTTTGCCCATTGCTTTACAGCTGCATGCTTTTACACAGGAAATCAAGAGAGAGCTGTAAAACATTGCCCTTGATGGAGCTGCATGTTACAGCTAACAGACTTAACTGTGCCGTATATGTGAATATATGTGTATTAAATGAAACAAGAACAAGATGTGATGTTATTGGGAAGGAATCCTCACAATATCCCATAAGTTCCATTCCCTCCACAAAATATCTCAAAGCCTACCAAAAAGCTGTCCAAAACCTGGAAACATAGACACAGCCTAAGAGAGCTGGTTCTCAGCCTGACGAGCAAGCTCTGTTTTCTCTGCTGGTATTATAGCATATCCATACTGTATAACTACTACATCAGAGATTAAAAGAAGGTCATGCTGTATTACGAACTGCTGCCTTTATTTTTAGGATTAGATAACTTTTCTCTTCTTTTCCTCCCCACTGATTCTCTTTATGTCCTAAGGGCAGATCCTTTCTCTTGGGTCAGGAATGTAATAAGGCAGGTTTTCCTCTCTCCAGGATATTGTGTCTGTCTCACTGTGTTTAAATTGCCACAGAAAGCTCTTCTGAGCAAAATACAGTATTTTCTTTGTACAGGAGCCAACGATTGACGTATCCTTGGGGACTTCTCTGTCTTTAGCATTTAAACATACAAGTTGGATATGTTTAACCTATTGATAGGCAACAGAGACAACTACAGAATTTATTGCAGGAGAACAAAAGGAGAAGCAGAATGAAAACATTTTTTAATTTATTTTTTAACTAGTGGATTGAGAACTTTTGTTGCTGTTGTTAGTGTAGAGAAATGAAGAAAAATAATCAGACCTATATTTTCAGCTGAAACAGGGAGGCGAGAAGAAAACAGTCCTGCTGGGTTTTGTCCTTTGAATTAGCATATTCCTATCTGTTAGTAATACAGCGTCACATTTAGAGAACAAGAGTTCTCCAGGCCCATGTGTAAGATCCTGCAGCATCTGGAGTCAAAAAATGACTCTTACAAAAGGAGTAGTAAACTTGTAGAAAACTGCACAAAATGCAATTTTTTATTAATTTTTAGTAGTTTGACTTATTAATTTTTAGTAGTTTGACTGCTCTCATTCCTTCTGCATTCCTGGCTTCCAAAGTTAAATAGCCCATGAGACAAGAACAGCCACTTTCTGTGTCTTGCCCTGACCCCAGATCTTTAATACATTTTAAAATAAGGCTGTAAACCTCGTCTTCCCAGTGGCAGCTGTGCTAGCCAAAGACAGCTGTTGGCCCCAACTGTTTGTTGCATCTCCAATAGAGGCATGGTTCCCCTGTCTGTCCTTCATGTATGGCTCCTTCAGACATCTCAGTCAGAATGAGCCATATTAGCCCAAGCCATTCGGACCAAGGTGAATAAGGAATTTATGAGCTGTTGAGGCACTGAAGTTGAATGTGCAGCAACTTCTTCCTAGGGCAAGGTGATGAGCTGCTATGGGGCAGAAGATGTTGTGCTTCCCCGCTGTAAGCATTCAGCACCAGCATCTTTTCCTGGGGCAGAAGAACACGTAAGTTGGAAAGACAACATATTTTCCTACTACATAGCATTACACTCCACACCTGTGTGGAAATGCGTCGCTGGGTGAAAAAAGAGAGATAAAAGTTTGCTTGGTTGAGGTGGAGAGGTTCCTGATGGGCTGTCCAAATAATTTTGTAGTGTAGGCAGCCACCTTTGAATACAGATGTGCAAGATGGGAACCATCTCTCAATCTCCTTTCCCCACTTACCTTTTTTTTCTTACTTTTTCCGTCCTTTCTTCCACCTATTGGTTTCTGTGCTGCCCTTTTCTAGCGCCTGGCATCCCCTTCCATCTACTTCTGCAGGCTGTCTTAAGTTATAAATCATCATTATTTTTCAGTTCATTCAGGCTTCTAATTTTGATCCCTCTCTTTCTTCACTGACTGCTGTTGCCAGTTCTCAAGGGACAGAGACAGGAATCCAGAGCAGCACAGGAATAAATGAGCTTCAAGTGTGAATTCAGCTGCAATGCTGGCTGACGCCTAATTTTTCCTTGCAATTATGTATTAGGTCACATACAAAGAGTTCATATATTAAGTTTGTTAAACTGTGTAAGTTATATTCCCTATTTTCCACATTCTTTGCAACTCTCTGAAATAACGCCTTTTTGACTGAAACTTCTTTTATTTGGTGAGTTGATTATTTTTCTTAATGGAATGAATAAAACCTTCCTAGTCATGCTGGAGTTATAAACACTTGTGCCACATATTTAGTTGTACTATTAAATAAGTCGCACTCCTCTCTCATACGTAATCCCAAAATATCTGACTGCTGACCTGTGGTCTGCCACTAGTCCACATCGAGGTTTACATTCATGACCAAATCTTGGGGGAGAGCAGGGGGCTTCATTTGTTTGTAGTGGAAAACTTTTAAAATTAATTATTGAGGTTGAATGACAAGATCAAACACTGCAGAGTGAGGAGTTCAGTGTGTGTGCAGACACAGTGTTTAGTCCATTCATTATACACAGAGGAAATTGCTGGGCAGTGGTTTAAAGATCCAGCTGATTTTAACTGTGGGTATTGCGTTTCAGCAAAGGTGTCAAGATTGTCAAGGCACTGAGCTGCTTTGGGCCAGATCGGGGGACTGTATAAATTGTCATGTTGCTAATTAGCATTAGTAAATATCTGTCACTAGAGTATTTCTTAAATCTTCTATAAAGTATGCAAGACAGCTGCAAGGACTCTAGTGGAATATGCGTCCAAAGGAAAGGAAGCAGGAGTGGAGATAGTTATCTGAGCTTCTCCACAGGCATGTGCCTATGCAGAAACGCTGAGTTCTTCATGTATAACTATGGCTTTGACTTGGCTTTAGGAACTGAAAGCGGCTTAGGCATTTATGCCACCGTAAGGCTTTAAAGCAGCTTAAGTGCTTCTTCTGTCTTAGGAACTAAAAATGACTTAAATACTTATGCCACCCTAAGGACACAAGGTCAAAAGCATACTCTTGTGGTTGTTTAACCTGGTTGTGTCTGCAAATGATCTTTAGTAGGGGAAGGACAGAAGGGATCCATACCTATTTTCCAGCAGATAAGAGGAAATTAAAATGCATGCATTGTTCTAACAGAGTGTCACAGAGGTTAGCGAGAGACTCGATTGCAGTGATTGGAATGTGTCTGAACAGTCTGCTGGGGATTTCACTCTACAGAGATGCAGTTTTTTTGCCTCCTCACAATGGGATTTCTATTGTTGCAGGGTATTTCCTGCCTCACCAGGACCTCCTTTATACCCTGACTTCTTTACAAAGCTTTTGTCTGTCCATCTTGCCATGGATCATGGAGTTAATCTTTATCGAGATGTTAATGAGATGGTAGGGAGGCCTGGCTGATGTCATCTCTTAGTTGCCTGACTACCTAAAATGGTATCGAGGAGCAGTGATGAGCCGTGGATTGCATCCCTGGGGAGCAGGCAAGCATGGGTACTTGCTTAAGTGCTGCCCTGTCACTTTGCTGAATGATGATGCTCTTTTTACAACTGCTCATCCATCTCAGGAAGCTGTGTGGGTCGAGGACCTCAACAGTATGCATACTGCTCAGGAAGGAGCGGCTACTTTCAGTGGGAATCAGAAATCTAAATACTTCAGTGCATGTAGTTTAGGTTTTACTTTTCCTGAGCCTTAAGTCTCCATCTCTAGTGTGGCTGCAGTAGCAGATACTATTTCCCAAGGTTTGTTGTTAGGAGAGAGAAATTAACAAGTATGAGGCCTTCAGGTGCTTTGTAAATGGTCTCAAGTAACTATCCAAAGAGAAAGAGCGATCTGTACTTACATCTACACAGGGTTAGGGAAGTCTGAATGCTGTTATGCCAGGTCTGGTTAGCTGTGGTGTACTTTGTACTGTTCTGGCCAAGGAGGTGAGCTCTGGCCTAGAAGAGGTGAAGAGCAGGGCTGGGCGGACTGCTGAGGTGGGATGGGATAGCACAGTCCTGGAAGCAGCAACGAGGAACATAGGCACAGAGTGACAGGCACAACGCGGGGACTTCCACACCTCGAGCCAAAGCAAGGTAGGAGACCAGGAGCAAGGACTTGGTCATCCTAGAGAAGACCAGAGGGCACCAGTTCATTTAATCCAGCAAGTGAAGGCAGAGAGGAGAGTGTAGTCTGTAGATTACTTGGGGGTGAGCTATGAAGAGAAATAAATACCATGCAGGGACGTAGCTGTTTAAGCTGAAGGGTAGCTTTGGCACAAGAACAAATGAGTATAAATTGGCCGTGAATAAATCGAAGCTAGAAATGAGTTGCTAACCAGCAGAGGAGTGAGTTCCTAGAGCAGCTTTCCACTGGGGACAGAGGGAGCAGAGTACCAGCACAGAAGATGAAGCTTGCTGGGTTCATGAACAGGATTGCACACAGTGGAGCTTGCCATAGCAGGGTGGGCTTGATGACCAGGAAGTCCCCTCCTGTTTCTAACTGTACAAATCTCCATCCCCTCTGCAAAACATGTAAATAGGAGTGTTCCCTGCGGGACCGACAGGTCAGGGACAACTAATCCCCTTCCAAACCAGCCTCAGAGCTGCCAAGTCTGTTAGTGCTGGACACAGTCTCTGCGTATTTCCCCTGTGCAGCTTGAGGGCTCTGCGGCTCCCTCGTGCAGCTGCAGGATGAACTGTGTTTACCAGCTGTCCCACTGCAGTGCTTCTTCACAGTTCACTCTTCATTTCCTATGTACCAAACGCAGCAACTCTGCTGGTTTGAGGGCTTTTCTTTGGCAGCACAGTTCAGGGGAAGATGGTAGATGTGCTGGAAGATGCTTTAAGTGCTTCTTCGACTTAAAGTCAGTAGTGAGGTTTAGCGAGGAGCTATTTTATTTAGCACCTCTTTTTTAGTTTTTAAAATACAGGGGAATAACTGAGAGGCTAAAAAAGCCTAAAATTTTCATTGTATAATTGAAATTAGAGCAATTTTTGACAATGCTGATATGATGCCTTCTTACTCAATTTACCAATGTAGCGTGGTCCCTTCCTAGTTTTTTCCTAGTGTATTCTGGGGTAGCGTGTTCAGGGTAGAAAGCAGCATTGCCCATTTTTTTCTGCTTTATCCCTCAAATGACACTTCCTTTTCAGATGTAATCTCAGTTGCAGGTGACAATCACTCTTTTTCTGTTGTTCCAGCTCATTCCACTGGTGTGAAGGGCAGGCTTTCCTGCTGCTGTTTGACTACTGTGACAGCACATGTGGCCTTTGTTTATGTATTGAATAACTAACGGTACCAGGCAGTCAACTTGGATATGCTTATACATTGCCTTTATTCTAAAAAAGAAACCACATAGCGGAGGGAAGCGAAGCACTAAGATTATTACAGGTCCCACTTCCAATTTCATCTCATTATCTGCTGCAATATGGAGTTACATGCAGCGTGTGCATTGATCGTGTAAGAAAATGTATTTTCCAGCGTGTTCCCTTTTAAAATAGTGTTTATTACTGTGTAAGCATTTATGCTTCCAGAATGATGCAGGTTGTGCTTCCAGATGCCAGTTTTTGGAGCTTCCTCAGCAGAGATGTCACACCAAGTTCAGCCTTAATTTCAATATATCTGTTGGCTTTTTCTTGCTCTGGAATTGAAATCTACCTCAGAGCTTCCTTCTACAAAGCTAGGGCACTCTAAAACCAAAATCAGTGTAGAGGTCAGCTCCCTCTGTTCACCATGTAGCCAAATGTTAATAGCAGCGTTCTTTAAATAAAAACAGCAAGGACAGACTGAGGTTTGGTAAAAAGCATTGAAATGGCATGAAAGTGACTGGAATTCTGCAAATGATCCCTGTTTAGCAGCTTTTAGAGCTGTATGCAGTGGGATATAGCTACTAGAATACCAGCCTTTAGCAGGGCTTTTTTTTTTTTTTTTCAGGTCAGAGATTCTTAATAGTTCTGAGCTGGTGCTTCAGAGCCTTATATTAGAAAGCCTGACACTAGGGAGTAATATCGTTGGCTTTCATGCGCCTATTTACTGTCATAAGGATTACCAATGTAAGTAAAACTTGCAGGTTTGGGTCTACAAAATTAAAAGAGAATCCTTTTCAAAGCCTGAAACTGCATCAAAATTCAGTTTTACCAAGAAAAAAAAAATCCTTCTGATCTAGTCCCTGGAATGTGACATTTCATGGGTGTAATAAGGTTACAAACAGATTATAAATTGAAACCCTATAAATCCTTATTGTACTGTACCAAAGCTTCTGCTTTGCATAATACTCTTATTCCTGACTGTTCTTTGTTTTACAAGCTCAAAACTATTCATTCCCTCTCATAATAGAGAACTGGGGAGTCAAAAACACCATGCAAAATCCAAAGGTAATTATCTGAGTCAAAGAACCTGAATGCCACAGTTCACAAACTTCTGAACTTTTCTAATTGCTGTTGTTTGCACAGGGAGACCTCCCCCTTCCTTTAAATGTGTTTTAAATATTGAACACTGTTTTCTGCCAGATTACAATCATTAAAAAAAATCCCAGTACTGTAGATTTAGTACCTGTTTTATCAGTATAGTACTTCCTAGGTGTCCATAGCAGATGGCCGATCAGTTTTCCAGTCACACCTTGGGTGCACAAGGGCATTTGAATCTGGCCCTGCGCAGTCAGGGTAACAAAGGCAGTTCTTACCTGAGAGCACTGCTGAGTTCTGCTGTTGTCCTCGTACTTGTGCTCATTTCATGTGTAGTAAGGCTCTTCTTCCAGACCAGCCTTCGGCTATTCAGATGCTTCTGTAGGTCTGCTAAAACATTGCCCCGCTGCGAAAAGCAATTGAGAGGTTTGGTCAGACAAAAAGCAGCGGAGGTCATGTGAGAGCTATAGAAATTACCCAGATTAGCAGATGATGTAATGAGCTCATTTCTTCTGGGCTTTACCTGAAGGTGAGGATCCTCAGAGGGGTTAAATGAGAACAAGATGGCTTTGCAGGCAAGCCCTCAGAGGCCTCTTGGAGCATCAGTGCAGCGAGCAGGAACAGTGCAAAGAGGGGGTTGATTGTAGCAAGAGTAGAGGGAACAGGAAAGGAGTGACAAGGTAAGAGAGCAGAGCAGGTGACTATGGAGTGACACAGTTACACAGTGAAGTGAAGGTGATCACAAGATGCTTGACAGATGAGACAGTGCAGCGATGTACAGAGGTGGATGATTCAGTCATGATCCTGGGTGAGCTTTTTCAGCAGCTGCAGTGAGCCTGGACAGGAGAAGGGATGAGGAAAGGAGCAGCTTGCCCATGAGAAAGGATAGATTTAAAGGATGCTCACACTGAGAAAGGCTACATTTCTGGAGGCAAGGTGCAAGCTCATTTGGAGCGACAAAAAGTGTCCTAAAGAGAATGTCTCTGAAAGAGCATCCACAGTGTGTGTGTCCACCCAGGACAGGTAAAGAGGACTGCTGTTGTGAACTGATTGAACCAGTTCTGAAGATTTTCTATCAAATAGAAAGACTTGTCTTATCCACCCAATTTTATATTATATATCTCTTAGCCATGTAGGTTTAACCAAACAGCTCACAGTCTGTAGTATTTACAGGAAGGAGTGGCCAAGAATGTATTAAGTTTTGCCCCTTTACTTCTTTTTTCTTTCAAGCAAGAAGAGCACACTTTAACCTAATTTTAGTGTTCTGGTTCTATTTCACAACGCTGGGCATTTGTACGTGTTTGGTACAGGCATGCATAATGCAAAGGGACTACGGAGACAGGCATTTGAAACATAAACCCCTGCAGATTACATGCTGTACTTTGTCCAGCACATCTGTTCTGTTCATACACTCTGTGCACCATCAGAAACTTTAAGAAATAATAATAAAGTTTCAGAAAGAGAAAAGAGCAGTCATCTTTTACAGGCAACGCACATGTGTTTGCCATGGGGATGCTGTATAATTCCGAACATAAGTGATTTTATTTGGTTTTCTGATTGTTTTCAGGACCTTAGAAAAGATTGGGATTACCTTTCTTTCTGTTCCAGTATGAACTACTGAGTTTCTGTATGGCTGGCTTTTTCTGCGAGCTACTTATGGAGCTGATACTGATTTCATCTCTGTGCTACGATCATGTATAAAACTCTGGAAGGAGCTTTTCTCATATTCTAATGAAAATAATCACATTTGCTGAGAAATGCAGCCATCTAGTGGCACAGATAAAATGTTGTGGTAGAAAACAGCAATGATGAAGTCTCTGAGGCAGCGTTTTTCAAAGAGACTTTGGGAGGACGAGTCAGGTAGCTCCTGTTGAAATTCCAGCCTTTGTGCACCTTTGAAAGTCCTGCTGTAGGATGCTTTTGTTGTTTTCTGAAGTTGTGCAAAAAAAAATTAAACAGTTATACCTTAATAACTTGAGGTTGGCCTTTGTTCACCCATCTGTTTCTGCTCAGAATCTCAATCAGCGAGAATTAAATCTGTATTTAAATACTCTGCCAAACTGGATCGTGATGAAGGTAACAGAGCAAGCTATTTTTCTGAAAAAGTAAAAAGGTACACAGCCCTGGGCTGACTCTGGATCTGCTCACATAGATTACACTGACCACAAACATGACATGTGCATGAGTGTCAGCAGGCCCAGGGTAGTTGTTCTCAGAGGCTTTCAGGTAGGTCATGCTTCACAATGGCAAAAGCTGGCTTGATGGATGCTTCTGTGCTCAGAGTTTTTAGTTACTGGACTACGTAGGGTTTTGTTTTCCCCACCACAATCTATACACTAAGCCAATACTGAAAGAAAACAGGTAATAAGGGAGTGAGTTAAAAGATTTGATGGAAACTTGGTTTAACAATGGTGTTGATTTTTGAGGTTGGAGGACGTCTTTTTAAAGGCTTGATTTTGTAATCCTTGTTTGTGTTGAGTGGCACTTAAGGCTTCCCTCATCCAAGAAACCATTACTCAATGTGAATCATGTAAGTGGTGCTGTGCATGAGATTATCCAGGACCCATTTAACAGCCTGTGTCCCTGAGGCCTGATCCCAAGCCTGTTGACGTCAGTAGAAATGAATTCATGGGCCTTAGTGGACTTCCAGTGTGATGTGTAATTTAAACCCTGTGTTCTCTTTGGAGTACTGACAATCTTACTTTTTTGGCACCTCAAGATCTCAGTTCACACCTGAGCCTCTGGTCCTCTTTCAATGTAAGTTAGCAGTAAGGCCGATGATGAAGTTACATTTCTATTAATCTGTGATCTGTCTTCTACCCAAACAGCATATAAACAATGACCATATACATGGTGAGAAGAAAGAGTTTGTGTGCCGATGGCTGGACTGTTCCCGGGAGCAAAAACCATTCAAAGCCCAGTATATGCTGGTGGTCCACATGAGGAGACATACAGGGGAAAAGCCACACAAATGCACTGTGAGTAAAGGGCTCTGGGCTTTGAAAGGGAAGCTGAGGCTATACAGGGAGCAGAACAGCATAGATGCTGCATGTCCTGACCTCTTGTCCACCAGGCATCTACTGGGGAAGAGATTGCTATGTCTGCTTCATTATCCAGCTGGCCCAGATGATAAGAAGTTCAGGAGAGGGGATTCACTGGATAATTTGGCCCATTCTTCAGATTTAGAGAGCAAAAAAGCCCCAGGGGCAATATTACACAGGGCTCAATTTGCTTAATTATTTAAAAGCACTTT